>NC_135236.1:298024566-298657293 GCF_051348905.1 Ranitomeya variabilis | reverse complement strand
AGTATGGCTTAAAGCTGTATATTATTCCACTCCCTCGGCGTTCCGGCCACCGGTAATGCGCCTCAGCAAGGTGCTGCCTCTTTCAACAAAACCCCTGCTGGTATTCTCCTTCTGCTTGATTTCGTTTCTCACTCAGCACAATCTATCTCGCTTCTAATCCTTTCTTAGGGCACCGCCGCTATTCTGAGCAGGCACGGTCCCGTTACGTTCTTTCAATGCCAAGCCTCTGCCAGGATCCCACCCCTGGCAGAGACCCTACTGTCTCTTCCTCCACAACACCCTCTCTCACTAGGTGTTGCTTCGTTTGATCCAGTCAGCTTTCTCTACTAACTTCCTGCCTGACCCCCAGTTTACCCACTATGGTGGGGAGTGGCCTAATGAATAGCACCCTTAGCTCCCCCCGGAGGCCCAGCTGTGAAACATATTGGTGTCTGTGATACCTGATTGGAGGAACTCCTTCAGTGCCATCGAACGCACCGTGGCTCCCCTTAGTGGCGGAGCCACAGTACTGCAACGACCAGGACTCTGGGGCGCTGCAAGTGTTATTATTGAGAAGCTAAATTATTAATTAAAGTGGTCTAAAGAAACAATTAAAAAGTACTACCTATTAAGATGCATGTGAATACACTATAAAAAGCATCTTATAAAATGCAAGACTAATTCTTTTCTTTCCCCAGAGTTTACAATTTTCTATATCTTCCTACAGCATTTGATTAATGCATAAATATATATCTTTTATTTCTCATAGTTAAAAACCTTTGTTGGTTTTCATGATATCCCTTGCCCATTTTTAGAAAATGTTATTTTTGCTATTTTGGTTCACAGAAATAACTCTGGTCACCTTATCATTTTCCACTGATTTCCTAGCCATAAATGTTAACATCCCAAGAGAGGTTTCATAGGAAATATATTCTGGCCACTGTCATCATCACTGCTGCTCATGTCTAGCCAACATTTATCCATATGTTTCTCAAATAAATGTTGAAGATTGTTTTTTTTTTTAGTAGATGGCATGAAGAAACCAAATTATATCTTAATTACCCAGACGACTATTTTTAGCAAACCAAGAAGAATATGCTGTTATCTATACTTTTGCTTGTGTAAGCCTGTAATAGTGACTTGTAAGCTGATATTCCATATAAAACAGTGTGCGCTTATCTTTGATGACTAGTGATGTTTGCTGATATGCTAACTATGGATTGTATTATGGAGCCAGTTTGTTGAGTCCGAAAGCAGCGAGGAAAAACTATGCAAGTAGAGTAAATAATCAAGTAATCCTACTTGATCTCATCACCATGGTTTCCCTTATCTTGATGCTGGATTGGAGGACACTTGTTATATTTAAAAATAGGTTACATGCCTCGGGGGAGACAGACAAACAGAGGGAGAGAAACAGCCAAAGATTCTGCCAAGACACATACATCCAAAGGATAGCAGAGACAGGAGACAGGATAGCAGCCAATATCATGGCACCATCACAAGGGACACGGATCTATAATTCTACAGGAAACAACCTAGGGGTTTTCGGCTCCGGTTACAGATCTGCTCCATTGACCATCACTGGACCAGGGATATGTTTGGAGAACACCAGGATTGGGACCCGCATGGCTCCATGGAGATGTTCGGATAAGCTAGGTTGTGATTCTCAAATCAACTGGCTTTGTACCTCAATGAACTGTCATCTCCCTTTGCTTGTCATTACCTCCTCTCTGTGTGCGTGCCACAGGTGGGGTAGGCGACCCTGGGAGCTCTGAAGTAACAGCTGCCATTATCCTGGCGAGTCAGCGGAAGGGTGAGGCTCTGTAATGTGCACCATCTTGGGGCATTTTGCCGGGACTCTTCTACGTGTTATATGCCTGCTTTGCGGTTCAATAAAGCATTCCCACACTGTTTTACCCTCACCCTGTGTTGTCTGAGTAGCGTTATGCCAACATTAAAGGGAGAGTGGGTGTACGATGGGACGATCGTTGGTTCTTGCAGTTCCGGCTAGCAGACCTGGGTGCCCGTCAACCCCCCCAACCCGTATCTCCACAGATTGTATGCATTTTTAGAATTATACCCAAATATAACAAATTGTAATAAAAAAAAAATCAGTAATCTAAGACATTGCATCCCTATATAGCCATTCTGTTCATCCATACTAATTCATTTTTCTCATATGTAAATAGATTAAAAGTATAGATTCAGCTCTGGAAAAGGAAACACAAATTCCCTGAAATGTACTTATTACCAGAATTGCTAGCTTTACAAGTAGAAGTGTTCCCAGCTTCCAAGCAGGAAAGCCATGAGAATTTTCATGTCTCTGCTGATGGATTTACAGGGCAGTTGCTGGGAAATCAAGCTGAATATCTCATATTTATCATGCAAAGAATAATGACAGTAATAAATGTACGCCTTTTTTACACCTATCCATAAATTCATAGACAGTATGCAAATATTACTTTTTTTTTCCAAAATGAAATAAAAAATTGACTTCAGCTAATGATGAAGACTGTTTAGTACAAATAGGTCCTTGTACTAAACTTCTATCTTGTATATACAAAGCAACACAAAAGGACACATGCAATGAAAAGGACCCTGTACCCTTTACTGGGTCTTGGGAGAGGGAACTGGACAGCAACATTTTGGTGGAGGATTGGCAAAAAGAATGTATATTCTTTAACAAATTACCTATTACTTGAAAAACTACAATATCCTATCTAGACTGTACTGCTGTTACACTATGCTACATGAGATGTTCCTCTCTGTGTCCGACTTGTGCTGGCGGTGTGGCGGATCAGCTGGGTCTATGTTACATACAGTATATGGTGGGAATGCCCACTGGTTTATGGGTTATGGAATTCAATTTTCTCACTACGCAATAGCCTTACTGGTAGCAGTCACACCATCTCCCCAAATAGGACTGCTCTCCATTACTCCGGATTCAATCTCAAAGGCAAAGAAAAATATCCTTAGGCACTGTCTAACAACTGTTAATCATTCCACGTCACTGGAAATCCACAAAAACTCCCACTTTGGGTGAATGTGTGGAAGAGGTTAATTTTAATATGAAAATGGAAAACATGATTGTACATGATAACAATCTCCTCAGGCCTTTCATTGCCAATGGACATACTGAGGGGATGACCTGGTGATTTGGCTGACAGAAAATAATACTTAAAATAGAGTGTTGTGGTAGATGTCAACCCCTTTAAAGTGATGGCTTCAGTAAATTGTGGTGTTTTTTTTTAATTCCCCCCATCTCCCTTTCCTCCCCATTCTTTCTCTTTCCACCATACTTTTGTCCTTACATTGCACATACATAGATATTTGGTTTATGTAAAATAATATATTCAAAATTACTCAAAGATATTATTCTCATATTCTAATATTTAACAACAGCATAATATTAATAATCATCAACTTTTTTTAATTGTTATTATTGAATGTAATTTGAATGTTCTGTTCCAATGTTGTTAAAATTCAATAAAAACAAAACATTTAACCCCTTAACAACCAGAGTTTTTTTTGGGGGGTGTTTTCATTTTATGCTCTCGTTCTTTACAGAGACGTAACTTTTTTATTTTTTGGTCAAAATGGCCATGCGAGGGCTTGTTTTTTGTGGAGTGTGAATTGTACTTTTGAACAATACTATTAGTTTTAACATAACGTGTACTGGAAAACAGGAAAAAAATTCCAAGTGCAGTAAAATTGCAAAAAAAGTGCAATTCCACAGTTGTTTTTTTTTACCATGTTCACTTTATGCTAAAACTGACCTGCCATTATGAGTCTCCAAGCCATTACGAATTCACAGACACCAAACATGTATATGTTATTTTTTATTTAAGTGGTGAAAAAAAATCCAAAATTTGTAAAAGAAAATAAAAAAAATACAAAAAGGCACCATTTTTCGATACCCATAGCGTTTCCACTTTTCGTGATCTGGAGTTGGGTGGGGGCTTGTTTTTGCATGATGAGATGATATTTTTAATTGTACCATTTTGGTGCAGATATGTTCTTTTGATCGCCCATTATTGCATTTTAATGCAATGTTGCGGCGACTAAAAAATGTAATTCTGGCATTTTGACTTTTTCTCATTACGCTGTTTAGTGATCAGGTTAATGCTTTTTTTTATATTGATAGATCAGGAGATTCTGAATGCTGGCAGTACCAATTATGTGTATATTTGATTTTTTTATTGTTTTATTTTGAATGGCACGAAAGTGGGGTGATTTGAACTTTTATTTATTTATTTTTTAAATATTTTCAAAAACTTTTTTTTTACTTTTTGCATGCTTCAATAGTCTCAGTAGAAGCTGCGGTACTTTAATCTGTTCTGCTACACACAGGCGATGATCAGAATGCCTGAGTGTAGCAGAAATGCTCACTTGCTATGAGCATAGCAATCTGGCATTGACAACAATAGAGGTCTGCTTGTGACCTCTGGTTGTCATGCTGACCGATCGGTGACCCGCGATCATGTGACGGGGTCACCAATGAGCGGGATTTCCAACGTGCTTCCGGTAAGTGTGAGTTAAATGCCGCTGTCAGAGATTTATAGCGGCATTTAACTATTTAACAGCCGCAGGTGGATTGCGATTCCACCCGCGGCTGTTGCAGGCACATGTCAGCTGTATATATCAGCTTACATGTACCTGGAAAGGTGCAGGCACAGCGCCGGAGCCCGCACTAAACAGGGGGAGTCTGATGTGGGCATGCTATTAAATTAAATGTTGGAAAGGGGTTAAAGTAAAAAAGACTGTTTAGTACATGAAAGAAGATGACCTACACCATACTTTTCATTAACATTTCCCTAATAATTGCATTGTAAATAAATTGATACATGATCTCACCACTGGACAATATGAAAAAAATGATTAATTATTGGCAAATGTGTTTGTTGCACCCCGCCTATAGTTGAAAATCACATCCATTTGTGGCATATCCTAGGAATACCTATTGGCTTGTTACTGTTGTATGCACAGTCTCAGACGTGGACCAAAGGAACCACTATTTATTAGAGCCAGTTTTATTGTTCTGTTTTCTTTGTGCATATGAATACAATGTACTAAAACAGGCAGCGTACTCATCAGGGGCAGACACAGACTGCTTGGGGCCCCTGTGCAGGAAATGTGCCTGGGCCCCCCTCCTTTTAAGGCGACAAAGCTAAGGGACTGTGCTATACATAAGTGAGTACACTTTATACTAAGGGACTGTTAGACATAATAATCGATAATAATGTCTTCCTCCACCTCCCCCTGTTGTTAAACCCATTATAAATCCCCCGCATCCCATTATTGCCCTCTCCCCCACCCCCCATGATTGACCTCTTCACCACCTCCATTATTGCTTTCTCCCCCACCACCCCATATCATTGCCCATTCCACCACCTCCATCATTGCCTCTTCCCCACCATCCCCATCATTGTCCTTTCCACTGCCACCATCATTTCCTCCTGCCCCACCACCCCTATCATTGCCCTCTCTATCAACCCAATCATTGCCTTCGGCCCCGTCACCGCCATCATTGCCCTCTCCTCCACCTACACACACACACAGCACCATTCACCTCTCTGCACACACACCTCACCTCTGCTCACACAGTATCCTGAAGCCGCACCATCACTGGCAGCTTCCTGTCTCACACAACCGTGGCGCTAAATGATGATGTCATTCAGCCGCTGCTGTGTGGCAGGAAGCAGGATGGATCCATTCCCTGCAGCTCCGCTGCCTTTATCTCTTGCAGGCAGCAGAGCTGCAATCCCATGATGGCAATCTGGCCAGGGGCCCCCCGGAGACGGATAAACTGGCCAGATTGCCCTCATTATTAGCCACCCTGCAGGCAGGGATGGTTTTAGGCAAAGTGGGGCCCTAGGCAAAGTTTAAAATGGGGCCTCAAATCCTAACATATTGCACATCACACAGATGCATTTCTGTTGTATTTACAAGCGCTGAGTTCAGGCCACTAAAAGAATGTGATCGACAATACTGAAGCTGTTCAACGCTTGTTTCCCGGCCTCTTTACACCATCTGAGAAAGAATGATGGGAACAGAACAATCACTAATAGATCACTAACAGATCACCATTAGTGTTGAGCATTCCGATACCGCAAGTATCGGGTATCGGCCGATACTTGCGGGTATCGGAATTCCGATACCGAGATCCGATACTTTTGTGATATCGGGAATCGGTATCGGGATTAATAGCAATGTGTAAAATAAAGAATTAAAATAAAAAATATTGCTATACTCACCTCTCCGACGCAGCCTGCACCTCACCGAGGGAACCGGCAGCCTTCTTTGCTTAAAATGCGCGCGTTTACTGCCTTCCGTGACGTCACAGCTTCTGATTGGTCATGTGCCGCCCATGTGACGGCGACGCGACCAATCACAACAAGCCGTGACGTAATTTCAGGTCCTGAATGCCTAATTCTAGGCATTCAGGAATTGAAAATTACGTCACGGCTTGTGATTGGTCGCATGCCGCTCATGTGACGGCGACGCAACCAATCACAAGCCGTGACGTAATTTTCAAATCCTGAATGCCTAGAATTAGGCATTCAGGAATTGAAAATTACGTCACGGCTTGTGATTGGTCGCGTGCCGCTCATGTGACGGCGACGCGACCAATCACAAGCCGTGACGTAATTTTCAAATCCTGAATGCCTAGAATTAGGCATTCAGGACCTGAAATTACGTCACGGCTTGTTGTGATTGGTCGCGTCGCCGTCACATGGGCGGCACGCGACCAATCAGAAGCCGTGACGTCACGGAAGGCAGTAAACGCGCGCATTTTAAGCAAAGAAGGCTCCCGGTTCCCTCGGTAAGGTCCAGGCTGCGTCGGAGAGGTGAGTATAGCAATACTTTTTATTTTAATTCTTTATTTTACACAGTAATATGGATCCCAGGGCCTGAAGGAGAGTTTCCTCTCCTTCAGACCCTGGGAACCATCAGGGATACCGTCCGATACTTGAGTCCCATTGACTTGTATTGGTATCGGGTATCGGTATCGGATTAGATCCGATACTTTGCCGGTATCGGCCGATACTTTCCGATACTTTCAAGTATCGGACGGTATCGCTCAACACTAATCACCATACAGTATCATGTTACCAGCAGCACACCTACAGTTTACAACGGCGATGTGCTGCTGAGAACAATGATTTCTGTTCCAGCATAACCAATCCAATCAATGGATGAATAGGCAGCATTTTACTTCTTTAGTATAATACACCTCATAGTCCTCAATATATTATAATGTGCACCACAGTCCTCCATATTGTAAAATACACACCGCATAATCCTCCATATAGTATAATACACTCCTCAGTCCTCAGTCCTATAATTCACTTCCCACAGTATAATGCACCCCATTGTTCTTCATATAGTATAATGTATTCCCCATAGTCCTTGATACAGTATAATGCAGCCCACATATAGCATAATGCAGCCACCCCACAGAGTATGATGTAACCCCCATGGAATATAATGCAGCCACCCTCATATAGTATAATGTAGCCCCCCCATAAAGTATGATGCAATCACCCCTCATAGAATATAAATATAATACAGCCCCCCTAGGAGAGCAAAAAATCTGAGAGACATTTTGGTCAAGAGCCACTACGTCAAAAAAACTCCACCAATTTTTGGTATTGGGAAAAGAAAATGGGGATTTTTCCCATGTGGTGACTGCTTGGCGTGTAGAAACCACGTGAGGACATTGTCATTTGCCTCTGTGGATGGCAAAGAATTTAAAATCACAGATTACATCTCATGTAGTACCACATTTGTGATTTATATGGCCAAATGTACCTGTGGGCTATCTTACGTCGGATTGACGTCACGTGAACTGAGGGTTAGGACCCGTGAATATATCAGGGACATTATGGCGGCCAAGGAGACAACTGACGATGTTCCTCTTAAGTCTATACCTAGACACTTTAAGCAGTACCACGGATGTAACCCTAAGGAGCTAAAAGTCTTTGGGATTGATCACGTTAGGGGAGGAATAAGAGGAGGGGATCTTAAGAAAAAACTTGCACAATTGGAATGCCGCTGGATAAGTGTATTAGGCACCATGGCCCCACACGGGCTTAATGAACAACTAAGCTTTGCACCCTTTCTATAATTTTGGAGTTCCGGATCACTAAAATCTCTTGTATCTGGATTTTAATTTTGTGTGTCTTTTTGTCTATTTATAGTACCTGTAATGCTCGTATCCATCTTCATTGTCTGTTCATCTGGGCTTGTATTGGACATCTGGACAGCTGTGCTTCCTGGAGGATATACACATTGAAAGAGAATCTCATGAGTTATTGACTGCAGTCATATATCTTCCAAGAATTAATTCAGAACTTTGGATGACAGCAGAATTTGGGCCAAGACCTGTATCAGAATTTTGTTTGTTATTTTATCTTATATTTTCATAGGGTTGGTCTTTGTATAGTTGTGATATAGGGACCATGATGTGACCGGTGCCTTTGTATTACTATATGACTGTTCTGGGGCTAGCTCCCTGGTTACACATTCTTCACTAATTTGGTGGGGACTGTGTATTAGTTTGCTTCGCTCATATGATGGTTCCAGTTGGCACATGAGGTATACACATAATAATAATTTTTTGTTTGGCGTAGTCCAATATTATATACTTTGTTATATTTCTGAATAGTCACGAAGTCATGCACCTTATATCTATATATGAATTATGTGAGAATTAATTCTCATTATAGTAGTTAGTTGTACTAATTCTTCATTTTGTTTTGGTTCATCCCTTTTCTTTTGATTGTTTTCTATTTGGCACGGTCACTTTAGGTCTACACTTTTATAAATAGTGATACGTTACGTGTCTTAGTTGCCCTTAGTGTATCCCTTAGGTAAAATGGCCGCTGGTGTATGCGCGCACGTGCGCCGCACTGGGGCATGCCGACCATCATCCACCTGCGCTCAGTAGGGGCGGAACAGGAAATGACGTCTTGAGGATTTTTCCTCTGCCTGTTCGCAGCGCCGTGAGCGCCGGGGATGATGGGCGCGGCGTCCCAGAAGTGACGGTGCGCATGCGCCAATTAAGAAACGCTATGGCCGCCACAGCTGATGATGTCCTTTAAAATGCAGCCCCAGTTAGACACACAATCACGTCCCCCCGAGGAAGCCCACGCGAAACGCGCGTCGGGGCCGCCGGACACACACTGACACCAACGACATTTGGGTAAGATTGGCAGTAGTATATGATTAGCACTTATACATACTGTGGGTTATGGAGCAGTGATATGGATGGAAGGACCAGGCACATGCCGTTTTTTAAGGAGCACTATGCACTTTAAATTTATAAACATGCTCTACTGATTTATTAGCAGGCCCAGAGTAGTCAGCAATTTCTGCCTCTTCTATACCACAGGTGATATCTGCAGTGTGGTTTGTCCGCCGCACATGCATTATACGTGCACTTTGTCTGTAATGTTTGTAACTTATGTGATTTGATTACGCTTAATAAAAGTTGTCATTTTTTACTTATGACTCAATGGATATCTATACTCCGTAGTTGTTCTATAGGATTTATGCATTAGTGGAGTTTCCCTGTTATCCTTCATGTCCATTGCGGGGCGTATTCCCGGTTGGAGCTTTGCAAATGACATGCATCAGTGGTTGTTGTATTTAGTGCTTTTCTGTGTGTTCACAGCTATCTGCACTGGTGAAATGGACTTGAAAAAACGTGGCTTGTTCAACTTGACAAAGTGTTTAACGTTGATGCGTGTGCGGTTTTAGATTCCAGATCAAGAGATTTGACTGAACTGACCAATAGATTTAAGGAGTTGCTACAGAAAAAAACCCGGTTGTGGTGGAACAAGTCTTTCTTGGAACGTTATCAGTAGCGTAGCTACCAGGGGGGCAGAGGGGGCGGTCGCCCCGGGCCCTGTGCTCTGAGGGGGCCCACCCGGAGCTACGCTACTGTCAGGGCCGGCGTTAGGGGCCCCTGCCTCCGGGCAATGATTATCTTTTATTTCCCTTGCGTTTGTACTGTGTATGTAGCTAACGTAACATGCACGGTACAAACGCTCACAGGGGGTCAGCAGAGAAGGAAGAGAAGGCCTCCAATCAGAGTGCAGGGAGTGAGTCATGTGATCGCTCTTCTGCAGTCTGTGGAGGAGAGGGGGAAGGGAGGTCACTCACCACTCACCCAATCCCGGCTGAGCGCGCTCTGCTTCAAAGCTCCTGTGCTGCAGAGAAGTGATCATCATCATCATCAGCAGCAGCCGGGGACGCAGGGGGACTCTGCCTCTGACTGTGACCTGAGCTCACTGCCTGCACATGATGTCTGCATCTGACTGGGAGGAGCCTGAGGAGCAGCCCCCAGGACCAGAGGACACTCTCCACACAGCATGATGAGGATCTTGGCACATGTCATTTGCTATTTAATATGTCTGATCTGTTGCCTTGAATACATACATACAGGCACAGTATATAAAGCAATGAAGGTTCTTAAACTTGTATGTCTTGTTTATCCTGCAATCTGGACAGACACTGAAAACTGACGTGATCGATAAGTGTCTTCGCACATAATTTATTTACTGCTGATTAGCTTATGAGAAGGAGAATGATTATTTTCTTAAGTTTGCGAGCGGCTGGAATCTTGCAGGACGGCTTTTACATGTGGGAGCCTGTCACCATATAAGGTCCGGCCAGCATCTGTACGCCCTCACATAGTGTTCTAGAATGCTCTCTATGTCCCCAATCCTCTATGCAAGGCACAAAAAAGAGCTTTTATTATACTCACGGATGGCGCAGTCCGGGCGTCACTAGTCTTGATCCGGCACCGACCCTCTTCCTGTGATCGCTGTCCCTCTTCATGTGGAAGATGCATCCTACATCATGCATTCAGTGTCCTCTATCGCACTCCCGTGCAGGCGCACTTCTCTTTGCCCTGCTGAAGTCAGAGCACAGTATTGTAGTGCGCATGCACCAGCTTTATTTCCAGGTAATCAGCGCCTTTTGGCCTTTCCCAGCGCATATGCACTCAGAGAGAAGTGTGCCTGCACAGGAGCGCGATGGGTGACACTGTGTGGATGACGTAGGATGTGTCATCCAGATAAAGCAGTAATGGAGGATGGCGATCTTAAGTCAAGACCAGCTATGCCTTGGTGAGCGCCATTGGTGAGTATAATGAGAGGTCATTTTTATGCCTTGCGGAGGGGATTGGGGACACATTTACAGCCTTCCTTATAGAGGCTGCCTATGGGAGCTGCATTATACTATATAGTCTTCCTATGTGAAGGGCATTATACTATAAGGTCTGCCTATGGGGAGTGCATGATACTATATGGAGGCCTATGGGGAATGTATTATACCATATTGAGGACTATCTGGTGTATTATGCTATATGGAGGCTAACTAGAGGGCCATCATTCAGTGTGGAGATTACAGCGACGGGGCCATCATACAGTGTTGGAGCCAGTTTGGGGGATATTAAGAGGTCAGTATATACAGTGAGGGGGCATCATACTGTGTATAGGGGAGCTGTACAGTGGGGGAGACTCGGGACTTTATTAAATGTAAAGTGGGCACTTATTCTTACAGGGGAACTCAGGTTACTGTGACTATCAAGGGGTCACACACAGAGGGTATTATTACTTTCTAGGGGACAAAATGTGGGCACTGATTTCTAGGGCACTTGCACCCGGCATTATAGAGGGGTGCTTTAGAATTTAGAGGGCACAGAGAACCACACAGCAGGTGCAGTAATAAGGACACATACGGCAGCAGCGACTCAGTATTGGGGTATCAGGGGCAGTAATAGGGACACATATGGCAGCAGCGGCTCAGTATCGGGGTATTAGGAGCAGTAATAGGGGCACATACGGCAGCATCGGCTCAGTATTGGGGTATCAGGTGCAGTAATAGGGACACATATGGCAGCAGCGGCTCAGTGTCGGGGTATCAGGTGCAGTAATAAGGACACATACGGCAGCATCGGCTCAGTATTGGGGTATCAGGTGCAGTAATAGGGACACATATGGCAGCAGCGGCTCAGTGTCGGGGTATCAGGTGCAGTAATAAGGACACATACGGCAGCATCGGCTCAGTATTGGGGTATCAGGTGCAGTAATAGGGACACATACGGCAGCAGCGGCTCAGTATTGGGGTATCAGGTGCAGTAATAGGGACACATACGGCAGCAGTGACTCAGTATTGGGGTATCAGGGGCAGTAATAGGGACACATACGGCAGCAGCGGCTCAGTATTGGGGTATCAGGTGCAGTAATAGGGACACATATGGCAGCAGCGGCTCAGTGTCGGGGTATTAGGTGCAGTAATAGGGACACATACGGCAGCATCGGCTCAGTATTGGGGTATCAGGTGCAGTAATAGGGACACATATGGCAGCAGCGGCTCAGTGTCGGGGTATCAGGTGCAGTAATAGGGACACATACGGCAGCATCGGCTCAGTATTGAGGTATCAGGTGCAGTAATAGGGACACATACGGCAGCATCGGCTCAGTATTGAGGTATCAGGTGCAGTAATAGGGACACATACGGCAGCAGCGGCTCAGTATTGGGGTATCAGCAGAATGAGGAGGTTGTGCAGGTTGGGAATAGATGGTGATGGGGCTGGAATGTGAGAAGTGAAACGTGTCTTTGTTGTATTCTCTGCAGATGAGTTGTAGCTGGAAGAAGTTGTCATGTCGGTCTGGGCCAGATGGAAAAGACGGGAAAAATGAACAATTCTATCAGAAAGAATGTCAGAGGTAAGTCATTATCTGTAACTGTGCAGTGATCTGTTATATGTTCTGTAGGACTGGTATCTACCACTGACCATATGGCGGTAATATCAGTGTTGGTCTTTTTATATAGAGATTATCTTCAGTAACAGCGCGGTCATCTGCTGAGGTTCTCCTCCACTATTAGGGCGCATCACCGATTTGTAATGAAGGTTACCTGGTTAGGGGCCCACTCAGAAGCTTCGCCCCCCCTGGACCAAAACCCTAGCTACGCCTCTGAACGTTATATAGCCTGTGGACTAATCCCGAGAGGATTATGAATACAAGTATTCCCTTCCTTTAATATAGACAATGAATCTTTTAAAAATGATTGGGAGGAGGTTGCAGCAAACTGCTCTAAAGGTTTTATGACCCTCCTCATTAAAAATAATGAATTAATTATCAGTGACTTGGATAAAGAACTAGAAGAAATTCAGGAGGAAATTAATAAGATTCTTACCCCAGAAACTAATATATCTTTCAAAAATGAACTTGATATTGATATCCAGAAATGGGAGAAAGAAATTGTATCTTTGAAAACTAAAAAATATCAGCGTGATGTCTCTGATGCAAAAAATAACAGAGTATATAGATGGAGGAGTAATGTGCCTAATAGGAGAGCGGCTTCAAGAGCTAGATCAGTCTCATTCTCGTCAGTGTCGTCCATTGAGGAAAAAAAAGACGAAAAAGGAAGTACTGGACCTGAGAGAAGTGACACTTATAAAGACCGGTGGCAGAAGGTCACCAGATATGGTAATAAAAGAAAAACACCCATATCTCCTCAGAAAGACAAGAGACCCAAGAACGCCACACTTGAGGTAATAAATCTATCACAACATATCTTGACAGAGACTCAATGTGAGGTTCTGGGTCTTGGTCTTTCATTTTCCCCTTGCAATAATTATGATTACTTTACAGCAGTAAAAGATTTGAATTTATTTTCACGAAAACTTATTTTGAAAAAACTCCACTCCCGATCTACATCAGAGGGGACTCAGGTTTCTGAACAAGAGGCTATCGCTATATTGGAAGAACTGGAAAACGAATCTACCAATCCTCGTACAGGTATGCCTCCCCCATCTATTTTTGCCAGATCGACCACGTTCCCCCCTCTATCACTCTGTCCTCAAGTAGAAATATTCACTAATTTAGTGACTGCTGATTTGAAAACGATCAGCAATAAAAATAAGAAAGATAATCTTACACAAGGTCAGAGAAAGGCACTGCAAGAAATACGTGACTTGCAGGATGTGGTGATAAAACCATCAGATAAGGGGGGGAACGTGGTCGTATGGCCTACGGAGAAATATGAAAAAGAGGCTTTTAAACAATTACGCAATAAGGAGACGTACACCTTGCTTCCCCATGATCCCCTACCGAAATTCATGAGAGAATTGATGGAAATCTTGGAGGAGTCCCTGTATCAGGGAACCATCAATAAAAAAACATTTCACGGATTGGTGGTGGAATGCCCTATTCTGCCCACGTTCTATCTCCTCCCCAAGGTACACAAGGACCCAATTAATCCCCCGGGACGTCCGATCGTCTCTGGCATGGGAGGGCTATGTGACCCAGTATGTAAATACATAGACTACTATCTAAGGTCCCAGGTTGAGACTCTGCCCTCCTATGTCAGGGATACGTCGGACGTCCTGCGGAGACTGGACGGTCTTTCCTTGGAGCCATAGTAAATATAGAAAAACTGACTGAACAGCCATCTAGTCTGAACTGGTGCATAACCAAAAAGTCTTACGTAGCAAATAGATAATGGCTGCACTCAAGTTTATTGTGCTAAAGCAAGGAAATGTGCAATACATGAAATGTGAACAGCATAATGGCTTGTGAAATTTATGAAAAAACACATGAGATTTTTAGCACAAAATTTGGCCAAATATTGTGAGCCCATTCACCAAACGTCAAGGTAATCTCAGATCGAATGGGTAACTAACCTGTCTGCCTAGTGTGAACACTTACCTATGGCTAACAAAATGGTAAAGCCTGTATTTATAGAGGAGGTTAGAACCAACTGTGTTTGGATGTAGTTAAAATCACAGCATGGTGAAGGGCGGGGCGTTCAAGTCAGAAAAAGCAATACATAGTAAATATAGAAAAACTGACTGAACAGCCATCTAGTCTGAACTGGTGCATAACCAAAAAGTCTTACGTAGCAAATAGATAATGGCTGCACTCAAGTTTATTGTGCTAAAGCAAGGAAATGTGCAATACATGAAATGTGAACAGCATAATGGCTTGTGAAATTTATGAAAAAACACATGAGATTTTTAGCACAAAATTTGGCCAAATATTGTGAGCCCATTCACCAAACGTCAAGGTAATCTCAGATCGAATGGGTAACTAACCTGTCTGCCTAGTGTGAACACTTACCTATGGCTAACAAAATGGTAAAGCCTGTATTTATAGAGGAGGTTAGAACCAACTGTGTTTGGATGTAGTTAAAATCACAGCATGGTGAAGGGCGGGGCGTTCAAGTCAGAAAAAGCAATACATAGTAAATATAGAAAAACTGACTGAACAGCCATCTAGTCTGAACTGGTGCATAACCAAAAAGTCTTACGTAGCAAATAGATAATGGCTGCACTCAAGTTTATTGTGCTAAAGCAAGGAAATGTGCAATACATGAAATGTGAACAGCATAATGGCTTGTGAAATTTATGAAAAAACACATGAGATTTTTAGCACAAAATTTGGCCAAATATTGTGAGCCCATTCACCAAACGTCAAGGTAATCTCAGATCGAATGGGTAACTAACCTGTCTGCCTAGTGTGAACACTTACCTATGGCTAACAAAATGGTAAAGCCTGTATTTATAGAGGAGGTTAGAACCAACTGTGTTTGGATGTAGTTAAAATCACAGCATGGTGAAGGGCGGGGCGTTCAAGTCAGAAAAAGCAATACATAGTAAATATAGAAAAACTGACTGAACAGCCATCTAGTCTGAACTGGTGCATAACCAAAAAGTCTTACGTAGCAAATAGATAATGGCTGCACTCAAGTTTATTGTGCTAAAGCAAGGAAATGTGCAATACATGAAATGTGAACAGCATAATGGCTTGTGAAATTTATGAAAAAACACATGAGATTTTTAGCACAAAATTTGGCCAAATATTGTGAGCCCATTCACCAAACGTCAAGGTAATCTCAGATCGAATGGGTAACTAACCTGTCTGCCTAGTGTGAACACTTACCTATGGCTAACAAAATGGTAAAGCCTGTATTTATAGAGGAGGTTAGAACCAACTGTGTTTGGATGTAGTTAAAATCACAGCATGGTGAAGGGCGGGGCGTTCAAGTCAGAAAAAGCAATACATAGTAAATATAGAAAAACTGACTGAACAGCCATCTAGTCTGAACTGGTGCATAACCAAAAAGTCTTACGTAGCAAATAGATAATGGCTGCACTCAAGTTTATTGTGCTAAAGCAAGGAAATGTGCAATACATGAAATGTGAACAGCATAATGGCTTGTGAAATTTATGAAAAAACACATGAGATTTTTAGCACAAAATTTGGCCAAATATTGTGAGCCCATTCACCAAACGTCAAGGTAATCTCAGATCGAATGGGTAACTAACCTGTCTGCCTAGTGTGAACACTTACCTATGGCTAACAAAATGGTAAAGCCTGTATTTATAGAGGAGGTTAGAACCAACTGTGTTTGGATGTAGTTAAAATCACAGCATGGTGAAGGGCGGGGCGTTCAAGTCAGAAAAAGCAATACATAGTAAATATAGAAAAACTGACTGAACAGCCATCTAGTCTGAACTGGTGCATAACCAAAAAGTCTTACGTAGCAAATAGATAATGGCTGCACTCAAGTTTATTGTGCTAAAGCAAGGAAATGTGCAATACATGAAATGTGAACAGCATAATGGCTTGTGAAATTTATGAAAAAACACATGAGATTTTTAGCACAAAATTTGGCCAAATATTGTGAGCCCATTCACCAAACGTCAAGGTAATCTCAGATCGAATGGGTAACTAACCTGTCTGCCTAGTGTGAACACTTACCTATGGCTAACAAAATGGTAAAGCCTGTATTTATAGAGGAGGTTAGAACCAACTGTGTTTGGATGTAGTTAAAATCACAGCATGGTGAAGGGCGGGGCGTTCAAGTCAGAAAAAGCAATACATAGTAAATATAGAAAAACTGACTGAACAGCCATCTAGTCTGAACTGGTGCATAACCAAAAAGTCTTACGTAGCAAATAGATAATGGCTGCACTCAAGTTTATTGTGCTAAAGCAAGGAAATGTGCAATACATGAAATGTGAACAGCATAATGGCTTGTGAAATTTATGAAAAAACACATGAGATTTTTAGCACAAAATCTGGCCTTGGAGCCAGACATGATACTGGTGACAGCAGATATCGAGACACTCTACACCTCAATCCATCATGAGGATGGGATTGAGGCTGCGACTTTCTTTTTAGAATCTAGTAGTATTGAATCTGATGTGGTGGACCTGGTGTTGAGGCTCTTGCGGTTCATCCTGACACATAATTGTTTTACTTTTAAGGACCGATACTACCTCCAGAATCGCGGGACCGCGATGGGGCGGCGTGTGCGCCTTCGTATGCTAATTTATTTTTGGGATATTGGGAAAGAATGATTTTCGGAGACGCACACTCCGCCCCCCAAGTACTGGGGTGGTATCGGTATATAGATGATATTTTGTTTATTTGGCAGGGGCCTGTTGAAAATTTGCATCAGTTTATGCAGGATTTGAACCGTAACAGCCTCAACATCAGGCTCACCTATAATTTTGGTAGGGTGAATATACCTTTTCTTGATATCATGCTGCAGATCCAAGATGACGGCTCCATAGGAACAGACGTCTTCAGAAAGGAAACCTCAGTTAATGCACTGCTTCACGCCTCCTCATCCCATAATAGCTCCACAATTGGAGCTATCCCTATAGGGCAGTTTTTGAGAATGAGGAGGATATGTTCTACTGAGGAAGCATTTGCAAAACAGTCCGTGGACCTTGGGGAGAGATTTAGATCACGTGGATACAGTAATAGGAGCATAAAAAGAGGGTTTGTTCGGGCCAAAAACCAGAAAAGATGTGACCTTCTATCACAGATACCCAAAACTAAGAAGAAGGATGGTGAGGTAATTAGATATATATCTACATATAACCATCAGTGGGGTAAAATGAGGAACATCCTGAGGCGACATTGGCCCATTCTAAAGACAGAACCGGTTCTGGCCAAATGTCTCTCAGAGGAACCCCTCATGACGGCTAGGAGAGCAAAAAATCTGAGAGACATTTTGGTCAAGAGCCACTACGTCAAAAAAACTCCACCAATTTTTGGTATTGGGAAAAGAAAATGGGGATTTTTCCCATGTGGTGACTGCTTGGCGTGTAGAAACCACGTGAGAACATTGTCATTTGCCTCTGTGGATGGCAAAGAATTTAAAATCACAGATTACATCTCATGTAGTACCACATTTGTGATTTATATGGCCAAATGTACCTGTGGGCTATCTTACGTCGGATTGACGTCACGTGAACTGAGGGTTAGGACCCGTGAACATATCAGGGACATTATGGCGGCCAAGGAGACAACTGACGATGTTCCTCTTAAGTCTATACCTAGACACTTTAAGCAGTACCACGGATGTAACCCTAAGGAGCTAAAAGTCTTTGGGATTGATCACGTTAGGGGAGGAATAAGAGGAGGGGATCTTAAGAAAAAACTTGCACAATTGGAATGCCGCTGGATAAGTGTATTAGGCACCATGGCCCCACACGGGCTTAATGAACAACTAAGCTTTGCACCCTTTCTATAATTTTGGAGTTCCGGATCACTAAAATCTCTTGTATCTGGATTTTAATTTTGTGTGTCTTTTTGTCTATTTATAGTACCTGTAATGCTCGTATCCATCTTCATTGTCTGTTCATCTGGGCTTGTATTGGACATCTGGACATCTGGACAGCTGTGCTTCCTGGAGGATATACACATTGAAAGAGAATCTCATGAGTTATTGACTGCAGTCATATATCTTCCAAGAATTAATTCAGAACTTTGGATGACAGCAGAATTTGGGCCAAGACCTGTATCAGAATTTTGTTTGTTATTTTATCTTATATTTTCATAGGGTTGGTCTTTGTATAGTTGTGATATAGGGACCATGATGTGACCGGTGCCTTTGTATTACTATATGACTGTTCTGGGGCTAGCTCCCTGGTTACACATTCTTCACTAATTTGGTGGGGACTGTGTATTAGTTTGCTTCGCTCATATGATGGTTCCAGTTGGCACATGAGGTATACACATAATAATTTTTTGTTTGGCGTAGTCCAATATTATATACTTTGTTATATTTCTGAATAGTCACGAAGTCATGCACTTTATATCTATATATGAATTATGTGAGAATTAATTCTCATTATAGTAGTTAGTTGTACTAATTCTTCATTTTGTTTTGGTTCATCCCTTTTCTTTTGATTGTTTTCTATTTGGCATGGTCACTTTAGGTCTACACTTTTATAAATAGTGATACGTTACGTGTCTTAGTTGCCCTTAGTGTATCCCTTAGGTAAAATGGCCGCTGGTGTATGCGCGCACGCGCGCCGCACTGGGGCATGCCGACCATCATCCACCTGCGCTCAGTAGCGGCGGAACAGGAAATGACGTCTTGAGGATTTTTCCTCTGCCTGTTCGCAGCGCCGTGAGCGCCAGGGATGATGGGCGCGGCGTCCCAGAAGTGACGGTGCGCATGCGCCAATTAAGAAACGCTATGGCCGCCACAGCTGATGATGTCCTTTAAAATGCAGCCCCAGATAGACACACAATCACGTCCCCCCGAGGAAGCCTACGCGAAACGCGCGTCGGGGCCGCCGGACACACACTGACACCAACGACATTTGGGTAAGATTGGCAGTAGTATATGATTAGCACTTATACATACTGTGGGTTATGGAGCAGTGATATGGATGGAAGGACCAGGCACATGCCGTTTTTTAAGGAGCACTATGCACTTTAAATTTATAAACATGCTCTACTGATTTATTAGCAGGCCCAGAGTAGTCAGCAATTTCTGCCTCTTCTATACCACAGGTGATATCTGCAGTGTGGTTTGTCCGCCGCACATGCATTATACGTGCACTTTGTCTGTAATGTTTGTAACTTATGTGATTTGATTACGCTTAATAAAAGTTGTCATTTTTTACTTATGACTCAATGGGTATCTATACTCCATAGTTGTTCTATAGGATTTATACACCCCACAGAGTATGATGTAACCCCCATGGAATATAATGCAGCCACCCTCATA
Source organism: Ranitomeya variabilis (assembly GCF_051348905.1). Taxonomy (NCBI): domain Eukaryota; kingdom Metazoa; phylum Chordata; class Amphibia; order Anura; family Dendrobatidae; genus Ranitomeya; species Ranitomeya variabilis. Next base: position 298,637,259 of record NC_135236.1, on the reverse strand, counting down.
TAGTATAATGTAGCCCCCACATAAAGTATGATGCAATCACCCCTCATAGAATATAAATATAATACAGCCCCCCATAGAATATAATACAGTCCACCTCCCCATAGAATATAATGTAGCCCCATCAAAGAGTATGATGCAATCCTCCCTCATAAAATCTAATACAGCCCCCCATAGAATATAATACAGCCCACCTCCCCATAGAATATAATGTAGCCCCCATAGAATATAATGCAGCCCCCCATAGTATATAACACAGCCTTCCCCATAGAATATAATGCACCCCCCATAGTATATAACACAGTCTCCCCATACAAGATAACGTATAATGTACCCACCTTAGTATACAACACAGCCCGCATAGTATACAGCACTGCCCGCATAGTATACAGCGAAGCCTCATAGTATACAGAACAGCCTCATAGTATACAGCGCAGCCTCATAGTATACAGAACTGCCCGCATAGTATACAGCGCAGCCTCATAGTATACAGCGCAGCCTCATGGTATACAGCACACAGCCTCATGGTATACAGCACTGCCTCATAGTATACAGCGCAGCCTCATGGTATACAGCACACAGCCTCATGGTATACAGCACACAGCCTCATGGTATACAGCGCAGCCTCATAGTATACAGCACACTGCCTCATAGTATACAGCGCAGTTCTCCCCCCCAGAATGGCCCCACAGTCCAGTGCTCAGTTATAGAGTGAAAAAAAAACAACAAACAACACAGCACACTCCTCACCTCTCCTCGTGCCCGCGCTGCTTCCAGTTCCTGCCGGCACACAGTGAGTGCGCGGCAGTGTCTGTCAGAGGCAGAGCGGGGAATGATGAGAGAGGGAGCGTCAGCTGACGCTCTCTCCTCCATCATTGCTTTGAACTGTACCGGCAGACGCCGGTATAGTTAAATGCGGCGGGGGAATCGGCGCTGGCGGCAGGCGGGCCCCCTGCCTCACAGGGGCCCCATAGCAGCTGCGTGATGTGCCGCTAGCTGGGGACCCCTGGGGAGCGAGGACCTAGGCAGCTGCCTGCCCCGAACGCCGGCCCTGCCTGCAGGGGCCCCCTGGAGCCTCCGGGCTCCTGTGCAGCTGCACAGGTTGAACGGGCGGTATGTCCGCCCATGCCTCTGCCTGTTACCAATCTACAAAAATATGGGGAAAAAAAATCCCCAAAAATGCTTTTCTATGTAAAAATCGAAAAAAATTAAATATTATACACTGAACAAGTTACACATATTTAAAGACATGCACCCGTAAAGAGAATTTCTCAGTAGTTTTTTTTTGTAATTTGAGAGCAGCATAATAAAGAGCTAGAAACCCTGATTCCAGGGATGTGCAACATCAAAAAGTTAATTTATTTCAGTTCTTCAATACAAAAAGTTAAACTCATATATTATGTAGAGTCATTACAAACAGAGTGATGTATTTCATGTGTTTATTTCTGTTAATGTTGATGATTATGGCTTACAGCCAATGAAAACCCAAAAGTCATTATCTCAGTAAATTAGAATAATTAACAAAAAAACCACCTGCAATGGAGTTTAAAAAGGTCCCTTGGTCTGTTTCGGTAGCTCCACAATCATGGGGAAGACTGCTGACTTTAAAGATGTCCAGAAGGCAGTCATTGACACTCCACAAGGAGGGTAAGCCAATAAAGGTCGTTGCCATAGAAGCTAATGTTCACAGAGTGCTGTATCCAAGCATAATAATGGAAAGTTGAGTGGAAGGAAAAAGTGTGGTAGAAAAAGGTGCACAGCCTTGAAAGGATTGTTCAGAAAAGGCCATTTAAAAATTTGTGGGAGATTCACAAGGAGTGGACTGCTGCTGGAGTCATTGCTTCAAGAGCCGCCACACACAGACGTATCCAGGACATGGGCTACAAGTGTCACATTCCTTATGTCAAGCCACTCATGACCAATAGACAATGCCAGAAGCCTCTTACCTGGGCCAAGTAGAAGAAGAACTGGACTGTTGTCAGTGGTCCAAGGTGTTGTTTTCAGATGAAAGTAAATTTTGCATTTCATTTGGAAATCAAGGTCCCAGAATCTGGAGGAAGAGTGGAGAGGCCACAATCCAAGCTGCTGGAGGTTTAGTGTGAAGTTTCCACAATCAGTGATGGTTTGGGGAGCCATGTCATCTGCTGGTGTAGGTCCACTGTGTTTTATCAAGACCAAAGTCAGCGCATCCATCTACGAGGACATTTTAGAGCACTTTGGAGATGGAAATGTCATTCTCCAGCAGGACTTGGCACCTGTCCACACTGCCAAAAGTACCAATATACCTGGTTTATAAACAACAGTATCACTGTGCTTGATTGGTCAGCAAACTCGCCTGACCTTAACCCCATAGAGCAGTGATGGGCAACCTTTTGAGCTTGGTGTGTCAAAATTCGCCAAAAAACCGAGCATAACTTGGGTGGTGTGTCACCTTGATAAAAAACCATAATTTTGCGACATGTATAGTTTAAATAACAAATATGTATAATTAGAATTAACTTACCTGCTTAGTGACTTCTTTGTTCATCTGTCAGTTGGTTTCTTTTGTTGGTCTTGCTATTATTTAACTTGTGTGGGGTGCCGTGAACTAAGATAAGTGAGGGGGAGGGGGAATTCTTCCAGTGATGGCGAACCTGTGGCACTCCAGCTGTTGCAAAATTACAATTCCCATCATGTCTTCACAGCCAAAGCCTTTGCTTTGAATGGCCAGCCATGATGGGAATTGTAGTTTTGCAACAGCTGGACTGCCACAGGTTCGCCATCACTGCCTCCCTCTCACTTATCTCAGTAATGGCCAATGACACCCCACAGTTCACTGGATGATGGTTGCTGTAGTAGTCACAGGGCCTCCAGACAGCAATCACAGGGCCTCCAGACAGCAATCACAGGGCCTCCAGACAGCAATCACAGGGCCTCCAGACAGCAATCACAGGGCCTCCAGACAGCAATCACAGGGCCTCCAGACAGCAATCACAGGGCCTGCAGACAGCAATCACAGGGCCTGCAGACAGCAATCACAGGGCCTGCAGACAGCAATCACAGGGCCTCCAGACAGCAATCACAGGGCCTCCAGACAGCAATCACAGGGCCTCCAGACAGCAATCACAGGGCCTCCAGACAGCAATCACAGGGCCTCCAGACATCAATCACAGGGCCTCCAGACAGCAATCACAGGGCCTCCAGACAGCAATCACAGGGCCTCCAGACAGCAATCACAGGGCCTCCAGACAGAAATCACAGGGCCTCCAGACAGCGATCTCCTCAGGCCTCAGAAGTGCAGCCTGGGACTTCTGGCCGGCGCAGCAGGGAGCAGGGAGCAGCGCAATGCCGCCCAAACAACACAGATCCGACGCAGAGGCCTGGGACTTCCGGGAGCTGCGCCTGGCCTACCAGAAGTCCCAGGCCTAGACGCTCTGCACCGGAGCTCTGTTGTTTGGACCCACAGACCTCCTGCATGGCATCCGATCCGATAAAAAATCGGATCGGATGCCATTGTTTAGCATTCCGATACCGCAAGTATCGGGTATCGGCCGATATTTGCTGTATCGGAATTCCGATACCGAGATCCGATACTTTTGTGGTATCGGGTATCGGTATCGAAAAAACATTAATGTGTAAAATAAAGAATTAAAATAAAAAATATTGCTATACTCACCTCTCCGACGCAGCCTGGACCTCACCGAGGGAACCGGCAGCGTTGTTTGCTTAAAAATCGCGCTTTTCCTTCCTTACGTGAAGTCCCGGCTTGTGATTGGTCGCGTGCCGCCCATGTGGCCGCGACGCGACCAATCACAGCAAGCCGTGACGTAATTTTAGGTCCTTCAGGATTTTAAAATCACGTTCTGGCTTGTGATTGGTCGCGTCGCGGTCACATTTTAAAATGCGCGCTTGTCCTGCCTCCCGTGACGTCCCGGCTTGTGATTGGTCGCATCGCCCATGTGACCGCGACGCGACCAATCACAAGCCAGAACGTGATTTTAAAATCCTGAAGGACCTAAAATTACGTCACGGCTTGCTGTGATTGGTCGCGTCGCGGCCACATGGGCAGCACGCGACCAATCACAAGCCGGGACTTCACGTAAGGAAGGAAAAGCGCGATTTTTAAGCAAACAACGCTGCCAGTTCCCTCGGTGAGGTCAAGGCTGCGTCGGAGAGGTGAGTATAGCTATATTTTTTATTTTAATTCTTTATTTTACACATTAATATGGTTCCCAGGGCCTGAAGGAGAGTTTCCTCTCCTTCAGACCCTGGGAAAGAAGCAATTTCTATGGGGCCGCGGCCGGCGGCCGGCGTGTCACTGAAAATGACTACGCGTGTCAGCACTGACACGCGTGTCATAGGTTCGCCATCACTGCCATAGAGAATCTATGGAGTATTGTAAAGAGGAAGATGAGACACCAGACCCAACAATGCAGATGAGCTGAAGGCTGCTATCAAAGCAACCTGGGCTTCCATAACACCTCAGCAGGGCCACAGGCTGATCGCCTCCATGCCACGACGCATTGATGCAGTAATTGATGCAAAAGGAGCCCCGACAAAGTATTGAGTGCATTTGCTGCTGACATATTTCAGTAGTTAAACAAGAAGTTTCCCAAGATAAATATCAAAAATAACAGGTCCAAATTCAAAAAGCATTATGAACACAAAAAACCCCAATAGGTGTAATTAAAGTAACAGGGGAATCAAAGAATATGTTCAGCCATAAAATCAATTTTATTAATAGAAATTAACACTTAAAAATCTGAGCATATTATCACTACCAAAGCAGGAAAGTTAGGGGATCATAAGAGAAAGTATAAAAAGGGGTAAAAATATATAATATAAATAAGTGTATGCAAAGCATAAGGCTCTGCCAAAATTGCACAAGTGAAATTAATGTAAACAGAGGTAAGTTACAAAGGGTTAAAAGATGTGAAAAAGGCAGAGCAACAATAGGGAAAAGTATAAAGTGAAAAGTATGGTCCCCAATAACACAGATAAAAATAGGTCTAAATGTGTCAACATACCATATGGCCATACAATAGAGAAAATAATTTTGTAGAAAGCTAATAATATCAATTATCAATTCATTAAATCAAATGATAAAATCCGTAACCTGATTGTCCACAAGCATCTATCATAATTAAATCAAGTCCATAAAGAGGTTCACAATCCCGGCTGTTCAACAGTCTATCAAGGCTCCATAATGTCTCATAGAAAAAAATAATAAAGAATTCACAGTCTACCCAGAGACCATTTCTAGAGTTCATATATTCTGCAACAGATCCATGGAGTACAATAGCAGAGAAAAACAAGCTTGTTTGTAGGAAGACTTTCCTCCCCCAATTCTCCATCTCTTTATAGGATGAAAAATGTTCACAAAGTAGAAATCATCACATACATGGATATAGATAGGTGGATTAAAATCCGGCCTTCATGGCTGTATACTGCAGAGCAAACAAATATGAGTTAAAATCAATAAAAAAACACAAACCCACCTCCCAAAAGATGCCTCCATATTTCTAAAAATGAACCAAACCCCAGATTTTCATTAAGCCTGGTCGGTACCCAATCTAAAAGTCCACTTGCTCTCAACGTAAGCAAGAGTTTTCTTGAGATCACCACTTCTCGGTCCCAAAAGAACTCTGAGAAGACTTGAATCCCTATGATGGAATTGTTGAAAATATCTTAGTAGGGTTTTAAATTGTTCAAGATCATCCTCTGTCCTACATTTGTCCATGTCTCTTACATGTTCCTTGATACATACGTGAAGTTCTCTAGCAAGGAGACCAATGTAGAATTTCCCACCTGGACATCGGGCGTGATAGATCACCCATTAAATGGTGTCTGATGTCATATGTCTAATTTAATGACATTCCCCTGAAGGTAGCCCTCTCAGGTGTGTTCATAGTTGTCAATAATTGTGTCCTGTCCTGTTTATGAGACTAGGACACCTGCTGATTGTGCTATGTCTTCACATGTCTGTGTGGATGTGACGTCATAAGTCGTCTGCACCACAAATAATATGGGAGTGAGCGGTGACATCTTACTCCTTTAATCCCCATTCTCCTGATGATGCCTGAGAGCGGGCGAAACATGTTGGGGGATTAATGTTTATAGATTTAGGGCGACAGGACCTGAATTACAATAATGGTGACAATCCGCCAGTATATAACTAATCGCTGACTGCAGCAGTAAATGGTACGGTGTATTCACTGCCTGTGACTGTGACACAATAGCACAAAGAAGCCGTAATAACAGGGTCATTTTCATTTATGGGGGTTTTAATTGTTTTCTTTGTGTTACATGTAAATAAAGCGATATTATAAAGAGGAAGAAGATGATTTTGGTGACCCCAGAGATGAGCAGCAGTGACCCGTCCTTCCCATGGGTTGTGGTGGGATTACTATAAATCACATGTGATGGGTTATTGGGAACGGTACAACCTGTATTATATAGAGCACTGATGGCTTTATTATATACTGCCCCAATATCACCATATTCCTGGTAAGAGGTAATAATTGGTAGAAAGTGTTGGTTATACAGAGAATATAAAAGCTCAGGAAGAGTTTACAGCTCCGTGTATTTGTCCATGAGGTGCAGTAGAGCCGGCTGGGTGGCACTGGGGGTAATAGGTGCGCACCACTTTGGTGGAATAGACTCTTGGGAGAAATGATAAAGGGAAATGGGACATCGAGGAAATATGTGATAATAAGAAACATAGAAAAACTAATAAAAATATTAACTTTACAATACAAAAATAATGTAAGTTATAAAATGGAACGATGATGAAACACATAGAGGGATTAATAATCTAATAAATAAAGCACTGGAAGTTGCCATGAAGTTCTCTGCCGTTCCTCTGGACTCTAAACTGTCACCCATGATGCCCACATCACAGTGTATAGGGCAGAGCAGGGCCAGGAGCCTCTGCCTGGCAGGAGCCACCTGAGGGTTCCGTCACCTCTGACCTCTGGTCACCTGCACACGACCAACTGCCGTTTACTTTCAACTGTCGGCTGAAGTGATTGGACCGAGGTCTACAGGCGGGAAGAGATTACGGAGAATGGCGACTATTGGACAAGGAGAAGAGAGCGAGAAGAGGAGCGAGGAGAAGCGGCGCGAGGAGAAGAGGAAGAGGGAAGAGGACAGCGTGACCGGATTAAAGAAGAAAAGGAGACGAGACAACAGCGGATTGGAGGAGCCAACACTTGGATGCAGCGGAGACCCTGGATCATCCGCCCCCTATGCCAGGCTTAACATCAGCCGCTTCAACATCCACCAGGTCCTAGGTAGAGGCGCCTTTGGCAAAGTAAGGTCTACATATTTGTTATTTGAAATCTGAGATTTTTCATATATCCCCATGTATTGTTCTCTGTTATCAGCCATGTCTTGCATTGTTATTGCTCATTGTAGTGTCCTTCTGTGAGATGAGGTATAAGACATCACCATAGTTAGGGCTAGTGCTGCTATAACCTGGTATTCTTCTATACTGGAGGGTTCATCTCAGGGGTCACAGCTGTAGAGGGCAGGGGACATTATTTTTTTCTCCTATCAGGCTGCCATATTGTACATACATTTGTCTCTGTGTTTTTATTAAATCTAGATAATCAATGATATTTGGACCATACTAATGCCAACTCAATGCCTCTACTAATGCTTACTCTGTTTATTTCCATATGGTAACAGAGGAAAACCCTTTAAAAAGTCATCGTCATTTTAATTTTTATTTCATAAATCAATAGCAAACATGAAAATAAGCAGCTTTGTAATAATTCTAATCAGATAAATATTCTTTCTCCACCAAGACTGATTTTTCATATTCTATATTCTCAATTTCTGGGTAAACTCTGTATTTAGTGAAGACAGATTGTTACATTACTGAGAGGAGATGACAGTCGGTGCTGATAATATTCTATGTAGTGGAGAGGAGGGGCTAAATGCAAAACTCCTCCCTCCTCCTCCCCCCTCCCTTCTGCATAGAATATTATCAGCACCAACTGTCATCTCTCCTCAGTAATGTAACAATCTGTCTTCACTAAATACAGAGTTTACCCAGGTACATAGAATTTTGAAAATAAAAAATCAGTCCTGGCGGAGAAAGAAGCCGATTTGGCTGATAAAATGTATTACAAAGTTAAATATTTTCATGTGTATTATTGTTTTATGAACTAAATATTAAAATAACGAATATTTATTAAGACCTCTCCATAGCCCATCCATGGAGCAGACAGTGCATTGTTCTGATAGATAGATCTGCTCCTCTATATGGTCCTGGTCACTAGCAGACTGAGCGATCACTCAGTTTTCTCATGCGCCTTGTGGACTATGCACAGGGCATATTTCATCATGGAGTACCTGTCTGGTGGCAGCGTGGAGGATTTGATCAGGATGTGCGGCTGCCTGAACATCGGCAATGTGAGGTGAGAAAGCAGAGAATGTACCTAAAAGAGAACTAAGAGAAAGGGAAAAAACCTGAGGTCGGGGTGCAGCTAGGGGAGCACTGGCAGGGCATATATTTAGGGTGCTGGAAGCAGGAGGTGGGGTGCCATGGTATTTGGGGATTGCCAGAGAAGGATTTCATGACATTGATTCTGCACTCTGTTCTCTCCATCAGATTCTACACAGCAGAGATGGTAAGTGGCCTACAGTTCCTCCACGGACACAACATCGTCCACCGGTAAGCAGAACTTTCCTCCTTCTCTCTGTCCCCTTTACAAGCTGTAGATATGGCCCCCGGCTTCCCTGGTGTCCTGCCGCCTATTCTGCCGTATTTTGTAGTGACCCATTTTCCATCTCTTGTATCACTGGACAGATTTCTTATTTTGTTTTCTTCTTTCATTGCAGTGACATAAAGCCGGATAACATCATGTTGGATGCAGATGGCCACATCCGTATCATCGACCTTGGGCTTGCCCAAGATGGCGTCTCCTCCTCCAAAAACATCTCTGGAGTGACGGGCACTTTCCATTACATGGCCCCTGAGGTGCATCGTAGAAAATGGTATGTGGACTGGTGGAGCTTGGGGATTGTGGTGTCCAGGATGGCAGCAGGGCGATATCCATTTTACAATGGCCCCGTCAAGCAAATGGCTTTCAAATCCATCATCAACGAGAAGCCAAAATTTCGAACTTGGCTTGATGCTGACGTGAAACATCTCATCAAGAAGCTGCTGCGCAAAGACCCTCAGACACGCCTGGGTGTGAGCGGGAACATCATAGAGCATCCATTCTTTACCACCATCGGCTGGGAGGATCTCGAGGAAAGGAGAGTAGAGCCACCATTTACACCATTCAGGCCAGTTCTGGAGAACCACCATCTGCAGTGGCCGGAGCACACAGTCCTTCACCCCGTGGCCAGATTTACGTACGTGACACCAAGCTGGACCCGGTAAGTATCTCCTCCTCTGGGGATAACACTCATCAGGTGCTGTTCTCTCATTGTGGTAATCATCATCATCGATCTTACCTTTTTTCACTTTTTCTGACAGTGACTTTATGTTTCTATTTTTCTTAGGTGGATGAAAAGATCTGGACTGTGAAAGAATTCACGACCATCTGGTGAGTAACCGATGTACACACAGGACACCTCTTATGTCAGTACATTGTATCTGATGTTATATAGCAGAATGGTTCATTATAAAGACCATTCCCCTAATATAACATAATATCCGGTAGATAGATTTCCTGTCTTCCTCTTATGTCTTGCAGGATGAGCCCGTGCCAACTGCCCAGAACTTCATGCCTCCTGACCCGTGCCTCACGTCTCTGCTGCTGTACGTCACCTCGGCTGCCCTTCAACATCATCTCTCTCTATGTCTTCATCTTCATGCCGGACCACTGCCATTGCTGCCCCAGACCCTTGACCTCCTGGGCTGGCATCTAACATCCCTCCAGCCCGAAGATCTTCTACCCCAGGAGCGGCCTGTGCTAAGTTTCCATCTGGTGAGTTCAGGAACAATAGTCGCACCTTTCAGTCCTGGGGCCGCTGAGCAGCAGCATGTAAGGAGCGGCCATTATCCCTGAACTCACCTTAGCACAGGCCTGGTAAGTATCGCACCCATCACACATCACCCACACTACATGGTCAGTGCAGGTCCCCACACTACATCATCAGTACAGGCACACACATAGCACACAGTACATATCAGCACATAGATGTAGGACATAGATCGGCTTCTGATCCTGAGATTTAATCTGATCGCCATATTTGGGGTCAGGAAGGAATTTTTCCCCCTAATATGAGGACAATTGGCCCATTCCTCATAGGGGTTTTTTGCCTTCCTCTGGATCTACACGGCCTTAAATAGGTTTAGTATAATAGATTAATAAGTAGAATCACACACTAGTAGCACAAAAAAAGTTATAATAAAATGTTCTTACTTTAAAAGAAAAAATAGTTCCTATGAATAATAATTAGTCCAAGTAAAGAAACATATTATTTTACATGACAGGTATATTACACAGGTTAGGTACATTACACAGGTTAGGTATCAGCCTTTGATCTTGGGATTCATTCTGATCGCCATATTTGGGGTCAGGAAGGAATTTTTCCCCCTGATATGAGGATAATTGGCTGATTCCTCACAGGGAGTTTTCGCCTTCCTCTGGATCAACACGGCCGATACATACATTTAGTGTCATAGGTTAATAAGTAAGTGCACACTTTTAGAGCATAAAAAAGATACAAAATAAAATATTATTAGTTGAAAAAATGTTTCCTAACCAAATAGAGACATAAATTAGTCCAAACATGCTACCAGATTAGTAGGAAAAAAATAATACAACACATTTTTTTACTTTAATCTCATCTATCATGATCTCTGCAGGCAGAGATCATAGCAAGCCTATAGAGGGACAAGCTCTCGGAAGATGGAACTATACTGACCATGAACTAAGCCTGCCGCGCAACTAGAAATAGCCAGGTAGCATTTCCTATTTATAGCTAGATGCCCAGCTCTGGCCTAAGACCTAAATAGCTAGCAGAGGGAAATATAAGACCTGGCTCACCTCTAGAGAAATATTCCAAAGAAGACAGTAGCCCCCCACATATAATGACGGTGAGTTCAGATGAAACAACAAACGCAGCAGGAAAATAGTCTTAGCAAATTTGAGGTCCGCTTACTAGATAGCAGAAGACAGATAGTATACTTTCATGGTCAGCAGAAAAATACTAACAAAACACCATCCAGAGATTACCTTAAACTCTGGCATTAACTCATAACGCCAGAGTAGCAATCCCTGATCGACGAGAGCTTTCCAGACACAGTAACAAAACTTCAGCTGCGAACTGGAACAAATAGGCAAAACAAAACATGGACAAAAGTCCAACTTATCAGTAGTTGTCTAGAAGCAGGAACAAGCACTGAGAGGCATCAGATAACATTGTTGACCGGCAAGAAACCACCAGAGAAATGAGCTTAAATAGCGACACCCACTACTGATGGAATCAGGTGAAACAGGAAAGAGGATGACAAGTCCAATTCCACAAGCGGCCACCGGGGGAGCCCAGAATCCAAATTCACAACAGTACCCCCCCCTCAAGGAGGGGGCACCGAACCCTCACCAGATCCACCAGGGCGACCAGGATGAGCCCTATGGAAGGCACGAACAAGATCAGAAGCATGAACATCAGATGCATTGACCCAAGAATTATCCTCCTGGCCGTAACCCTTCCAGTTGACCAGATACTGGAGTTTCCGTCTGGAAACACGAGAGTCCAAAATTTTCTCCACAACGTACTCCAACTCACCCTCAACCAACACCGGAGCAGGAGGCTCAAGAGAAGGTACAACAGGTACCTCATACCTGCGCAATAACGACCGATGAAAAACGTTATGAATGGAAAAGGACGCAGGGAGGTCCAAACGGAAAGAAACAGGATTAAGAATCTCCAATATTCTATAAGGGCCGATGAACCGAGGTTTAAACTTAGGAGAAGAGACCCTCATAGGGACAAAACGAGAAGACAACCACACTAAATCTCCAACACAAAGCCGAGAACCAACACGACGATGACGGTTGGCAAAACGCTGAGTCTTCTCCTGTGACAACTTCAAATTGTCCATAACCTGCCCCCAGATGTGATGCAATCTCTCCACCACCGCATCCACTCCAGGACAATCCGAGGATTCCACCTGACCGGAGGAAAATCGAGGGTGAAACCCCGAATTACAGAAAAACGGGGACACCAAGGTGGAAGAACTGGCCCGATTATTGAGGGCGAACTCTGCCAATGGCAAAAAAGCAACCCAATCATCCTGGTCAGCAGAGACAAAACACCTCAGATATGTCTCAAGGGTCTGATTAGTCCGCTCGGTCTGGCCATTAGTCTGAGGGTGAAAAGCAGATGAAAAAGACAAATCTATGCCCATCCTAGCACAGAATGCCCGCCAAAATCTAGACACAAATTGGGTACCTCTGTCAGAAACAATATTCTCAGGAATACCGTGCAATCGGACAACATTCTGAAAAAACAGAGGAACCAACTCAGAAGAAGAAGGCAACTTGGGCAGAGGAACCAAATGGACCATTTTAGAGAAACGGTCACAGACCACCCAGATGACAGACATCTTCTGGGAAACAGGCAGATCTGAAATAAAATCCATCGAGATGTGTGTCCAAGGCCTCTTAGGAATAGGCAAGGGCAACAGCAGTCCGCTAGCCCGAGAACTACAAGACTTGGCCCGAGCACAAACGTCACATGACTGCACAAAGACTCGCACATCTCGTGACAGAGAAGGCCACCAGAAGGATCTTGCCACCAAATCCCTGGTACCAAAAATTCCGGGATGACCTGCCAATGCAGAAGAATGTACCTCAGAGATGACTCTGCTGGTCCAATCATCCGGAACAAACAGTCTATCAGGCGGACAACGATCCGGTCTATCCGCCTGAAACTCTTGCAAGGATCGCCGCAGATCAGGAGAAACGGCCGACAAAATTACTCCCTCCCTAAGGATACCTGTGGGTTCAGAATTACCAGGAGAGTCCGGGTCAAAACTCCTAGAAAGGGCATCTGCCTTAACATTCTTAGAACCCGGTAGGTATGACACCACAAAATTAAAGCGAGAAAAAAATAAAGACCAGCGCGCCTGTCTAGGATTCAGGCGTCTGGCAGTCTCAAGATAAATCAAATTTTTGTGGTCAGTCAATACCACCACCTGATGCCTAGCCCCCTCGAGCCAATGGCGCCACTCCTCAAACGCCCACTTCATGGCCAAAAGCTCCCGATTCCCAACATCATAATTCCGCTCTGCGGGCGAAAATTTGCGAGAAAAGAAGGCACAAGGCCTAATGACGGAGCAGTCGGAACCTTTCTGCGACAACACTGCCCCAGCTCCGATCTCCGAAGCGTCAACCTCAACCTGAAAAGGCAGATTCACATCAGGCTGACGCAACACAGGGGCAGAGGCAAAACGGCGCTTAAGCTCCTGAAAGGCCTCTACAGCATGAGGGGACCAATTAGCAACATCAGCGCCTTGTCTGGTCAAATCAGTCAGTGGTTTAACGACATCCGAAAAACCAGCAATAAATCGGCGGTAAAAGTTGGCAAAGCCCAAAAATCTCTGAAGACCCTTAAGAGAGGAGGGCTGAGTCCAGTCACAAATAGCTTGCACCTTGACGGGATCCATCTCAATGGAAGAGGGAGAAAAAATATACCCCAAAAAGGAAATTTTCTGGACCCCAAAAACGCACTTAGACCCCTTCACACATAAAGAATTAGACCGCAGAACCTGAAAAACTCTCCTGACCTGCTGGACATGAGAGTCCCAGTCATCAGAAAAAATCAGAATATCATCCAGATATATTATCATAAATTTATCCAGAAAATCGCGGAAAATATCATGCATAAAAGACTGGAAAACTGAAGGGGCATTAGAAAGACCAAAAGGCATGACCAAATACTCAAAGTGGCCCTCGGGCGTATTAAATGCGGTCTTCCACTCATCCCCCTGCCTGATCCGCACCAAATTATACGCCCCACGAAGATCAATTTTAGAGAACCACTTAGCACCCTCTATACGAGCAAACAAATCAGTAAGCAATGGCAATGGGTATTGATACTTAACAGTGATCTTATTCAGAAGCCGATAATCAATACATGGTCTCAAAGAGCCGTCTTTTTTTGAGACAAAGAAAAACCCAGCTCCCAAGGGAGAAGAAGATGGACGAATATGTCCCTTTTCCAAAGACTCCTTTATATATTCCCGCATAGCAGCATGTTCCGGCACAGACAAATTAAACAAACGACCCTTTGGACATTTACAACCCGGTATCAAATCTATGGCACAATCGCACTCACGGTGCGGAGGTAACGACCCAAGCTTGGGTTCGTCAAAGACGTCTTGATAATCAGAGAGGAACTCAGGGACTTCAGAGGGAATGGACGACGAAATAGAAACCAAAGGTACGTCCCCATGAATACCCTTACATCCCCAGCTCAACACAGACATAGCTCTCCAGTCCAAGACTGGGTTGTGAGACTGCAACCATGGCAATCCCAGTACCAAATCGTCATGTAAATTATACAGCACCAGGAAACGAATAATCTCCTGGTGATCCGGATTGATACGCATGGTTACTTGTGTCCAGTATTGTGGTTTATTATTAGCCAATGGGGTGGAGTCAATCCCCTTCAGAGGAATAAGAGTCTCCAAAGGCTCTAAATCAAAACCACAACGATTGGCAAAGGACCAATCCATAAGACTCAGAGCGGCGCCAGAGTCAATATAGGCGTCCGTGGCAATGGATGACAAAGAGCAAATCAGGGTTACAGACAAAATAAACTTAGACTGAATGGTGCCAATGGAAACAGACTTATCAAGCTTCTTTGTACGCCTAGAGCATGCCGATATAACATGAGTAGAATCCCCACAATAGAAACACAATCCATTCTTCCGTCTAAAATTCTGTCGCTCACTCCTGGACAGAATTCTATCACACTGCATACTTTCTGGCGTCTTTTCCATAGACACCGCCAGATGGTGCATCGGTTTGCGCTCCCGCAGACGCCTATCAATCTGAATAGCCATTGTCATGGACTCATTCAGACCTGCAGGCAAAGGGAAACCCATCATAACATCCTTAACGGCATCAGAGAGACCTTCTCTGAAAGTTGCCGCCAAGGCGCACTCATTCCACTGAGTAAGCACAGACCATTTACGGAATTTTTGGCAGAAAACTTCAGCTTCGTCTTGCCCCTGAGATAGTGCCATCAAAGTTTTTTCTGCCTGAAGTTCCAAATGAGGTTCCTCATAAAGCAAGCCCAAGGCCAGAAAAAACGCATCCACATCGCGTAACGCAGGATCCCCTGCTGGCAATGAGAAGGCCCAATCTTGAGGGTCACCCCTGAGCAAGGAAATCACAATCCTAACCTGCTGAGCAGGGTCTCCAGCTGAACGAGACTTCAGGGACAAATAAAGCTTACAATTATTTCGGAAATTCTGGAAGCTAGCTCTATTCCCTGTGAAGAACTCCGGCAAAGGAATTCTCGGCTCAGATACCGGAGCATGTACTACAAAATCTTGTAAATTTTGTACTTTCGTGATGAGATTATTCAAACCCGCAGTTACACTCTGGAGATCCATTATTGTCAGGTGCACACAGAGCATACAGAGATTAGGAGGAGAGAGAGAAAAAAGACTGCAGCAAGGCAGACTGGAGGAAAAAAAAAAAAAAAAAAATTCCAGCAGACTTCTTATAACTCTCCTTTCTCAACCTGGGTCTTTAACACTTTAGTGGGCCGGTCAAACTATCATGATCTCTGCAGGCAGAGATCATAGCAAGCCTATAGAGGGACAAGCTCTCGGAAGATGGAACTATACTGACCATGAACTAAGCCTGCCGCGCAACTAGAAATAGCCAGGTAGCATTTCCTATTTATAGCTAGATGCCCAGCTCTGGCCTAAGACCTAAATAGCTAGCAGAGGGAAATATAAGACCTGGCTCACCTCTAGAGAAATATTCCAAAGAAGACAGTAGCCCCCCACATATAATGACGGTGAGTTCAGATGAAACAACAAACGCAGCAGGAAAATAGTCTTAGCAAATTTGAGGTCCGCTTACTAGATAGCAGAAGACAGATAGTATACTTTCATGGTCAGCAGAAAAATACTAACAAAACACCATCCAGAGATTACCTTAAACTCTGGCATTAACTCATAACGCCAGAGTAGCAATCCCTGATCGACGAGAGCTTTCCAGACACAGTAACAAAACTTCAGCTGCGAACTGGAACAAATAGGCAAAACAAAACATGGACAAAAGTCCAACTTATCAGTAGTTGTCTAGAAGCAGGAACAAGCACTGAGAGGCATCAGATAACATTGTTGACCGGCAAGAAACCACCAGAGAAATGAGCTTAAATAGCGACACCCACTACTGATGGAATCAGGTGAAACAGGAAAGAGGATGACAAGTCCAATTCCACAAGCGGCCACCGGGGGAGCCCAGAATCCAAATTCACAACACTCATCGGTTCATTATCAGTCCTTGATCCTGGGATTTATTCTGACAGCCATACTTTATTTGGGGTCAGGAAGGAATTTTCCCCCCTGATATGAGGATAATTGGCCGATTCCTCACAGGGGGTTTTCGCCTTCCTCTGGACCAACACGGCCCATAAATAGGTTTAGTAAAATAGAATAAATAAGTAGCTTCTTATGTTTATAATAAAAAAATATATAATTTATGTAAAATAATATAATATTTTGGATTTACAATAATATAGTCGACACAAATATAAATGTAAATTAGCCGAAAAATAGAAATTACTTTTATATTTTTATATATTAAACATTTATATAATAATAATATAATAATAATTTTAAATAATATATATTTTTTACATTAAACTTACGTATACACATTAGCTATGAGCCCTTGATCCTGGGATTCATTCTGATCGCCATATTTGGGGTCAGGAAGGAATTTTCCCCCCTAATATGAGGATAATTGGCCGATTCCTCACAGGGGGTTTTCGCCTTCCTCTGGACCAACACGGCCCATAGATAGATTTAGTCTGATAGATGAATAATTTACACATATACATGATATATAATATATAATAACCTCATCTATAAATAAAATCTTCTTTTTACCCCTATACCTTTGTGTTGTCTTTACTCCATTGCTCGGCCATGCAGTCATTATTATACTGCCCCCTATGTCTGGTGGGCACATACAGCAGTGTCCCCCACACTCCAGGCCTCACGGCCCCAACACATCATGGTGTCAGGATTTCCTTCATATTTCTCGGGGGAGAGAACCTGCGGCAGCTTCTGAGGCCTCGATAATAATTCCATCCTCAGTGCAAAATGAAGGAAATCCTGACACCATGATGTGTTGGGGCCGTGAGGACTGGAGTTTGGGGATCAATGTCACACATGAGATAAAGCTGGATGAGCCCCGATATCGTTATATCCAATGGGGATAAATCAGATAATTGCTCTGATTCCTGGGAGTGTCAGGTCCAGAGCAGGAGACTCTGGGGCCTTCCTCCATTTCCGCTAATAAATGAGAACACTGAGCCGCTCCATCCTCTATTACCTCAGAACTTCCTAACAGGACAGAGAAGAATGGGTTTCCTATACCAGACCCTCATATCATAGACAGCCAGTCTGATTAGATCCTCCAGAAAAGATTAATGAAGAAGGAGAATCCCCTGCAGAGAGGCGTCCACAGCAAGAGATGTGATAGTAACAGCTTTTGTGTCATTTCCTAGTGATCTGTATCTGGACATAAAGGATGACAATCAAAATGGCCGCCATTATCGCTCCTACAGGGGACATCACTAAGCTTTCATACACCCTGAACAGTACATGGTGTAATGACACATCCCTGTTGTGAATTTGGTTTCTGGGCTCCCCCGGTGGTTACTGGTGGTACTGAACTTGTGTGCTTCATCTCCTCTGTTCACCTGTTTCCATCAGGATGTGGGAGTTTCTATTTAGCCTTGCTCCTCAGTCATTTCTATGCCGGCCAACAATGTTACCAGAAGCCTTTCTGTTGCATGTTCCTGCTCCTAGACTACTATCAGCTAAGTTGGACTTGTAGTCCTAAGATTGTTTTGCATTTTTGTTCCAGTTCTCTGTTTTTGAATATTTCTGAGGCTGGAAGCTCTTGTGAGCTGAAATTGCCACTCTGGTGTCATGAGTTGATATTAGAGTCTTAAAGTAATTTCTGGATGGTGTTTTGAAAGGGTTTTCAGCTGACTGTGAAGTTCCCTTTTCTGTCTTCCTGCTATCTAGTAAGCGGACCTCAATTTGCTAAACCTATCTTCATACTTCGTATGTCATTTTCCTCTAAAATCACCGACAATATATGTGGGGGCTACTGTCTGCCTTTTGGGGAAAATTTCTCTAGAGGTAAGCCAGGTCTGTATTTTCCTCTGCTAGGGTCAGTCAGTCCTCCGGCTGGCGCTGGGCGTCTAGGGATAAAACGTAGGCACGCTACCCGGCCACTGTTAGTTGTGCGGTAGGTTTAGCTCACAGTCAGCTCGAGTTCCCATCTTCCAAGAGCTAGTCCTTTTGTATGCTTTACTACGGTCTCTTGCCATTGAGAACCATGACAGTTTGGCCGGCCAAGAGTTAAAATAATTGGCAGAAGAAAGGAGAGAAAAGAAGTCTGCAGAGAATTTTTTTTTTTTTTTCTGAGTTTGCTCATTAGTTGATTCACTTGCATCTCTGCTTACTGCAGCCTTCGTCTCTCTCTCCTTCTAATCCTTGAATGGTTCTGATTTCACCTGATTAAAATGGATCCTCAGAGTTTAGCTATTGGTTTGGATAATCTCGCTATGAAGGTTCAAAGTTTACAGGATTTTGTAATTCATGCTCCTATATCTGAACCTAGAATTCCTTTACCTGAATTTTTCTCCGGGGATAGATCTCGCTTCCAGAGTTTCAAACATAATTGTAAATTATTTTTGTCTCTGAGATCTCGCTCCGCTGGAGATCCTGCACAGCAAGTCAGGATTGTAATTTCCTTGCTCCGGGGCGACCCTCAGGATTGGGCATTTGCTTTGGCACCAGGGGATCCTGCGTTGCTCAATGTGGATGCGTTTTTCCTGGCTTTGGGGTTGCTTTATGAGGAACCTCATTTAGAGATTCAGGCTGAAAAAGCCTTGATGGCCCTGTCTCAAGGGCAAGATGAGGTTGAAATATACTGCCAAAAATTTCGTAAGCGGTCTGTGCTTACTCAGTGGAATGAGTGCGCCCTGGCGGCGAATTTCAGAGAGGGTCTCTCTGATGCCATTAAAGATGTTATGGTGGGGTTCCCTGTGCCTACAGGTCTGAATGAGTCCATGACAATGGCTATTCAGATTGATCGGCGTTTGCGGGAGCGCAAACCTGTGCACCATTTGGCGGTGTCTACTGAGAAGGCGCCAGAGATTATGCAATGTGATAGAATTCTGTCCAGAAGCGAACGACAGAATTTTAGGTGAAAAAATGGGTTATGCTTCTATTGTGGTGATTCAACTCATGTTATATCAGCATGCTCTAAACGTACTAAGAAGGTTGATAAGTCTGTTTCAATTGGCACTTTACAGTCTAAGTTTATTCTATCTGTGACCCTGATTTGCTCTTTATCGTCTATTACCGCGGACGCCTATGTCGACTCTGGCGCCGCTTTGAGTCTTATGGATTGGTCCTTTGCCAAACGCTGTGGGTTTAATTTAGAGCCTCTGGAAGTTCCTATACCTCTGAAGGGTATTGACTCCACGCCATTGGCTAGTAATAAACCACAATACTGGACACAAGTAACTATGCGTATTAATCCGGATCACCAGGAGATTATTCGCTTCCTTGTGTTGTATAATCTACATGATGTGTTGGTGCTTGGATTGCCATGGCTGCAATCTCATAACCCAGTCCTCGACTGGAAAGCAATGTCTGTGTTAAGCTGGGGATGTCAGGGGATTCATGGGGACGTACCTTTGGTTTCCATTTCGTCATCTATTCCCTCTGAGATTCCGGAATTTTTATCTGATTATCGTGACGTTTTTGAGGAGCCTAAACTTGGTTCACTACCTCCGCACAGAGATTGCGATTGTACTATAGATCTGATTCCGGGCAGTAAGTTTCCAAAGGGTCGTTTATTTAATCTATCTGTGCCTGAACATGCTGCTATGCGGGAATATATTAAGGAGTCCTTGGAAAAGGGACATATTCGTCCTTCGTCATCTCCCTTAGGAGCCGGTTTTTTCTTTGTATCTAAAAAAGATGGCTCTTTGAGGCCGTGTATTGATTATCGGCTTTTGAATAAAATCACGGTTAAATATCAGTATCCTTTGCCACTGCTTACTGATTTGTTTGCTCGAATAAAGGGGGCCAAGTGGTTCTCTAAGATTGATCTTCGTGGGGCGTATAATTTAGTGCGAATTAAGCAGGGGGATGAGTGGAAAACCGCATTTAATACGCCTGAGGGCCATTTTGAGTATTTAGTAATGCCTTTTGGTCTTTCAAATGCCCCTTCAGTCTTTCAGTCTTTTATGCATGACATTTTCCGTGAATATTTGGATAAATTTATGATTGTGTATCTGGATGATATTTTGATTTTTTCGGATGACTGGGACTCTCATGTCCAACAGGTCAGGAGGGTTTTTCAGGTTTTGCGCTCTAATTCCTTGTGTGTAAAGGGTTCTAAGTGTGTTTTTGGGGTTCAAAAGATTTCGTTTTTGGGGTACATTTTTTCCCCCTCTTCCATTGAGATGGACCCTGTCAAGGTTCAGGCTATTTGTGATTGGACGCAACCCTCTTCTCTTAAGAGCCTTCAGAAGTTTTTGGGCTTTGCTAATTTTTATCGTCGATTTATAACTGGTTTTTCTGATGTTGCTAAGCCGTTGACTGATTTGACTAAGAAGGGTGCTGATGTTGCTGATTGGTCCCCTGCTGCTGTGGAGGCCTTTCGGGAGCTTAAGCGCCGCTTTTCTTCCGCCCCTGTATTGCGTCAGCCTGATGTTACTCTTCCTTTTCAGGTTGAGGTCGACGCTTCAGAAATCGGAGCTGGGGCGGTTTTGTCGCAGAAAAGTTCCGACTGCTCCGTGATGAGACCTTGCGCATTCTTTTCTCGTAAATTTTCGCCCGCTGAGCGAAATTATGATATTGGTAATCGGGAGCTCTTGGCTATGAAGTGGGCTTTTGAGGAGTGGCGTCATTGGCTTGAGGGGGCTAGACATCAGGTGGTGGTATTGACCGACCACAAGAATTTGATTTATCTTGAGTCTGCCAGGCGCCTGAATCCTAGACAGGCGCGCTGGTCGTTATTTTTCTCTCGGTTTAATTTTGTGGTTTCTTACCTACCGGGTTCTAAAAATGTTAAGGCGGATGCCCTTTCTAGGAGTTTTGAGCCTGATTCCCCTGGTAATTCTGAACCTACAGGTATCCTTAAGGATGGAGTGATATTATCTGCTGTTTCCCCAGACTTGCGACGGGTCTTGCAGGAGTTTCAGGCGGATAGACCTGATCGTTGCCCGCCTGGTAGACTGTTTGTTCCGGATGATTGGACCAGTAGAGTCATCTCGGAGGTCCATTCTTCTGCGTTAGCTGGTCATCCTGGAATCTTTGGTACCAGGGATTTGGTGGCTAGGTCCTTCTGGTGGCCTTCCCTGTCGCGAGATGTGCGAGGTTTTGTGCAGTCTTGTGATGTTTGTGCTCGGGCCAAGCCTTGTTGTTCTCGGGCTAGTGGATTGTTGTTATCTTTGCCTATTCCGAAGAGGCCTTGGACTCACATCTCCATGGATTTTATTTCTGATCTCCCTGTTTCTCAGAAGATGTCTGTCATCTGGGTGGTGTGTGACCGTTTCTCTAAGATGGTCCATTTGGTCCCCTTGCCTAAATTGCCTTCCTCATCCGAGCTGGTTCCTTTGTTTTTTCAAAATGTGGTTCGCTTGCATGGTATTCCGGAGAATATCGTTTCTGACAGGGGAACCCAATTCGTGTCTAGATTTTGGCGAGCGTTCTGTGCTAGGATGGGCATTGATTTGTCTTTTTCGTCTGCTTTCCATCCTCAGACTAATGGCCAGACCGAGCGAACTAATCAGACCTTGGAGACTTATTTGAGGTGTTTTGTGTCTGCGGATCAGGATGATTGGGTTGCCTTTTTGCCCTTGGCGGAGTTTGCCCTCAATAATCGGGCTAGTTCTGCCACCTTGGTTTCTCCTTTCTTCTGTAATTCGGGGTTTCATCCTCGTTTCTCTTCCGGTCAGGTGGAGTCTTCGGATTGTCCTGGAGTGGATGCTGTGGTGGAGAGGTTGCATCAGATTTGGGGGCATGTGGTGGACAATTTGAAGTTGTCCCAGGAGAAGACTCAGCAGTTTGCCAACCGCCGTCGTCGTGCTGGTCCTCGTCTTTGTGTTGGGGACTTGGTGTGGTTGTCTTCTCGTTTTGTCCCTATGAAGGTTTCTTCTCCTAAGTTTAAGCCTCGGTTCATCGGCCCGTACAAGATATTGGAGATTCTTAACCCTGTGTCCTTTCG
The DNA here is from genome assembly GCF_051348905.1 of Ranitomeya variabilis. Taxonomy (NCBI): domain Eukaryota; kingdom Metazoa; phylum Chordata; class Amphibia; order Anura; family Dendrobatidae; genus Ranitomeya; species Ranitomeya variabilis. The sequence goes on along the minus strand of NC_135236.1, from coordinate 298,614,808 downwards.
TTTGGACCTCCCTGCATCTTTTTCTATTCATAATGTCTTCCATCGGTCATTGTTGCGCAGGTATGAGGTACCGGTTGTGCCTTCCGTTGAGCCTCCTGCTCCGGTGTTGGTTGAGGGTGAGTTGGAGTACGTTGTCGAGAAGATCTTGGACTCCCGTGTTTCCAGACGGAGACTTCAGTATCTGGTCAAGTGGAAGGGCTACGGTCAGGAGGATAATTCTTGGGTGACAGCCTCTGATGTTCATGCCTCCGATTTGGTCCGTGCCTTTCATAGGGCTCATCCTGATCGCCCTGGTGGTTCTGGTGAGGGTTCGGTGCCCCCTCCTTGAGGGGGGGGGTACTGTTGTGAATTTGGTTTCTGGGCTCCCCCGGTGGTTACTGGTGGTACTGAACTTGTGTGCTTCATCTCCTCTGTTCACCTGTTTCCATCAGGATGTGGGAGTTTCTATTTAGCCTTGCTCCTCAGTCATTTCTATGCCGGCCAACAATGTTACCAGAAGCCTTTCTGTTGCATGTTCCTGCTCCTAGACTACTATCAGCTAAGTTGGACTTGTAGTCCTAAGATTGTTTTGCATTTTTGTTCCAGTTCTCTGTTTTTGAATATTTCTGAGGCTGGAAGCTCTTGTGAGCTGAAATTGCCACTCTGGTGTCATGAGTTGATATTAGAGTCTTAAAGTAATTTCTGGATGGTGTTTTGAAAGGGTTTTCAGCTGACTGTGAAGTTCCCTTTTCTGTCTTCCTGCTATCTAGTAAGCGGACCTCAATTTGCTAAACCTATCTTCATACTTCGTATGTCATTTTCCTCTAAAATCACCGACAATATATGTGGGGGCTACTGTCTGCCTTTTGGGGAAAATTTCTCTAGAGGTAAGCCAGGTCTGTATTTTCCTCTGCTAGGGTCAGTCAGTCCTCCGGCTGGCGCTGGGCGTCTAGGGATAAAACGTAGGCACGCTACCCGGCCACTGTTAGTTGTGCGGTAGGTTTAGCTCACAGTCAGCTCGAGTTCCCATCTTCCAAGAGCTAGTCCTTTTGTATGCTTTACTACGGTCTCTTGCCATTGAGAACCATGACACATCCCCTCACATTACCACTGTTACAGAGGTGCCATAAAGCTCTCATAGATCCATGGTCAGCATTAGGGGTAGGCAGACTTGGCATCTGCCTAGTACCCTCACTCCTCCAGGGGCCCCCAGCCAGTGGTATACCGTTAATAGCGGCATACCACGCTAATACCGGCACACCATGAGGCCACTATGGGATCCGTGGGTCAGGGGATGCCGATACAGTTGAAAGCAATGATAGAGGAGAGAGCGTCATCTGAAGCTCCCTCTCCCATCATTCCCCTCTATTTCTGACGCAGTGGGCACGCGATGACGTCAATTAATCGCGCACCATGCTATGCTGGGCAGTGGAGCTGCTGAGACGCTCTGCAGCAGCGGGGGAACTAGGAGGAGAGGTGAGTATTGTATTTTTTTTCATATATTAGTGAGTACGTGCAGCCATAATACTGCAGGACAGTTGGGCTACATGATACTCTACGGGGTGGCTGCATTATACGCTATGGCAGTGTTTCCCAACTCCGGTCCTCAAGAGCCACCAACAGGTCATGTTTTCAGGTTTTCCTTAGTATTGCACAAGTGATGGAATTATTGCCTGTGCAGGTGATGCAATTATTACCTCTTCAATATTAAGGAAATCCTGAAAACATGACCTGTTGGTGGCTCTTGAGGACCAGAGTTGGGGAACACTGCTCTATGGGGTGCCTACATTATACTCTATGTAGTGGCTGCATTATACTCTGAGGGGGGGATGCATTATACTCTGAGGGGGCTCCATCATACTCTATCAATGACTATGACTATGGAGTGCATTATCCTTTATGGGGCCTGCATTACACTCTATCGTACTATGGGGAGTGCATTATACTATATGCACTATATGGAACCTGCATTATACTGTATGGAAGGCTATGGGGAATGCATTATACTATATGAAGAACTATGTGGTGGATTGCACTACATGAAGGACTATGGGGGGTGCATTATACAATATTGAGGACTAAAATTAGTGTACTATACTATTTGGAGGACTGAGGAGTGTATTTGTCACAACTCTGTTGTCGGGTGTCCTGGGACCAGGGGCTCATTCCCTGTCCCTAAGACTAGGGGCCCCTAGCTTGCCCTGTTCCCCAGGTTACTTCTGATGATGAAGATGCTGTGGCCACATACCTTGCCTTAGCTCCACCCTCAGTCTGCACCCTTACCGCACTCAGGAAGGAGGTGATTAATAGTGTACCATAATATACCAACCAGACTAACAAGATAATACGAACAGGGGTAACGAAAAATACCAAACATACAACCCCCCCATAGAATATAATACAGCCCACCTCCCCATAGAATATAATGTAGCCCCATCAAAGAGTATGATGCAATCCTCCCTCATAAAATCTAATACAGCCCCCCATAGAATATAATGTAGCCCCCATGGAATATAATACAGTCCACCTCCCCATAGAATATAATGTAGCCCCCATAGAATATAATGCAGCCCCCCATAGTATGTAACACAGCCTTCCCCATAGAATATAATGCACCCCCCATGGTATATAACACAGCCTCCCCCATAGAAGATAACGTATAATGTACCCACCTTAGTATACAACACAGCCCACATAGTATACAGCACAGCCCGCATAGTATACAGCACTGCCCGCATAGTATATAGCGCAGCCTCATAGTATACAGAACAGCCTCATAGTATACAGCGCAGCCTCATAGTATACAGCGCAGCCTCGTAGTATACAGCACAGCCTCATAGTATACAGCGCAGCCTCATAGTATACAGCGCAGCCTCATGGTATACAGCACACAGCCTCATGGTATACAGCACTGCCTCATAGTATACAGCGCTGCCTCATAGTATACAGCGCAGCCTCATGGTATACAGCGCAGCCTCATGGTATACAGCACACAGCCTCATGGTATACAGTGCAGCCTCATAGTATACAGCACACTGCCTCATAGTATACAGCGCAGCTCTCCCTCCCAGAATGGCCCCACAGTCCAGTACTCACTGTTATAGAGTAAAAAAAAAAAAAAAACACAGCACACTCCTCACCTCTCCTCGTGCCCGCGCTGCTTCCAGTTCCTGCTCCTGCCGGCACACAGTGAGTGCGCGGCAGTGTCTGTCAGAGGCAGAGGGGAGGATGATGGGAGAGGGAGCGTCAGCTGATGCTCTCTCCTCCATCATTGCTTTGAACTGTACCGGCAGACGCCGGTATAGGTAAATGCGGCGGGGGAGTCGGCGCTGGCGGCAGGCGGGCCCCCTGCCTCACAGGGGCCCCATAGCAGCTGCGTGATGTGCCGCTAGCTGGGGACCCCTGGGGGAGCGAGGACCTAGGCAGCTGCCTGCCCCTAACGCTGGCCCTGCCTGCAGGGGCCCCATGGAGCCTCCGGGCCCCTGTGCAGCTGCACAGGTTGAACAGGCGGTATGTCCGCCCATGACCAAAAAGCAGTCTTATTGCTTACAAATAGTGGAATTTATTTAAGCTTTGTAATAAACAGACCCTTGGTGCCTTTTGGTTTGCAGATTCCTGTCCTCCGCATTGTATGTACTAAGCTTCAGATCTGAACATCTTGTTCATAGTGTTAGTTTGCCAGAATTTTAAAGCTAAACTGCAATGATATCACTGCTGGCTAGATCTGTATGGGGACGTAAATCAAGACGCACATGGCATGTCTATAGCGAATTTAGTCTTCTACATACTGTATGTATACAAGTCTAATGTCATTTTACACCAAGTTATTGACCATTCAGTTTGGAAATGAAGGGGTAATGGACATTGATAACATGAAAGAAATATATACAATGGGCAACACTGCAAACTAAAATTCTGAAACCTATATATTATAGGCTCACAAGCTAGTTAGGTGTCTAAATAACATTTACAATTTTTACAATTAGATTTGTATCTGATTACGTAGCAGATTTCATGCCAAAATAAGTGTACCTCCAGCAGGGCCAGACTGGGACAAAAAAGCAGCTCTGCCAAACAAATCCCACCAGCCCACATACTCAAACACTCCACACCCCCGATCAGTGAATTTTGCTATACTTTGTCATGCCCCTCAACAATTCTCTTAAAGGAGTTATAGAAGTGCCACATGTGAATGGTGCAGCAGTGAGCATGATCAACCACAGGTCCATTTACATGGTGCTCTTTAGAGCTCCAGTTCTCGGGATCATGGGGGTCCCAGCAGATGGACTCCAGCGATTGAAAAGTACTCAGAATAGGGGATTACTTGGGATAATCCATTTAAAAGAGTTTTCCACTATGTTTTTAATATTCTCATAGGAATACTGAAAATAATAAACCAGTATTGACCTTCCCAAAGTCCAATGCTGCCTCTCCAGGAACACAACAGGACAGGAGAAGTGGTACTGTGCAGTGTATATACAGGGCAGTAGGAGTGGTACTCTGCAGTATATAAATACAGGACAGGAGAAGTGGTACTGTGCAGTGCATATATGCAGGACAGGAGGAGTGGTACTGTGCAGTGTATACACTCCCTGACAGAAGTTATGTCGCTTATCCATGTAATGTAAATGAAAGCTTAAAACCTGATGTTAAATTCATCCATTGGTTGTATAAATTATTCTTTTGAAAGCTGAAACCCTCCGAAATGTGGTTTATGTTAAGAAAATAAATTGGCATCAATGCATAAATATTGATCAGTTAATGGACACAGAATGGTCAGATTTTGGCAAGACAAAAGTTTTGTCGCCCACAGAAAGTAATGTGATATTCAAGCAAATAATTAACCTAAAATACAAATATATGTTGCATAACATTTGTGAATGAAGTTGTGGTGCTATTAGAGTCATATTTAATATTTTGTGTGACTTCCATGAGCTTGAAGGACTGCATCCATGCGCTTCAACAATGATTCATACAATTTATTAATGAAGTCATCAGGAATAGCAAAGAATGCAGACTTACATGCCTCCCAGAGTTCATCTAGATTCTTTGGTTTTGTCTTCCAAGCTTCCTCTTTCATCCTACCCCAAACATGCTCAATGATGTTCATGTCTGGTGACTTGGCTGGCCAGTCCTTGAGCACCTTGATCTTTTTTGCCTGGAGGAACTTTGTTGTAGAGATGGATGTATGAGATGGAGCACCATCCTGCTGCAGAATTTGACCCCTTTTATGATTTGGAATATAAGAGGTAGCTAATACTTCTTGATATTTTAGGCTCTTGATATTGCCTTCCACCTTGCAAATGTTTCGCACATAGCAATACTGAATGTAAGCTCAGACCATGATCTTTCCACCACCAAATTTAACTATTTTCTAGGTGTATTTTGGATCCATACGGGCTCCAGTAGGTCTCCTGCAGTATTTGCAGCGGCTGTGGTGTAATTCTACTGAAGATTCATCAGAGAAATCCACCTGCCACTTTTCCAGCGTCCATCTGTTTAGCAGGCTGTGGGACTTTGCAAATGCCACACGGTTTTTTATTTGCCTTTTGTTTAGTGCTGGCTTCTGGGCACTGATTTGACCATGGAGGCCATTTCAAGACAGAATCCTACAAACTGTTCTAGTTTGACACAGGGACTTGAGGTGACCAGGCCTGTTGGAGCTCTGCTGCAGTGGAGGAGGGGCTTGCTTTTGATTTTCTAACTAACAAACGTTCCTCCTGAGCAGTTGTCTTGTGGGGTCTGCCGGACCTGGGCTTGTCAAACACATCTCCAGTCTCTTCAAATCTTTTTTTAATTCTTTGTACTTGACGATGAGACACATTAAAGGTGCCAGCCACCTCTGCGGTGGATCTGGTCTTCAGCCTCTTGATAATCCAGGCTTTGGTCGCAGGGTATATTTTTGGTATGTTATCAGAGCTCAAGATGCAGTTCAAGTGAAGGTCTTGGGTGCTGGGTTTCTTTTTATACACACACACTAATTAACCGATCGTTTACTAAGCACAGGTGAGGATGTAAACTAGGATTGGGTGCATTATATGACCAAGTGACAAAACTTTTGTCTTGCCAAAATCTGACCATTCTGTGTCCATTGACTGATCAATATTTCTGCATTGATGCCAATTTATTTTCTTAACCTAAACCACATTTTGGAGGGTTTCAGCTTTCAAAATAATAATTTATACAACCAATGGATGAATTTAACATCAGGTTATAAGCTTTTATTTACATAACATGGATAAGAGACATAACTTCTGTCAGGGAGTGTATATACAGGACAGGAGCAGTGGTACTATGCAGTGTATATATACAGGACAGGAGGAGTGGTACTGGGCGGTGTATATATACAGTGCAGTAGGAGTGGTACTGTGCAGTGTATAAATACAGGACAGGAGAAATGGTACTGTGTAGTGTATATATACAGGACAGGAGTGGTACTGTGCGGTGTATATATACAGGGCAGGAGGAGTGGTACTGTGCAGTGTATATACAGGACAGGAGGAGTGGTACTGTGCATTGTATAAATACAGGACAGGAGAAGTTGGACTGTGCAGTGTATATACACAGGACAGGAGCAGTGGTACTGTGCTGTGTATATACACAGGACAGGAGCAGTGGTACTCTGCTGTGAATATATACAGGACAGGAGGAGTGGTAATGTGCAGTGTATAAATACAGGACAGGAGAAGTGGTACTGTGCAGTGTATATACAGGACAGGAGGAGTGGTACTGTGCAGTGTATAAATATAGGACAGGAGAAGTGGTATTCTGCAGTGTATATACACCGGACAGGAGGAGTGGTACTGTGCAATGTATATATACAGGACAGGAGGAGTGGTACTGTGCAGTGTATATACAAGACAGGAGTAGTGGTACTGTCTAGTGTATATACAGGACAGGAGGAGTGGTACTGTGCAGTGTATAAATACAGGACAGGAGAAGTGGTACTGTGCAGTGTATATACAGGACAGGAGGAGTGGTACTATGCAGGGTATATATACAGGACAGGAGAAGTGGTATTCTGCAGTGTATATACACCGGACAGGAGGAGTGGTACTGTGCAGTGTATACATACAGGACAGGAGGAGTGGTACTGTGCAGTGTATATACAAGACAGGAGTAGTGGTACTGTCTAGTGTATATATACAGGACAGGAGGAGTGGTACTGTGCAGTGTATATATACAGGACAGGAGGAGTTGTAATGTGTAATGTATATATACATGACAGGAAGAATGGTACTGTGCAGTGTATATATACAGGACAGAAGAAGTGGTACTGTGCAGTGTATCTATACAGGACAGGAGGAGTGGTACGGTGCAGTGTATATACAGGACAGGAGAAGTGGTACTGTGCAGTGTATATATACAGGAGATGTGGTACTGTGCAGTGTATATATACAGGACAGGAAAAGTGGTACTGTGCAATGTATATATACAGAATAAGGCCACACTCACATGTTCAGTATTTGTTCAGTATTTCACATCAGTCTTTATCAGGGCCGGCATTAGGGGCAGGCAGACCAGGCAGTCGCCTAGGGTCCCCGCTCATCCAGGAGCCCCCAGCCAGTGGCGTGCCGCTAATAGCGGCACACCATGTGGCCACTTTGGGGCCCCTGACTAAGAGGGGTCTGGTGCCTCACCCCATACATCGCGCATTCAACTTATCGGCATCATAGATGCCGATACAGTTGAAAGCAGTGATGGAGGAGAGCGCATCATGTGACAATCTCTCTCCCATCACTCCTCCTCTGCCTCAGCGTGTGCCAGCAGGGGAGCTGATGAGACACTGAGACACTCTGCAGATGCCAGAGCAGCGAGGGAATGAGGATCAGAGGTAAGTATTGTGTGTTTGTGTGTGTGTCTGCTGCATTATACTGTGTGTGGGTATGCTTCACTATACTGGGTGGGGGTCTGCATTATACTGTGTGCCTGGGGGGCTGCATTATACTGTGTGTGGGCTGAACTATACTGTGTTTTGTGGGGAGCTGAATTATACTGTGTGTGGGGGGGCTGTATTATACTCTGAGGGGGCCGATTTATACTCTGGGGGGCTACATTATACTCTGGGGCTGCATTATACTTTGAGGGCGCTGCATTATACTTTTAGGGGACTATATTATACTCTTAGGGGGCTGCATTATACTGTGTGTAGGGGGCTGCATTATACTGTGTGTGAGGGGGCTGTACTATACAGTGTGTTTGTGGGGGGTGAATTATACAGTGTGGGGGGCTGAATTATACTGTGTGGAAGGGCTGAATAATACTGAGTTGGGGGCTGCATTATACTGTGTGTGGGGCTGCATTATACTCTGAGGGGGCTGCATTATACTCTGAGGAAGGCTGCAATATACTCAGGGGGACTGCATTATACTATGAGGGGGCTACATTATACTCTGAAGGGGCTGCATTATACTGTGTTTGGGGGCTGCATTATACTCTGAAAGGGCTGCATTACACTCTGAAGGGGGCTGCATTATACTCTATCAAGGACCATGGGGAGTGCATTTTAGTATATGTGACCTGCATTATACTGTATCGAGGACTATCTGTGCCAATCATTCTTCCTCAGGCGGAGTAAAGGCCCCGTCTCACTTAGCGATTTACCAACGATCACGACCAGCGATATGACCTGGCCGTGATCGTTGGTAAGTCGCTGTGTGGTCGCTGGGGAGCTGTCATACAGACAGCTCTCTCCAGCGACCAACGATCAGGGGAACGACTTCGGCATCGTTGAAACTGTCTTCAACGATGCCGAAGTCCCCCTGCAGCACCCGGGTAACCAGGGTAAACATCGGGTTACTAAGTGCAGGGCCGCGCTTAGTAACCCGATGTTTACCCTGGTTACCAAAAAAAACAAACAGTACATACTCGCCTTTCGGTGTCCAGGTCCCTTGCCGTCTGCTTCCTGCTCTGACTGAGCCGCCGTACACTGAGAGCAGAGCGCAGCGGTGACGTCACTGCTGTGCTCTCACTTCTCACTGTACGGCCGGCAGTCAGTGAGAGCAGGAAGCAGACGGCAAGGGACCTGACGGACATCAGAAGGCGAGTATGTATTGTTTGTTTTTTTTTACATTTACGCTGGTAACCAGGGTAAACATCGGGTTACTAAGCGCGGCCCTGCGCTTAGTAACCCGATGTTTACCCTGGTTACCAGTGAAGACATCGCTGGATCGGTGTCACACACACCGATTCAGCAATGTCAGCGGGGCCTCAACGACCAAAAAAAGGTCCAGGCCATTCCGACACGACCAGCGATCTCGCAGCAGGGGCCTGATCGCTGGTACGTGTCACACATAGCGAGATCGCTATGGAGGTCGCTGTTGCGTCACAAAACTTGTGACTCAGCAGCGATCTCGCTAGCGATCTCGCTATGTGAGACGGGGCCTTAAGGGTAGGTGCACACGGTCAGTAAACGATGCGGGTTGGACGCTGCGTACTTGTGCAGCGTCCAGATGTTACAGCATAGTAGATGGGATTTCAAGAAATCCCATGCCAACTATGCGTGCACAGACGCCCGCAGCTCACCCGCCCGCAAAACGTCTATTTATCTTGCGGAGACGTTAGTCTCCACAAGATAAATCTCACGCATACAATATATTGGATGTGGTGAATCCGTTCGGTTTAATGAACACATATGGATTCACCTGCATTCAAAAGCCATCAGCGCTTTGGACACAGCTGCCAATTAAAGAACGTGTGCACTTACCTTAAAGAGTCCGGTAAACAAGCGTCGAATGACTTCAATATTGTCGATCACGCTAGTTTACCGGCCTGGTTTTGGTTTACAAATACTGATTAAAATACTGACCAAAAACTGACAATGTGAATGTGGGCTTAATAGAGGTACGCAGAATTCGGGAAGAATCACACTAGCATATAGCAACGGATGGGATATGCCAATGACCCTCGGATCCTGCTCTACTGGGAGCATGAGCCGACTGTCAGTGCTCTGTGCTCCTATGCTCTTGCAACAGAGAATTGCAGCACAGGTGCTGAGGAGATGGAGAAATTAATTTCTCCATCTTTTCAATGTTCTGACTCACTATGTATCGGACTGCAACAACTGCTGAGAAAAAAAACAACAACTGCACTTGGATGACAAGTGAGAAGAAAATCGTTCCACTTTTCTGGATGAAAACGGAACCAATTTTTTCATACTCGTTATTGGCCCATGTGGCAACATTTCACTTCCATATCAGAGAAATGTTCTGTTATGGATCAAAACGTTGCCTTCTTCCGGGAAGAAGCCTGGTGCGAAACGTGCGTTGGGGTAAGGTGGAACGCTGTGCTGTCTGCAGGTAGATATTATTATGGGAATTGATTATGTACATTGGCACCGTTTGTGTATTATGGGCATGCTTAGGCAGCTAAGATGTACTGAAATGAATATGTCATTATGATATTACTACCTTGCAATTGATATAACCTATTGATGTACTGCACTTAGCCTCCACCTTATGTTAGGGTGCTTGGGCATTTTTTGCATTTTATAAAAGTTCTCCAATAAAAGCCTTAATTAACGTTACTCTGGATCTCTTCATGGTAGTTACCCCTTTGGGTGACCATTGGTTTTTACAAGTGCTGTATATAGTTGTAGTATCACCTTTATATTGTATGTGATACTGTGACTGTTGAATACAGCTGTGCTCAAAAGTTTACATACCCCGGCAGAATTTTTGCTTTCTTGGCCTTATTTCAGAGAATATGAATGATAACACCAAATCTTTTTCTCCACTCATGGTTTGTGGTTGGCGAAGCCATTTATTGTCAAACTGCTGTTTTATCTTTTTAAATCATAATGACAACCCAAAACATCCAAATGACCCTGATCAAAAGTTCACATACCCTGGTGGTTTAGGCCAGATAACATGCACAGAAGTTGACACAAATGGGTTTGAATGGCTACTAAAGATAACATCCTCACCTGTGATCTGTTTGCTTGTAATCAGTGTGTGTGCATAAAAGCTGAGTGAGTTTCTGGGATCCAGACAGACTCTTGCATCTTTCATCCAGCCACTCATGTTTCTGGATTGTGAGTCATGTGGAAAGCAAAAGAAATGTAAACGGATCTACGGGAAAAGGTAGTTGAACTGTATAAAACAGGAAAGGGATACAAAAAGATATCCAAGGAATTGATAATGCTAGTCAGCACTGTTTAAACTGTGATTAACAAATGGAAATCAGGGGCTCTGTAAAAACAAAACCACGGTCAGGTAGACCAACAAAAATGTCGTCCACAACTGCCAGGAAGAGTTTTTCAGGATGCTAAGAAAAACACACAAATAACATCACACGAAATACAGGACTCTCTGAAAACTAGCGGTGTGGCTGTTTCAAGATGCATAATAAGGAGGCACTTGAAGAAAAATGGGCTGCATGGTCGAGTTGCCAGAAGATAGCCATTACTGTGCAAATGCCACAAAGTATCTCACCTACAATATGCAAAACAGCACAGAGACAAGCCACAAAACTTCTGGAACAAGGTAATTTGGAGTGATGAGACCAATATTGAACTTTTTGGCCAAAATCATAAAGTTACACTTGGAGAGAGGTTAACAAGGCCTATGATGAAAGGAACACCATTCCTACTGTAAACCACGGAAGTGGATCACTGATGTTTTGGGGATGTGGGAGCTACAAAGGCACAGGAAACTTGGTCAAAGTTGAAAGAAAGATGACTGCAGCACTTTATCAGCAAATACTGGAGGCAAATTTGCAATCATCAGCCGGGAAGCTGCACATGGGAAGTACTTGGAAGTTCCAACATGACAACGATCCAAAACACAAGGCAAAATCGACCTGTCATTGGCTACAGCAAAACAAAGTGAAGGTTCTGGAGTGGCCATCTCAGTCTCCTGACTTAAATATCATTGAGCCACTCTGGGGAGATCTAAAGGGCACTGTTCATGCTAGACAGCCCAGGAATTTATAGGAACTGGAGTTTTTTTTGCCAAGAAGAGTGGGCAGGATTAACATCTGAGAAAATAAAGAACCTCATCCACAACTACCACAAAAGATTTCAGGCTGTCATTGTTGTTAGAGGGGGCAATACACGGTATTAACAAATGGGGTATGTAAACATATGATCAGGGTCATTTGGATGTTTTGGGTCTTCATTATGATTTAAAAAGAGAAAACACAGTAGATTGACAATAAATGGCTTCACCCAACCACTAACCATGAGTGGAGAAAAGGTTTTGGTGTTATCATTCATATTCTCTGAAAAAAGGGCAACGCAAAAATTCTGCCGGGATATGTAAACTTTTGAGCACAACTGTATATAGTATATACAGCAGTCTATATACATTATATAGGTGCAACTGCTGTATATACAGTTCAGACCAAAAGTTTGGACACACCTCATTTAAAGATTTTTCTGTATTTTCATGACTATGAAAATTGTACATTCACACTGAAGGCATCAAAACTATGAATTAACACATGGAATTACATACTTAACAAAAAAAGTTTGAAACAACTGAAAATATGTCTTATATTCTAGGTTCTTCAAAGTAGCCACCATTTGCTTTGATGACTGCTTTGCACACTCTTGGCATTCTCTTGATGAGCTTCAAGAGGTAGTCACCGGGACTGTACATCAAAAATGTTTTCATCTTGGGACTCACCCAAGTCCCTGAGATGGGGGAGGATGAAGAAATGAGGTGGGTCCACTGTCCAGCGTCAGCGGTGAAGAGGAGAGGATCCTGGTGAGTGTTGGTGAGTGTTCTCTGATGCTGGTACTGGCAGGCCAGCATCAGACACAGATAGAGGCAGCCCATATGCGCCGCAGCAGCGACCTTTTCAAATTGCTAACTTGATCCTGTGTGTGCGCTGCTTGCCCGCTCTGACAACGACAGCAGCCGCACGCACGAACGAGGGTTGCAGCCGCAGTTGTGCTCGCGTACTGATGCGGGCTGCCGCAGCCCTTGTCAGCATGTGCAACTAGACAGTGCGCGCACACAGAGCCTTCACCCAGAAGATTTAAAGAGACGGTGATCCACTTTGTCCTGGAGACCTGCTGGCCCCCTGGGCATCTGCCCACCTTGTCAGATACCCAATCCAGATCTGCAGGTCAGCATCAGACACAGATAGAGGTGGCGAATGCGTGCTGCGGCAGCGGTCTTTTCAAATTTCTAACTTGACCCCGTGTGTGCGCGCAGTTTCCTGCTTGCCCACACTGACAAGGGCAGCAGGCACATGCACACACCAACGAGGGCCACAGCCGTGCTTGCTCACTGACACAGGCCACCACAGCCATTGTCAGCACGTGCAACTAGACAGCTTGCACATACAGAACAACCTATAATGTTTTCTTCCAAATAAAATTATAGCTCCTAGAAAATGAATAGATGTATAAGCATTTGAACCTATAATACTTTAGTCCAAATTTAAGATATAGTAATCGCGTACTTGTGTGTACAAGACTATATAGTATGACAGAAGCAGCAGAGATAGAAAAGGTAACAAACTTTATTAACATATATCATTAAATAACAATATAATTTCCAATAAATAAGTGAGATTCACAGAGGACAAACAGAGACAAAGAAAAACCAAAGCAGCAAAACTGCACTATGATAGCCACACCACACTGAATCCTATGACATAACATATATAGGAGGACTCAGTATGAGGATCCATTAATATAAAAGGACACAAGCATGGCCATAAGTCATTTGAGATTTGGTGTATAATAGTAAACAAAAAAGTGAACAAGTCAAGGGATAATATTATGCTGTAAATTGAAATACTGGGAAATAAACTTTTTTGCTTGTAAACTAGTACTCAAATTCAGTCACCAGCCCAAATGGAATGTGTTGTGTATCCGCTTTTTGGGCTCCCCTGGTGGTTGCTGGTGGTACTGGTGACTTGTTTGCACTTTGCTGCTTCTGTTCACCTGCTTCCATCAGTGTTTGGGAGTTTCCTATTTAGCCTTGCTCTCCAGTCTTTTCCTTGCCGGTCATCATTGTAACCAGAGCCTTCGGTTGCATGTTCCTGCTACTAGTCTGCTGATCAGCTAAGTGGACTTTGTCCTTTTGTTTTGTACCTTTTGTCCAGTTTGCAGTTTTGTTATTCTCTGTAGCTGGAAGCTCTTGCGGGCTGAAATTGCCACTCCTGTGTCATGAGTTGACACAGGAGTCTTAAAGTAATTTCAGGATGGTTTTTGAAAGGGTTTTCAGTTGACCGTGAAGTCCTCTTTTGTATCCTTCTGCTATCTAGTAAGTGGACCTCTCTTTGCTAAATCTACTTTCATACTGTGTATGTCTTTTCCTCTTAATTCACCGTTATTACATGTGGGGGGCTGCTATCATCTTTTGGGGTATTTCCCTAGAGGTAAGCCAGGTCTGTTTCTTCCTCTACCAGGCGTAGTTAGTCCTCCGGCTGGCGCGTGGCATATAGGAAGCCGTAGGTATGCTCCCTGGCTACTGTTAGTTGTGTGGTAGATTTAGCTCACGGTCAACTCGAGTTTCCATCACCCGAGAGCTCGTTCGTTACTTATATGTTTCTTACGTTCCCTTGCCATTGGGAACCATGACAGTATGACCGGCCAGTGTTAAACTTATTGGCAGAAGAAAGGAGAGAAAAAAGAAGTCTGTAGATTTTTTTTTTTTTTCCTATGTTTGCTCCATAGTTGGATCAGTTGTATTTCAGCTCTAATTACAGCCTTTGCCTTTCTCTCCTTCTAATCCTTGAATGGCTCTGAGCTCACCTGTTTAAAGATGGATCCTCAGAGTTTGGCTGCAGGTTTAAATAATCTTGCTACGAAGGTTCAAAATTTACAAGATTTTGTTATGCATACTCCTATTTCTGAACCTAAAATTCCTACACCAGAGGTGTTTTCCGGAGATAGATCTCGGTTTTTGAATTTCAAATATAATTGTAAATTATTCCTTTCTCTCAGACCTCACTCCTCAGGAGATCCTGTCCAGCAGGTTAAGATTGTAATCTCTTTGCTGCGAGGTGACCCTCAAAATTGGGCATTTTCATTGGCACCAGGGGATCCTGCGTTGCTCAATGTGGATGCGTTTTTCCTGGCTTTAGGGTTGCTTTATGAGGAACCTAATTTGGAGATTCAAGCTGAAAAAGCTTTGATAGCCCTATCTCAAGGGCAAGATGAAGCGGAGATATACTGCCAAAAATTTCGTAGGTGGTCTGTGCTTACTCAGTGGAATGAGTGCGCCTTAGCGGCAAATTTCAGAGAGGGCCTTTCTGATGCCGTTAAAGATGTTATGGTCGGGTTCCCTGCGCCTACAGGTCTGAATGAGTCCATGACAATGGCAATTCAGATTGATCGGCGTTTGCGGGAGCGCAAACCCGTGCACCATTTGGCGGTATCTTCTGAAGAGACGCCAGAGAAAATGCAATGTGACAGAGTTATGTCCAGAAGCGAGCGGCAGAATTATAGGCGTAAAAATGGGTTATGCTTCTATTGTGGTGATTCTGCTCATGTTATATCAGCATGCTCTAAGCGTACTAGGAAGGTTGACAAGTCCATTTCAATTGGCACTTTACAGTCCAAATTTATTTTGTCTATAACCTTGATTTGTTCATTATCAGTTATTACCGTGGATGCCTATGTGGACTCTGGCGCCGCTCTGAGTCTTATGGACTGGTCCTTTGCCAGGCGCTGTGGGTTTGATTTAGAGCCTCTGGAAGTCCCTATACCTCTGAAGGGTATTGATTCTACACCTTTGGCTTGTAATAAACCACAGTTCTGGTGACTATGCGTATGACTCCAGACCATCAGGAGGTGATTCGCTTCCTTGTGTTGTACAATTTACATGATGTTTTGGTGCTTGGATTACCATGGTTACAGTCTCATAACCCAGTCCTTGACTGGAAGACTATGTCTGTGTTAAGCTGGGGATGTCGGGGGGCTCATGGGGACACTCCTATGGTGTCCATTTCGTCATCTATTCCATCTGAGATTCCGGCATTTTTGTCTGATTATCGTGATATTTTTGAAGAGCCTAAGATTGGTTCACTCCCTCCTCACAGGGATTGTGATTGCACCATAGATCTGATTCCTGGCAGTAAATTTCCAAAGGGTCGTTTGTTTAACCTATCTGTACCTGAACATGCTGCTATGCGCGAGTATATTAAGGAGTCCCTGGAAAAGGGACATATTCGTCTTTCTTCATCACCTTTAGGAGCCGGTTTTTTCTTTGTCTCTAAAAAGGATGGCTCTCTGAGGCCTTGTATTGATTATCGTCTCCTGAATAAAATTACAGTCAAATATCAGTATCCGTTGCCTTTGCTGACTGATTTGTTTGCTCGCATAAGGGGGGCTAAGTGGTTCTCTAAGATTGATCTTCGTGGGGCGTATAATTTGGTGCGAATTAAGAAGGGGGATGAGTGGAAGACCGCATTTAATACGCCTGAGGGCCATTTTGAGTATTTGGTAATGCCTTTCGGCCTTTCTAATGCACCTTCTGTTTTTCAGTCCTTAATGCATGATATTTTCCGTGAATATTTGGATAAATTTATGATTGTGTACTTGGATGATATTTTGATTTTTTCTGATGACTGGGAGTCTCATGTTCAGCAGGTCAGGAGGGTTTTTCAGGTTTTGCGGGAGAATTCTTTGTGTGTAAAGGGTTCAAAGTGTGTTTTTGGGGTTCAAAAAATTTCATTTTTGGGGTATATTTTTTCCCCTTCTTCTATTGAGATGGACCCTGTCAAGGTTCGGGCTATTTACGACTGGACGCAGCCTACTTCTCTGAAGAGTCTCCAGAAATTCTTGGGCTTTGCTAATTTTTATCGTCGATTTATAGCTGGTTTTTCTGGTGTTGCTAAACCTCTGACGGATTTGACTAAAAAGGGTGCTGATGTTGCCAATTGGTCCCCTGCTGCCGTGGAGGCCTTTCGGGAGCTTAAGCACCGCTTTTTGTCTGCCCCTGTGTTGCGCCAGCCTGATGTTTCTCTTCCCTTTCAGGTTGAGGTCGATGCTTCCGAGATCGGAGCGGGGGCGGTTTTGTCGCAGAAAAGTTCCGACTGCTCAGTGATGAGACCTTGTGCGTTCTTTTCGCGAAAATTTTCGGCCGCCGAGCGAAACTATGATGTTGGTAATCGGGAGCTTTTGGCCATGAAGTGGGCATTTGAGGAGTGGCGTCATTGGCTTGAGGGTGCCAGACATCAGGTGGTAGTTTTGACTGATCACAAGAATTTAATTTATTTGGAGTCTGCCAGGCGCCTGAATCCTAGACAGGCACGTTGGTCGTTGTTCTTTTCCCGGTTTAATTTTGTGGTCTCGTACTTACCGGGTTCTAGGAATGTGAAAGCAGATGCTCTTTCTAGGAGTTTTGAGCCTGACTCTCCTGGGAATTCTGAACCTGCTGGTGTCCTTAAGGATGGAGTGGTTTTGTCTGCTGTCTCTCCAGATTTGCGACGTGCTTTGCAAGAATTTCAGGCGGATAGACCTGATCGTTGTCCGTCTGGTAGACTGTTTGTTCCTGACGAGTGGACCACTAGAGTCATCTCGGAAGTTCATTCTTCTACTCTGGCAGGTCATCCGGGAATTTTTGGCACCAGAGATTTGGTGGCTAGATCCTTCTGGTGGCCTTCCCTGTCTCGAGATGTGCGTGTTTTTGTGCAGTCTTGCGATGTGTGTGCTCGGGCCAAGCCTTGTTGTTCTAGGGCTAGTGGGTTGTTGTTGCCCTTGCCTATTCCGAAGAGGCCTTGGACGCACATCTCTATGGACTTTATCTCGGATCTCCCTGTTTCTCAGAAGATGTCTGTCATCTGGGTGGTGTGTGACCATTTTTCTAAAATGGTTCATTTGGTGCCATTGCCTAAGTTGCCTTCCTCATCTGAGTTGGTCCCTTTGTTTTTTCAAAATGTGGTTCGCTTGCATGGTATTCCGGAAAACATCGTTTCTGACAGGGGTACCCAGTTCGTGTCTAGATTTTGGCGGGCAGTCTGTGCCAGGTTGGGCATTGATTTGTCCTTTTCGTCTGCATTCCATCCTCAGACCAATGGCCAGACGGAGCGAACTAATCAAACTTTGGAGACTTATTTGAGGTGTTTTGTGTCTGCGGATCAGGATGATTGGGTTGCCTTTCTGCCGTTGGCGGAGTTTGCTCTTAATAATCGGGCTAGTTCTGCCACTTTGGTTTCTCCTTTCTTTTGCAATTCAGGGTTTCATCCGCGTTTTTCATCTGTCAGGTTGAATCTTCGGATTGTCCTGGAGTGGATGCGGTGGTGGATCGGTTGCATCGGATTTGGGGACAAGTGGTGGATAATTTGGAATTGTCCCAGGAGAGGACTCAGCAGTTTGCTAACCGTCGTCGACGTGTTGGTCCCCACCTTCGCGTTGGGGACTTGGTGTGGTTGTCTTCCCGTTTTGTCCCTATGAGGGTTTCTTCTCCCAAATTTAAGCCTCGGTTCATCGGTCCTTATAGGATTTTGGAGATTCTTAACCCTGTTTCCTTTCGTTTGGACCTCCCGGCATCTTTCGCTATCCATAATGTGTTCCATCGGTCGTTGTTGCGGAGATATGAGGTACCGGTGGTTCCTTCTACTGAACCTCCTGCTCCTGTGCTGGTGGAGGGTGAATTGGAGTACGTCATAGAGAAGATCTTGGACTCCCGTATTTCCAGACGGAGACTTCAATATCTGGTTAAATGGAAAGGCTATGGTCAGGAAGATAATTCTTGGGTAACTGCCTCTGATGTTCATGCCTCGGATTTGGTTCGTGCCTTTCATAGGGCTCATCCAGATCGCCCTGGCGGTTTTTGTGAGGGTTCGGTGCCCCCTCCTTAAGGGGAGGGTACTGTTGTGTATCCGCTTTTTGGGCTCCCCTGGTGGTTGCTGGTGGTACTGGTGACTTGTTTGCACTTTGCTGCTTCTGTTCACCTGCTTCCATCAGTGTTTGGGAGTTTCCTATTTAGCCTTGCTCTCCAGTCTTTTCCTTGCCGGTCATCATTGTAACCAGAGCCTTCGGTTGCATGTTCCTGCTACTAGTCTGCTGATCAGCTAAGTGGACTTTGTCCTTTTGTTTTGTACCTTTTGTCCAGTTTGCAGTTTTGTTATTCTCTGTAGCTGGAAGCTCTTGCGGGCTGAAATTGCCACTCCTGTGTCATGAGTTGACACAGGAGTCTTAAAGTAATTTCAGGATGGTTTTTGAAAGGGTTTTCAGTTGACCGTGAAGTCCTCTTTTGTATCCTTCTGCTATCTAGTAAGTGGACCTCTCTTTGCTAAATCTACTTTCATACTGTGTATGTCTTTTCCTCTTAATTCACCGTTATTACATGTGGGGGGCTGCTATCATCTTTTGGGGTATTTCCCTAGAGGTAAGCCAGGTCTGTTTCTTCCTCTACCAGGCGTAGTTAGTCCTCCGGCTGGCGCGTGGCATATAGGAAGCCGTAGGTATGCTCCCTGGCTACTGTTAGTTGTGTGGTAGATTTAGCTCACGGTCAACTCGAGTTTCCATCACCCGAGAGCTCGTTCGTTACTTATATGTTTCTTACGTTCCCTTGCCATTGGGAACCATGACAGTATGACCGGCCAGTGTTAAACTTATTGGCAGAAGAAAGGAGAGAAAAAAGAAGTCTGTAGATTTTTTTTTTTTTCCTATGTTTGCTCCATAGTTGGATCAGTTGTATTTCAGCTCTAATTACAGCCTTTGCCTTTCTCTCCTTCTAATCCTTGAATGGCTCTGAGCTCACCTGTTTAAAGATGGATCCTCAGAGTTTGGCTGCAGGTTTAAATAATCTTGCTACGAAGGTTCAAAATTTACAAGATTTTGTTATGCATACTCCTATTTCTGAACCTAAAATTCCTACACCAGAGGTGTTTTCCGGAGATAGATCTCGGTTTTTGAATTTCAAATATAATTGTAAATTATTCCTTTCTCTCAGACCTCACTCCTCAGGAGATCCTGTCCAGCAGGTTAAGATTGTAATCTCTTTGCTGCGAGGTGACCCTCAAAATTGGGCATTTTCATTGGCACCAGGGGATCCTGCGTTGCTCAATGTGGATGCGTTTTTCCTGGCTTTAGGGTTGCTTTATGAGGAACCTAATTTGGAGATTCAAGCTGAAAAAGCTTTGATAGCCCTATCTCAAGGGCAAGATGAAGCGGAGATATACTGCCAAAAATTTCGTAGGTGGTCTGTGCTTACTCAGTGGAATGAGTGCGCCTTAGCGGCAAATTTCAGAGAGGGCCTTTCTGATGCCGTTAAAGATGTTATGGTCGGGTTCCCTGCGCCTACAGGTCTGAATGAGTCCATGACAATGGCAATTCAGATTGATCGGCGTTTGCGGGAGCGCAAACCCGTGCACCATTTGGCGGTATCTTCTGAAGAGACGCCAGAGAAAATGCAATGTGACAGAGTTATGTCCAGAAGCGAGCGGCAGAATTATAGGCGTAAAAATGGGTTATGCTTCTATTGTGGTGATTCTGCTCATGTTATATCAGCATGCTCTAAGCGTACTAGGAAGGTTGACAAGTCCATTTCAATTGGCACTTTACAGTCCAAATTTATTTTGTCTATAACCTTGATTTGTTCATTATCAGTTATTACCGTGGATGCCTATGTGGACTCTGGCGCCGCTCTGAGTCTTATGGACTGGTCCTTTGCCAGGCGCTGTGGGTTTGATTTAGAGCCTCTGGAAGTCCCTATACCTCTGAAGGGTATTGATTCTACACCTTTGGCTTGTAATAAACCACAGTTCTGGTGACTATGCGTATGACTCCAGACCATCAGGAGGTGATTCGCTTCCTTGTGTTGTACAATTTACATGATGTTTTGGTGCTTGGATTACCATGGTTACAGTCTCATAACCCAGTCCTTGACTGGAAGACTATGTCTGTGTTAAGCTGGGGATGTCGGGGGGCTCATGGGGACACTCCTATGGTGTCCATTTCGTCATCTATTCCATCTGAGATTCCGGCATTTTTGTCTGATTATCGTGATATTTTTGAAGAGCCTAAGATTGGTTCACTCCCTCCTCACAGGGATTGTGATTGCACCATAGATCTGATTCCTGGCAGTAAATTTCCAAAGGGTCGTTTGTTTAACCTATCTGTACCTGAACATGCTGCTATGCGCGAGTATATTAAGGAGTCCCTGGAAAAGGGACATATTCGTCTTTCTTCATCACCTTTAGGAGCCGGTTTTTTCTTTGTCTCTAAAAAGGATGGCTCTCTGAGGCCATGTATTGATTATCGTCTCCTGAATAAAATTACAGTCAAATATCAGTATCCGTTGCCTTTGCTGACTGATTTGTTTGCTCGCATAAGGGGGGCTAAGTGGTTCTCTAAGATTGATCTTCGTGGGGCGTATAATTTGGTGCGAATTAAGAAGGGGGATGAGTGGAAGACCGCATTTAATACGCCTGAGGGCCATTTTGAGTATTTGGTAATGCCTTTCGGCCTTTCTAATGCACCTTCTGTTTTTCAGTCCTTAATGCATGATATTTTCCGTGAATATTTGGATAAATTTATGATTGTGTACTTGGATGATATTTTGATTTTTTCTGATGACTGGGAGTCTCATGTTCAGCAGGTCAGGAGGGTTTTTCAGGTTTTGCGGGAGAATTCTTTGTGTGTAAAGGGTTCAAAGTGTGTTTTTGGGGTTCAAAAAATTTCATTTTTGGGGTATATTTTTTCCCCTTCTTCTATTGAGATGGACCCTGTCAAGGTTCGGGCTATTTACGACTGGACGCAGCCTACTTCTCTGAAGAGTCTCCAGAAATTCTTGGGCTTTGCTAATTTTTATCGTCGATTTATAGCTGGTTTTTCTGGTGTTGCTAAACCTCTGACGGATTTGACTAAAAAGGGTGCTGATGTTGCCAATTGGTCCCCTGCTGCCGTGGAGGCCTTTCGGGAGCTTAAGCACCGCTTTTTGTCTGCCCCTGTGTTGCGCCAGCCTGATGTTTCTCTTCCCTTTCAGGTTGAGGTCGATGCTTCCGAGATCGGAGCGGGGGCGGTTTTGTCGCAGAAAAGTTCCGACTGCTCAGTGATGAGACCTTGTGCGTTCTTTTCGCGAAAATTTTCGGCCGCCGAGCGAAACTATGATGTTGGTAATCGGGAGCTTTTGGCCATGAAGTGGGCATTTGAGGAGTGGCGTCATTGGCTTGAGGGTGCCAGACATCAGGTGGTAGTTTTGACTGATCACAAGAATTTAATTTATTTGGAGTCTGCCAGGCGCCTGAATCCTAGACAGGCACGTTGGTCGTTGTTCTTTTCCCGGTTTAATTTTGTGGTCTCGTACTTACCGGGTTCTAGGAATGTGAAAGCAGATGCTCTTTCTAGGAGTTTTGAGCCTGACTCTCCTGGGAATTCTGAACCTGCTGGTGTCCTTAAGGATGGAGTGGTTTTGTCTGCTGTCTCTCCAGATTTGCGACGTGCTTTGCAAGAATTTCAGGCGGATAGACCTGATCGTTGTCCGTCTGGTAGACTGTTTGTTCCTGACGAGTGGACCACTAGAGTCATCTCGGAAGTTCATTCTTCTACTCTGGCAGGTCATCCGGGAATTTTTGGCACCAGAGATTTGGTGGCTAGATCCTTCTGGTGGCCTTCCCTGTCTCGAGATGTGCGTGTTTTTGTGCAGTCTTGCGATGTGTGTGCTCGGGCCAAGCCTTGTTGTTCTAGGGCTAGTGGGTTGTTGTTGCCCTTGCCTATTCCGAAGAGGCCTTGGACGCACATCTCTATGGACTTTATCTCGGATCTCCCTGTTTCTCAGAAGATGTCTGTCATCTGGGTGGTGTGTGACCATTTTTCTAAAATGGTTCATTTGGTGCCATTGCCTAAGTTGCCTTCCTCATCTGAGTTGGTCCCTTTGTTTTTTCAAAATGTGGTTCGCTTGCATGGTATTCCGGAAAACATCGTTTCTGACAGGGGTACCCAGTTCGTGTCTAGATTTTGGCGGGCAGTCTGTGCCAGGTTGGGCATTGATTTGTCCTTTTCGTCTGCATTCCATCCTCAGACCAATGGCCAGACGGAGCGAACTAATCAAACTTTGGAGACTTATTTGAGGTGTTTTGTGTCTGCGGATCAGGATGATTGGGTTGCCTTTCTGCCGTTGGCGGAGTTTGCTCTTAATAATCGGGCTAGTTCTGCCACTTTGGTTTCTCCTTTCTTTTGCAATTCAGGGTTTCATCCGCGTTTTTCATCTGTCAGGTTGAATCTTCGGATTGTCCTGGAGTGGATGCGGTGGTGGATCGGTTGCATCGGATTTGGGGACAAGTGGTGGATAATTTGGAATTGTCCCAGGAGAGGACTCAGCAGTTTGCTAACCGTCGTCGACGTGTTGGTCCCCACCTTCGCGTTGGGGACTTGGTGTGGTTGTCTTCCCGTTTTGTCCCTATGAGGGTTTCTTCTCCCAAATTTAAGCCTCGGTTCATCGGTCCTTATAGGATTTTGGAGATTCTTAACCCTGTTTCCTTTCGTTTGGACCTCCCGGCATCTTTCGCTATCCATAATGTGTTCCATCGGTCGTTGTTGCGGAGATATGAGGTACCGGTGGTTCCTTCTACTGAACCTCCTGCTCCTGTGCTGGTGGAGGGTGAATTGGAGTACGTCATAGAGAAGATCTTGGACTCCCGTATTTCCAGACGGAGACTTCAATATCTGGTTAAATGGAAAGGCTATGGTCAGGAAGATAATTCTTGGGTAACTGCCTCTGATGTTCATGCCTCGGATTTGGTTCGTGCCTTTCATAGGGCTCATCCAGATCGCCCTGGCGGTTTTTGTGAGGGTTCGGTGCCCCCTCCTTAAGGGGAGGGTACTGTTGTGTATCCGCTTTTTGGGCTCCCCTGGTGGTTGCTGGTGGTACTGGTGACTTGTTTGCACTTTGCTGCTTCTGTTCACCTGCTTCCATCAGTGTTTGGGAGTTTCCTATTTAGCCTTGCTCTCCAGTCTTTTCCTTGCCGGTCATCATTGTAACCAGAGCCTTCGGTTGCATGTTCCTGCTACTAGTCTGCTGATCAGCTAAGTGGACTTTGTCCTTTTGTTTTGTACCTTTTGTCCAGTTTGCAGTTTTGTTATTCTCTGTAGCTGGAAGCTCTTGCGGGCTGAAATTGCCACTCCTGTGTCATGAGTTGACACAGGAGTCTTAAAGTAATTTCAGGATGGTTTTTGAAAGGGTTTTCAGTTGACCGTGAAGTCCTCTTTTGTATCCTTCTGCTATCTAGTAAGTGGACCTCTCTTTGCTAAATCTACTTTCATACTGTGTATGTCTTTTCCTCTTAATTCACCGTTATTACATGTGGGGGGCTGCTATCATCTTTTGGGGTATTTCCCTAGAGGTAAGCCAGGTCTGTTTCTTCCTCTACCAGGCGTAGTTAGTCCTCCGGCTGGCGCGTGGCATATAGGAAGCCGTAGGTATGCTCCCTGGCTACTGTTAGTTGTGTGGTAGATTTAGCTCACGGTCAACTCGAGTTTCCATCACCCGAGAGCTCGTTCGTTACTTATATGTTTCTTACGTTCCCTTGCCATTGGGAACCATGACAGTATGACCAGCCAGTGTTAAACTTATTGGCAGAAGAAAGGAGAGAAAAAAGAAGTCTGTAGATTTTTTTTTTTTTTCCTATGTTTGCTCCATAGTTGGATCAGTTGTATTTCAGCTCTAATTACAGCCTTTGCCTTTCTCTCCTTCTAATCCTTGAATGGCTCTGAGCTCACCTGTTTAAAGATGGATCCTCAGAGTTTGGCTGCAGGTTTAAATAATCTTGCTACGAAGGTTCAAAATTTACAAGATTTTGTTATGCATACTCCTATTTCTGAACCTAAAATTCCTACACCAGAGGTGTTTTCCGGAGATAGATCTCGGTTTTTGAATTTCAAATATAATTGTAAATTATTCCTTTCTCTCAGACCTCACTCCTCAGGAGATCCTGTCCAGCAGGTTAAGATTGTAATCTCTTTGCTGCGAGGTGACCCTCAAAATTGGGCATTTTCATTGGCACCAGGGGATCCTGCGTTGCTCAATGTGGATGCGTTTTTCCTGGCTTTAGGGTTGCTTTATGAGGAACCTAATTTGGAGATTCAAGCTGAAAAAGCTTTGATAGCCCTATCTCAAGGGCAAGATGAAGCGGAGATATACTGCCAAAAATTTCGTAGGTGGTCTGTGCTTACTCAGTGGAATGAGTGCGCCTTAGCGGCAAATTTCAGAGAGGGCCTTTCTGATGCCGTTAAAGATGTTATGGTCGGGTTCCCTGCGCCTACAGGTCTGAATGAGTCCATGACAATGGCAATTCAGATTGATCGGCGTTTGCGGGAGCGCAAACCCGTGCACCATTTGGCGGTATCTTCTGAAGAGACGCCAGAGAAAATGCAATGTGACAGAGTTATGTCCAGAAGCGAGCGGCAGAATTATAGGCGTAAAAATGGGTTATGCTTCTATTGTGGTGATTCTGCTCATGTTATATCAGCATGCTCTAAGCGTACTAGGAAGGTTGACAAGTCCATTTCAATTGGCACTTTACAGTCCAAATTTATTTTGTCTATAACCTTGATTTGTTCATTATCAGTTATTACCGTGGATGCCTATGTGGACTCTGGCGCCGCTCTGAGTCTTATGGACTGGTCCTTTGCCAGGCGCTGTGGGTTTGATTTAGAGCCTCTGGAAGTCCCTATACCTCTGAAGGGTATTGATTCTACACCTTTGGCTTGTAATAAACCACAGTTCTGGACGCAAGTGACTATGCGTATGACTCCAGACCATCAGGAGGTGATTCGCTTCCTTGTGTTGTACAATTTACATGATGTTTTGGTGCTTGGATTACCATGGTTACAGTCTCATAACCCAGTCCTTGACTGGAAGACTATGTCTGTGTTAAGCTGGGGATGTCGGGGGGCTCATGGGGACACTCCTATGGTGTCCATTTCGTCATCTATTCCATCTGAGATTCCGGCATTTTTGTCTGATTATCGTGATATTTTTGAAGAGCCTAAGATTGGTTCACTCCCTCCTCACAGGGATTGTGATTGCGCCATAGATCTGATTCCTGGCAGTAAATTTCCAAAGGGTCGTTTGTTTAACCTATCTGTACCTGAACATGCTGCTATGCGCGAGTATATTAAGGAGTCCCTGGAAAAGGGACATATTCGTCTTTCTTCATCACCTTTAGGAGCCGGTTTTTTCTTTGTCTCTAAAAAGGATGGCTCTCTGAGGCCTTGTATTGATTATCGTCTCCTGAATAAAATTACAGTCAAATATCAGTATCCGTTGCCTTTGCTGACTGATTTGTTTGCTCGCATAAGGGGGGCTAAGTGGTTCTCTAAGATTGATCTTCGTGGGGCGTATAATTTGGTGCGAATTAAGAAGGGGGATGAGTGGAAGACCGCATTTAATACGCCTGAGGGCCATTTTGAGTATTTGGTAATGCCTTTCGGCCTTTCTAATGCACCTTCTGTTTTTCAGTCCTTAATGCATGATATTTTCCGTGAATATTTGGATAAATTTATGATTGTGTACTTGGATGATATTTTGATTTTTTCTGATGACTGGGAGTCTCATGTTCAGCAGGTCAGGAGGGTTTTTCAGGTTTTGCGGGAGAATTCTTTGTGTGTAAAGGGTTCAAAGTGTGTTTTTGGGGTTCAAAAAATTTCATTTTTGGGGTATATTTTTTCCCCTTCTTCTATTGAGATGGACCCTGTCAAGGTTCGGGCTATTTACGACTGGACGCAGCCTACTTCTCTGAAGAGTCTCCAGAAATTCTTGGGCTTTGCTAATTTTTATCGTCGATTTATAGCTGGTTTTTCTGGCGTTGCTAAACCTCTGACGGATTTGACTAAAAAGGGTGCTGATGTTGCCAATTGGTCCCCTGCTGCCGTGGAGGCCTTTCGGGAGCTTAAGCGCCGCTTTTTGTCTGCCCCTGTGTTGCGCCAGCCTGATGTTTCTCTTCCCTTTCAGGTTGAGGTCGATGCTTCCGAGATCGGAGCGGGGGCGGTTTTGTCGCAGAAAAGTTCCGACTGCTCAGTGATGAGACCTTGTGCGTTCTTTTCGCGAAAATTTTCGGCCGCCGAGCGAAACTATGATGTTGGTAATCGGGAGCTTTTGGCCATGAAGTGGGCATTTGAGGAGTGGCGTCATTGGCTTGAGGGTGCCAGACATCAGGTGGTAGTTTTGACTGATCACAAGAATTTAATTTATTTGGAGTCTGCCAGGCGCCTGAATCCTAGACAGGCACGTTGGTCGTTGTTCTTTTCCCGGTTTAATTTTGTGGTCTCGTACTTACCGGGTTCTAGGAATGTGAAAGCAGATGCTCTTTCTAGGAGTTTTGAGCCTGACTCTCCTGGGAATTCTGAACCTGCTGGTGTCCTTAAGGATGGAGTGGTTTTGTCTGCTGTCTCTCCAGATTTGCGACGTGCTTTGCAAGAATTTCAGGCGGATAGACCTGATCGTTGTCCGTCTGGTAGACTGTTTGTTCCTGACGAGTGGACCACTAGAGTCATCTCGGAAGTTCATTCTTCTACTCTGGCAGGTCATCCGGGAATTTTTGGCACCAGAGATTTGGTGGCTAGATCCTTCTGGTGGCCTTCCCTGTCTCGAGATGTGCGTGTTTTTGTGCAGTCTTGCGATGTGTGTGCTCGGGCCAAGCCTTGTTGTTCTAGGGCTAGTGGGTTGTTGTTGCCCTTGCCTATTCCGAAGAGGCCTTGGACGCACATCTCTATGGACTTTATCTCGGATCTCCCTGTTTCTCAGAAGATGTCTGTCATCTGGGTGGTGTGTGACCGTTTTTCTAAAATGGTTCATTTGGTGCCATTGCCTAAGTTGCCTTCCTCATCTGAGTTGGTCCCTTTGTTTTTTCAAAATGTGGTTCGCTTGCATGGTATTCCGGAAAACATCGTTTCTGACAGGGGTACCCAGTTCGTGTCTAGATTTTGGCGGGCAGTCTGTGCCAGGTTGGGCATTGATTTGTCCTTTTCGTCTGCATTCCATCCTCAGACCAATGGCCAGACGGAGCGAACTAATCAAACTTTGGAGACTTATTTGAGGTGTTTTGTGTCTGCGGATCAGGATGATTGGGTTGCCTTTCTGCCGTTGGCGGAGTTTGCTCTTAATAATCGGGCTAGTTCTGCCACTTTGGTTTCTCCTTTCTTTTGCAATTCAGGGTTTCATCCGCGTTTTTCATCTGTCAGGTTGAATCTTCGGATTGTCCTGGAGTGGATGCGGTGGTGGATCGGTTGCATCGGATTTGGGGACAAGTGGTGGATAATTTGGAATTGTCCCAGGAGAGGACTCAGCAGTTTGCTAACCGTCGTCGACGTGTTGGTCCCCACCTTCGCGTTGGGGACTTGGTGTGGTTGTCTTCCCGTTTTGTCCCTATGAGGGTTTCTTCTCCCAAATTTAAGCCTCGGTTCATCGGTCCTTATAGGATTTTGGAGATTCTTAACCCTGTTTCCTTTCGTTTGGACCTCCCGGCATCTTTCGCTATCCATAATGTGTTCCATCGGTCGTTGTTGCGGAGATATGAGGTACCGGTGGTTCCTTCTACTGAACCTCCTGCTCCTGTGCTGGTGGAGGGTGAATTGGAGTACGTCATAGAGAAGATCTTGGACTCCCGTATTTCCAGACGGAGACTTCAATATCTGGTTAAATGGAAAGGCTATGGTCAGGAAGATAATTCTTGGGTAACTGCCTCTGATGTTCATGCCTCGGATTTGGTTCGTGCCTTTCATAGGGCTCATCCAGATCGCCCTGGCGGTTTTTGTGAGGGTTCGGTGCCCCCTCCTTAAGGGGAGGGTACTGTTGTGTATCCGCTTTTTGGGCTCCCCTGGTGGTTGCTGGTGGTACTGGTGACTTGTTTGCACTTTGCTGCTTCTGTTCACCTGCTTCCATCAGTGTTTGGGAGTTTCCTATTTAGCCTTGCTCTCCAGTCTTTTCCTTGCCGGTCATCATTGTAACCAGAGCCTTCGGTTGCATGTTCCTGCTACTAGTCTGCTGATCAGCTAAGTGGACTTTGTCCTTTTGTTTTGTACCTTTTGTCCAGTTTGCAGTTTTGTTATTCTCTGTAGCTGGAAGCTCTTGCGGGCTGAAATTGCCACTCCTGTGTCATGAGTTGACACAGGAGTCTTAAAGTAATTTCAGGATGGTTTTTGAAAGGGTTTTCAGTTGACCGTGAAGTCCTCATTTGTATCCTTCTGCTATCTAGTAAGTGGACCTCTCTTTGCTAAATCTACTTTCATACTGTGTATGTCTTTTCCTCTTAATTCACCGTTATTACATGTGGGGGGCTGCTATCATCTTTTGGGGTATTTCCCTAGAGGTAAGCCAGGTCTGTTTCTTCCTCTACCAGGTGTAGTTAGTCCTCCGGCTGGCGCGTGGCATATAGGAAGCCGTAGGTATGCTCCCTGGCTACTGTTAGTTGTGTGGTAGATTTAGCTCACGGTCAACTCGAGTTTCCATCACCCGAGAGCTCGTTCGTTACTTATATGTTTCTTACGTTCCCTTGCCATTGGGAACCATGACAGTATGACCGGCCAGTGTTAAACTTATTGGCAGAAGAAAGGAGAGAAAAAAGAAGTCTGTAGATTTTTTTTTTTTTTCCTATGTTTGCTCCATAGTTGGATCAGTTGTATTTCAGCTCTAATTACAGCCTTTGCCTTTCTCTCCTTCTAATCCTTGAATGGCTCTGAGCTCACCTGTTTAAAGATGGATCCTCAGAGTTTGGCTGCAGGTTTAAATAATCTTGCTACGAAGGTTCAAAATTTACAAGATTTTGTTATGCATACTCCTATTTCTGAACCTAAAATTCCTACACCAGAGGTGTTTTCCGGAGATAGATCTCGGTTTTTGAATTTCAAATATAATTGTAAATTATTCCTTTCTCTCAGACCTCACTCCTCAGGAGATCCTGTCCAGCAGGTTAAGATTGTAATCTCTTTGCTGCGAGGTGACCCTCAAAATTGGGCATTTTCATTGGCACCAGGGGATCCTGCGTTGCTCAATGTGGATGCGTTTTTCCTGGCTTTAGGGTTGCTTTATGAGGAACCTAATTTGGAGATTCAAGCTGAAAAAGCTTTGATAGCCCTATCTCAAGGGCAAGATGAAGCGGAGATATACTGCCAAAAATTTCGTAGGTGGTCTGTGCTTACTCAGTGGAATGAGTGCGCCTTAGCGGCAAATTTCAGAGAGGGCCTTTCTGATGCCGTTAAAGATGTTATGGTCAGGTTCCCTGCGCCTACAGGTCTGAATGAGTCCATGACAATGGCAATTCAGATTGATCGGCGTTTGCGGGAGCGCAAACCCGTGCACCATTTGGCGGTATCTTCTGAAGAGACGCCAGAGAAAATGCAATGTGACAGAGTTATGTCCAGAAGCGAGCGGCAGAATTATAGGCGTAAAAATGGGTTATGTGTTGTGAATTTGGATTCTGGGCTCCCCCGGTGGCTACTGGTGGAATTGAACTGGTGTCTTCATCTTCTCTGTTCACCTGTTCCCATCAAGATGTGGGAGTCGCTATATAACCTTGCTGCTCTGTTAGTTGCTTGCCGGTCAACAATGTTATCAGAAGCCTCTCTGTGCTTGTTCCTGCTCCTAGACAACAACTAGATAAGTTGGACTCTTGTCCATGTTTGTTTTTGCATTTTGTTCCAGTTCACAGCTGTAGTTTCGTTACTGTGTCTGGAAAGCTCTTGTGAACGGGAATTGCCACTCTGGTGTTATGAGTTAATGCCAGAGTTTTAAAGTAATTTCTGGATGGTGTTTTTGATAGGGTTTTCAGCTGACCATGAAAGTGTCCTTTCTGTCTTCTGCTATGTAGTAAGTGGACCTCAAATTTGCTAAACCTATTTTCATACTACGTTTGTTATTTCATCTCAACTCACCGCCAATACATGTGGGGGGCCTCTGTCTCCTTTCGGGGTATTTCTCTAGAGGTGAGCTAGGACTAATATTTTCCTCTGCTAGCTTTATTTAGTCCTCCGGCTGGGCTGGGCATCTAGAATCAACGTAGGCATGCTACCCGGCCACTGCTAGTTGTGCGTTAGGTTTAGTTCATGGTCAGCTCAGTTCCCATCTTCCAAGAGCTAGTTCCTATATATGCTTATGCTATGTTCTCTTGCCATTGAGATCATGACAGTTTGACCGGCCCGCAAAGTGTTAATTGTTTGGGCTGAAGCAGGAGAAAAAGAAGTGTTGAAGGGAAATTTTTTTTTTTTCCCCTCAGAGTTTTGCTGCCTAGCCCTTAATTGCTGTCTAGCTGCTTCTTACCTCCTCTTAACCCTTGAATGGCTCTGTGTCCACCTGTTTGTAATGGATCTTCAGAGTGTAACTGCAGGTTTGAATAATCTCGCCACGAAGGTACAAAATTTGCAAGATTTTGTTTGTCATGCACCTGTATCTGAGCCGAGAATTCCTTTGCCGGAATTTTTCTCGGGGAATAGATCCGGGTTTCAGAATTTTCGAAATAATTGCAAATTATTTTTGTCTCTGAAATCTCGCTCTGCCGGAGACCCTGCACAGCAGGTCAGGATTGTGATTTCCTTGCTCCGGGGCGACCCTCAAGACTGGGCTTTTTCATTGACACCAGGGGATCCTGCGTTGCTCAATGTGGATGCGTTTTTTCTGGCCTTGGGGTTGCTTTATGACGAACCTCATTTGGAGCTTCAGGCAGAAAAAACTTTGATGTCCCTATTTCAGGGGCAAGATGAAGCGGAAATTTACTGCCAAAGATTCCGTAAATGGTCTGTGCTTACTCAGTGGAATGAGTGCGCCCTGGCGGCGACTTTCAGAGAGGGTCTCTCTGATGCCATTAAGGATGTTATGGTGGGGTTCCCTGTGCCTACGGGTCTGAATGAGTCCATGACAATGGCTATTCAGATCGATAGGCGTTTGCGGGAGCGCAAACCAGTGCACCATCTGGCGGTGTCCACTGAGAAGTCGCCAGAGAGTATGCAGTGTGATAGAATTCTGTCCCGAAGCGAGCGGCAGAATTTTAGACGGAAAAATGGGTTGTGTTTCTATTGTGGTGATTCTACTCATGTTATATCAGCATGCTCTAAGCGCACTAAAAAGCTTGGTAAATCTGTTTCCATTTGCACCTTACCGTCTAAATTTATTCTATCTGTGACCCTGATTTGCTCTTTGTCATCTATTACCACGGACGCCTATGTCGACTCTGGCGCCGCTTTGAGTCTTA
This sequence comes from Ranitomeya variabilis, assembly GCF_051348905.1. Taxonomy (NCBI): domain Eukaryota; kingdom Metazoa; phylum Chordata; class Amphibia; order Anura; family Dendrobatidae; genus Ranitomeya; species Ranitomeya variabilis. The sequence continues at coordinate 298,582,741 of NC_135236.1, read as the reverse complement.
TGGATTGGTCCTTTGCCAAACGCTGTGGGTATGATTTAGAGCCTTTGGAGACTCCTATTCCTCTGAAGGGGATTGACTCCACCCCATTGGCTAATAATAAACCACAATGCTGGACACAAGTAACTATGCGTATTAATCCGGATCACCAGGAGATTATTCGCTTTCTGGTGCTGTATAATCTACATGATGATTTGGTGCTAGGATTGCCTTGGCTGCAATCTCACAACCCAGTCCTCGACTGGAGAGCTATGTCTGTGTTGAGCTGGGGATGTAAGGGGGCTCATGGGGATGTACCTGTGGTTTCCATTTCATCATCCATTCCCTCTGAAATTCCTGAGTTCCTGTCTGACTATCGTGACGTCTTTGAAGAATCCAAGCTTGGTTCGTTACCTCCGCACCGAGAGTGCGATTGTGCCATAGATTTAATCCCGGGTAGTAAATACCCAAAGGGTCGTTTATTTAATCTGTCTGTGCCTGAACATGCTGCTATGCGAGAATATATAAAGGAGTCCTTGGAAAAGGGACATATTCGTCCATCGTCATCTCCCTTAGGAGCCGGTTTTTTCTTTGTGTCAAAAAAAGACGGCTCTTTGAGACCATGTATTGATTATCGGCTTTTGAATAAAATCACTGTTAAATATCAATACCCATTGCCGTTGCTGACTGATTTGTTTGCTCGCATAAAGGGGGCCAAGTGGTTCTCTAAGATTGACCTTCGTGGGGCGTATAATTTGGTGCGAATCAGGCAGGGGGATGGGTGGAAAACCGCATTTAATACGCCCGAGGGCCACTTTGAGTATTTAGTGATGCCTTTTGGTCTTTCTAATGCTCCGTCAGTTTTCCAGTCCTTTATGCATGATATTTTTCGCGATTATTTGGATAAATTTATGATTGTGTATCTGGATGATATTCTGATTTTTTCGGATGACTGGGACTCTCATGTCCAGCAAGTCAGGAGGGTTTTTCAGGTTTTGCGGTCTAATTCTTTGTGTGTGAAGGGTTCGAAGTGTGTTTTTGGGGTACAGAGGATTTCCTTTTTGGGATATATTTTTTCCCCCTCTTCCATTGAAATGGATCCTGTCAAGGTTCAAGCTATTTGTGATTGGACGCAGCCCTCTTCTCTTAAGAGTCTTCAGAAATTTTTGGGCTTTGCTAACTTTTATCGTCGATTTATTGCTGGTTTTTCGGATATTGCTAAGCCATTGACCGATTTGACTAAGAAGGGTGCTGATGTTGCTGATTGGTCCCCTGATGCTGTGGAGGCCTTTCGGGAGCTTAAGCGCCGTTTTTCCTCTGCCCCTGTGTTGCGTCAGCCTGATGTTGCTCTACCTTTTCAGGTTGAGGTCGACGCTTCTGAGATCGGAGCTGGGGCAGTGTTGTCGCAGAGAAGTTCTGACTGCTCCGTGATGAGGCCTTGTGACTTCTTTTCCCGTAAATTTTCGCCCGCTGAGCGGAATTATGATGTTGGGAATCGGGAGCTTTTGGCCATGAAGTGGGCTTTTGAGGAGTGGCGCCATTGGCTTGAGGGGGCCAGACATCAGGTGGTGGTATTGACTGACCACAAAAATTTGATTTATCTTGAGACCGCCAGGCGCCTGAATCCTAGACAGGCGCGCTGGTCATTATTTTTCTCTCGGTTTAATTTTGTGGTGTCATACCTACCGGGTTCTAAGAATGTTAAGGCGGATGCCCTTTCTAGGAGTTTTGAGCCTGACTCGCCTGGTAACTCTGAGCCCACAGGTATCCTTAAGGATGGAGTGGTATTGTCAGCCGTTTCTCCAGACCTGCGGCGGGCCTTGCAGGAGTTTCAGGCGGAGAGACCTGATCGTTGCCCACCTGATAAACTGTTTGTTCCTGATGATTGGACCAATAGAGTCATCTCTGAGGTTCATTCTTCTGCGTTGGCAGGTCATCCTGGCATTTTTGGTACCAGGGATTTGGTGGCAAGGTCCTTCTGGTGGCCTTCCCTGTCACGAGATGTGCGAGGCTTTGTGCAGTCTTGTGACGTTTGTGCTCGGGCCAAGCCTTGTTGTTCTCGGGCTAGTGGATTATTGTTGCCCTTGCCTATTCCTAAGAGGCCTTGGACGCACATCTCGATGGATTTTATTTCAGATCTGCCTGTTTCTCAGAAGATGTCTGTCATCTGGGTGGTGTGTGACCGTTTTTCTAAGATGGTCCATTTGGTTCCTCTGCCCAAGTTACCTTCTTCTTCCGAGTTGGTTCCTCTGTTTTTTCAAAATGTTGTTCGTTTGCATGGTATTCCTGAGAATATCGTTTCTGACAGAGGGACCCAATTCGTGTCTAGATTTTGGCGGGCATTCTGTGCTAGGATGGGCATAGATTTATCTTTTTCGTCCGCTTTCCATCCTCAGACGAATGGCCAGACCGAGCGGATTAATCAGACCCTGGAGACATATCTGAGGTGTTTTGTGTCTGCTGACCAGGATGATTGGGTTGCTTTTTTGCCATTGGCGGAGTTCGCTCTCAATAATCAGGCCAGCTCTGCCACTTTGGTGTCCCCGTTTTTCTGTAATTCGGGGTTTCATCCTCGATTTTCCTCTGGTCAGGTGGAATCTTCGGATTGTCCTGGAGTGGATGCTGTGGTGGAGAGATTGCATCAGATCTGGGGGCAGGTGGTGGACAATTTGAGGTTGTCCCAGGAGAAGACTCAGCTTTTTGCCAACCGTCACCGTCGTGTTGGTCCTCGGCTTTCTGTTGGGGATTTGGTGTGGTTGTCTTCTCGTTTTGTCCCTATGAGGGTCTCTTCTCCTAAGTTTAAGCCTCGGTTTATCGGCCCGTATAAGATATTGGAGATTCTTAACCCTGTTTCCTTCCGTTTGGACCTCCCTGCATCCTTTTCTATTCATAACGTTTTTCATCGGTCATTGTTGCGCAGGTATGAGGTACCGGTTGTGCCTTCCGTTGAGCCTCCTGCTCCGGTGTTGGTTGAGGGTGAGTTGGAGTACGTTGTGGAGAAAATCTTGGACTCTCGTGTTTCCAGACGGAGACTCCAGTATCTGGTCAAGTGGAAGGGATACGGCCAGGAGGATAATTCTTGGGTGAATGCATCTGATGTTCATGCCTCCGATCTGGTTTGTGCCTTTCATAGGGCCCATCCTGATCGCCCTGGTGGTTCTGGTGAGGGTTCGGTGCCCCCTCCTTGAGGGGGGGGTACTGTTGTGAATTTGGATTCTGGGCTCCCCCGGTGGCTACTGGTGGAATTGAACTGGTGTCTTCATCTTCTCTGTTCACCTGTTCCCATCAAGATGTGGGAGTCGCTATATAACCTTGCTGCTCTGTTAGTTGCTTGCCGGTCAACAATGTTATCAGAAGCCTCTCTGTGCTTGTTCCTGCTCCTAGACAACAACTAGATAAGTTGGACTCTTGTCCATGTTTGTTTTTGCATTTTGTTCCAGTTCACAGCTGTAGTTTCGTTACTGTGTCTGGAAAGCTCTTGTGAACGGGAATTGCCACTCTGGTGTTATGAGTTAATGCCAGAGTTTTAAAGTAATTTCTGGATGGTGTTTTTGATAGGGTTTTCAGCTGACCATGAAAGTGTCCTTTCTGTCTTCTGCTATGTAGTAAGTGGACCTCAAATTTGCTAAACCTATTTTCATACTACGTTTGTTATTTCATCTCAACTCACCGCCAATACATGTGGGGGGCCTCTGTCTCCTTTCGGGGTATTTCTCTAGAGGTGAGCTAGGACTAATATTTTCCTCTGCTAGCTTTATTTAGTCCTCCGGCTGGGCTGGGCATCTAGAATCAACGTAGGCATGCTACCCGGCCACTGCTAGTTGTGCGTTAGGTTTAGTTCATGGTCAGCTCAGTTCCCATCTTCCAAGAGCTAGTTCCTATATATGCTTATGCTATGTTCTCTTGCCATTGAGATCATGACAGTTATGCTTCTATTGTGGTGATTCTGCTCATGTTATATCAGCATGCTCTAAGCGTACTAGGAAGGTTGACAAGTCCATTTCAATTGGCACTTTACAGTCCAAATTTATTTTGTCTATAACCTTGATTTGTTCATTATCAGTTATTACCGTGGATGCCTATGTGGACTCTGGCGCCGCTCTGAGTCTTATGGACTGGTCCTTTGCCAGGCGCTGTGGGTTTGATTTAGAGCCTCTGGAAGTCCCTATACCTCTGAAGGGTATTGATTCTACACCTTTGGCTTGTAATAAACCACAGTTCTGGACGCAAGTGACTATGCGTATGACTCCAGACCATCAGGAGGTGATTCGCTTCCTTGTGTTGTACAATTTACATGATGTTTTGGTGCTTGGATTACCATGGTTACAGTCTCATAACCCAGTCCTTGACTGGAAGACTATGTCTGTGTTAAGCTGGGGATGTCGGGGGGCTCATGGGGACACTCCTATGGTGTCCATTTCGTCATCTATTCCATCTGAGATTCCGGCATTTTTGTCTGATTATCGTGATATTTTTGAAGAGCCTAAGATTGGTTCACTCCCTCCTCACAGGGATTGTGATTGCGCCATAGATCTGATTCCTGGCAGTAAATTTCCAAAGGGTCGTTTGTTTAACCTATCTGTACCTGAACATGCTGCTATGCGCGAGTATATTAAGGAGTCCCTGGAAAAGGGACATATTCGTCTTTCTTCATCACCTTTAGGAGCCGGTTTTTTCTTTGTCTCTAAAAAGGATGGCTCTCTGAGGCCTTGTATTGATTATCGTCTCCTGAATAAAATTACAGTCAAATATCAGTATCCGTTGCCTTTGCTGACTGATTTGTTTGCTCGCATAAGGGGGGCTAAGTGGTTCTCTAAGATTGATCTTCGTGGGGCGTATAATTTGGTGCGAATTAAGAAGGGGGATGAGTGGAAGACCGCATTTAATACGCCTGAGGGCCATTTTGAGTATTTGGTAATGCCTTTCGGCCTTTCTAATGCACCTTCTGTTTTTCAGTCCTTAATGCATGATATTTTCCGTGAATATTTGGATAAATTTATGATTGTGTACTTGGATGATATTTTGATTTTTTCTGATGACTGGGAGTCTCATGTTCAGCAGGTCAGGAGGGTTTTTCAGGTTTTGCGGGAGAATTCTTTGTGTGTAAAGGGTTCAAAGTGTGTTTTTGGGGTTCAAAAAATTTCATTTTTGGGGTATATTTTTTCCCCTTCTTCTATTGAGATGGACCCTGTCAAGGTTCGGGCTATTTACGACTGGACGCAGCCTACTTCTCTGAAGAGTCTCCAGAAATTCTTGGGCTTTGCTAATTTTTATCGTCGATTTATAGCTGGTTTTTCTGGCGTTGCTAAACCTCTGACGGATTTGACTAAAAAGGGTGCTGATGTTGCCAATTGGTCCCCTGCTGCCGTGGAGGCCTTTCGGGAGCTTAAGCGCCGCTTTTTGTCTGCCCCTGTGTTGCGCCAGCCTGATGTTTCTCTTCCCTTTCAGGTTGAGGTCGATGCTTCCGAGATCGGAGCGGGGGCGGTTTTGTCGCAGAAAAGTTCCGACTGCTCAGTGATGAGACCTTGTGCGTTCTTTTCGCGAAAATTTTCGGCCGCCGAGCGAAACTATGATGTTGGTAATCGGGAGCTTTTGGCCATGAAGTGGGCATTTGAGGAGTGGCGTCATTGGCTTGAGGGTGCCAGACATCAGGTGGTAGTTTTGACTGATCACAAGAATTTAATTTATTTGGAGTCTGCCAGGCGCCTGAATCCTAGACAGGCACGTTGGTCGTTGTTCTTTTCCCGGTTTAATTTTGTGGTCTCGTACTTACCGGGTTCTAGGAATGTGAAAGCAGATGCTCTTTCTAGGAGTTTTGAGCCTGACTCTCCTGGGAATTCTGAACCTGCTGGTGTCCTTAAGGATGGAGTGGTTTTGTCTGCTGTCTCTCCAGATTTGCGACGTGCTTTGCAAGAATTTCAGGCGGATAGACCTGATCGTTGTCCGTCTGGTAGACTGTTTGTTCCTGACGAGTGGACCACTAGAGTCATCTCGGAAGTTCATTCTTCTACTCTGGCAGGTCATCCGGGAATTTTTGGCACCAGAGATTTGGTGGCTAGATCCTTCTGGTGGCCTTCCCTGTCTCGAGATGTGCGTGTTTTTGTGCAGTCTTGCGATGTGTGTGCTCGGGCCAAGCCTTGTTGTTCTAGGGCTAGTGGGTTGTTGTTGCCCTTGCCTATTCCGAAGAGGCCTTGGACGCACATCTCTATGGACTTTATCTCGGATCTCCCTGTTTCTCAGAAGATGTCTGTCATCTGGGTGGTGTGTGACCGTTTTTCTAAAATGGTTCATTTGGTGCCATTGCCTAAGTTGCCTTCCTCATCTGAGTTGGTCCCTTTGTTTTTTCAAAATGTGGTTCGCTTGCATGGTATTCCGGAAAACATCGTTTCTGACAGGGGTACCCAGTTCGTGTCTAGATTTTGGCGGGCAGTCTGTGCCAGGTTGGGCATTGATTTGTCCTTTTCGTCTGCATTCCATCCTCAGACCAATGGCCAGACGGAGCGAACTAATCAAACTTTGGAGACTTATTTGAGGTGTTTTGTGTCTGCGGATCAGGATGATTGGGTTGCCTTTCTGCCGTTGGCGGAGTTTGCTCTTAATAATCGGGCTAGTTCTGCCACTTTGGTTTCTCCTTTCTTTTGCAATTCAGGGTTTCATCCGCGTTTTTCATCTGTCAGGTTGAATCTTCGGATTGTCCTGGAGTGGATGCGGTGGTGGATCGGTTGCATCGGATTTGGGGACAAGTGGTGGATAATTTGGAATTGTCCCAGGAGAGGACTCAGCAGTTTGCTAACCGTCGTCGACGTGTTGGTCCCCACCTTCGCGTTGGGGACTTGGTGTGGTTGTCTTCCCGTTTTGTCCCTATGAGGGTTTCTTCTCCCAAATTTAAGCCTCGGTTCATCGGTCCTTATAGGATTTTGGAGATTCTTAACCCTGTTTCCTTTTGTTTGGACCTCCCGGCATCTTTCGCTATCCATAATGTGTTCCATCGGTCGTTGTTGCGGAGATATGAGGTACCGGTGGTTCCTTCTACTGAACCTCCTGCTCCTGTGCTGGTGGAGGGTGAATTGGAGTACGTCATAGAGAAGATCTTGGACTCCCGTATTTCCAGACGGAGACTTCAATATCTGGTTAAATGGAAAGGCTATGGTCAGGAAGATAATTCTTGGGTAACTGCCTCTGATGTTCATGCCTCGGATTTGGTTCGTGCCTTTCATAGGGCTCATCCAGATCGCCCTGGCGGTTTTTGTGAGGGTTCGGTGCCCCCTCCTTAAGGGGAGGGTACTGTTGTGTATCCGCTTTTTGGGCTCCCCTGGTGGTTGCTGGTGGTACTGGTGACTTGTTTGCACTTTGCTGCTTCTGTTCACCTGCTTCCATCAGTGTTTGGGAGTTTCCTATTTAGCCTTGCTCTCCAGTCTTTTCCTTGCCGGTCATCATTGTAACCAGAGCCTTCGGTTGCATGTTCCTGCTACTAGTCTGCTGATCAGCTAAGTGGACTTTGTCCTTTTGTTTTGTACCTTTTGTCCAGTTTGCAGTTTTGTTATTCTCTGTAGCTGGAAGCTCTTGCGGGCTGAAATTGCCACTCCTGTGTCATGAGTTGACACAGGAGTCTTAAAGTAATTTCAGGATGGTTTTTGAAAGGGTTTTCAGTTGACCGTGAAGTCCTCTTTTGTATCCTTCTGCTATCTAGTAAGTGGACCTCTCTTTGCTAAATCTACTTTCATACTGTGTATGTCTTTTCCTCTTAATTCACCGTTATTACATGTGGGGGGCTGCTATCATCTTTTGGGGTATTTCCCTAGAGGTAAGCCAGGTCTGTTTCTTCCTCTACCAGGCGTAGTTAGTCCTCCGGCTGGCGCGTGGCATATAGGAAGCCGTAGGTATGCTCCCTGGCTACTGTTAGTTGTGTGGTAGATTTAGCTCACGGTCAACTCGAGTTTCCATCACCCGAGAGCTCGTTCGTTACTTATATGTTTCTTACGTTCCCTTGCCATTGGGAACCATGACAGTATGACCGGCCAGTGTTAAACTTATTGGCAGAAGAAAGGAGAGAAAAAAGAAGTCTGTAGATTTTTTTTTTTTCCTATGTTTGCTCCATAGTTGGATCAGTTGTATTTCAGCTCTAATTACAGCCTTTGCCTTTCTCTCCTTCTAATCCTTGAATGGCTCTGAGCTCACCTGTTTAAAGATGGATCCTCAGAGTTTGGCTGCAGGTTTAAATAATCTTGCTACGAAGGTTCAAAATTTACAAGATTTTGTTATGCATACTCCTATTTCTGAACCTAAAATTCCTACACCAGAGGTGTTTTCCGGAGATAGATCTCGGTTTTTGAATTTCAAATATAATTGTAAATTATTCCTTTCTCTCAGACCTCACTCCTCAGGAGATCCTGTCCAGCAGGTTAAGATTGTAATCTCTTTGCTGCGAGGTGACCCTCAAAATTGGGCATTTTCATTGGCACCAGGGGATCCTGCGTTGCTCAATGTGGATGCGTTTTTCCTGGCTTTAGGGTTGCTTTATGAGGAACCTAATTTGGAGATTCAAGCTGAAAAAGCTTTGATAGCCCTATCTCAAGGGCAAGATGAAGCGGAGATATACTGCCAAAAATTTCGTAGGTGGTCTGTGCTTACTCAGTGGAATGAGTGCGCCTTAGCGGCAAATTTCAGAGAGGGCCTTTCTGATGCCGTTAAAGATGTTATGGTCGGGTTCCCTGCGCCTACAGGTCTGAATGAGTCCATGACAATGGCAATTCAGATTGATCGGCGTTTGCGGGAGCGCAAACCCGTGCACCATTTGGCGGTATCTTCTGAAGAGACGCCAGAGAAAATGCAATGTGACAGAGTTATGTCCAGAAGCGAGCGGCAGAATTATAGGCGTAAAAATGGGTTATGCTTCTATTGTGGTGATTCTGCTCATGTTATATCAGCATGCTCTAAGCGTACTAGGAAGGTTGACAAGTCCATTTCAATTGGCACTTTACAGTCCAAATTTATTTTGTCTATAACCTTGATTTGTTCATTATCAGTTATTACCGTGGATGCCTATGTGGACTCTGGCGCCGCTCTGAGTCTTATGGACTGGTCCTTTGCCAGGCGCTGTGGGTTTGATTTAGAGCCTCTGGAAGTCCCTATACCTCTGAAGGGTATTGATTCTACACCTTTGGCTTGTAATAAACCACAGTTCTGGACGCAAGTGACTATGCGTATGACTCCAGACCATCAGGAGGTGATTCGCTTCCTTGTGTTGTACAATTTACATGATGTTTTGGTGCTTGGATTACCATGGTTACAGTCTCATAACCCAGTCCTTGACTGGAAGACTATGTCTGTGTTAAGCTGGGGATGTCGGGGGGCTCATGGGGACACTCCTATGGTGTCCATTTCGTCATCTATTCCATCTGAGATTCCGGCATTTTTGTCTGATTATCGTGATATTTTTGAAGAGCCTAAGATTGGTTCACTCCCTCCTCACAGGGATTGTGATTGCGCCATAGATCTGATTCCTGGCAGTAAATTTCCAAAGGGTCGTTTGTTTAACCTATCTGTACCTGAACATGCTGCTATGCGCGAGTATATTAAGGAGTCCCTGGAAAAGGGACATATTCGTCTTTCTTCATCACCTTTAGGAGCCGGTTTTTTCTTTGTCTCTAAAAAGGATGGCTCTCTGAGGCCTTGTATTGATTATCGTCTCCTGAATAAAATTACAGTCAAATATCAGTATCCGTTGCCTTTGCTGACTGATTTGTTTGCTCGCATAAGGGGGGCTAAGTGGTTCTCTAAGATTGATCTTCGTGGGGCGTATAATTTGGTGCGAATTAAGAAGGGGGATGAGTGGAAGACCGCATTTAATACGCCTGAGGGCCATTTTGAGTATTTGGTAATGCCTTTCGGCCTTTCTAATGCACCTTCTGTTTTTCAGTCCTTAATGCATGATATTTTCCGTGAATATTTGGATAAATTTATGATTGTGTACTTGGATGATATTTTGATTTTTTCTGATGACTGGGAGTCTCATGTTCAGCAGGTCAGGAGGGTTTTTCAGGTTTTGCGGGAGAATTCTTTGTGTGTAAAGGGTTCAAAGTGTGTTTTTGGGGTTCAAAAAATTTCATTTTTGGGGTATATTTTTTCCCCTTCTTCTATTGAGATGGACCCTGTCAAGGTTCGGGCTATTTACGACTGGACGCAGCCTACTTCTCTGAAGAGTCTCCAGAAATTCTTGGGCTTTGCTAATTTTTATCGTCGATTTATAGCTGGTTTTTCTGGCGTTGCTAAACCTCTGACGGATTTGACTAAAAAGGGTGCTGATGTTGCCAATTGGTCCCCTGCTGCCGTGGAGGCCTTTCGGGAGCTTAAGCGCCGCTTTTTGTCTGCCCCTGTGTTGCGCCAGCCTGATGTTTCTCTTCCCTTTCAGGTTGAGGTCGATGCTTCCGAGATCGGAGCGGGGGCGGTTTTGTCGCAGAAAAGTTCCGACTGCTCAGTGATGAGACCTTGTGCGTTCTTTTCGCGAAAATTTTCGGCCGCCGAGCGAAACTATGATGTTGGTAATCGGGAGCTTTTGGCCATGAAGTGGGCATTTGAGGAGTGGCGTCATTGGCTTGAGGGTGCCAGACATCAGGTGGTAGTTTTGACTGATCACAAGAATTTAATTTATTTGGAGTCTGCCAGGCGCCTGAATCCTAGACAGGCACGTTGGTCGTTGTTCTTTTCCCGGTTTAATTTTGTGGTCTCGTACTTACCGGGTTCTAGGAATGTGAAAGCAGATGCTCTTTCTAGGAGTTTTGAGCCTGACTCTCCTGGGAATTCTGAACCTGCTGGTGTCCTTAAGGATGGAGTGGTTTTGTCTGCTGTCTCTCCAGATTTGCGACGTGCTTTGCAAGAATTTCAGGCGGATAGACCTGATCGTTGTCCGTCTGGTAGACTGTTTGTTCCTGACGAGTGGACCACTAGAGTCATCTCGGAAGTTCATTCTTCTACTCTGGCAGGTCATCCGGGAATTTTTGGCACCAGAGATTTGGTGGCTAGATCCTTCTGGTGGCCTTCCCTGTCTCGAGATGTGCGTGTTTTTGTGCAGTCTTGCGATGTGTGTGCTCGGGCCAAGCCTTGTTGTTCTAGGGCTAGTGGGTTGTTGTTGCCCTTGCCTATTCCGAAGAGGCCTTGGACGCACATCTCTATGGACTTTATCTCGGATCTCCCTGTTTCTCAGAAGATGTCTGTCATCTGGGTGGTGTGTGACCGTTTTTCTAAAATGGTTCATTTGGTGCCATTGCCTAAGTTGCCTTCCTCATCTGAGTTGGTCCCTTTGTTTTTTCAAAATGTGGTTCGCTTGCATGGTATTCCGGAAAACATCGTTTCTGACAGGGGTACCCAGTTCGTGTCTAGATTTTGGCGGGCAGTCTGTGCCAGGTTGGGCATTGATTTGTCCTTTTCGTCTGCATTCCATCCTCAGACCAATGGCCAGACGGAGCGAACTAATCAAACTTTGGAGACTTATTTGAGGTGTTTTGTGTCTGCGGATCAGGATGATTGGGTTGCCTTTCTGCCGTTGGCGGAGTTTGCTCTTAATAATCGGGCTAGTTCTGCCACTTTGGTTTCTCCTTTCTTTTGCAATTCAGGGTTTCATCCGCGTTTTTCATCTGTCAGGTTGAATCTTCGGATTGTCCTGGAGTGGATGCGGTGGTGGATCGGTTGCATCGGATTTGGGGACAAGTGGTGGATAATTTGGAATTGTCCCAGGAGAGGACTCAGCAGTTTGCTAACCGTCGTCGACGTGTTGGTCCCCACCTTCGCGTTGGGGACTTGGTGTGGTTGTCTTCCCGTTTTGTCCCTATGAGGGTTTCTTCTCCCAAATTTAAGCCTCGGTTCATCGGTCCTTATAGGATTTTGGAGATTCTTAACCCTGTTTCCTTTCGTTTGGACCTCCCGGCATCTTTCGCTATCCATAATGTGTTCCATCGGTCGTTGTTGCGGAGATATGAGGTACCGGTGGTTCCTTCTACTGAACCTCCTGCTCCTGTGCTGGTGGAGGGTGAATTGGAGTACGTCATAGAGAAGATCTTGGACTCCCGTATTTCCAGACGGAGACTTCAATATCTGGTTAAATGGAAAGGCTATGGTCAGGAAGATAATTCTTGGGTAACTGCCTCTGATGTTCATGCCTCGGATTTGGTTCGTGCCTTTCATAGGGCTCATCCAGATCGCCCTGGCGGTTTTTGTGAGGGTTCGGTGCCCCCTCCTTAAGGGGAGGGTACTGTTGTGTATCCGCTTTTTGGGCTCCCCTGGTGGTTGCTGGTGGTACTGGTGACTTGTTTGCACTTTGCTGCTTCTGTTCACCTGCTTCCATCAGTGTTTGGGAGTTTCCTATTTAGCCTTGCTCTCCAGTCTTTTCCTTGCCGGTCATCATTGTAACCAGAGCCTTCGGTTGCATGTTCCTGCTACTAGTCTGCTGATCAGCTAAGTGGACTTTGTCCTTTTGTTTTGTACCTTTTGTCCAGTTTGCAGTTTTGTTATTCTCTGTAGCTGGAAGCTCTTGCGGGCTGAAATTGCCACTCCTGTGTCATGAGTTGACACAGGAGTCTTAAAGTAATTTCAGGATGGTTTTTGAAAGGGTTTTCAGTTGACCGTGAAGTCCTCTTTTGTATCCTTCTGCTATCTAGTAAGTGGACCTCTCTTTGCTAAATCTACTTTCATACTGTGTATGTCTTTTCCTCTTAATTCACCGTTATTACATGTGGGGGGCTGCTATCATCTTTTGGGGTATTTCCCTAGAGGTAAGCCAGGTCTGTTTCTTCCTCTACCAGGCGTAGTTAGTCCTCCGGCTGGCGCGTGGCATATAGGAAGCCGTAGGTATGCTCCCTTGCTACTGTTAGTTGTGTGGTAGATTTAGCTCACGGTCAACTCGAGTTTCCATCACCCGAGAGCTCGTTCGTTACTTATATGTTTCTTACGTTCCCTTGCCATTGGGAACCATGACAGTATGACCGGCCAGTGTTAAACTTATTGGCAGAAGAAAGGAGAGAAAAAAGAAGTCTGTAGATTTTTTTTTTTTTCCTATGTTTGCTCCATAGTTGGATCAGTTGTATTTCAGCTCTAATTACAGCCTTTGCCTTTCTCTCCTTCTAATCCTTGAATGGCTCTGAGCTCACCTGTTTAAAGATGGATCCTCAGAGTTTGGCTGCAGGTTTAAATAATCTTGCTACGAAGGTTCAAAATTTACAAGATTTTGTTATGCATACTCCTATTTCTGAACCTAAAATTCCTACACCAGAGGTGTTTTCCGGAGATAGATCTCGGTTTTTGAATTTCAAATATAATTGTAAATTATTCCTTTCTCTCAGACCTCACTCCTCAGGAGATCCTGTCCAGCAGGTTAAGATTGTAATCTCTTTGCTGCGAGGTGACCCTCAAAATTGGGCATTTTCATTGGCACCAGGGGATCCTGCGTTGCTCAATGTGGATGCGTTTTTCCTGGCTTTAGGGTTGCTTTATGAGGAACCTAATTTGGAGATTCAAGCTGAAAAAGCTTTGATAGCCCTATCTCAAGGGCAAGATGAAGCGGAGATATACTGCCAAAAATTTCGTAGGTGGTCTGTGCTTACTCAGTGGAATGAGTGCGCCTTAGCGGCAAATTTCAGAGAGGGCCTTTCTGATGCCGTTAAAGATGTTATGGTCGGGTTCCCTGCGCCTACAGGTCTGAATGAGTCCATGACAATGGCAATTCAGATTGATCGGCGTTTGCGGGAGCGCAAACCCGTGCACCATTTGGCGGTATCTTCTGAAGAGACGCCAGAGAAAATGCAATGTGACAGAGTTATGTCCAGAAGCGAGCGGCAGAATTATAGGCGTAAAAATGGGTTATGCTTCTATTGTGGTGATTCTGCTCATGTTATATCAGCATGCTCTAAGCGTACTAGGAAGGTTGACAAGTCCATTTCAATTGGCACTTTACAGTCCAAATTTATTTTGTCTATAACCTTGATTTGTTCATTATCAGTTATTACCGTGGATGCCTATGTGGACTCTGGCGCCGCTCTGAGTCTTATGGACTGGTCCTTTGCCAGGCGCTGTGGGTTTGATTTAGAGCCTCTGGAAGTCCCTATACCTCTGAAGGGTATTGATTCTACACCTTTGGCTTGTAATAAACCACAGTTCTGGACGCAAGTGACTATGCGTATGACTCCAGACCATCAGGAGGTGATTCGCTTCCTTGTGTTGTACAATTTACATGATGTTTTGGTGCTTGGATTACCATGGTTACAGTCTCATAACCCAGTCCTTGACTGGAAGACTATGTCTGTGTTAAGCTGGGGATGTCGGGGGGCTCATGGGGACACTCCTATGGTGTCCATTTCGTCATCTATTCCATCTGAGATTCCGGCATTTTTGTCTGATTATCGTGATATTTTTGAAGAGCCTAAGATTGGTTCACTCCCTCCTCACAGGGATTGTGATTGCGCCATAGATCTGATTCCTGGCAGTAAATTTCCAAAGGGTCGTTTGTTTAACCTATCTGTACCTGAACATGCTGCTATGCGCGAGTATATTAAGGAGTCCCTGGAAAAGGGACATATTCGTCTTTCTTCATCACCTTTAGGAGCCGGTTTTTTCTTTGTCTCTAAAAAGGATGGCTCTCTGAGGCCTTGTATTGATTATCGTCTCCTGAATAAAATTACAGTCAAATATCAGTATCCGTTGCCTTTGCTGACTGATTTGTTTGCTCGCATAAGGGGGGCTAAGTGGTTCTCTAAGATTGATCTTCGTGGGGCGTATAATTTGGTGCGAATTAAGAAGGGGGATGAGTGGAAGACCGCATTTAATACGCCTGAGGGCCATTTTGAGTATTTGGTAATGCCTTTCGGCCTTTCTAATGCACCTTCTGTTTTTCAGTCCTTAATGCATGATATTTTCCGTGAATATTTGGATAAATTTATGATTGTGTACTTGGATGATATTTTGATTTTTTCTGATGACTGGGAGTCTCATGTTCAGCAGGTCAGGAGGGTTTTTCAGGTTTTGCGGGAGAATTCTTTGTGTGTAAAGGGTTCAAAGTGTGTTTTTGGGGTTCAAAAAATTTCATTTTTGGGGTATATTTTTTCCCCTTCTTCTATTGAGATGGACCCTGTCAAGGTTCGGGCTATTTACGACTGGACGCAGCCTACTTCTCTGAAGAGTCTCCAGAAATTCTTGGGCTTTGCTAATTTTTATCGTCGATTTATAGCTGGTTTTTCTGGCGTTGCTAAACCTCTGACGGATTTGACTAAAAAGGGTGCTGATGTTGCCAATTGGTCCCCTGCTGCCGTGGAGGCCTTTCGGGAGCTTAAGCGCCGCTTTTTGTCTGCCCCTGTGTTGCGCCAGCCTGATGTTTCTCTTCCCTTTCAGGTTGAGGTCGATGCTTCCGAGATCGGAGCGGGGGCGGTTTTGTCGCAGAAAAGTTCCGACTGCTCAGTGATGAGACCTTGTGCGTTCTTTTCGCGAAAATTTTCGGCCGCCGAGCGAAACTATGATGTTGGTAATCGGGAGCTTTTGGCCATGAAGTGGGCATTTGAGGAGTGGCGTCATTGGCTTGAGGGTGCCAGACATCAGGTGGTAGTTTTGACTGATCACAAGAATTTAATTTATTTGGAGTCTGCCAGGCGCCTGAATCCTAGACAGGCACGTTGGTCGTTGTTCTTTTCCCGGTTTAATTTTGTGGTCTCGTACTTACCGGGTTCTAGGAATGTGAAAGCAGATGCTCTTTCTAGGAGTTTTGAGCCTGACTCTCCTGGGAATTCTGAACCTGCTGGTGTCCTTAAGGATGGAGTGGTTTTGTCTGCTGTCTCTCCAGATTTGCGACGTGCTTTGCAAGAATTTCAGGCGGATAGACCTGATCGTTGTCCGTCTGGTAGACTGTTTGTTCCTGACGAGTGGACCACTAGAGTCATCTCGGAAGTTCATTCTTCTACTCTGGCAGGTCATCCGGGAATTTTTGGCACCAGAGATTTGGTGGCTAGATCCTTCTGGTGGCCTTCCCTGTCTCGAGATGTGCGTGTTTTTGTGCAGTCTTGCGATGTGTGTGCTCGGGCCAAGCCTTGTTGTTCTAGGGCTAGTGGGTTGTTGTTGCCCTTGCCTATTCCGAAGAGGCCTTGGACGCACATCTCTATGGACTTTATCTCGGATCTCCCTGTTTCTCAGAAGATGTCTGTCATCTGGGTGGTGTGTGACCGTTTTTCTAAAATGGTTCATTTGGTGCCATTGCCTAAGTTGCCTTCCTCATCTGAGTTGGTCCCTTTGTTTTTTCAAAATGTGGTTCGCTTGCATGGTATTCCGGAAAACATCGTTTCTGACAGGGGTACCCAGTTCGTGTCTAGATTTTGGCGGGCAGTCTGTGCCAGGTTGGGCATTGATTTGTCCTTTTCGTCTGCATTCCATCCTCAGACCAATGGCCAGACGGAGCGAACTAATCAAACTTTGGAGACTTATTTGAGGTGTTTTGTGTCTGCGGATCAGGATGATTGGGTTGCCTTTCTGCCGTTGGCGGAGTTTGCTCTTAATAATCGGGCTAGTTCTGCCACTTTGGTTTCTCCTTTCTTTTGCAATTCAGGGTTTCATCCGCGTTTTTCATCTGTCAGGTTGAATCTTCGGATTGTCCTGGAGTGGATGCGGTGGTGGATTGGTTGCATCGGATTTGGGGACAAGTGGTGGATAATTTGGAATTGTCCCAGGAGAGGACTCAGCAGTTTGCTAACCGTCGTCGACGTGTTGGTCCCCACCTTCGCGTTGGGGACTTGGTGTGGTTGTCTTCCCGTTTTGTCCCTATGAGGGTTTCTTCTCCCAAATTTAAGCCTCGGTTCATCGGTCCTTATAGGATTTTGGAGATTCTTAACCCTGTTTCCTTTCGTTTGGACCTCCCGGCATCTTTCGCTATCCATAATGTGTTCCATCGGTCGTTGTTGCGGAGATATGAGGTACCGGTGGTTCCTTCTACTGAACCTCCTGCTCCTGTGCTGGTGGAGGGTGAATTGGAGTACGTCATAGAGAAGATCTTGGACTCCCGTATTTCCAGACGGAGACTTCAATATCTGGTTAAATGGAAAGGCTATGGTCAGGAAGATAATTCTTGGGTAACTGCCTCTGATGTTCATGCCTCGGATTTGGTTCGTGCCTTTCATAGGGCTCATCCAGATCGCCCTGGCGGTTTTTGTGAGGGTTCGGTGCCCCCTCCTTAAGGGGAGGGTACTGTTGTGTATCCGCTTTTTGGGCTCCCCTGGTGGTTGCTGGTGGTACTGGTGACTTGTTTGCACTTTGCTGCTTCTGTTCACCTGCTTCCATCAGTGTTTGGGAGTTTCCTATTTAGCCTTGCTCTCCAGTCTTTTCCTTGCCGGTCATCATTGTAACCAGAGCCTTCGGTTGCATGTTCCTGCTACTAGTCTGCTGATCAGCTAAGTGGACTTTGTCCTTTTGTTTTGTACCTTTTGTCCAGTTTGCAGTTTTGTTATTCTCTGTAGCTGGAAGCTCTTGCGGGCTGAAATTGCCACTCCTGTGTCATGAGTTGACACAGGAGTCTTAAAGTAATTTCAGGATGGTTTTTGAAAGGGTTTTCAGTTGACCGTGAAGTCCTCTTTTGTATCCTTCTGCTATCTAGTAAGTGGACCTCTCTTTGCTAAATCTACTTTCATACTGTGTATGTCTTTTCCTCTTAATTCACCGTTATTACATGTGGGGGGCTGCTATCATCTTTTGGGGTATTTCCCTAGAGGTAAGCCAGGTCTGTTTCTTCCTCTACCAGGCGTAGTTAGTCCTCCGGCTGGCGCGTGGCATATAGGAAGCCGTAGGTATGCTCCCTGGCTACTGTTAGTTGTGTGGTAGATTTAGCTCACGGTCAACTCGAGTTTCCATCACCCGAGAGCTCGTTCGTTACTTATATGTTTCTTACGTTCCCTTGCCATTGGGAACCATGACAGTATGACCGGCCAGTGTTAAACTTATTGGCAGAAGAAAGGAGAGAAAAAAGAAGTCTGTAGATTTTTTTTTTTTTCCTATGTTTGCTCCATAGTTGGATCAGTTGTATTTCAGCTCTAATTACAGCCTTTGCCTTTCTCTCCTTCTAATCCTTGAATGGCTCTGAGCTCACCTGTTTAAAGATGGATCCTCAGAGTTTGGCTGCAGGTTTAAATAATCTTGCTACGAAGGTTCAAAATTTACAAGATTTTGTTATGCATACTCCTATTTCTGAACCTAAAATTCCTACACCAGAGGTGTTTTCCGGAGATAGATCTCGGTTTTTGAATTTCAAATATAATTGTAAATTATTCCTTTCTCTCAGACCTCACTCCTCAGGAGATCCTGTCCAGCAGGTTAAGATTGTAATCTCTTTGCTGCGAGGTGACCCTCAAAATTGGGCATTTTCATTGGCACCAGGGGATCCTGCGTTGCTCAATGTGGATGCGTTTTTCCTGGCTTTAGGGTTGCTTTATGAGGAACCTAATTTGGAGATTCAAGCTGAAAAAGCTTTGATAGCCCTATCTCAAGGGCAAGATGAAGCGGAGATATACTGCCAAAAATTTCGTAGGTGGTCTGTGCTTACTCAGTGGAATGAGTGCGCCTTAGCGGCAAATTTCAGAGAGGGCCTTTCTGATGCCGTTAAAGATGTTATGGTCGGGTTCCCTGCGCCTACAGGTCTGAATGAGTCCATGACAATGGCAATTCAGATTGATCGGCGTTTGCGGGAGCGCAAACCCGTGCACCATTTGGCGGTATCTTCTGAAGAGACGCCAGAGAAAATGCAATGTGACAGAGTTATGTCCAGAAGCGAGCGGCAGAATTATAGGCGTAAAAATGGGTTATGCTTCTATTGTGGTGATTCTGCTCATGTTATATCAGCATGCTCTAAGCGTACTAGGAAGGTTGACAAGTCCATTTCAATTGGCACTTTACAGTCCAAATTTATTTTGTCTATAACCTTGATTTGTTCATTATCAGTTATTACCGTGGATGCCTATGTGGACTCTGGCGCCGCTCTGAGTCTTATGGACTGGTCCTTTGCCAGGCGCTGTGGGTTTGATTTAGAGCCTCTGGAAGTCCCTATACCTCTGAAGGGTATTGATTCTACACCTTTGGCTTGTAATAAACCACAGTTCTGGACGCAAGTGACTATGCGTATGACTCCAGACCATCAGGAGGTGATTCGCTTCCTTGTGTTGTACAATTTACATGATGTTTTGGTGCTTGGATTACCATGGTTACAGTCTCATAACCCAGTCCTTGACTGGAAGACTATGTCTGTGTTAAGCTGGGGATGTCGGGGGGCTCATGGGGACACTCCTATGGTGTCCATTTCGTCATCTATTCCATCTGAGATTCCGGCATTTTTGTCTGATTATCGTGATATTTTTGAAGAGCCTAAGATTGGTTCACTCCCTCCTCACAGGGATTGTGATTGCGCCATAGATCTGATTCCTGGCAGTAAATTTCCAAAGGGTCGTTTGTTTAACCTATCTGTACCTGAACATGCTGCTATGCGCGAGTATATTAAGGAGTCCCTGGAAAAGGGACATATTCGTCTTTCTTCATCACCTTTAGGAGCCGGTTTTTTCTTTGTCTCTAAAAAGGATGGCTCTCTGAGGCCTTGTATTGATTATCGTCTCCTGAATAAAATTACAGTCAAATATCAGTATCCGTTGCCTTTGCTGACTGATTTGTTTGCTCGCATAAGGGGGGCTAAGTGGTTCTCTAAGATTGATCTTCGTGGGGCGTATAATTTGGTGCGAATTAAGAAGGGGGATGAGTGGAAGACCGCATTTAATACGCCTGAGGGCCATTTTGAGTATTTGGTAATGCCTTTCGGCCTTTCTAATGCACCTTCTGTTTTTCAGTCCTTAATGCATGATATTTTCCGTGAATATTTGGATAAATTTATGATTGTGTACTTGGATGATATTTTGATTTTTTCTGATGACTGGGAGTCTCATGTTCAGCAGGTCAGGAGGGTTTTTCAGGTTTTGCGGGAGAATTCTTTGTGTGTAAAGGGTTCAAAGTGTGTTTTTGGGGTTCAAAAAATTTCATTTTTGGGGTATATTTTTTCCCCTTCTTCTATTGAGATGGACCCTGTCAAGGTTCGGGCTATTTACGACTGGACGCAGCCTACTTCTCTGAAGAGTCTCCAGAAATTCTTGGGCTTTGCTAATTTTTATCGTCGATTTATAGCTGGTTTTTCTGGCGTTGCTAAACCTCTGACGGATTTGACTAAAAAGGGTGCTGATGTTGCCAATTGGTCCCCTGCTGCCGTGGAGGCCTTTCGGGAGCTTAAGCGCCGCTTTTTGTCTGCCCCTGTGTTGCGCCAGCCTGATGTTTCTCTTCCCTTTCAGGTTGAGGTCGATGCTTCCGAGATCGGAGCGGGGGCGGTTTTGTCGCAGAAAAGTTCCGACTGCTCAGTGATGAGACCTTGTGCGTTCTTTTCGCGAAAATTTTCGGCCGCCGAGCGAAACTATGATGTTGGTAATCGGGAGCTTTTGGCCATGAAGTGGGCATTTGAGGAGTGGCGTCATTGGCTTGAGGGTGCCAGACATCAGGTGGTAGTTTTGACTGATCACAAGAATTTAATTTATTTGGAGTCTGCCAGGCGCCTGAATCCTAGACAGGCACGTTGGTCGTTGTTCTTTTCCCGGTTTAATTTTGTGGTCTCGTACTTACCGGGTTCTAGGAATGTGAAAGCAGATGCTCTTTCTAGGAGTTTTGAGCCTGACTCTCCTGGGAATTCTGAACCTGCTGGTGTCCTTAAGGATGGAGTGGTTTTGTCTGCTGTCTCTCCAGATTTGCGACGTGCTTTGCAAGAATTTCAGGCGGATAGACCTGATCGTTGTCCGTCTGGTAGACTGTTTGTTCCTGACGAGTGGACCACTAGAGTCATCTCGGAAGTTCATTCTTCTACTCTGGCAGGTCATCCGGGAATTTTTGGCACCAGAGATTTGGTGGCTAGATCCTTCTGGTGGCCTTCCCTGTCTCGAGATGTGCGTGTTTTTGTGCAGTCTTGCGATGTGTGTGCTCGGGCCAAGCCTTGTTGTTCTAGGGCTAGTGGGTTGTTGTTGCCCTTGCCTATTCCGAAGAGGCCTTGGACGCACATCTCTATGGACTTTATCTCGGATCTCCCTGTTTCTCAGAAGATGTCTGTCATCTGGGTGGTGTGTGACCGTTTTTCTAAAATGGTTCATTTGGTGCCATTGCCTAAGTTGCCTTCCTCATCTGAGTTGGTCCCTTTGTTTTTTCAAAATGTGGTTCGCTTGCATGGTATTCCGGAAAACATCGTTTCTGACAGGGGTACCCAGTTCGTGTCTAGATTTTGGCGGGCAGTCTGTGCCAGGTTGGGCATTGATTTGTCCTTTTCGTCTGCATTCCATCCTCAGACCAATGGCCAGACGGAGCGAACTAATCAAACTTTGGAGACTTATTTGAGGTGTTTTGTGTCTGCGGATCAGGATGATTGGGTTGCCTTTCTGCCGTTGGCGGAGTTTGCTCTTAATAATCGGGCTAGTTCTGCCACTTTGGTTTCTCCTTTCTTTTGCAATTCAGGGTTTCATCCGCGTTTTTCATCTGTCAGGTTGAATCTTCGGATTGTCCTGGAGTGGATGCGGTGGTGGATTGGTTGCATCGGATTTGGGGACAAGTGGTGGATAATTTGGAATTGTCCCAGGAGAGGACTCAGCAGTTTGCTAACCGTCGTCGACGTGTTGGTCCCCACCTTCGCGTTGGGGACTTGGTGTGGTTGTCTTCCCGTTTTGTCCCTATGAGGGTTTCTTCTCCCAAATTTAAGCCTCGGTTCATCGGTCCTTATAGGATTTTGGAGATTCTTAACCCTGTTTCCTTTCGTTTGGACCTCCCGGCATCTTTCGCTATCCATAATGTGTTCCATCGGTCGTTGTTGCGGAGATATGAGGTACCGGTGGTTCCTTCTACTGAACCTCCTGCTCCTGTGCTGGTGGAGGGTGAATTGGAGTACGTCATAGAGAAGATCTTGGACTCCCGTATTTCCAGACGGAGACTTCAATATCTGGTTAAATGGAAAGGCTATGGTCAGGAAGATAATTCTTGGGTAACTGCCTCTGATGTTCATGCCTCGGATTTGGTTCGTGCCTTTCATAGGGCTCATCCAGATCGCCCTGGCGGTTTTTGTGAGGGTTCGGTGCCCCCTCCTTAAGGGGAGGGTACTGTTGTGTATCCGCTTTTTGGGCTCCCCTGGTGGTTGCTGGTGGTACTGGTGACTTGTTTGCACTTTGCTGCTTCTGTTCACCTGCTTCCATCAGTGTTTGGGAGTTTCCTATTTAGCCTTGCTCTCCAGTCTTTTCCTTGCCGGTCATCATTGTAACCAGAGCCTTCGGTTGCATGTTCCTGCTACTAGTCTGCTGATCAGCTAAGTGGACTTTGTCCTTTTGTTTTGTACCTTTTGTCCAGTTTGCAGTTTTGTTATTCTCTGTAGCTGGAAGCTCTTGCGGGCTGAAATTGCCACTCCTGTGTCATGAGTTGACACAGGAGTCTTAAAGTAATTTCAGGATGGTTTTTGAAAGGGTTTTCAGTTGACCGTGAAGTCCTCTTTTGTATCCTTCTGCTATCTAGTAAGTGGACCTCTCTTTGCTAAATCTACTTTCATACTGTGTATGTCTTTTCCTCTTAATTCACCGTTATTACATGTGGGGGGCTGCTATCATCTTTTGGGGTATTTCCCTAGAGGTAAGCCAGGTCTGTTTCTTCCTCTACCAGGCGTAGTTAGTCCTCCGGCTGGCGCGTGGCATATAGGAAGCCGTAGGTATGCTCCCTGGCTACTGTTAGTTGTGTGGTAGATTTAGCTCACGGTCAACTCGAGTTTCCATCACCCGAGAGCTCGTTCGTTACTTATATGTTTCTTACGTTCCCTTGCCATTGGGAACCATGACAGTATGACCGGCCAGTGTTAAACTTATTGGCAGAAGAAAGGAGAGAAAAAAGAAGTCTGTAGATTTTTTTTTTTTTTCCTATGTTTGCTCCATAGTTGGATCAGTTGTATTTCAGCTCTAATTACAGCCTTTGCCTTTCTCTCCTTCTAATCCTTGAATGGCTCTGAGCTCACCTGTTTAAAGATGGATCCTCAGAGTTTGGCTGCAGGTTTAAATAATCTTGCTACGAAGGTTCAAAATTTACAAGATTTTGTTATGCATACTCCTATTTCTGAACCTAAAATTCCTACACCAGAGGTGTTTTCCGGAGATAGATCTCGGTTTTTGAATTTCAAATATAATTGTAAATTATTCCTTTCTCTCAGACCTCACTCCTCAGGAGATCCTGTCCAGCAGGTTAAGATTGTAATCTCTTTGCTGCGAGGTGACCCTCAAAATTGGGCATTTTCATTGGCACCAGGGGATCCTGCGTTGCTCAATGTGGATGCGTTTTTCCTGGCTTTAGGGTTGCTTTATGAGGAACCTAATTTGGAGATTCAAGCTGAAAAAGCTTTGATAGCCCTATCTCAAGGGCAAGATGAAGCGGAGATATACTGCCAAAAATTTCGTAGGTGGTCTGTGCTTACTCAGTGGAATGAGTGCGCCTTAGCGGCAAATTTCAGAGAGGGCCTTTCTGATGCCGTTAAAGATGTTATGGTCGGGTTCCCTGCGCCTACAGGTCTGAATGAGTCCATGACAATGGCAATTCAGATTGATCGGCGTTTGCGGGAGCGCAAACCCGTGCACCATTTGGCGGTATCTTCTGAAGAGACGCCAGAGAAAATGCAATGTGACAGAGTTATGTCCAGAAGCGAGCGGCAGAATTATAGGCGTAAAAATGGGTTATGCTTCTATTGTGGTGATTCTGCTCATGTTATATCAGCATGCTCTAAGCGTACTAGGAAGGTTGACAAGTCCATTTCAATTGGCACTTTACAGTCCAAATTTATTTTGTCTATAACCTTGATTTGTTCATTATCAGTTATTACCGTGGATGCCTATGTGGACTCTGGCGCCGCTCTGAGTCTTATGGACTGGTCCTTTGCCAGGCGCTGTGGGTTTGATTTAGAGCCTCTGGAAGTCCCTATACCTCTGAAGGGTATTGATTCTACACCTTTGGCTTGTAATAAACCACAGTTCTGGACGCAAGTGACTATGCGTATGACTCCAGACCATCAGGAGGTGATTCGCTTCCTTGTGTTGTACAATTTACATGATGTTTTGGTGCTTGGATTACCATGGTTACAGTCTCATAACCCAGTCCTTGACTGGAAGACTATGTCTGTGTTAAGCTGGGGATGTCGGGGGGCTCATGGGGACACTCCTATGGTGTCCATTTCGTCATCTATTCCATCTGAGATTCCGGCATTTTTGTCTGATTATCGTGATATTTTTGAAGAGCCTAAGATTGGTTCACTCCCTCCTCACAGGGATTGTGATTGCGCCATAGATCTGATTCCTGGCAGTAAATTTCCAAAGGGTCGTTTGTTTAACCTATCTGTACCTGAACATGCTGCTATGCGCGAGTATATTAAGGAGTCCCTGGAAAAGGGACATATTCGTCTTTCTTCATCACCTTTAGGAGCCGGTTTTTTCTTTGTCTCTAAAAAGGATGGCTCTCTGAGGCCTTGTATTGATTATCGTCTCCTGAATAAAATTACAGTCAAATATCAGTATCCGTTGCCTTTGCTGACTGATTTGTTTGCTCGCATAAGGGGGGCTAAGTGGTTCTCTAAGATTGATCTTCGTGGGGCGTATAATTTGGTGCGAATTAAGAAGGGGGATGAGTGGAAGACCGCATTTAATACGCCTGAGGGCCATTTTGAGTATTTGGTAATGCCTTTCGGCCTTTCTAATGCACCTTCTGTTTTTCAGTCCTTAATGCATGATATTTTCCGTGAATATTTGGATAAATTTATGATTGTGTACTTGGATGATATTTTGATTTTTTCTGATGACTGGGAGTCTCATGTTCAGCAGGTCAGGAGGGTTTTTCAGGTTTTGCGGGAGAATTCTTTGTGTGTAAAGGGTTCAAAGTGTGTTTTTGGGGTTCAAAAAATTTCATTTTTGGGGTATATTTTTTCCCCTTCTTCTATTGAGATGGACCCTGTCAAGGTTCGGGCTATTTACGACTGGACGCAGCCTACTTCTCTGAAGAGTCTCCAGAAATTCTTGGGCTTTGCTAATTTTTATCGTCGATTTATAGCTGGTTTTTCTGGCGTTGCTAAACCTCTGACGGATTTGACTAAAAAGGGTGCTGATGTTGCCAATTGGTCCCCTGCTGCCGTGGAGGCCTTTCGGGAGCTTAAGCGCCGCTTTTTGTCTGCCCCTGTGTTGCGCCAGCCTGATGTTTCTCTTCCCTTTCAGGTTGAGGTCGATGCTTCCGAGATCGGAGCGGGGGCGGTTTTGTCGCAGAAAAGTTCCGACTGCTCAGTGATGAGACCTTGTGCGTTCTTTTCGCGAAAATTTTCGGCCGCCGAGCGAAACTATGATGTTGGTAATCGGGAGCTTTTGGCCATGAAGTGGGCATTTGAGGAGTGGCGTCATTGGCTTGAGGGTGCCAGACATCAGGTGGTAGTTTTGACTGATCACAAGAATTTAATTTATTTGGAGTCTGCCAGGCGCCTGAATCCTAGACAGGCACGTTGGTCGTTGTTCTTTTCCCGGTTTAATTTTGTGGTCTCGTACTTACCGGGTTCTAGGAATGTGAAAGCAGATGCTCTTTCTAGGAGTTTTGAGCCTGACTCTCCTGGGAATTCTGAACCTGCTGGTGTCCTTAAGGATGGAGTGGTTTTGTCTGCTGTCTCTCCAGATTTGCGACGTGCTTTGCAAGAATTTCAGGCGGATAGACCTGATCGTTGTCCGTCTGGTAGACTGTTTGTTCCTGACGAGTGGACCACTAGAGTCATCTCGGAAGTTCATTCTTCTACTCTGGCAGGTCATCCGGGAATTTTTGGCACCAGAGATTTGGTGGCTAGATCCTTCTGGTGGCCTTCCCTGTCTCGAGATGTGCGTGTTTTTGTGCAGTCTTGCGATGTGTGTGCTCGGGCCAAGCCTTGTTGTTCTAGGGCTAGTGGGTTGTTGTTGCCCTTGCCTATTCCGAAGAGGCCTTGGACGCACATCTCTATGGACTTTATCTCGGATCTCCCTGTTTCTCAGAAGATGTCTGTCATCTGGGTGGTGTGTGACCGTTTTTCTAAAATGGTTCATTTGGTGCCATTGCCTAAGTTGCCTTCCTCATCTGAGTTGGTCCCTTTGTTTTTTCAAAATGTGGTTCGCTTGCATGGTATTCCGGAAAACATCGTTTCTGACAGGGGTACCCAGTTCGTGTCTAGATTTTGGCGGGCAGTCTGTGCCAGGTTGGGCATTGATTTGTCCTTTTCGTCTGCATTCCATCCTCAGACCAATGGCCAGACGGAGCGAACTAATCAAACTTTGGAGACTTATTTGAGGTGTTTTGTGTCTGCGGATCAGGATGATTGGGTTGCCTTTCTGCCGTTGGCGGAGTTTGCTCTTAATAATCGGGCTAGTTCTGCCACTTTGGTTTCTCCTTTCTTTTGCAATTCAGGGTTTCATCCGCGTTTTTCATCTGTCAGGTTGAATCTTCGGATTGTCCTGGAGTGGATGCGGTGGTGGATCGGTTGCATCGGATTTGGGGACAAGTGGTGGATAATTTGGAATTGTCCCAGGAGAGGACTCAGCAGTTTGCTAACCGTGGTCGACGTGTTGGTCCCCACCTTCGCGTTGGGGACTTGGTGTGGTTGTCTTCCCGTTTTGTCCCTATGAGGGTTTCTTCTCCCAAATTTAAGCCTCGGTTCATCGGTCCTTATAGGATTTTGGAGATTCTTAACCCTGTTTCCTTTCGTTTGGACCTCCCGGCATCTTTCGCTATCCATAATGTGTTCCATCGGTCGTTGTTGCGGAGATATGAGGTACCGGTGGTTCCTTCTACTGAACCTCCTGCTCCTGTGCTGGTGGAGGGTGAATTGGAGTACGTCATAGAGAAGATCTTGGACTCCCGTATTTCCAGACGGAGACTTCAATATCTGGTTAAATGGAAAGGCTATGGTCAGGAAGATAATTCTTGGGTAACTGCCTCTGATGTTCATGCCTCGGATTTGGTTCGTGCCTTTCATAGGGCTCATCCAGATCGCCCTGGCGGTTTTTGTGAGGGTTCGGTGCCCCCTCCTTAAGGGGAGGGTACTGTTGTGTATCCGCTTTTTGGGCTCCCCTGGTGGTTGCTGGTGGTACTGGTGACTTGTTTGCACTTTGCTGCTTCTGTTCACCTGCTTCCATCAGTGTTTGGGAGTTTCCTATTTAGCCTTGCTCTCCAGTCTTTTCCTTGCCGGTCATCATTGTAACCAGAGCCTTCGGTTGCATGTTCCTGCTACTAGTCTGCTGATCAGCTAAGTGGACTTTGTCCTTTTGTTTTGTACCTTTTGTCCAGTTTGCAGTTTTGTTATTCTCTGTAGCTGGAAGCTCTTGCGGGCTGAAATTGCCACTCCTGTGTCATGAGTTGACACAGGAGTCTTAAAGTAATTTCAGGATGGTTTTTGAAAGGGTTTTCAGTTGACCGTGAAGTCCTCTTTTGTATCCTTCTGCTATCTAGTAAGTGGACCTCTCTTTGCTAAATCTACTTTCATACTGTGTATGTCTTTTCCTCTTAATTCACCGTTATTACATGTGGGGGGCTGCTATCATCTTTTGGGGTATTTCCCTAGAGGTAAGCCAGGTCTGTTTCTTCCTCTACCAGGCGTAGTTAGTCCTCCGGCTGGCGCGTGGCATATAGGAAGCCGTAGGTATGCTCCCTGGCTACTGTTAGTTGTGTGGTAGATTTAGCTCACGGTCAACTCGAGTTTCCATCACCCGAGAGCTCGTTCGTTACTTATATGTTTCTTACGTTCCCTTGCCATTGGGAACCATGACAGTATGACCGGCCAGTGTTAAACTTATTGGCAGAAGAAAGGAGAGAAAAAAGAAGTCTGTAGATTTTTTTTTTTTTCCTATGTTTGCTCCATAGTTGGATCAGTTGTATTTCAGCTCTAATTACAGCCTTTGCCTTTCTCTCCTTCTAATCCTTGAATGGCTCTGAGCTCACCTGTTTAAAGATGGATCCTCAGAGTTTGGCTGCAGGTTTAAATAATCTTGCTACGAAGGTTCAAAATTTACAAGATTTTGTTATGCATACTCCTATTTCTGAACCTAAAATTCCTACACCAGAGGTGTTTTCCGGAGATAGATCTCGGTTTTTGAATTTCAAATATTATTGTAAATTATTCCTTTCTCTCAGACCTCACTCCTCAGGAGATCCTGTCCAGCAGGTTAAGATTGTAATCTCTTTGCTGCGAGGTGACCCTCAAAATTGGGCATTTTCATTGGCACCAGGGGATCCTGCGTTGCTCAATGTGGATGCGTTTTTCCTGGCTTTAGGGTTGCTTTATGAGGAACCTAATTTGGAGATTCAAGCTGAAAAAGCTTTGATAGCCCTATCTCAAGGGCAAGATGAAGCGGAGATATACTGCCAAAAATTTCGTAGGTGGTCTGTGCTTACTCAGTGGAATGAGTGCGCCTTAGCGGCAAATTTCAGAGAGGGCCTTTCTGATGCCGTTAAAGATGTTATGGTCGGGTTCCCTGCGCCTACAGGTCTGAATGAGTCCATGACAATGGCAATTCAGATTGATCGGCGTTTGCGGGAGCGCAAACCCGTGCACCATTTGGCGGTATCTTCTGAAGAGACGCCAGAGAAAATGCAATGTGACAGAGTTATGTCCAGAAGCGAGCGGCAGAATTATAGGCGTAAAAATGGGTTATGCTTCTATTGTGGTGATTCTGCTCATGTTATATCAGCATGCTCTAAGCGTACTAGGAAGGTTGACAAGTCCATTTCAATTGGCACTTTACAGTCCAAATTTATTTTGTCTATAACCTTGATTTGTTCATTATCAGTTATTACCGTGGATGCCTATGTGGACTCTGGCGCCGCTCTGAGTCTTATGGACTGGTCCTTTGCCAGGCGCTGTGGGTTTGATTTAGAGCCTCTGGAAGTCCCTATACCTCTGAAGGGTATTGATTCTACACCTTTGGCTTGTAATAAACCACAGTTCTGGACGCAAGTGACTATGCGTATGACTCCAGACCATCAGGAGGTGATTCGCTTCCTTGTGTTGTACAATTTACATGATGTTTTGGTGCTTGGATTACCATGGTTACAGTCTCATAACCCAGTCCTTGACTGGAAGACTATGTCTGTGTTAAGCTGGGGATGTCGGGGGGCTCATGGGGACACTCCTATGGTGTCCATTTCGTCATCTATTCCATCTGAGATTCCGGCATTTTTGTCTGATTATCGTGATATTTTTGAAGAGCCTAAGATTGGTTCACTCCCTCCTCACAGGGATTGTGATTGCGCCATAGATCTGATTCCTGGCAGTAAATTTCCAAAGGGTCGTTTGTTTAACCTATCTGTACCTGAACATGCTGCTATGCGCGAGTATATTAAGGAGTCCCTGGAAAAGGGACATATTCGTCTTTCTTCATCACCTTTAGGAGCCGGTTTTTTCTTTGTCTCTAAAAAGGATGGCTCTCTGAGGCCTTGTATTGATTATCGTCTCCTGAATAAAATTACAGTCAAATATCAGTATCCGTTGCCTTTGCTGACTGATTTGTTTGCTCGCATAAGGGGGGCTAAGTGGTTCTCTAAGATTGATCTTCGTGGGGCGTATAATTTGGTGCGAATTAAGAAGGGGGATGAGTGGAAGACCGCATTTAATACGCCTGAGGGCCATTTTGAGTATTTGGTAATGCCTTTCGGCCTTTCTAATGCACCTTCTGTTTTTCAGTCCTTAATGCATGATATTTTCCGTGAATATTTGGATAAATTTATGATTGTGTACTTGGATGATATTTTGATTTTTTCTGATGACTGGGAGTCTCATGTTCAGCAGGTCAGGAGGGTTTTTCAGGTTTTGCGGGAGAATTCTTTGTGTGTAAAGGGTTCAAAGTGTGTTTTTGGGGTTCAAAAAATTTCATTTTTGGGGTATATTTTTTCCCCTTCTTCTATTGAGATGGACCCTGTCAAGGTTCGGGCTATTTACGACTGGACGCAGCCTACTTCTCTGAAGAGTCTCCAGAAATTCTTGGGCTTTGCTAATTTTTATCGTCGATTTATAGCTGGTTTTTCTGGCGTTGCTAAACCTCTGACGGATTTGACTAAAAAGGGTGCTGATGTTGCCAATTGGTCCCCTGCTGCCGTGGAGGCCTTTCGGGAGCTTAAGCGCCGCTTTTTGTCTGCCCCTGTGTTGCGCCAGCCTGATGTTTCTCTTCCCTTTCAGGTTGAGGTCGATGCTTCCGAGATCGGAGCGGGGGCGGTTTTGTCGCAGAAAAGTTCCGACTGCTCAGTGATGAGACCTTGTGCGTTCTTTTCGCGAAAATTTTCGGCCGCCGAGCGAAACTATGATGTTGGTAATCGGGAGCTTTTGGCCATGAAGTGGGCATTTGAGGAGTGGCGTCATTGGCTTGAGGGTGCCAGACATCAGGTGGTAGTTTTGACTGATCACAAGAATTTAATTTATTTGGAGTCTGCCAGGCGCCTGAATCCTAGACAGGCACGTTGGTCGTTGTTCTTTTCCCGGTTTAATTTTGTGGTCTCGTACTTACCGGGTTCTAGGAATGTGAAAGCAGATGCTCTTTCTAGGAGTTTTGAGCCTGACTCTCCTGGGAATTCTGAACCTGCTGGTGTCCTTAAGGATGGAGTGGTTTTGTCTGCTGTCTCTCCAGATTTGCGACGTGCTTTGCAAGAATTTCAGGCGGATAGACCTGATCGTTGTCCGTCTGGTAGACTGTTTGTTCCTGACGAGTGGACCACTAGAGTCATCTCGGAAGTTCATTCTTCTACTCTGGCAGGTCATCCGGGAATTTTTGGCACCAGAGATTTGGTGGCTAGATCCTTCTGGTGGCCTTCCCTGTCTCGAGATGTGCGTGTTTTTGTGCAGTCTTGCGATGTGTGTGCTCGGGCCAAGCCTTGTTGTTCTAGGGCTAGTGGGTTGTTGTTGCCCTTGCCTATTCCGAAGAGGCCTTGGACGCACATCTCTATGGACTTTATCTCGGATCTCCCTGTTTCTCAGAAGATGTCTGTCATCTGGGTGGTGTGTGACCGTTTTTCTAAAATGGTTCATTTGGTGCCATTGCCTAAGTTGCCTTCCTCATCTGAGTTGGTCCCTTTGTTTTTTCAAAATGTGGTTCGCTTGCATGGTATTCCGGAAAACATCGTTTCTGACAGGGGTACCCAGTTCGTGTCTAGATTTTGGCGGGCAGTCTGTGCCAGGTTGGGCATTGATTTGTCCTTTTCGTCTGCATTCCATCCTCAGACCAATGGCCAGACGGAGCGAACTAATCAAACTTTGGAGACTTATTTGAGGTGTTTTGTGTCTGCGGATCAGGATGATTGGGTTGCCTTTCTGCCGTTGGCGGAGTTTGCTCTTAATAATCGGGCTAGTTCTGCCACTTTGGTTTCTCCTTTCTTTTGCAATTCAGGGTTTCATCCGCGTTTTTCATCTGTCAGGTTGAATCTTCGGATTGTCCTGGAGTGGATGCGGTGGTGGATCGGTTGCATCGGATTTGGGGACAAGTGGTGGATAATTTGGAATTGTCCCAGGAGAGGACTCAGCAGTTTGCTAACCGTGGTCGACGTGTTGGTCCCCACCTTCGCGTTGGGGACTTGGTGTGGTTGTCTTCCCGTTTTGTCCCTATGAGGGTTTCTTCTCCCAAATTTAAGCCTCGGTTCATCGGTCCTTATAGGATTTTGGAGATTCTTAACCCTGTTTCCTTTCGTTTGGACCTCCCGGCATCTTTCGCTATCCATAATGTGTTCCATCGGTCGTTGTTGCGGAGATATGAGGTACCGGTGGTTCCTTCTACTGAACCTCCTGCTCCTGTGCTGGTGGAGGGTGAATTGGAGTACGTCATAGAGAAGATCTTGGACTCCCGTATTTCCAGACGGAGACTTCAATATCTGGTTAAATGGAAAGGCTATGGTCAGGAAGATAATTCTTGGGTAACTGCCTCTGATGTTCATGCCTCGGATTTGGTTCGTGCCTTTCATAGGGCTCATCCAGATCGCCCTGGCGGTTTTTGTGAGGGTTCGGTGCCCCCTCCTTAAGGGGAGGGTACTGTTGTGTATCCGCTTTTTGGGCTCCCCTGGTGGTTGCTGGTGGTACTGGTGACTTGTTTGCACTTTGCTGCTTCTGTTCACCTGCTTCCATCAGTGTTTGGGAGTTTCCTATTTAGCCTTGCTCTCCAGTCTTTTCCTTGCCGGTCATCATTGTAACCAGAGCCTTCGGTTGCATGTTCCTGCTACTAGTCTGCTGATCAGCTAAGTGGACTTTGTCCTTTTGTTTTGTACCTTTTGTCCAGTTTGCAGTTTTGTTATTCTCTGTAGCTGGAAGCTCTTGCGGGCTGAAATTGCCACTCCTGTGTCATGAGTTGACACAGGAGTCTTAAAGTAATTTCAGGATGGTTTTTGAAAGGGTTTTCAGTTGACCGTGAAGTCCTCTTTTGTATCCTTCTGCTATCTAGTAAGTGGACCTCTCTTTGCTAAATCTACTTTCATACTGTGTATGTCTTTTCCTCTTAATTCACCGTTATTACATGTGGGGGGCTGCTATCATCTTTTGGGGTATTTCCCTAGAGGTAAGCCAGGTCTGTTTCTTCCTCTACCAGGCGTAGTTAGTCCTCCGGCTGGCGCGTGGCATATAGGAAGCCGTAGGTATGCTCCCTGGCTACTGTTAGTTGTGTGGTAGATTTAGCTCACGGTCAACTCGAGTTTCCATCACCCGAGAGCTCGTTCGTTACTTATATGTTTCTTACGTTCCCTTGCCATTGGGAACCATGGCGGGAATGGCTAGTTTAGGTATCAAATATCATCATACGATACCTGTGGCCATGGTTGATCAGTAGAGGGTTGGTATCTGCTGCTGTAGTGCTGCCAGGCACCTCGACGCGCGTTTCGCCCGACTGGCTTCGTCAGGAGGCGTGGCTAAAACAGAAAATAAAGTTCCCTATATAGTGCATACAATTACAGCAGATGAACGGCCGGTGTGTAACATCCTGTGCATGGTATAGTGAAAGCTTCTTTTAGCCAATGGAAGCATAGCTTACATTATCCATTGTCTAGTATTCGAGGACCTTCTAAATATTTGGCCAATAGGAAAGCTTAAATATAATCACATGATACGATCATGTGAGCGTTAGAAATAATAATTTTATGTTGAAGGACCTTTAGGATTTAGCCAATGGAATTGCTTGAATGAAGTCACATTGGGTAACATTATGACTAGTGCTGCGATGTCAAGAAGGAATACACCAATCGGCCATGTGGAGTCACTGTATACTTCAATAGGCCATGACCACGGCATGAGGGCTACAAAATTCTTTTTGACTATGACCAATTTGGACCAAGATTTGATTGATTTTATTCTATCTCTATTATATTTTGTATTGACACACAACTTTTTTGTATTCAAGGACCACCCTTCCTACAGCTCCAGGGAACTGCAATGGGAGCCACTTGTGCACCCTCATATGCAAACCTTTTCCAGGGGCTGTGGGAGAGGGAAGTGGTCCTTGATACACCAGGTCATGAAAACTTCATCTCGTGGTCACGCTATATTGATGATATCCTTTTCATCTGGCAGGGCTCCACATCGCATTTGGACAACTTTCTCCAACTTCTAAATCACAATGATTTGAATATCAATCTTACATGGAAATACAGTAAAACAAAGATAGAATTTCTTGATATTCTGATTTTAAGAAGGGCAGCCAGCATGCTAGCCACCGATGTTTTCCATAAAAGTACAGCGACAAACGCATTACTACATGCTGATTCGTCCCATTTGCCACAGTTGCCTTGATACCTTATGATAACCTTATGACTAGTGCTGCGATGTCAAGAAGGAATACACCAATCGGCTCACTACGCTGTGATGCCACACTCCCTGACGACCGTCGCTGGCATCCAGCACCGCACGTGAACAGAGGGAGGAACATCGTCATCCCCATGGTCACAACAGTAACCGGACGCCGAGCCAGGCGCGAGACCTCGGCAGCGCCCATAAGCACCACGTCTGGGTGAGTGCCAGCACTAATAATAACAGTGGGCCATAATAGATATATATATAATTAAAATACAGAAAATACTGCATATAATAATCAAAAATCGTCAGGTAGCAGCCACAAGCATTACGGTACCTATATAATGACACATAATAAAGAAGACCTTCACAATAGAACAATAATACGGATAATATCAGACAATAACTCCAACTAATTATCAAGTAGTTATTAATATAATATAGATAAAACAAATAGCACGGGTGGTGTTTATTAGCGATATATCTTTGCTGTAATTGTCTTTTCTGTTCTTCTTTTCATATGGCTTCCATGGACACAGCTCCATAGCATGCAACAGGACGGAATGCCATTCAGCCCTCCTCAGACCAGGACATCAACACAGACGACACCAAGGTGAGAAAATAATTTTTTTGTAGTAAAGATAGGGGGGAAATAGCCCCAAATCTGAAAGACTGATTAAAAACAAAATTAGAATATATGCAATTTAATCTATAGAGATAAAAACAGTTAGAAATAGGGAACCAGTTAAAATGATAGCGCTATATTAGATGTTTAAAGAAAAGACTTGAAGCTAACAAATTCATTAAGGGTACCGTCACACATTGAAATTTCCATCGCTACGACGTTACGATTCGTGACGTTCTAGCGATATCGTTACGATATCGCTGTGTCTGACACGCTACTGCGATCAGACACCCTGCTGAGAATCGTACGTCGTAGCAGATCGTTTGGAACTTTCTTTCGTCGCTTGATCACCCGCTGACATCGCTGGATCGTTGTGTGTGACAGCGATCCAGCGATGTCTTCGCTTGTAACCAGGGTAAACATCGGGTAACTAAGCGCAGGGCCGCGCTTAGTAACCCGATGTTTACCCTGGTTACAAGCGTAAACGTAAAAAAACAAACCGTGCATACTCACCCGTCGGTGTCCTTCAGGTCCCTTGCCGTCTGCTTCCTGCTCTGAGTGCCGGCCGGAAAGTGAGAGCAGAGCGCAGCGGTGCTGCGATCTGCTCTCACTGTACAGCTGCACTCAGAGCAGGAAGCAGACGGCAAGGGACCTGAAGGACACCGACGGATGAGTATGTACTGTTTGTTTTTTTACGTTTACGCTGGTAACCAGGGTAAACATCGGGTTACTAAGCGCGGCCCTGCGCTTAGTTACCCGATGTTTACCCTGGTTACCCGGGGACTTCGGCATCGCTCCAGCGCCGTGATTGCAACGTGTGACCGCAGTCTACGACGCTGGAGCGATGATTATACGACGCTGCGACGTCACGAATCGTGCCGTCGCAGCGATGAAAATTTCAATGTGTGACGGTACCCTAAGGCCAGAGGGAGTGACAGTATTAAGGGTAAACATCCACTTTGTTTCCAGCTGTAGGAACTTGCGTTTAACATCGCCACCCCTATTGCCCATATAGGCTCGGTCAGGGATTTATTTACAGATAAAGCATGTACCACAGGCTAATGAGCCCCATGGTGGGCCTCTGCTCCCAAATAAGAATTGACTGTTCCTGGAAGGGACATAATGACTTTGGGTTAGCATATCACCAAGATTACTGGATCTTCTCCACGTAATTGAAGGTGTTCAGGAAAGATGATATCTAAGATCCTTATCTGTAAGGAGGATGGGCCAATTTTTTACAAGTACTTCTTTCATCTATCTCCAGTTTAAGTTAAAGGTAGAGACAAATCGAGGTATGTTGGGGTTCGAGTTCCCGCCTCTGCAAAGGGGGAATCTCGGGCCATCGCCGCTGCGGTCTCCCATTCTTCTCCTGCCGCAGTGGAGCCTGCTCAGCGGAGATGTCGGTCCCAGCATCTCGCTCAGTCTGACTCTGTGCAAAGGGTTACTGCTGCTTTTCCAGCTTCTGCCATTGAAGCCAGTGATGGGCAGCGGCGAGCAGACGCTTTTGGGACTAAGTCCTGCTTTTCTCCTTCTGAGCATGCCCAGGGTAAGATCTCTCATTGGAGATCGAGGGTCACGTGCTTGGATACTGCAGCAAAGCCCATTGGTTCTCCAGGAAGGTCCTGAAGGTGCTCAGGCTCTATGGCAGCCTCTCATTGGTCCTTCTAGGAAGGTCTTGTACTTGCTGCAGCTATGTAAGGTTCGCATGGCCGTATCAATGCATGTTATGAGTTTTGCGCCAATGTGGTCACGCTTGTGTGGATTTAGGGACCCGGCTGAAATAAGCCACTTAGAATACCGGCACCTCCGGTGAGGAGATTGTGTGTATGGTTCAGGGCCTGGGCTGAAATAAGCCACCTAGAATACCGGCTCCTCCGGTGAGGAGATTGTATGTTTGCCTCCTTGACTGCATGACCACAAGCTGCTATCTGCTCAGCAGTTACTGTGTATTCCTGTGGAGTTTAACAGGACACAGTCCTCTTTATAGCGACTCTGTGAAGCAACAGAGATTGCTTCTACCGCCATATAGTGCTGCCGTTTGCCAGCAGCAGGTTCTCTTCCTGCACGGTGGACCCCGTGCTGCGACCGCACCAAATAACATCTCTATATTTACTCAGTGCGTTCCGCCAGCCCTAACAGTATACTAGCACCAGGGTCTAGCTGGTAAATGGCGGACGATCAGCGTCTACAGCGGTACATCCAGCAGCTGGAGGGTAGGTTGGCGGCTCTTGAGCGCACAACCTCAGCTGTGGATGTTACCGCAGTCGCTGCTCAGGCTGCCAGTGTAGCTGCAGCCAGTTTGTCCTCTGCCACCTCTGCTCCGACTTTATCCCATCTCCCGCTTCCAGACAAGTTTGCTGGTGACAGTAAGCTATGTCGGGGATTCGTGAGTCAGTGCTCCATACATCGTGAGCTCCTGGCTGCACGTTTTCTTATGGAACGGGCGAAAGTGGGATTTATTTTATCCCTTTTGTCGGGCAGGGCGTTGGAGTGGGCAATGCCGCTATGGGAGCGTAATGATCGTGTGGTGCAGAGTGCTCCTCTCTTCCTGGATGCTCTGAAACAGGTCTTTTTGGGACCTCGTGTCACCCATGATACCACGCTCCAATTGTTGGCAATAGCACAGGGTTCGTCCATGGTCAGGGAATGGGAGCCAGTGAAGAGATTTGCAGAGGGGGGAAGCAGAGGAGTAGCGAGGAGAGAGATGAATTAGTCGGGCAGCAGAGTTAAAGATGGACTGGAGAGGTGCAAGGGTGTTAGCAGGGAGGCCGCAGAAAAGGATGTTGCAGTAGTCAAGGCGGGAGATGATGAGGGCATGCACAAGCATTTTAGTAGATTGACGGTTGAGGAAAGGATGGATTCTGGAGGTGTTTTTGAGCTGGAGGCGACAGGAGGTGGAAAGAGCTTGGATGTGCGGTTGGAAGGACAGGGCAGAGTCGAAGGCTACTCCGAGGCAGCGGACTTCCGGTATGGGGGAAAGCATGATGTCATTGATTGCGATAGATAGGTCAGGTAAGGAAGATCTATGGAATGGAGGAAAGATGATGAGTTCAGATTTGTCCACATTGAGTTTGAGGAAGCGAGAGGAGAAGAAGGAGGATATGGCGGATAGGCACTCTGGGATTTTGGACAGCAGAGCGGTGACGTCTGGGCCACAGAGGTAGATCTGAGTGTCATCAGCATAGAGGTGGTACTGGAATCCATGGGACTTTATGAGTTGTCCCAAGCCAAGTGTATAGATTGAGAAGAGTAGGGGTCCTAGAACAGAGCCTTGGGGGACTCCAATAGTGAGAGGATGGGATGAGGAGGTAGTGTGGGAGTGGGAGACGCTGAATGTGCGGCTGGAAAGGTACGAGGAGATCCAGGATAGGGCGAGGTCTTTGATGCCAAAGGAGGAGAGGATCTGTAGTAGGTGGCAGTGGTCAACTGTGTCGAAAGCAGAGGACAGGTCTAGAAGGAGGAGTACAGAGCATTGTCCATTAGCTTTGGTAGTAAGTAGGTCGTTAGTGATTTTGGTCAGGGCTGTGTTAGTTGAGTGATGGGGGTGGAAACCAGATTGTAGATTGTCAAAGAGCAAGTTAGATGAGAGGTGGGAGGAAAGTTCAGAGTGGACGTGCTGCTCCAGGAGTTTGGAAGCGAATGGGAGCAGTGATATTGGGCGATAGCTGGACATAGCAGTTGGATCGAGGGTTGACTTTTTAAGGATAGGCGAGATTGTGGCATGTTTGAAAGCAGAAGGTAAGGTGCCAGAAGATAGTGATAGGTTGAAGAGGTTAGGGATGGGATAAGTGTGGTGGTGAGGTTGGGGAGGAGGTGGGATGGGATGGGGTCTAGAGCACAGGTGGAATTCACTTTGAATTTTGCAATAAAAGTTTTTATTCAGCTAAATCCAAATAATTTATGATTTGTTTTATGTGAATCCATCAAAATTTCAGCAGGATATCTGCCATGTTACTGCATTGTAGTGGTCTGGGAAAGGAGTTAAAATATATTAAAAATGGCATACTCACCTCACCGTTCATCTGTCTAACCATTGCAGCATCCATTGCAATCCTATCCTGGCTTCCTCCAGCTCCTCTCTCTTTTGTCTTCATGGCAGGTGATGTTCTCTCTTCAATGTCTTCTTACACTCTGAGTAGGTGCTTCCTGCACTGAGAAGGCCTTGGGCGATGCACATCGTAATGTCCTGACGTTGTGTGTTAGAGATTTTTAGAGTTACAATTTTTTTAAATGGGAAAAAAAGTCCAAAAATTATCCCTTTCAGTCATCTGTAGTGTTGAGCATTCCGATACCGCAAGTATCGGGTATCGGCCGATATTTGCTGTATCGGAATTCCGATACCGGTATTCCGATACTTTTGTGGTATCGGGTATCGGTATCGAAACAACATTAATGTGTAAAATAAAGAATTAAAATAAAAAATATTGCTATACTCACCTCTCCGACGCAGCCTGCACCTTACCGAGGGAACCGGCAGCGTTGTTTGCTTAAAATTCGCGCTTTAACTTCCTTACGCGAAGTCCCGGCTTGTGATTGGTCGCGCGCCGCCCATGTGGCCGGGACGCAACCAATCACAGCAAGCCGTGACGTAATTTCAGGTCCTTCAGGATTTTAAAATTACGTTCCGGCGTTGTGATTGGTTGCGTCGCGGTCACATGGGCGACGCAACCAATCACAAGCCGTGACGTCACGGGAGGCAGGAGACGCGCGCATTTTAAAATGCGCGCGTCTCCTGCCTCCCGTGACGTCACGGCTTGTGATTGGTTGCGTCGCCCATGTGACCGCGACGCAACCAATCACAACGCCGGAACGTAATTTTAAAATCCTGAAGGACCTGAAATTACGTCACGGCTTGCTGTGATTGGTTGCGTCCCAGCCACATGGGCGGCGCGCGACCAATCACAAGCCGGGACTTCGCGTAAGGAAGTTAAAGCGCGAATTTTAAGCAAACAACGCTGTCGGTTCCCTCGGTAAGGTGCAGGCTGCGTCGGAGAGGTGAGTATAGCAATATTTTTTATTTTAATTCTTTATTTTACACATTAATATGGTTCCCAGGGCCTGAAGGAGAGTTTCCTCTCCTTCAGACCCTGGGAACCATCAGGGATACCGTCCGATACATGAGTCCCATTGACTTGTATTGGTATCGGGTATCGGTATCGGATTGGATCCGATACTTTGCCGGTATCGGCCGATACTTTCCGATACCGATACTTTCAAGTATCGGACGGTATCGCTCAACACTAGTCATCTGTGATCAAGCATGCTGTTCTGTGCAGAACACTGACTCAAATTGATGGTGTTGCTGTTAGAGGTAACACATCCAGCTGTGAGTGAGACAAGTAATGTTCCATCATGCCCTGAGTTTGAATTTGCTTGCTGGAGGCAAAACAGGCAACTTTGTAGCCCTCATTTGGTAGTATTACTGCCTGGATGGCTGGTACCCGTATTAGTGGTGGTGCTCCTGCTGCTGCTGGTGGTTCATGCATACTAGTTTTAAAATTTTATTTTTTTATTACATTTTTGTGTTTATTTTTATCAAAATCATTTATTACCCCAGCCGTAAAATTATCCTATTTCTAACCGTAGTCCTAACCTTAACCCTATTCCCACCCTTATTTCAAGATAGAAGAAATACAGTATGTAAAAACGTACTTTGTTCTAAAACTTATTGTTGTTTTTTTTCAAAGGACTTCATGTTTTAAACTTGAGACAGCACCCCCAGTAGGTCTCTCTGTCCTATCACAAAACTACTAATGAGAGGAGAGGCACAGAGCTGTGGGAGAGCCCAATGCAGCTGTTGTAATTTCAGTTGCTCTCTATGCAGTGCGCAGCAGTCAAGAAGAGTTTGTTTTCGGGTGCTGTGCTCTACATTGGCAGTGGCTCTGAAAGCAAAGTTCATTACATCATACTGTGAGCAAAGTTCCCTTGTGAAGGCCTCTTCATGGGCAATGCCGTGATCTTACTCCCGGGATCATGGTGTAGAGTGACATGATGCTTAGGCTTGATATGTGAGGTCTAATTTCTCTTGCAGGATAGAATGGATTGATCATGGAGCCAGTGGTATGGCCATTTCTCCAAAGTGTCCAAGGAGCAATTTTTCAACATGACACAGCCAGGTTGCATGCTACTCAAGCTACTGTATGGAGCCTGCTTGGCCTAAACGTGTTACCATAGCCTGGCATCTCCAGACTTGTCTCCCATCGAGCATGTCTGGGACGTCAAGGAGTGTATATTTCTGTGCATGGTGCTCTTAATCAATACTGAATAAATTGAGATGTTTTAAAAGTTTTGTTTCCATTTGATCATCATTTGCTTAACGCAAACAGCCTAAATTCACCGTCCAATAGACGACACACACTAGACTTCCTCAAGAGACAAAAAGCGAACATTTTGTTCGTCCAGTAAACGCATTTCAAACCTGATAAATTACCCAATTTCGAACGCAATCACTATGACACATGGTTCCATGCCACCACACTACAAACAGGATCGAGAGGTACATCAATTCCGATAGCAAAAGGAATCCCTTTCCAATCCCACCCCATTCTAACAGACCCTAACGGCAGATTCGTCCTGATCAAGGGCTTATTGGCTGGGAACTTGGTTACCCTATGTAGCGCATACGCTCCCAATAAAAAACACTTAAAATGGCTACTATCATTGTTCAAGAAAATAGAAGATTTCAGAGAGGGCTCCCTCATATTAGGGGGGGACTTAAATATTGCCTTAGAACCCTTAATAGACACATCCACAAAAAAAAGCACTATCTCTGCAAGAGATCTAATTAGGATCAAAACAAAACTCGGGTCAATGCAAATATTAGACATATGGAGGCAATTACACCCTTCCGAACTCGACTTCACTTATTACTCCCACCCTCATAGATCTTACCACAGACTCGATTATATTTTCGTACCCAGACAACTGTTGCCAAATGTAATAAGCTCTACAATCCTCCCTAATGTCCACTCAGATCACTCCATAGTACTACTCCAAACGAAGCTACTCAGACCTCTCTCCGTTATTAGATCCTGGCAACTGAATGAGTCCATCTTAAATACCCCAGAAGTCATCAGACGTGTTACAAAAAAACTTAACCAATATTTTGAACAAAACGATACCGATGAGGTCTCGATCCCAACTCTATGGGAAGCACATAAGTCGGTAATTAGAGGAGAACTGATCTCTATTTCTTCGTACCTCAACAAACGAAGACAACAAGAGTTGAGAGCCCTATATGACGAGATATATGAACTAGAAACACAACACAAAAAACAACAGGAACAACACACTCTAAATGAGCTTATTAAAAAAAGACAATGATTGAAAGAAATCTTAAACTTAAACTCTGCTAAATGGTACGCCTCCTGGCGAAACAAAATGTTCGTACATGGTGATAGAGCTTCAAAGCTAATGGTATCTAGACTAAAACGACGCCAAGCATGCACATATATCCATACCATTAAATCTTCAAATGGTCAGTGCACCCAAAACTATAAGCAAATCGAATCTGAATTCTTAAATTATTATAAACAACTTTACAACCTACGCCCAAAAGAGAATGATACTGACAAAACCAAAAGATTATTAACTATTAAAACATTTCTGACTCGCTTGAACCTCCCTCAGTTGATAACCTCTCAGCAACATCTCTTAACCAAACCATTCCAATTAGACGAACTCCGGTCCACCCTGTCGGGGAGCCCTTCCGGAAAAGCCCCCGGTCCTGATGGTTTACCTGCAATATACTATAAGTCTTTTTCCCAAATATTACTTCCACATCTATTAAACATGTGTAACTCAGTACTGAGTGGCGAACAATTCCCTACGCAAGCCCTGGAAGCTAAGATTTCACTAATTTACAAGGAAGGCAAGGATCCAGAGCAATGCAGTAGCTACAGACCAATCTCGTTATTAAACGTAGATCTGAAATTATTTGCAAGCATGATAGCACGCAGAATAGCTGGATTTTTGCCATCATTGATATCTTTAAACCAAACAGGCTTCGTTATGGGAAGAGAGGGGAAAGATAACGCTTATAAAATATTGCACCTTATGCACTATGCTAGAGAACGAAAGCTACCTTTGGTTCTCCTAGGGACTGATGCGGAGAAAGCCTTTGACAGGGTGGACTGGACGTACTTAAGAGAGACCCTGACATGCTTTGGATTCCCACATCAACTAACTTCCTCAATAATGAGTATGTACCGAGAACCCAAGGCTCGTATTAGAATAAATGGCTCCTTAACAGACACGTTTACAATCTCAAACGGCACTCGCCAAGGCTGCCCCCTATCGCCGTTACTCTTCGTGTTAGCGATGCAACCCCTACTAAGTGCCATACAACAGAATCCTGAAATCGAGGGCATAGAGTTAGGGAAAACGCAGTACAAAACGGCGGCCTTTGCCGACGATCTTCTTGTACTGATGACTAGACCACTCAAAGGCTTTCCAGCTTTGATGTCATTACTAGAGGAATATAGTACTCTGACAAACTTTAAAGTCAATCTTTCCAAATCAGAAGCCCTAGATCTCAACATACCCACTCACACCCTTGTTAAACTGAAAAAACTATATCCTTATACCTGGCCCAAACAATACATCACGTACCTTGGAATTAAGATACCCAGAAATCACAAAGACTTATTTAAACTTAACTACGACCCACTAAT
The DNA here is from genome assembly GCF_051348905.1 of Ranitomeya variabilis. Taxonomy (NCBI): domain Eukaryota; kingdom Metazoa; phylum Chordata; class Amphibia; order Anura; family Dendrobatidae; genus Ranitomeya; species Ranitomeya variabilis. Next base: position 298,539,621 of record NC_135236.1, on the reverse strand, counting down.
TGACAAAGCTAAGTCTACCATACAATCTTGGAGAGACCAATTCCTATCGTGGTCAGGGAGGAAAAATTTATTAAAAAGCTTAATACTCCCCAAGTTTGTGTACTTGTTCCAAATGCTGCCTATCCATGTCCCAGAATCTTACCTGGCTAAGGTAAACTCGTTGTTCCTCAGATATATCTGGAAAAATATCAAACCACGGATAATTTACCGCACGCTAGTATTAGCTAAATCTAATGGCGGAATGGGTGCTCCTGATGCTAGGAAATATTATTACGCTGCAATATTGACACGCTCAGTAGACCTAATCCGCGGCACTCAGAGTAAGCAATGGATTATGTTAGAGAATGAGCTTTCATCTCTACCTATCAGATCGCTCCTGATGACTTATGTCAAGAAGTGACCTCCTCCTTCACAATCTAACCCACTCACTCAAACACTCATTAGGATCTGGGTGAAAGTACATAACACACTAATACCTCCCTCATCTCCATTACTCAAACTTTCAGACATCCTAACTCACACAATCAAAACTGATAATAAAGCACATAACAACCAACAAGGTCCAAACACGCCCATAGACCAGCTGTTTGAAGAAGGAGTGCTTCTGCCGCTCTCTGAAATAAAAAAATTAATGGGCCTATCGAATTTTAACTTTATACAGTACTCCGCCCTCAAAGAATCGCTGAGAATAATGCAATACAACCCTAACGCTACCCGAAACCTCACGACCTTCGAAACTCAATGCGCCAGAGTATCCAAACCATTGAAAACACTATCCACTCTATATCAAACCCTTTTAACTGAAGGCCTTTGCTTAAAAAGAGCATATATAACAAGCTGGGAAAAAGACTTAGGATATACATTTAATAAATCTCAAGTCCAACATATCTACAAATACTCACATGGTCCCACAAGCTGTGTGAAAACACAGGAAAACTCTTTTAAAATAGTATCCAGGTGGTATATATCACAACCTCAAATACGAATCTGGAAACCAGATGCTACTACCTTATGTTGGAGATGCAAAAAAGGAACAGGTGATTATCTACATCTATGGTGGTGATGCCCCACCCTAAAACAATTTTGGTCTCTTGTTGAGGCGACCATTCTAAACACCACATGGGAAAAATTGAAACTGACACCAGAATCTGCTCTCTTAAACCTCCCCATCTGTCCTAATCTACCTCGCCGCACCTCCACCTTAGTCTACAACATCATAGCGGCTGCTAAGCTACTGGTGCCGTTACTTTGGAAATCAACAAAAATTCCCACACTTCCACAATTATTGACCAAAATTGACCAACTTTACAGAATGGCTGAATTAGCAGCCTCCGTGAACCACACGACCTTATCGTTCAAAGAAATATGGAACCCTTGGGTTCTCTATAAGTCTAACAACCATCTGATACCTGAAGACTTACATTAAACAAATTAACTGCAAAATAAGGTGCATCCCTCCCCATCTTCATCCCTGAACCCTTCCCCTCCTTTTCTACCCTCTTTTCTCTCTCTATTCAATCCCTTTAAATTGAAATTAGACTGATTTCAAAAAATAATTGATTGCAGGACATATTACCTATTGTTTAGTTTAAAACCAATTTTCTATACCCTTCAATTGATTACTACTTGTTGTTCATATATTACATTTATCTTACCTTTATATACTTCGAACAGCCTCAAAGATTTATACTTGCTGTAAGAACTCTAACTCGAAGGTCCATTATTGATGTTCTGTTAATTTTCTCATATATTTCACGTATGTTTGTATATTTACTCTTTTGTAAAAATCAATAAAAAGAACATTGAAAAGAAAAGAAAAGATCATCATTTGCATATCATTAATTGATCCTGTTATTTACATGATTTCACGACTTTTCCTGCTTGCTCTTGAAATTCCAGTGTTGAAAAGTATATATAATTGTAGGGATGCCAGTGAAATGAAACCCAATTGATTAAAAAGTACAACATTCCAAATTTGTGCTATACCTAATCATGTGTCGCTTAATTTTCCCGCCAAATACTGACTTTATATTAGTTTTGCTTTTTTTTTTAAATGAAGAATCATTCATACATATATACATACATTAATATATATTGTTCATCACTGGTGGTTCGCCTAATTTAAACATTACTCAATTACATAATATCTACATAATATCTATGATTCATGATTCAAATCTCAATGGATCATTAATTTGCAGTTACTGCTTTATGACTGTTTTCTTATTTCAAAACCTAGTGTTTTTCCTCAGCAACACAACACAATGTTTTATGAGGTATAATTATTTTCATTACTTTTACTCGTTATTCTAGCACTGACATAATGAAACCTTTGAACACTGCATAATAGACTGGTCTTCGTCTAGTTTTGTCTTGTCTCTGTCATTATAATGTGCCATGTTTGAAAGTATAGCTCAGAGCGGATCTGTAAGCTTAAAGAGAGGTTATCAAATTTGGGGTTATTCAGTTTGGAAAAACAAAGGCTTATTATAATGTACAAATAAATGAAGGGACAGTACAGATCTTTTTAATGAGCATTTTACACCTAGGTCTGTGATGGGGACAAGGGAGCATCTTCTATGTCTAGAGGAAAGAAAGTTTAAAGGGACCTTATCAGGTCCCCCATGTCCTCTAACCCAGCAGTATTCACCTATGTATGAGTAATTCCCTGCCTAACCAGCCCTGTATAATGTTATTCAGTGAGAATTAGGTATAAAAAAAGCATTTAAAATGTCCCTTTTCTATGCTAATGAAGGCTTTGACTAGTCGATGGGGCATTAAGGTACCGTTAAACTAAACGACTTACCAACGATCACGACCAGCGATACGACCTGGCCATGATCGTTGGTAAGTCGTTGTGTGGTCGCTGGGGAGCTGTCACACAGACAGCTCTCTCCAGCGACCAACGATCAGGGGAACGACTTCGGCATCGTTGAAACTGTCTTCAACGATGCCGAAGTCCCCGGGTAACCAGGGTAAACATCGGGTTACTAAGTGCAGGGCCGCGCTTATTAACCCGATATTTACCCTGCTTACCATTGTAAAAGTTAAAAAAAAAAAACAGTACATACTCACATTCCGATGTCTGTCACGTCCCCCGCCGTCAGCTTCCCGCACTGACTGTGTCAGCGCCGGCCGTAAAGCAGAGCACAGCAGTGACATCACCGCTGTGCTCTGCTTTACGGCCGGCGCTGACAGTCAGTTCAGGGAAGCTGACGGCGGGGGACGTGACAGACATCGGAATGTGAGTATGTACTGTTTTTTTTTTAACTTTTACAATGGTAACCAGGGTAAATATCGGGTTACTAAGCGCGGCCCTGCGCTTAGTAACCCGATATTTACCCTGGTTACAAGTGAACACATCGCTGGATCGGCGTCACACACGCCGATCCAGCGATGACAGCGGGTGATCAGCGACCAAAAAAAGGTCCTGATCATTCCCTACGACCAACGATCTCCCAGCAGGGCCTGATCGTTGGTCGCTGTCACACATAACGAGATCGTTAAGCGGGATCGTTGCTACGTCACCAAAAGCGTGACGTTGCAACGATATCGTTAACTAAATTGTTATGTGTGAAGGTACCTTTAGTGTCCCCGGACTAGTCAGACCTCTTTCCATGTTATCTGAAGCCGGAAAGCATACACCCAGCTTCAGAGACAAAGCAATGCTGCCGAAATGATGCAAGCTCCATCTGGGTGCATGTTTAATACTACACAGCCACCCCCTCCAATAATTTGTAGGTCCGTGAGTGGCTGCTTCCATCAGTATTTTGCACCTGTGCTACCCCCGCCTGTATCATGGGGTCTGCTGCATCCTGCTAGTGCATTGGTGTAGGTAAGGCTGTATCTTTTTTCTGTGATGTTTTTTGACCTTTCCCAGCCTAAAAATACAAGCCCACAGCCACCCCATTGGAACATCATATTACAATAGTTGCACCAATTCTAGCACTTTGCCTGGCTCTTCCCGATTGCCCTGGTGCGGTAGCAATTGGGGTAATGGTAGTTGGGGTTGATGACAGCTGTGATTTGACAAAAATCATAGCTGCCATCAAGCCCTGGGATTATCAGACACCCCCATTACTAATGCAGTAATCGAAAATGAAAGCACACACACAACCAGAAAAAAATAATTTATTTTTGAATAAAGACTCCCTCACACTATTCCTGGTTCACCAATTTATTGAGAATAAAGTAAATCCCATGGAGGTCCGAAGTAATCCACCAAATGCGATGTAATCCAGATATGGATACCTGAAAACATAAAAAGACAGAAATGGAAAGAAGACACAGTCCTTCTTTTACCAATTTATTAGAAAAAATGTTGCCACAAAGCTCCCCCATAGTCCATGTTCCCCGAATCTGGCTTGGGCGTCTGTGAATAGCAGTAAAGTCACTGCTATTCACAGGCGCCATCGCTCATCAGAGCTAACGGGTCTCGCTAAGTGCAGCATGAGCCAGCAACTATGATGAATGTTGTAGTCAGTTCTATCTATCTATCTATCTATCTATCTATCTATCTATCTATCTATCTATCTATCTATCTATCTATCTATCTATCTCTATCCTGGCTAAAATGAAACCGCATACGCATGAACCGTGTGCCATCCGATTTTTTTCTTACACCCATAGTCTTGTATTGGCGAGTCTCGTCTGATATATGCAGTCAATCGCAGTATGCTGTCATTTTTTTCTAAGTCCAATTAGAGCTGAGAAAAAACTCGCAGTTGAGTGCTGCCTCCTTTAATAACATTGTTGCGAGTGCAATGTGATGTTTTCTTTGCTTTCAGACATGCGCAGTGTACCTCTGAAGCCAAGAAATTGTGCACCAGGCTTCAGAAGCATAATGATGTGGGTGAAGAGGATTGGCAATAACACTGGCGCTTGCAAATCATGCTATGATGATCACAGAGACGTGATAACATGCTGAGTTGCTGAGTGGGGAAAAAACGCTCCATCTAATAGTCAAAAGGCTAATTTACAGTGGTGAAAAAAAGTATTTAGTCAGCCACCAATTGTGCAAGTTCTCACACTTAAAAAGATGAGAGGCCTGTAATTGACATCATCGGTAGAACACAACTATGAGAGTCAAAATGAGAAAACAAATCCAGAAAATCACCTTGTCTGATTTGGCAAGATTTATTCTGCAAATTATGGTGGAAAATAATTATTTGGTCATTAGCAAAAGTTCATCTCAATATTTTGTTATATATCCTTTGTTGGCAATGACAGAGGTCAAATGTTTTCTGTGTCTTCACAAGGTTGGCACACACTGTTGGTGGTATATTGGCCCTTTCCTCCATGCATATCTCTAGAGCAGTGATGTTTGGCCTGCCACTGGGCAACACGAACTTTCAACTCCCTCCAAAGGTTTTCTATGGGGTTGAGATCTGGAGACTGGCTAGGCCACTCCAGGACCTTAATGTGCTTCTTACATAGCCACTCCTTCATTGCCCTGGCAGTGTGCTTGGGATCATTATTATGCTGAAAGACCCATCCACATTTCATCTTCAATGCCCTTGCTGATAGAAGGAGGTTTGCACTCATAATCTCATGATACATGGTCCTGGTCCCTTTGCAGAGAAACAACCCCAAAGCATGAAGTTGCCACCCCCATGCTTCACAGTAGGTATGGTATTCTTTGGATACAACTCAGCATTCTGTCTCCTCAAAACATGACAAGTTTTGTTTCTACCAAACAATTCTACTTTGGTTTCATCAGACCATATGGCATTCTCCCAATACCCTTCTGGATAATCCAAATGCTCTCTAGCAAATCTCAGACGGGCCTGGACCTGAACTGGCTTAAGCAGGGAACACGTCTGACACTGCAAGATCTGAGTCCCTGGGGACGTAGTGTGTTACTGATGGTAGCCTTTCGTATGGTGGTCCCAGCTCTATGCAGGTCATTCACTAGGTCCCTCTGTGTGGTTCTGTGATTTTTGCTCTCCGTTCTTGTGATCATTTTGACCCCATGTGAGATCCTGCGTGGAGCCCCAGATCGAGGGAGATTATCAGTGGTCTTGTATGTCTTCCATTTTCTTATTATTGCTCCCACGGTTGGTTTCATCACACCAAGCTGCTTTCCTATTGCAGATTCAGTCTTCCCAGCCTGGTGTAGAGCTATAATTTTGCTTCTGGTGTCTTTTGATGGCTCTTTGGTATTCACCATAGTGGAGTTTGGAGTGTGACTGTTTGAGGTTGTGGATAGGTGTCTCTTATACTGATAACAAGTTCAAACAGGTGCCATTACTACAGGTAATGAGTGGAGGACAGAGGAGCCTCTTAAAGAAGAAGTTACAGATCTGTGAGAGCCAGAAATCTTGCATGTTTTTATGCTACCAAATACTTATTTACCGCCAGAATTTGCTAAATAAATCTTGCCAAATCAAACATAGTGATTTTCTGGATTTGTTTTCTCATTTTGACTCTCTTAGTTGTGGTCTACCTATGATGTCAATTACAGGCCTCTCTCATCTTTTTAAGGGGGAGAGCTTGCACAATTGGTGGCTGACTAAATATTTTTTCCCCACTGTACATATGAAAAACATGTTTATAAAGACTTTAAAAAAACATAACAAAAAAACAAAACAAAACATGTGTTTAGGTGTCAAATACAATAAGGGGTTGGTTATGCAGGGTATTTAGCAAGAAATATACAAATGTTGGTATGTTGGAGGGCATGAGGGACCTGACAGCTTCCTTTTAATATTAGGACACCACAAAAACAAATTATTGTATTAGATAGATTATAAATAGAAGTTCACTTTGAGAACCCACGTTTTGCATGTGAGCTGCCAGTTGGCTAGTACTGTAAAAAAAGACATCTCTTTAGGGTTCTGTGTAAGTCATGGTAAGACTCGTGCACACAATAGACGTGATATTAGCCGGTGCTGGGCCTGTCTGCTCTTGTGCAGGTGTTAGGATACGCTCAGGTTCACTTGGACACTAGTTTCTTTGAAGTGGTCAATCAATCAACATTTAGAAAACACAACATTTCTCGGGAAAGGCAATGATCTCCGCTAAAGTACACCCACGGATGTTTTCATTGGGTGCAATAGTCAATGTCTTCCTCATGCATCATTTCAAGCTTCTCATCACAGCTGTAATAAAGCAATTATTAGACCTTTCTAGGTCTACACCCATTATAGTATTTTTACAGTATATGAATACTCCTACTGTCTGACTGGTTGCAAAAAGGGATGTCATTTTATTATGTATGCTTGCACTCCCATGAGATTGTTGATCAATGGATGACTGCAGTATTTGGGGCACTGCTAATGAATGGCATGGTGTGTACTCAGTGGAAATCCTCCATTTTTGTTTACACAAAGGGATATTGTGTAAAAGTAATGCAAATCAGCTTTGAAATTATGCCAAGCCGACTGTCTTTATATAATAATGTAGAAATAATTAATAACATTAGACACATTAGCATCATAGCTCATGCACACAACACTGTGTTACAAATTGGTACAAACTTTCTAATCTTTGGGGCTACACTGTAGCTGTTCTTGCTGAAGCTGTCAGAAAAGATGGTGTGTTACGCAGAACTTCCTTATGCCGGGTTCAGATGGGCATATTTGACATACGTGTGCTTTCTGTGTTACAATCAATCAGATATAATGCAAACCATGGTTATTGGATAATTGGATAGGGCTAGTCAGATGGGAATTTTTTCACTCGGGCCGAGTGTCTGTGGGTAAAAAGTTGCAGCATTCGCCAGTCTCTTCCATTTTATTGTGATGAGATTTGCCTACTCAAGGCTCTGGGTGAGCAAAATTAAACTGATAGTATATAGATCATCCTTATAGCATCCATTTTTTACATTGCAATTGTTAATGTAGGAAACTGTATTTGGTCTTACAGATGTCATATGGAAGTAAAAACAGACATACATGGATGACCCACAGATGGAATATGAATGTCAATACAGATGAAAATTATCCCGTTTTGTCATATGCTCCTCTCAACTTGTCCTTACAATCACTGCTTTTAAGGGAGAATATATGTGCAATTCAGTGCAGTACTAAAGCACTATATGAGAGACACAAGTGCCCGTGGCCCTTTAGTTTGGAAAATAGGAAATAGGAAAACGCCAATTTTTGATTCCCAAATTCAAATTTATGGGAAACAATTAATACTCTTTTTTTTTGGTTGCACAATTTTTTTTTTTCTGGGTTTATAACAGTTATGTAATGGGTTCTTTGGCTTTATGATATTGATGATCCGAGGATAAGTAATCAATATCAGATTAGTGGAGTTCTGACAGCCCGCACCCCATGGATCAGCTGTTTTAGCAGCAGACGGATGTAAATGTAGCGCCACCACCGCCGCAGGGCCGAGGGGTACCCGGTACCGGGCCTCTGAGTCTCTGCTCTGGGGTTGTCACGGCGGCTAGGCCCCGGTCCGTGACCCTGCCGTGGGGCGCACAGTGAAATAGGGATAACGGATGATGGTGATGAGGCTGTAGTGGTTCAGTGCAGTAAATAACGAGGACAGCAGGTTGCAGTCTCTTTACCTCTTTACTGAAGATCTCTGGGTCCTCAGTCCAGAATACGGTTCACCAGGCTGCGCAAGTCCGGCCGGTCCAATGGCACCTCCAGAGTTCTCTTCACAGGTGGAAATCGGTGCCTTCCTTCTAGCGCTATGTGTTGCGGTCCTTCCCTGCTGTGCTTACGGAAAGTCCCCACAACTGTTGTGTCTGTTTCTTAAGTTCCCTCACAACTCAATTAGATGATGTTCTGCTAATTCCCCGTCCCTCCCTGGTGTTCTGGTTGGAACGGCACCCGTTTGACGGGTAGGCTCGGAGCTCTTCCGGGACCCTAGAGTCGCCCCTCTCCACAAGTTGCCCCCCAAGACTGCATAGGTGATTTAGGTGAGACAGCCCGCCTTAGACTGACTGTCCTGCCGCTGTTTGAAGTATTGCTTGAAGCTGAATGTTATAATACTCCCTCGGCGTTCCGGCCACCGGTAGTGCGCCTCAGTAGGATGTTGCCTCGGTCTTACAGCACGACCCCTACTGGTATTTCTCCTTTTGCGTGATCTCGTTTCTCACTCAGCACAATATATCTCGCTTCTAGTCCTTCCTTGGGCACCGCCGCTATGCTGAGCAGGCACGGTCCCGTTACGTTCGTTCAAGTTGCCAAGCCTCTGTCAGGATCCCACCCCTGACAGAGACCCTACTGTATCTTCCCCCACAACACCCTCTGCCACAAGGTGTTGCCTGGTTCCAACCCAGTCAGCTTTCTGATCTAACTTCCTGCCTGACCCCCAGTTTACCCACTATGGTGGGGAGTGGCCTAGTGAATAGAACCCTTAGCTCCCCCCGGAGGCCCGACTGTGAAATGTATTGGTGTCTGTGATACCTGATCAGATGAACTCCTTCAGTGCCATCAGACGCACCATAGCTCCCCTTAGTGGCGGAGCCACAGCACTGCAACGACCAGGACTCTGGGGCGCTGCACTCCCCCCTGGTTAAACACAGTACTCCGGGACTGGGAAGAAAACAACAATACAAGTCAGCAAAAAGACATACAATTTTGTTGAGTGTAGTAACAATAAGCATATTTAAACGGGCTTCCCTTTATGGGAGGTAAGGACACTTGAACGTTACAAACGTGGTTAAATATCATAGCAACATGCTACAAATAACTGTTCTTACCCAACCGGGTATTCTACTAAGTGCAACATTGTTGAACAATAATCTAACATTGCCTTTAAGGACATACACTCTAAATCCACTAAAGACCTTCCTATAATCACATTATAAGGTAATTTAACTTTTTCATTCTCCTTCTTTAAATCTGCAGGACCGCCTGTCCTATCGGCGCCAGACCTACTGCCTCTCCTTTCTTACAGGACCGCTCCTTTCAGCCCGAGCCTTCTGTCTTTTCAACTACTATACACAGTATAGAACATAACACACTTTCAGTTTAAGAGCACTGAGCCATCTCTACATGACTCCTATGAGGACTCAGGGTTTACCTTCTATCCTAACTATCTATCAACATTATTAAAACATTTTCTATTGAACATCAAGCCTTCTCATTATCTTTCTCTCTATCATGCATGCTGGACATCACGTCTATCCCTACGGGCCCACTGCATCTTTCTTCTATCTTTCACTTTTTCTTTTCAGAGAACATCATCAGCATTTCTTCACAATCAACTAGTTAAATACATATAACTTACTCACATAAACATTATCATCACTTTCTTTGGTCAAGACATTATTGCTTCCAGTCTTAAAGCAATATCACGGTTTAAGCGCAACAAATGAACATCCCCTTTAAGAGAGGACCAAGTCTCTATGAGGTAGCGCGTTTTCTCAAGCTACCAGTCCATACTCAGCAAAGGTTCCAGTGTGGTATCTTCACAAAGAGTCCTTCTTTAAGTAAAACCAGTAGGGAGCACCTTTAATAAGGTGCAAACTATATACAAGAAGTTCGGATCATGCACTGTTCATGATTTCAGCAGTTCTGGAAACTTTGTGCAAAAACTTGGAAAAATCAAACAAAAGCAAAACAATAGGGATCCCGGGTCAACAGAAGGATCCCCTTAAGAGTTAACCCTGGACGGGTCTTAGCAGCAAAACAGCAGAGAAACAGTTAACTATTTACATGTTCAGGGTATCGAGGTTTTTTCCTTATAGCAAATCACAAGACATCAGCCGGAAGTGGACACCTTCCGACTGTGCAGGCTTCGATCCTTGGTCAGCAGCTGATGCCGCACCAGTGTCACTGGCGGATTTCCCTGGTGTAGTCAGACCTCCTGATGTCTGAACCTGAAGGCGGACTCTAGCTGCCAGCTCAGTCGCTGCAATGAGACGTACGGCGGCAATATTGGTAAGATCCGTCACGTCTGGTTCCATCATGGTTGAAGTAACAGATGACACTCTTCCAGGCCCACAGCGGCGCACATTCCGGGCATACCATCCGCATGCATTCCGATGACGGGTGTAAGTCACTTGATCCCCCTTTTTCAATGGGTCACCACTTCGGCCACAGCAGGGAGTCTTCACGTTGCAACTGGCAACAAAGACGTCAGTTGGTAACCCTGGTTCCTGTATGGAACCCCATCCCCTCCTCGGGTGGAAGGTCAATACAGTGCCCCGCTTTACCATATCCCTGTCATCACATACAAGAGGCGATGGTTGCGCCCTCAGTGGGTCAGTCGGTTCTGCCTCTTTTTGCCGTTTCCAATGTAAGATCAAGCATTGTTTGTATTGTTCCCAGGTAAGTACAGCAAGGGTGAATCCTTCTTCCCGAATTCCATCTGGCCCAACCCGGGGAGTGTCCCACTGGAGGATCACCCCATCTGGCCCAACGTCTATGGGTTCTCCCATCCTAGTCGGCAGCAGCGGTACCAGCTTCCCCATTGCATCAGGAGGTAACACCATTAACTCTGCCGAGCGGAGGCGGCTTTTACTGGGGTGGGGGCCGGTCGCGGGAGCGGGATCGGGCGAGGGAGCAGGGGCGTCTTCCATACCTGCGCCTGTTTTGATTCCACCGATGTCGACCCAATCCCTCAACGAGGACGCTGGAGTCGGCTGCAGTCCGGACCGCGGCTCCTCCACCGCGGTCCCCGGGTGTGGCTCCGCCCACCATGGTTCCTCCTCCACTAGCTCCGAGGACGGGATGGGTAGGTTCAGCTCCGCGGCCGGTTCCAAGGAATTCAGATCCTTCCGCTGCAGTGGACGTAGGTCCGCCTCTGGTGGAAGGGGACAAGCCGGGATCGCTTCTTCCCCGTTCAGGCACTTGCTGTTCGTCATCGCTGCCTGATAGTCGGTGGCAGTGCATGCACCTGACTCCGCCATTTCTCCGGGGTCGAGCTTCTCCGTCATCCGCCTCCCGCCGCCGCAAACCAAGGGGTCGTCCTCTGTTTTGAGGCAGGTCTCCGCTTTGCAGCAAGAGGTGCAGGGGGCGGTCACCGCTTCTGGCGCCACTTTGGTAGTCTCCTCCCATGGCACGCCCCCCTTCTTCTTTGGTGTAGCAATGGCGGCGGTTTTTGGCGGGAACTTTTAGCGGCAAACAGCACAGCACAGTCTTTGCAATATAGTACAGCCCAAGCACAACAAATCACAGTTCCAAGGCACACTGTTGTGTATCCGCTTTTTGGGCTCCCCTGGTGGTTGCTGGTGGTACTGGTGACTTGTTTGCACTTTGCTTCTTCTGTTCACCTGCTTCCATCAGTGTTTGGGAGTTTCCTATTTAGCCTTGCTCTCCAGTCATTTCCTTGCCGGTCATCATTGTAACCAGAGCCTTCGGTTGCATGTTCCTGCTACTAGTCTGCTGATCAGCTAAGTGGACTTTGTCCTTTTGTTTTGTACCTTTTGTCCAGTTTGCAGTTTTTGTAATTCTCTGTAGCTGGAAGCTCTTGCGGGCTGAAATTGCCACTCCTGTGTCATGAGTTGACACAGGAGTCTTAAAGTAATTTCAGGATGGTTTTTGAAAGGGTTTTCAGTTGACCGTGAAGTCCTCTTTTGTATCCTTCTGCTATCTAGTAAGTGGACCTCTCTTTGCTAAATCTACTTTCATACTGTGTATGTCTTTTCCTCTTAATTCACCGTTATTACATGTGGGGGGCTGCTATCATCTTTTGGGGTATTTCCCTAGAGGTAAGCCAGGTCTGTTTCTTCCTCTACCAGGCGTAGTTAGTCCTCCGGCTGGCGCGTGGCATATAGGAAGCCGTAGGTATGCTCCCTGGCTACTGTTAGTTGTGTGGTAGATTTAGCTCACGGTCAACTCGAGTTTCCATCACCCGAGAGCTCGTTCATTACTTATATGTTTCTTACGTTCCCTTGCCATTGGGAACCATGACAGCACACATGACCTGATTCTTCAGGCTTAAGTAGATCCTGTTCGTGACGCCAAGTTGTAGCGCCCCCACCGCCGCAGGGCCGAGGGGTACCCGGTACCGGGCCTCTGAGTCTCTGCTCTGGGGTTGTCACGGCGGCTAGGCCCCGGTCCGTGACCCTGCCGTGGGGCGCACAGTGAAATAGGGATAACGGATGATGGTGATGAGGCTGTAGTGGTGCAGTGCAGTAAATAACGAGGACACCAGGTTGCAGTCTCTTTACCTCTTTACTGAAGATCTCTGGGTCCTCAGTCCAGAATACGGTTCACCAGGCTGCGCAAGTCCGGCCGGTCCAATGGCACCTCCAGAGTTCTCTTCACAGGTGGAAATCGGTGCCTTCCTTCTAGCGCTATGTGTTGCGGTCCTTCCCTGCTGTGCTTACGGAAAGTCCCCACAACTGTTGTGTCTGTTTCTTAAGTTCCCTCACAACTCAATTAGATGATGTTCTGCTAATTCCCCGTCCCTCCCTGGTGTTCTGGTTGGAACGGCACCCGTTTGACGGGTAGGCTCGGAGCTCTTCCGGGACCCTAGAGTCGCCCCTCTCCACAAGTTGCCCCCCAAGACTGCATAGGTGATTTAGGTGAGACAGCCCGCCTTAGACTGACTGTCCTGCCGCTGTTTGAAGTATTGCTTGAAGCTGAATGTTATAATACTCCCTCGGCGTTCCGGCCACCGGTAGTGCGCCTCAGTAGGATGTTGCCTCGGTCTTACAGCATGACCCCTACTGGTATTTCTCCTTTTGCGTGATCTCGTTTCTCACTCAGCACAATCTATCTCGCTTCTAGTCCTTCCTTGGGCACCGCCGCTATGCTGAGCAGGCACGGTCCCGTTACGTTCGTTCAAGTTGCCAAGCCTCTGTCAGGATCCCACCCCTGACAGAGACCCTACTGTATCTTCCCCCACAACACCCTCTGCCACAAGGTGTTGCCTGGTTCCAACCCAGTCAGCTTTCTGATCTAACTTCCTGCCTGACCCCCAGTTTACCCACTATGGTGGGGAGTGGCCTAGTGAATAGAACCCTTAGCTCCCCCCGGAGGCCCGACTGTGAAATGTATTGGTGTCTGTGATACCTGATCAGATGAACTCCTTCAGTGCCATCAGACGCACCATAGCTCCCCTGTCATGGTTCCCAATGGCAAGGGAACGTAAGAAACATATAAGTAACGAACGAGCTCTCGGGTGATGGAAACTCGAGTTGACCGTGAGCTAAATCTACCACACAACTAACAGTAGCCAGGGAGCATACCTACGGCTTCCTATATGCCACGCGCCAGCCGGAGGACTAACTACGCCTGGTAGAGGAAGAAACAGACCTGGCTTACCTCTAGGGAAATACCCCAAAAGATGATAGCAGCCCCCCACATGTAATAACGGTGAATTAAGAGGAAAAGACATACACAGTATGAAAGTAGATTTAGCAAAGAGAGGTCCACTTACTAGATAGCAGAAGGATACAAAAGAGGACTTCACGGTCAACTGAAAACCCTTTCAAAAACCATCCTGAAATTACTTTAAGACTCCTGTGTCAACTCATGACACAGGAGTGGCAATTTCAGCCCGCAAGAGCTTCCAGCTACAGAGAATTACAAAAACTGCAAACTGGACAAAAGGTACAAAACAAAAGGACAAAGTCCACTTAGCTGATCAGCAGACTAGTAGCAGGAACATGCAACCGAAGGCTCTGGTTACAATGATGACCGGCAAGGAAATGACTGGAGAGCAAGGCTAAATAGGAAACTCCCAAACACTGATGGAAGCAGGTGAACAGAAGCAGCAAAGTGCAAACAAGTCACCAGTACCACCAGCAACCACCAGGGGAGCCCAAAAAGCGGATACACAACAGTACCCTCCCCTTAAGGAGGGGGCACCGAACCCTCACAAGAACCGCCAGGGCGATCTGGATGAGCCCTATGAAAGGCACGAACCAAATCCGAGGTATGAACATCAGAGGCAGTTACCGAAGAATTATCTTCCTGACCATAGCCTTTCCATTTAACCAGATATTGAAGTCTCCGTCTGGAAATACGGGAGTCCAAGATCTTCTCTACGACGTACTCCAATTCACCCTCCACCAGCACAGGAGCAGGAGGTTCAGTAGAAGGAACCACCGGTACCTCATATCTCCGCAACAACGACCGATGGAACACATTATGGATAGCGAAAGATGCCGGGAGGTCCAAACGAAAGGAAACAGGGTTAAGAATCTCCAAAATCCTATAAGGACCGATGAACCGAGGCTTAAATTTGGGAGAAGAAACCCTCATAGGGACAAAACGGGAAGACAACCACACCAAGTCCCCAACGCGAAGGTGGGGACCAACACGACGACGACGGTTAGCAAACTGCTGAGTCCTCTCCTGGGACAATTCCAAATTATCCACCACTTGTCCCCAAATCCGATGCAACTGATCCACCACCGCATCCACTCCAGGACAATCCGAAGATTCAACCTGACCAGATGAAAAACGCGGATGAAACCCTGAATTGCAAAAGAAAGGAGAAACCAAAGTGGCAGAACTAGCCCGATTATTAAGAGCAAACTCCGCCAACGGCAGAAAGGCAGCCCAATCCTCCTGATCCGCAGACACAAAACACCTCAAATAAGTCTCCAAAGTTTGATTAGTTCGCTCCGTCTGGCCATTGGTCTGAGGATGGAATGCAGACGAAAAGGACAAATCAATGCCCAACCTGGCACAGACTGCCCGCCAAAATCTAGACACGAACTGGGTACCCCTGTCAGAAACGATGTTTTCCGGAATACCATGCAAGCGAACCACATTTTGAAAAAACAGAGGGACCAACTCAGATGAGGAAGGCAACTTAGGCAATGGCACCAAATGAACCATTTTAGAAAAACGGTCACACACCACCCAGATGACAGACATCTTCTGAGAAACAGGGAGATCCGAGATAAAGTCCATAGAGATGTG
Organism: Ranitomeya variabilis; assembly: GCF_051348905.1. NCBI lineage: Eukaryota > Metazoa > Chordata > Amphibia > Anura > Dendrobatidae > Ranitomeya > Ranitomeya variabilis. The sequence continues at coordinate 298,523,836 of NC_135236.1, read as the reverse complement.
CGTCCAAGGCCTCTTCGGAATAGGCAAGGGCAACAACAACCCACTAGCCCTAGAACAACAAGGCTTGGCCCGAGCACACACATCGCAAGACTGCACAAAAACACGCACATCTCGAGACAGGGAAGGCCACCAGAAGGATCTAGCCACCAAATCTCTGGTGCCAAAAATTCCCGGATGACCTGCCAGAGTAGAAGAATGAACTTCCGAGATGACTCTAGTGGTCCACTCGTCAGGAACAAACAGTCTACCAGACGGACAACGATCAGGTCTATCCGCCTGAAATTCTTGCAAAGCACGTCGCAAATCTGGAGAGACAGCAGACAAAACCACTCCATCCTTAAGGACACCAGCAGGTTCAGAATTCCCAGGAGAGTCAGGCTCAAAACTCCTAGAAAGAGCATCTGCTTTCACATTCCTAGAACCCGGTAAGTACGAGACCACAAAATTAAACCGGGAAAAGAACAACGACCAACGTGCCTGTCTAGGATTCAGGCGCCTGGAAGACTACAAATAAATTAAATTCTTGTGATCAGTCAAAACTACCACCTGATGTCTGGCACCCTCAAGCCAATGACGCCACTCCTCAAATGCCCACTTCATGGCCAAAAGCTCCCGATTACCAACATCATAGTTTCGCTCGGCGGCCAAAAATTTTCGCGAAAAGAACGCACAAGGTCTCATCACTGAGCAGTCGGAACTTTTCTGCGACAAAACCGCCCCCGCTCCGATCTCGGAAGTATCGACCTCAACCTGAAAGGGAAGAGAAACATCAGGCTGGCGCAACACAGGGGCAGACAAAAAGCGGCGCTTAAGCTCCCGAAAGGCCTCCACGGCAGCAGGGGACCAATTGGCAACATCAGCACCCTTTTTGGTCAAATCCGTCAGAGGTTTAGCAACGCCAGAAAAACCAGCTATAAATCGACGATAAAAATTAGCAAAGCCCAAGAATTTCTGGAGACTCTTCAGAGAAGTAGGCTGCGTCCAGTCGTAAATAGCCCGAACCTTGACAGGGTCCATCTCAATAGAAGAAGGGGAAAAAATATATCCCAAAAATGAAATTTTTTGAACCCCAAAAACACACTTTGAACCCTTTACACACAAAGAATTCTCCCGCAAAACCTGAAAAACCCTCCTGACCTGCTGAACATGAGACTCCCAGTCATCAGAAAAAATCAAAATATAATCCAAGTACACAATCATAAATGTATCCAAATATTCACGGAAAGTATCATGCATTAAGGACTGAAAGACAGAAGGTGCATTAGAAAGGCCGAAAGGCATTACCAAATACTCAAAATGGCCCTCAGGCGTATTAAATGCGGTCTTCCACTCATCCCCCTGCTTAATTCGCACCAAATTATACGCCCCACGAAGATCAATCTTAGAGAACCACTTAGCCCCCCTTATGCGAGCAAACAAATCAGTCAGCAAAGGCAACGGATACTGATATTTGACTGTAATTTTATTCAGGAGACGATAATCAATACAAGGCCTCAGAGAGCCATCCTTTTTAGAGACAAAGAAAAAAACGGCTCCTAAAGGTGATGAAGAAAGACGAATATGTCCCTTTTCCAGGGACTCCTTAATATACTCGCGCATAGCAGCATGTTCAGGTACAGATAGGTTAAACAAACGACCCTTTGGAAATTTACTGCCAGGAATCAGATCTATGGCGCAATCACAATCCCTGTGAGGAGGGAGTGAACCAATCTTAGGCTCTTCAAAAATATCACGATAATCAGACAAAAATGCCGGAATCTCAGATGGAATAGATGACGAAATGGACACCATAGGAGTGTCCCCATGAGCCCCCCGACATCCCCAGCTTAACACAGACATAGCCTTCCAGTCAAGGACTGGGTTATGAGACTGTAACCATGGTAATCCAAGCACCAAAACATCATGTAAATTGTACAACACAAGGAAGCGAATCACCTCCTGATGGTCTGGAGTCATACGCATAGTCACTTGCGTCCAGAACTGTGGTTTATTACAAGCCAAAGGTGTAGAATCAATACCCTTCAGAGGTATAGGGACTTCCAGAGGCTCTAAATCAAACCCACAGCGCCTGGCAAAGGACCAGTCCATAAGACTCAGAGCGGCGCCAGAGTCCACATAGGCATCCACGGTAATAACTGATAATGAACAAATCAAGGTTACAGACAAAATAAATTTGGACTGTAAAGTGCCAATTGAAATGGACTTGTCAACCTTCCTAGTACGCTTAGAGCATGCCGATATAACATGAGCAGAATCACCACAATAGAAGCATAACCCATTTCTACGCCTATAATTCTGCCGCTCGCTTCTGGACATAACTCTGTCACATTGCATTTTCTCTGGCGTCTCTTCAGAAGATACCGCCAAATGGTGCACGGGTTTGCGCTCCCGCAAACGCCGATCAATCTGAATTGCCATTGTCATGGACTCATTCAGACCTGTAGGCGCAGGGAACCCGACCATAACATCTTTAACGGCATCAGAAAGGCCCTCTCTGAAATTTGCCGCTAAGGCGCACTCATTCCACTGAGTAAGCACAGACCACCTACGAAATTTTTGGCAGTATATCTCCGCTTCATCTTGCCCTTGAGATAGGGCTATCAAAGCTTTTTCAGCTTGAATCTCCAAATTAGGTTCCTCATAAAGCAACCCTAAAGCCAGGAAAAACGCATCCACATTGAGCAACGCAGGATCCCCTGGTGCCAATGAAAATGCCCAATTTTGAGGGTCACCTCGCAGCAAAGAGATTACAATCTTAACCTGCTGGACAGGATCTCCTGAGGAGTGAGGTCTGAGAGAAAGGAATAATTTACAATTATATTTGAAATTCAAAAACCGAGATCTATCTCCGGAAAACACCTCTGGTGTAGGGATTTTAGGTTCAGAAATAGGAGCATGTATAACAAAATCTTGTAAATTTTGAACCTTCGTAGCAAGATTATTTAAACCTGCAGCCAAACTCTGAGGATCCATCTTTAAACAGGTGAGCTCAGAGCCATTCAAGGATTATAAGGAGAGAAAGGCAAAGGCTGTAATTAAAGCTGAAATACAACTGATCCAACTATGGAGCAAGCATAGAGGAAAAAGGGAAAAAAAAAAAAATTTACAGACTTCTTTTTTCTCTCCTTTCTTCTGCCAATAAGTTTAACACAGGCCGGTCATACTGTCATGGTTCCCAATGGCAAGGGAACGTAAGAAACATATAAGTAACGAACGAGCTCTCGGGTGATGGAAACTCGAGTTGACCGTGAGCTAAATCTACCACACAACTAACAGTAGCCAGGGAGCATTCCTACGGCTCCCTATATGCCACGCGCCAGCCGGAGGACTAACTACGCCTGGTAGAGGAAGAAACAGACCTGGCTTACCTCTAGGGAAATACCCCAAAAGATGATAGCAGCCCCCCACATGTAATAACGGTGAATTAAGAGGAAAATACATACACAGTATGAAAGTAGATTTAGCAAAGAGAGGTCCACTTACTAGATAGCAGAAGGATACAAAAGAGGACTTCACGGTCAACTGAAAACCCTTTCAAAAACCATCCTGAAATTACTTTAAGACTCCTGTGTCAACTCATGACACAGGAGTGGCAATTTCAGCCCGCAAGAGCTTCCAGCTACAGAGAATTACAAAAACTGCAAACTGGACAAAAGGTACAAAACAAAAGGACAAAGTCCACTTAGCTGATCAGCAGACTAGTAGCAGGAACATGCAACCGAAGGCTCTGGTTACAATGATGACCGGCAAGGAAATGACTGGAGAGCAAGGCTAAATAGGAAACTCCCAAACACTGATGGAAGCAGGTGAACAGAAGCAGCAAAGTGCAAACAAGTCACCAGTACCACCAGCAACCACCAGGGGAGCCCAAAAAGCGGATACACAATACTCCCCTTAGTGGCGGAGCCACAGCACTGCAACGACCAGGACTCTGGGGCGCTGCATAAACAGTGAGCAAACGGGAACAGCACAGACCTGTTCAATGTGTAGAGGCCATTACCAAAAATGATGGCACAATTCCAATCTAATAATGATAACTGAAATGTGTGTGAATGGTCACTTCTTAATACAGTGATTGGCAGCGGTGCCTGGTATTGGTGAGCTCACTGCTGATACCCATCAACAAAGACAGGTAGCAGTGACGGAAAACTAGCACTCAGGGGTGGACATATCATTGTGAGATGAGGGCCAACATCCGCTTCCAAAGCAGGTGGTGCATTATAATGAGCTATTGGACTGCAAAGGGCCCATATACTGTTCTGCCACAGGGGCCCTCTTCCGTCTGTGTGTTCCCCTGCTAGCGCTTAGGCCGGTTGCAGATGTTATTATATTGGGGCTCAAGAACTTGAAGTTATTTCTCTGATGACTGAAGGCTGCTCATGTTCAACCTTATGTCTTACAGCCACTCCTTGTGCGCTCCATGAACTTATAACTGTGTTTCATACAGTTTGACTTCTCAGTTTCCATAGTTTCTATAATAACTGCAGCATGTGATCACATGTTGCTCTTACAGTTATGCATGACTTGACTTCTTACAGTAAGTACTAGTGATTCATCTCATCTGATAAAGCTTTCAGTGACTAGTACTTCACATGTCAGCGTATCATATAACTGACTTATGATGCAGTGGAGTTTAGTACATGACACTTCCATCAAGTGCGGCAACACAGCTGACACTGGGTTCAGACAAGTGTATGCAAAATAGTCAGTTTTTCCTTCACAATTTTTCATCCGTATTTCCATCTGTGTGCAAACCGCATGTTCGTTTTTACAAGTACAACTTATAAATAATAAAGCGCAAATAGTTTTCTATGCTAATAATTTCAATAGATTCATGAATAACACATGATATATGGATTAAATTAGTGCATGTTTTTACATGCAGTCCATCAGTCCGTTTGTGGAAATTCATGACTACCACATTGACTTGCATTCGTCAGTGTGCTGTCTGTATGCTACAGTGCATGGATCAATTATACACTCATCTAAATGATCCCTAAAACAAGGTAGTTTATTTGCCCCCCTACTCACTACTTTAATATACGTTACATTTATTCAAATCAGAGAAATACATGACTTACAGTGGCATGTAAAAGTACAAAGTTACTTGAATGCCGAAAAGGTGGGAATCCTAAACCACCCGTCAGTCCCGACGCGCGTTTCGGAGACTTGCTCCTTTGTCAGGGGACGTTTAGGGGCAGTTTAGGATTCCCATCTTTTCGGCATTCAGGTAACTTTGTACTAATATTTCTTTTCTCCCCTCTCCCTCCTTTTGGCTACATGCGTCACCACTATATACCATCTGAGTCTCACCTCTAATAACCGGTTCTGTATGAACCAGCTGTTTACTTATATCACCATCTGATCATGGCCACTGGGTTAAGATATAGATTATATATATCCTAGACATCCATTTAACCTAGATCTCGGACAATATACTGTTTCAGCAGATATATATTTCTCTATATATAGGTTGGGGGTGTTATCTTTTATATGTTCTTATTGAATTTTTTGCCCAGCAAGACATACATGACTTATGTCAAATAAATATTATATATGGTGGTTTTCTATCCAACCTTCGTTGTTTTTGCACAGTTGCACTTTTCTGCATGCTATTTGCACATGTTCCCCATTAGTTCCATGATATGTTCCAATAAATCCTTTTTGTACTTACATCTTGGATCGTATTGTCGCATTCTTGTGGTTACCACAAGCTTTCTCTCCTCTTAGGTATTAACCATGCATGAGCCCATTTCTCTTTTTGTAATTTTTAAAATGTAAAAGATGAGCATTTATATTTTTGCCTAAAATACATAGAAAATGTGTCATCTTTAACTTAAGGTCTTTTAGAGATTATTTCATCTTCAACTTGCTTAATTGTTAACAATAATAGTAATTTTGACCAAACCTTTACATGTCACTGTACATCTACTATAGTGTAAAATACTTGGCACACATTTGGTGTGATAATCAAGGATATAATTATTATTGTAGAAAATACAGACAAAAATTAGAGACGTTTCGGTCAGAACATGACCTTCATCAGTCATTAACAGAAACATATTCAAAATATGCAAGTAAATCAAAATAAAAAATGTCAACATATGATTACCGTATATACTCGAGTATAAGCAGACCCGAGTATAAGCCGACCCCCCTAATTTTGCGACAAAAAACTGGGAAAACTTAATGTCTCGATTATAAGCTTAGGGTGGAAAATGCAGTAGCTACCGGTAAATTTCAAAAATAAAAATAGATACCAATAAAAGTAAAATTAATTGAGACATCAGTAGTTTAAGTGTTTTGGAATATCCATATTGAATCAGGAGCCCCATATAATGCTCCATACAGTTCATGATGGGCCCCATAAGATGCTCCATGCAGTTCATGATGGGCCCCATAAGATGCTCCATACAATTCATGATGGGCCCCATAAGATGCTCCATATTAAAATATGCCCCATATAATGCTGCACAAAGGTTAATAATGGCCCCATAAGATGCTCCTTAGACACATTTGCCCCATACAGTACTGCATAAAGGTTAATAAGGGCCCCATAAGATGCTCCAGAGATATTTGCCCCATATAATGCACAAATGTTGATTATGGCCCCATAAGATGCTCCATAGAGATATTTTCCCCATATAATGCTGCACAAACATTGATTATGGCCCCATAAGATGCTCCATAAAGATATTTGCCCCATATAATGCTGCACAAACGTTGAATATGGCCCCATAAGATGCTCCATAGAGATATTTGCCCCACATGCTGTTGCTGCCATTAAAAAAAAAGTAATAACATATTCACTTCTCGTCGCTCAGGCCCCCGGCACTTGCAATACTCACGGGTCCTCGTTCCGGCATGACAACCAGAGGTCTCCAGAGGTCTTCAGCAGACTTCTATAGTTGTCATAGTCGGATTGCTATGAGCGCTGCCCGATGGTCGGCGCTCATAGCAAGTGAGCATTTCTGTTACACACAGGCGATTGTGTGTAGCAGAGCCGATCAGACAACTGCAGCTTCTAGTCTCCCATGGAGACTATTGAAGCATGCAAAATGTAAAAAAGAATGTTGTTAAACATATTAAAATTAAAAAAATAAAAGTTCAAATCACCCCCCTTTCGCCCCATTCAAAATAAAGCAATAAAAAAAATCAAACATACACATATTTGGTATTGCCGTGTTCAGAATAGCCCGATCTATCAATATAAAAAAGTAAAAACCTGATTGCTAAATTCAAAACGTCAGAATTACGTTTTTTTGGTCGCTCCACATTGCAATAAAATGCAATAATGGGCGATCAAAAGATTGTATCTACATCAAAATGGTATCCATAAAAACGTCAGCTCGGCGCACAAAAAATAAGCCTTCATCCAGCCCCAGATCATGAAAAATGGAGACACTTACTGGTCTCAGAAAATGGAGCCTTTTCTTTTTTTTTTTACCTTAGTTTGGATTTTTTTCACCACTTAAATAAAAAAGAACCTAGACATGTTTGGTGTCTATGAACGCGCAATGACCTTGAGAATCATGATGGCAGGTCAGTTTTAGCATTTGCAATTTCACCGCACTTGTAATTTTTTTCCTGTTTTCCAGTACATGATATGTTAAAACCAATGGTGTCGTTCAAAAGTACAACTTGTCTTGCAAGAAACAAGTCCTCACATGGCCATATTGATGGAAAAATAAAAAAGTTATGGCTCTGGGAAGAAGGGGAGCAAAAACACGAAAATGCAAAAACGAAAATACCTCCGGTCAGGAAGGGGTTAATGCATCTTTGCTTCAACGCCATCACCAAATACTCGTAGCCACTCATGAGGCAAATAGGATTTAGGCTATGTTTCTACAATGAGTATAGTAGTAGTTTCTTTCTAGTATATAATGTTTTAAATAAAGCTGCTTTGTTTTTAATGCATCCTGGTATTTGGCTTTGATAACATTTTATTGATACTATCATGTGCAGAATACATGCATTTTAGTGCATTTCTGCTCTGCAAGATTTTAGTTATGTAACTAAATACTATTGAGAAAGTTTGTGCATAAAACTCATCATATCCACAATAAAAATTGATATGTTGCAGACTTCCAACATGCAACGCAGGTCAGTTTACACTGAGTAAAAAAATGCCATTGACTTTACCGAAACAGTAAGTCTATGTGCACACGTCAGGATTAGGGTTGAGCGAAACGGATCGTACATTTTAAAAAATCGCCGTCTTTCGGCAAAGTCGGGTTTCGTGAAACCCGACCCGATCCCAGCGTGGGATCGGCCATGCGGTCGGCGAGTCACGTTTCGTATGACGCTTTAAGCGCCATTTCTCAGCCAATGAAGGTGGACGCAGAGTGTGGGCAGCGTGATGACATAGGTCTCGGTCCCCACCATCTTAGAGAAGGGCATGACAGTGTTTGGCTTGCTTTCTGCGGTGTCACAGGGGCTATAAAGGGGCGTGCACGCCGACCGCCATCTTACTGCTGCCGATCTTAGCATAGGGAGAGGTTGCTGTAGCTTCGTCAGAAGCAGGGATATTGTTAGGGAGGAAAGATTAACCCCCAAACCGCTTGTGCTGTGGCGATTTCCACTGTCCAACACCACCTTTTCTTTGCAGGGACAGTGGAGGCTAGATTTCTGTGCATCAGCTCTGTAGCTTATAAGGCTCCCTGATAGCTGCATTGCTGTTTGTACGCCGCTGTGCAAACCAACTGCTTTTTTCAAAGCAAAAATCCTGTTGCTTCTTTCTGCACAGTTCTCTTGTTTCTTTGTCCACCACACTCTTGTGTGCAGCAGTCCTTTTTATTGCTGCCATACTTGTCCTTTGATCATTGTAGGGAGATTGAAATTCTACTACAGCCCTTGTATTTTTTGATATATCTTCCAGCCACTTTCTGACAATCAAACTGTGTAGTGTAATACAGTGGGCCTGATTTTTTTCTGCATTCTCCCACACATAAAAAGGGAGATTTATATTGCCACTGAGTGCATCTGCGTCAGTCCTGTTTGTGGTATATCTGCCAGCCTCTTTCTGCCACTCAAACTGTGTAGTGTAATACAGTGGGCCTGATTTTTCTGCTGTCTCCCACACATAAAAAGGGAGATTTATATTGCCACTGAGTGCATCTGCGTCAGTCCTGTTTGTGGCATATCTGCCAGCCACTTTCTGCCACTCAAACTGTGTAGTGTAATACAGTGGGCCTGATGTTTTCCTGCATTCTCCTACACATAAAAAAGGAGATTTATATTGCCACTGAGTGCATCTGCGTCAGTCCCGTTTGGCGTATATCTGCCACTTTCTGCCACTCAAACTGTGCAGTGTAATACAGTGGGCCTGATTTTTCTGCTGTCTCCCACACATAAAAAGGGAGATTTATATTGCCACTAAGTGCATCTGCGTCAGTCCTGTTTGGCGTATATCTGCTAGTCACTTTCTGCCACTTATACTGTGTAGTGTAATACAGTGGGCCTGAATTTTGCAGCAGTCCCCCACACATATAGAAAGGGAGATTTAAATTCACAACAAGTTTACATACACCTTCTACCTTGTTTTACAGTACCATATAACGGTTGTTAGTTTGGTTACATTTTCCTAAGAATGAGGAAGTCTGGTGGAAGAGGTCATGGCCGTGGGCGGTCATTGCCAGCTGGTAATGATGGTGGTGGTGGTGGTGGAGCATCTGGTGGTAGTGGGAAAAGCAAAATAGCACCTAAGGCTCGAGTTGTTGAGCCAGCGTCATCGTCTGGCTACACAAGGCCTCGAAGGCTCCCTTTTCTGGGAGTAGGAAAACCGCTTTTAAAGCCAGAGCAGCAGGAAAAAGTTTTGGCTTTCCTTGCTGACTCAGCCTCTAGCTCTTTCGCCTCCTCTTCCGAAAGTTCCAAATTTGAAAGCAGCGAGTCATCAGTGGATGCTCACGGTCAGGATCAAATCGCTTCCTTGTGTCCTTCACCCAAAGCAAAAGTGAAGGATGCGGCAGGCGACACTACAGTTTACTCCATGGAGCTCTTTACACATACCGTGCCAGGGTTTGAAAGGGAAATAGTTCACAGCCCATTACAAGATGAATCGGACATGGAGTGCACAGATGCACAGCCACAGCTAGATTATTATGCTGTTCCATTGACTCAGATCACAACTTTGCCCTCGCAGTGTACTCAGCCAGAATCTGACCCTGATGAGACTATGGTGCCCCGTCCCGAACGCTATAGCACCTTACACGTTGACACAGAGGAAGGTGCACAGGACATTGAAGAGGAGGTGATACTCAGTTGTTGACCCCGATTGGCAGCCACTGGGGGAACAGGGTGCCGCTGGCAGTAGCTCTGAAGCGGAGGAGGATGAGCCGCAGCAGGCATCAATATCGCAACAGCTTTTATCTGGCAGGCCCGCATTAGGTCCAAAACGTGTGTCAAAAACCACAACAGGTGTAGGACAGTGTTGCAATCCGGTGACAGTAGCACGGCGTGCAAAGCCTGAAAAGGTATTCCATAGTAGGACGAGTGCAGTGTGGCAATTTTTTAACCAAGATCCGAATAATCAGTCCAAAGTTATATGTAAGAAATGCTCCAAGACCTTTAGCAGAGGGAAGAATCTACAAAGTTTAAATACAATGTGCATGCGTAGACATCTAACCAGCAGGCACTTGGAAGCATGGACTAACTACCAAACTTCCCGTACCATTGATGCACCTGCTCAAATTGAAGTTAGTCAGCAACGCAACATTGCTTCCCTCACTGGAAGCCCACCGGTTATGACACCACCAGTAACAAATGTGGAGGTATTGTCGCAAGGCCAAAGCAGTCAGGGAATCACAAGGTTCTTGGTTGGAAACACTGTAGGTAGGCCCACATCAAGAATACCATCACCAAGTCTCTCTCAATCTGCCATGTCCACCCCCACCCCCGCTAGTTCCACCATATGCAGCTCTCCAGTCCAGCTCAGCCTACGAGACTCTCGATAGGAAAAGAAAGTACTCTTCCTCTCATCCGCGTACACAGGGTTTGAACAGCTATATTGCTTGACTAATCTCGTTAGAGATGATGCCCTACTGGTTGGTTGAAAGCAAAGCGAAGTCCTGATGGCCTACACAGTACCACGCTATGACCTATCCAGTCGACACTTCTTTGCGAGAAAAGCCATCCCAGCACTCCACCAACATGTCAAAGAACGCATTGTCCATGCACTGAGGCAATCGGTCAGTAGAAAGGCGCACCTCACAACTGATTTATGGACCAGTAGGCATGGCCAGGGACGTTACATGTCCATCACGGCACACTGGGTTAATGTGGTGGATGCAGGGTCCACAGGGGGCAGACATAGTGGCACAGTTCTGCCTAGTCCACGGTCTAGGAAACAGTTGGCTGTAGGCGTTTGCACCTCCTCCTCCTCCTCCAGAAGCGAAAGCTCGTCCACAGAGCTCAGTCACACGAACACTCCATCCGCAGCTGCCAGTGTTGCACCCGTGGTGTCCCATTATGGAACAGCTAGTGGTAAGCGTCAGCAGGCTGTGCTGCAAATGAAGTGTTTGGGCGACAACAGACACACCGCGAAAGTACTGGCCGAGTACTTGCAGCAACAAACTCAGTCATGGCTGGGCAGTGTACATCTTGAGGCAGGCAATGTAGTCAGTGAAAACGGAAGGAATTTTATGGCTGCCATAGCCCTTTCCGAAATGAAACACATACCTTGCCTGGCTCACACCTTGAACCTTGTGGTGCAGTGCTTCCTCAAGAATTACCCTGATTTACCAGCCCTGCTCCTGAAGGTGCGCAGACTTTGCTCGCACATCCGCCGGTCGCCCGTCCACTCCAGCCATATGCGTAACCATCAGCGATCGCTGAATCTTCCCCAGCACCGCCTAATAATAGACGTTGCAACAAGGTGGAACTCTACACTGCACATGCTTCAGAGGCTGTGCGAGCAGAGGCGTGCTGTCATGTATTTGTGAGAGGATACACAAACAGGCAGGCAGTTGGATGGCAGACATGGAGTTGTCTGGTGTGCAGTGGTCGAAGCTCCAAGACCTCTGTCAAGTCCTTCAGTGTTTTGAGGAATGCACACGGCTGGTCAGTGCGGACGATGCCATCATAAGCATGAGCATCCCACTAATGCGTCTACTGATGCAAAGTTTGACGCACATCAAGGAGCAGGCGTCTGCAGCCGAGGAGGAGGGAAGCCTTGAAGACAGTCAGCCATTGTCTGGTCAGGGAAGTCTCCGGGACAAGGTGGCGGATGAAGAGGAGGAGGAGGATGATGGGGCTGAATATTTATGGTTGGAGGATGCTTCTCAGGGGGCAATAGAAACTGGTGGCATTGCAAGGTCAGGTACAGGGTTTTTGCGGGCCATAAGTGAGGTAGATTTTCAAGAAAGTGCTCCTCAACCCAGCACAAGCAGTGAATTGACACCTGGAACTTTGGCCCACATGGCAGAGTATGCCTTGCGTATCCTAAAACGGGACTCCCGCATTATCAAAATGATGACCGATGATGATTACTGGTTGGCCTGCCTCCTGGATCCACGATACAAAGGCAAATTACAAAATATCATGCCACATGAGAACCTTGAGCAAATATTAGCTACCAAACAAGCAACTCTTGTAGACCGTTTGGTTCAGGCATTCCCAGCACACAGCGGCGCTGATGGTTCTCACACGAGCTGTAGGGGGCAACATGGCAGAGGTGCTAGAGGTGCACAAAGCCGAAGTGGCATTGGACAGAGGGGATTTCTCACCAGGTTGTGGAGTGATTTCGCAATGACCGCAGACACGGCAGGTACTGCTGCATCGATTCAAAGTGACAAGAGACAGCATTTGTCCAGTATGGTTGCCAACTATTTTTCCGCCATTATCGATGTTCTCCCTCACAGGTCATTCCCCTTTGATTACTGGGCATCCAAACTAGACACCTGGCCCGAATTGGCAGAATATGCATTACAGGAGCTCGCTTGCCCAGCTGCTAGTGTGCTCTCAGAAAGAGTCTTCAGTGCTGCAGGTTCAATACTGACCGAAAAAAGGACACGTCTGGCTCCCCGAAATGTTGATGATCTATCCTTCATTAATATGAACCAATCATGGATTTCGAATTATTTTGCCCCACCTTCCCCTGCTTACATGTAGCTTGCCAGAAAAAATTTCTTGTTTTTGGCCTCCTCTTACTGACTGCTCCAATTCCGCCATTTGCAGGTGCCGAATGTCCACCATAGGCCATTTGTATACCTCCCTAAATGGGCTGACTCCCCCCACAGGGCCGTGGTCACAATGTGGCGCAAGCACCCGTGCGAGTGCCGTTTGCCTGGACAGGTGGGTGTGCCCACTCTTGGGCCACGGCACTGGCACAGGGTCCCTCATAGTACAATGAAGTGTCTCTGACGGTGGTGGTGCACAACCAATGTCAGACACACCGTCATAATATGAGGGGCCCTGGGCCAGTACCGCCGCCCACGAGAGAGTGTTCCCCCCCAGCTCGAACTGTGCTCCACCACTTGCAAAACTCACCTCTCCCTGCCCCACCACTGTGTAGTCTGTGCTGTTAAATCCTTAAATGGTACTGCAATAACAAATTTGTTGCAATGATCGATGATAGTAAAAATATACAGGGGCCCTGGCCTCCATTTAGACCCCTTAATGCTTTGCGCCAACTACCCCTGTCTGCAACTCTGCAGAGGAGCCCACCCCTGTACCTCGCTATGCCACCAGTTTATTTATGACCAATTCCTTGGCTGACATTTAGCCCACTTTAGTATTTTGGCCTACTAACTGTGTCAGCCACTTCTAACAGTTGACCTCCGCTGAACGAAGCTATGCCACCTCTGTACTCCTGTTACCAATTGTGAACTGCATGTAGCCTACTTACTTATTTGTGCCTAGTAACTGTGTCAGCCTCTCATAACAGTTGTCCTTCCACGCTGAAACAAGCTATGGCGCCTGCTTAGTCCTGCTAGCAGTTTTGAACTGCATTTAGACACCTTTTTTTAGGTTAGGCCTCTGTCTGTCTGTCTGTCGGCACCACACATTACAACTGTCACCCCCCTGAAACAAGCTAGGCCGCCTGGTTAGTCCTGCTAGCAGTTTAGAACTGCATGAAGCCACCGTTTTTTATTTTAGGCCTCTGTCTGTCTGTCTGTCGGCGCCACACATTACAACTGTCCCCCCCTGAAACAAGCTAGGCCGCCTGGTTAGTCCTGCTAGCAGTTTTGAACTGCATTTAGACACCTTTTTTAGGTTAGGCCTCTGTCTGTCTGTCTGTCGGCGCCACACATTACAACTGTCCCCCCCTGAAACAAGCTAGGCCGCCTGTGTACTCCTCTTACCAATGTAGAACAGTATTTAGCCTACTTATTTATTTTGTCCTAGTAACTGTGTCAGACTCTCACAACAGTTGTCCTCCACCGCTGAACCCAGCAAGGCCGCCTGTGTACTCCTCTTACCAATTGTGAACTGCATATATCGTTCTTTTTTATTTTACGCTTACTTAGTGTGTCAGAGCCACTAATTACACTTGTCCTCCTCCGCTGAACCACGTTATGCCGACTGTGTACTCCTATTACAAATTTTGAACTGCAATTAGCCACCTTTTTTAATTGTAGGCCTACTCTGTCTGTCTGAGCCACTTATTACAGTTGTCCTCCGCTGAACAAAGCTATGCCGCCTGTATACTCCACTAACCAATTTTGAACTGCATTTTGCCTACTTTCTTATTTATGCCTACTAACTGTGTCTGCCTCCCTTTACAGTTGTCCTCCACTCAACAAAGCTGAGCCTCAGTTTTCATCCGATGTCAGATATTAAACTGCATTTGGCCTACTTGTTTGGTTGGGCCTACTAACGGTGTCTGCTGCTGCTTGGTGTTCTCCTCCACTGAACAAACCTGAGCTTCAATCTTCAGGCTTTCGGCCTATAGGAAATTTTAAACTGCATTTGGCCTACTAGTTTGGTTGGGCCCTACTAACGGTGTCTGCCGCTCCTTGCTTGTCTCCTCCACTGAACAAAGCTGAGCTTCAATCTTCAGGCTTTTGGCCTATATCAGATATTAAATGGCATTTGGCCTACTAGTTTGGTTGGGCCCTACTAACGGTGTCTGCCGCTCCTTGCTTGTCTCCTTCACTGAACAAAGCTGAGCTTCAGTCTTCAGGCTTTCGGCCTATAGGAAATTTTAAACTGCATTTGGCCTACTTGTTTGGTTGGGCCCTACTAACGGTGTCTGCCGCTCCTTGCTTGTCTCCTCCACTGAACAAAGCTGAGCTTCAATCTTCAGGCTTTCGGCCTATATCAGATATTAAACTGCATTTGGCCTACTTGTTTGGTTGGGCCCTAGTAACGGTGTCTGCCGCTCCTTGCTTGTCTCCTCCACTGAACAAAGCTGAGCTTCAATCTTCAGGCTTTCAGACTATATCAGATATTAAACTGCATTTGGCCTACTAGTTTGGTTGGGCCCTAGTAACGGTGTCTGCCGCTCCTTGCTTGTCTCCTCCACTGAACAAACCTAAGCTTCAATATTCAGGCTTTCGGCCTATATCAGATATTAAACTGCATTTGGCCTACTAGTTTGGTTGGGCCCTAGTAACGGTGTCTGCCACTCCTTGCTTGTCTCCTCCACTGAACAAAGCTGAGTTTCAATCTTCAGGCTTTCGGCCTATATCAGATATTAAACTGCATTTGGCCTACTAGTTTGGTTGGGCCCTAGTAACGGTGTCTGCCGCTCCTTGCTTGTCTCCTCCACTGAACAAAGCTGAGCTTCAATCTTCAGGCTTTCGGCCTATAGGAAATTTTAAACTGCATTTGGCCTACTAGTTTGGTTGGGCCCTAGTAACGGTGTCTGCCGCTGCTTGCTTGTGTCCTCCACTGAACAAAGCTGAGCTTCAATCTTCAGGCTTTCGGCCTATAGGAAATTTTAAACGGCATTTGGCCTACTTGTTTGGTTGGGCCTACTAACGGTGTCTGCCGCTCCTTGCTTGTCTCCTCCACTGAACAAGCTGAGCTTCAATCTTCAGGCTTTCGGCCTATATCAGATATTAAACGGCATTTGGCCTACTAGTTTGGATGGGCCCTACTAACGGTGTCTGCCGCTCCTTGCTTGTCTCCGCCACTGAACAAAGCTGAGCTTCAGTCTTCAGGCTTTCAGGCCTATAGGAAATTTTAAACTGCATTTGGCCTACTTGTTTGGTTGGGCCTACTAACGGTGTCTGCCGCTACTTGGTGTTCTCCTCCAATGAACAAAGCAGTGCCGCCTGTTTACTCCTGTTACCAATTTTGAACTGCATTTAGCCTACTTTATTCTTTGGGACTATATCTCTGTTTCCTCCTCATCCTGCCCATTGCCCAGCCACTGCTAGATGAGTCTGCTGGTAC
This sequence comes from Ranitomeya variabilis, assembly GCF_051348905.1. Taxonomy (NCBI): domain Eukaryota; kingdom Metazoa; phylum Chordata; class Amphibia; order Anura; family Dendrobatidae; genus Ranitomeya; species Ranitomeya variabilis. The sequence goes on along the minus strand of NC_135236.1, from coordinate 298,507,498 downwards.
ATTGACTCAGACCACTACATTCCCCTTGCACTCTACACAGCCAGAATCTGACCCTGCTGAAAGTCAGGTTCCCCTTCCTGCATACTATACCACCTTACACGGGGACAAAGAGGAAGGTGCAGATGAAAGTGCAGGTTCCTTCATCAGGTGGGGAAGCATACTCGTTGGCGACGTCACTGGCACAGGGCCCCTCATAGTACGCAAAAGTGTCCCTGCCGGTGGGAGGCGCCCCCGCTGTCAAACACACCGCCGTACTTTGAGGGGCCCTGTGCCAGTGCCAATGCGAACAAGTGGGCCCCCACTGCTTGCTCGGGATCACAGCACTTGCAAAGTTTTAATACTTACCTCTCCCGGCTCCACCGCCGTGACGTAGTCTGCGTTTCCTGGGCCCACAAAAAACTTGAGCCAGCCCTACCCCCCCCACAACTTTAGCCAAATGACCCCCAATTTTCAATGCCTAACTATTATTATAAGGTAAATTAAGATTCACAAGCTTAAGTGACAAGAATTGATGTTTTTGACATTAAAATGGGCACTGTTGGTGTTTTCCTGTCCTCCACTCACTGCCGACTTTGATTCCCCATTGACTTACATTGGGTTTCATGTTTCGGTCGATCCCCGACTTTTTGCAATAATCGGCCGATTTCACTCGACCCGACTTTTGACAAATTCGGGTTTCGCGAAACCCGACTCGATCTTAAAAAAGTAAAAGTCGCTCAACCCTAGTCAGGATTCTTTGCAGAAATTTCCTGAACAAAACCGGACTTTTTCTGCAGGAAATCCGCATGCGTTTTTTTTCTAATTTTTGTGCAGATTTTTCCTCTTTTTTCCCGGAGCTTCCCAATGCATTATTAGCGGGAAATCCGCAAAAAATCTGCAAAATTAATGAACATGCTACATTTTTTACTGCGATGTGTTTTTTTCGTGGAAAAAAACGCAACATATGCACAAAAATTGCAGATTGCATTCTATTAATAGGATGCGTTTTTTTCACGGTTTTATCGCGTTTTTATAGCGAAAAAACACAAAAAATCTGGAATGTGTGCACACAGCCTTAGACACTGCATTTTTTTCCTGGTGAAAATACACAGGCACATTCTGAGGATACACTGATGCAAAACACTGATGACACTGGTGCCATTTTTTCACGCACATTTTTAAACACGGACTGTTGACTAAGGCCTTAGCATCATCATTGTATGTAATTTATCATCATGTTTAACTGCAAGAAAGCATTGTCAACCCAACAAGCTCCCTTCTTATTGTATACAATACACTTATGTGTTACCGTTCAATATAATTGTTATTATTGTAATTATTCTATTACTCACCTTATTATTAGTGCTTTCTTTTTGGGTGTATTTTTTTTTTATATTAGCTAATTATCATATTGTCCATACCTAATTGTGATTATATTTTCTGATTTAATTAAAGAATATCTGTCACCAGATTTCACAATACAAACTGCATACATTATTAAATAAATCTCTGAGACCTGATGTGGCTGGTTTATTTGTGCATTTTATGAGTCCAGTCTTAGCTAAACTCATAAAATTATAATTTGTATTTAAGGATTTCATTGTCATTCCAACATGGGTTTTTCAAATTAAGTAAAACAGTCTCATTAACCACATGTTACCACATAGTGACCGAGAAATACCATCATACTGATTATTAACAAAAACTACAGTAATATTATCACTATACAGTGGTAGACACTAGACACGAGTTCTACACATATAGTATGCATATCTATTAAGTGAGTACAACACAAGCAAATCTAGCAATCGCAAGTGACATCTTGTTCATTTTCCCTTTTCTTCTCCAGGAGACCCAACCTCACATGAAGATATCTTCCTTTCATAAGTCCTCTCTGCCAAATGTAATGCAGAGACATCATTGGATGATAATCCAGCATCTTCCCCACTTTCCTCCAACTACTTAGCGCCCTAGACAGTTAAGCTTTGTTTACATGCAGCATATTTTTTGCTGTGTTTTTTTTAATGCAAATTAAAAGCTTTTTTACAGCACCGCAAAGCTATGAGATCTCAAATTGTGTATGCACTCAGTTGTTTTTTTATCTCTACATTTTTAAGGGTTTTTAGTGAATAAACCTAACTTTATTAACCCCTTCTCAACCTTGGACGGACCGAATACTTCATAGTTGGCTGGTACTTACAAACCTTGGATGTATTGGGTACATCATGGCTAAAATGCGGCGCTGTGATCTCATCCATATACCGGCACCATCTTGCAGCAGGGCACATGGAGTCGTTGTCCTGGGGGGTGTCTCTGCCCCTTCCGCAACTACCATAGCTGTGATTGGCTGTTCAATTCAGATCAGCCAGTCACAGCATTTCCAGTGTTTCAGGAAATCAGATTGCCTGAAACACTGATGTTCAGCCTAGGATCAGTGCTGTAAGGGCACCGATCATAGACTGGAGCTTAGCAACCTGAATTCCACAATGACCGCTCTGAACTTCCTCATTCCAGCTTGGGGATGTAACAGAGCGGTCACTGTGCTGATCTGTCATGCTGTGCTAGACCTTGTTCTGCCACAGACTTTTTGAAGCCTGTGCATCACTGCTGGTGTTCATGCTCTTGCTCCTGCTGCTGCTGAAGAAAGAAGAGTTCCTGATCCCTCCTTAATCCTTGCCTGATCTTTCCTAATCCACACCAGTCCCCCTTTCCTCTCTTTTCTCCCTTTTTTCCCTTTCTGCCCACCCACCCCTCTGCACCGAGTGCTGATCAGTAGTGTTGAGCGATACCGTCCGATACTTGAAAGTATCGGTATCGGATAGTATCGGCCGATACCCGAAAAGTATCGGATATCGCCGATACCGATACCAATACAAGTCAATGGGACACCAAGTATCGGAAGGTATCCTGATGGTTCCCAGGGTCTGAAGGAGAGGAAACTCTCCGTCAGGCCCTGGGATCCATATTACTGTGTAAAATAAAGAATTAAAATAAAAAATATTGATATACTCACCTCTCCGGAGGCCCCTGGACATCACCGCTGGTAACCGGCAGCCTTCTTTACTTAAAATGAGCGCGTTTACGGCCTTCCATGACGTCACGGCTTCTGATTGGTCGCGTGCCGCTCATGTGACCGCCACGCGACCAATCACAAGCCGTGACGTAATTCTCAGGTCCTAAATTCCTCATTCTTGGAATTTAGGACCTGAGAATTACGTCACGGCTTGTGATTGGTCGCGTGAGCGGTCACATGGGCGGCCGCGACCAATCACAAGCCATGACGTCATCTAAGGCCCTTCACGCGCTCATTCTTAAGAAGGAAGGCTGCCGGAAAGAAGCAGGGCACGTCCGAGGGTGAGTATATACCTAATAGGAATATACTCACCCTCGGCTTCTTTCCGGCAGCCTTCCTTCCTAAGAATGAGCACGTTCAGGGCCTTAGATGACGTCACGGCTTGTGATTGGTCGCGTGGCGGTCACATGAGTGGCACGCGACCAGTCAGAAGCCGTGACGTCATGGAAGGTGCTGAACGCACTCATTTTAAGCAAAGCAGGCTGCCGGTTACCAGTGGTGATGTCCAGGGGCCTCCGGAGAGGTGAGTATATCAATATTTTTTATTTTAATTCTTTATTTTTTACATGGATATGGATCCCAGGGCCTGAAGGAGAGTTTCCTCTCCTTCAGACCCTGGGAACCATACACTGGGAACTTCCGATTCCGATTCCCGATACCACAAAAGTATCGGATCTCAGTATCGGAATGCTCAACACTACTGATCAGTACTTGATCGCTCAATTTCTAGAAGTTTTTTTTTCTTTCTTGTGCATCCTGCAGCCACTAAGCGCTGATCAGTGACGCAAATCACTGATCAATGTCCGGGCTTGCTATTTTCCAGGACCACATCCATGTGTGCATCCTGCAGCCGACTAGTGCTGATCAGTAACACAAATCACTGGTCCGAACTTGTGCTTGCTGTTTTCCACAATATTTTTTCCCTCAATTAATTTTTCTCCTCCCCATTTGCACCACTCCATGTGTGCATCCTACAGCTGCCGAGCAGTTGATCAGACGCACACCCCTGATTGGCACCTGTGCCCACTTTTGGCAAGGATTTTTTTTCCCTGTTTATTTTTTTGGCACTTTTTTGCACCACATACAGCCGTCAAGTGCTGGTCAGTTGCGAATATCACTGACCGGTCTCCGGTTGTTGTTTTTTTTGTGAAAAAATAATTGAGTAAATAATAATTTAGATTAATTGAAATAAGTAGATTAGAGACAATAAAAATATACTGTAGTAATCTTTGTCTACTACAGTATTTTTTACTGAATTGGGTTAGTGTCAGATAGTAAAGCTGAGCGAATACTTCAATATTCGGTTTGGCTCACTATTGCCGAATTTGCAATATTCATCAATTTAATCGTCGATTTAATCACCGAACATAGCCAAATGCCATACACAGCACAAACACTGGTGTTTTCCATGCTGTGTGACGACGTGGGAAACACCGGCGTAGCGCTTCTGATTGTCTTTAATGTTTTACCCCCGGTAGAACGTTACCGCCATCAGAGCCTTGCAGAGTCATGCTGTCAGATGCTGGCGTGACCCCACAGAGATGCAGTGACCAGCTGTAAAAAGCTTACCACAGATCAGCAGGCACCAGCTGATGAGAGACTACTCCTCCCATCAGCCTATGTCTGCTGTCAGTTATAACAGTGATAGCAGGAGCCATTGATTGGAGAAGTAGTCTCTCATCAGCCAGTGCCTGTGCTCAAAGTAGAAAAAAAGTAAATTAATTAAATACATATTCAAATAAAAATAAGAAACACATTATACTCACCTAACACCAAATCCCCGATGTCCTCATCTATAAAAAATGTAAACTAAAAAAATATATAATAATTTTATAATAATAATTTTTATTTATATAGCGCCAACATATTCCGCAGCGCTTTACAAATTAATATAATCACCTTAAAGTCTAATCCCCGATGCCCATGTCTCCTAGAAAATGAATCAAAAATAATAAACCACCATATACTCACCTGTCCACCATAGTTCACATAATCAAAAGTGTCCCTCGGCGCTCTCACGTGTAGAACAGTCATATCGGGAGATGTGACTGCTCTAACCGGCCGACGGCGATACACTGACAGGAAGTAATCGCTTCCACAGTGTAAAGCACTGAGTTGCTGTGAGAGAGGTCACACGAGTTCATAATGGTGGTGCCGTAAGTGAGATCACTGGAGCTCATCAGCTGATGAACTCATTGGACCTCTCTCACGGCAGCTCAGTACTATACAATGCAGGAACAATTACCTCCTGTGTCAGTGTATAGCCGACTGTCTTTGAAAGCAGTCACATCAGTGGGTGGGGGAGAAGGCAATGATGGAGGTGGTGGAATGGCCAATGATGGGGTGGTGGGAGAGGACAATAATGGGATTTGGGGGAAGGAGGACAATGAGAGGTGTTGGGATTGGAGGAAGGGGGATTTATAATGGATTTAGGAACAGGGGGAGGTGGAGGAAGACGTTATTATCGCTTATTATGTCTAACACAATCACTTAGTATATAGTGCACTCACTTATTATACATAGCGCAGCCCCTTAGTATATAGTGTACTCACTTATTATGTATAGCACCGTCCCTTAGTATACAGTGTACTCGCTTATTATGTATAGCACCATCCCTCAGTATATAGTGTAGTCACATTTTATGTATAGCACAGTCCCTTAGCATGTAGCGTACTCACTTATGCATTGTACAGTCTCTTAGTATATAGTGTACTCACTTATTATGTTTAACACAGTCCCTTAGTATATAGTGTACTTACTTATTATGTATAACACAGTCCCTTAGTATATAGTGTACTTACTTATTATGTATAACAAAATCATTAGTTACACACAGTAGTTTCCTCTTTTATTATGTATAACACTGTCTCTTATTACGTACCATCCTCTTTAGTTATATATGATGCCATCCCTTATTATATAGCTTCCACTGCTGTTAAGTACAGTGCTGTCTCTTACATAGTGTATTCTTGTTATTTTTGTTATTCACAGCAGCCTCTTTTATTACATAGTTCCCTCTCTTGTTAGATATAAAATGACTGCTGATGGAGGAGCCGGTGACCAGACTGCCAGTCTATCAGCTCCTCCATTAGAAAATATACAGCTATCAAGACAGGATGGTATGTAATAAAAAACAGGGCTCTATATAATCCAATATGAAAGGGATGATGCTGTACATAACAAGAGAGGGCACTGTATAATAAGGGATGGCAATATACATAATAAAGGAGACTATGTAATATATATATATATACACATGCATGTGTGTGTGGCTATATATACAGCTGTGCTCAAAAGTTTACATACCCCAGCAGAACTTTTGCTTTCTTGTCCTTTTTTCAGGTAATATGAAAGATAACACCAAAATGTTTTCCCCACTCATGGTTGGTGGTTGATTGAAGCCATTTATTGTCAAACTATTGTGTTTTCTCTTTTTAAATCATCACGACAACCCAAGGCATCCAAATGACCCTGATCAAAAATTCACATACCCTGGTGATTTTGGCCTGATAACATGCACAGAAGTTGACACAAAAGGGTTTGAATGGCTACTAAAGGTAACATCCTCACCTGTGTCCTGTTTGCTTGTAATCGGTGTATGTGCATAAAAGCTGAGTGACTTTCTGGGATCCAGAAAGACTCTTGCATCTTTCATCCAGCCACTGACATTTTTGGAATGTGAGTCATGGGGAAAGCAATAGAATTGTCAATGGATCTATGGGAAAAGATAGCTGAACTGTATAAAACAGTAAAGGGATACAAAAAGATATCCAAGGAATTGATAATGCCAGTCAGCAGCGTTCAAACTGTGATTAAGAAATGGAAAATCATGCGCTCTGTAAAAACAAAACCACGATCAGGTAGACCAACAAAAATGTCGTCCACAACTGCCAGGAAAATTGTTCGGGATGCAAAGAAAAACCCACAAATAACATCAGCTGAAATACAAGACTCTCTGAAAACTAGGCAGGCACTTGAAGAAAAATTGGCTGCATGATTGAGTTGCCAGAAGAAAGCCATTACTGCCCAAATGCCACAAGGTATCTCACCTACAATACGCAAAACAGGTAATTTGAAGTGACAAGACCATAATTTTACTTTTTGGCCACAACCATGAACGTTACATGTGGAGAGAGAGGTTAACAAAGGTCTATGATGAAAGGAACACCATGCCTACTGTAATGCACGGATGTGGATCGCTGATGTTTTGGGGATGTGTAAGCTACAAAGGCACAGGAAACTTGGTCAAAGTTGAAGTTAAGATGAATGCAGAACGTTATCAGCAAATACTGGAGGGAAATTTGCACTCATCAGCCCGGAAGCTGCACATGGGATGTACTTGGATGTTCCAGCATGACAATGATCCAAAACACAAGGCCAAATCGACCTGTCATTGGCTACAGCAAAACAAAGTGAAGGTTCTGGAGTGGCCATCTTAGTCTCCTGACCCCAATATCATTGAGCCACTCTGGGGAGATCTCTAGCGCACAGTTCATGCTAGACAGTCCAGGAATTTACATGAACTGGAGGCTTTTTGCCAAGAAGAGTGGGCAGCTTTACTCTGAGAAAATAAAGAACCTCATCCACAACTACCACAAAGAACTTCAAGCTGTCATTGATGTTAGCGGGTGCAATACATGGTATTAAGACATGGGATATGTGAACTTTTGATCAGGGTCATTTGGATATTTTGGGTTGTCATTTTGATTTAAAAAGAGAAAACACAGTAGTTTGACAATAAATGGCTTCACCCAAAAACTTTGAGTGGAGAAAAAGTTTTGGTGTTAGCATTCATATTCTCAGGAAAAAGGCCAAGAAAGCAAAAATTCTGTCTGTATGAGGTAAACTTTTTGAGCACAATGGTATATGTAAATATATGTGTTTATATATAAATATGTAGCTTTGTCACCATAAAAGGAGGGGGCCCAGACACATTTCTTGCACAGGGACCCCAAGCTGTCAGTGTCCGCCCCTGAGTTTACCACAACAATGAAGTACAATTAGTGTTTAGCGATACCTTCTGATATCCAGAAGTATCGGATTGGATAGGCCCATACCAAAAAATATCAGATATCGCCGATACCGATACCCGATACCAATGCAAGTCAATGGGACACAAATATCAGAATGTAAATAAGCCCTTTCTGTCCTTCTACATCCTGTTCTGGAGGGGGGAAGAGTGTGGGTGGTGCGTGGGTGGACACTGTGCGTGTCTGTGTGTGCGGGCGGGGTCTGTGCGGGCCTGCCGGGGATTTGTACGGGCCTGCCGGGGGTCTGTGCAGTCTGCCGGGGGTCTGTGCGTGCCTGCTGGGGGTCTGTGCAGGCTTGCCGAGGGTCTGTGCGGGCTGCCGGGGGTCTATGTGGGCTGCCGGGGGTCTGTGCGGGCCTGCTGGGGCTCTGTGCGGGCTGCCGGGGGTCTGTGCGGGCCTGCCGGGGCTCTGTGCGAGCTGCCGGGGGTCTGTGCGGGCTGCCGGGAGTCTTTGCGAGCTGCCGGGGGTCTGTGCGTGCCTGCCGGGGGTCTGTGCAGGCCTGCCGGGGCTCTGTGCGGGCTGCTGGGGGTCTGTGCGGACCTGCCGGGGCTCTGTGCGGGCTGCTGGGGGTCTGTGCGGGCTGCCAGGGATCTGTGCGGGCCTGCCGGGGCTCTGTGCGGGCTGCCGGGGGTCTGTACGGGCTGCCGGGGGTCTGTGCGGGCTGCCGGCGGTCTGTGCGTGTGTGCAGGCATCGTCTGATGGGACTACAAGTCCGATGGGACTACAAGTCCCATCGGACTATGCCTGCTACAGTGACAGTGATTGACACATTAGCCAATGATGGGACAGTAGTAGTCCCATCGTCCAGCTAATGTGTTGAATGTAAAAAAACGAAAAAAAAAAAACATGCATACTACATACATACTACATACATACCTACTACATGCATACATACATACTACATACATACTACATACAATACATTCATACATTACATACAATACATACATATAGACATACTGTACATTAAACATAGAGTACATACTCACCATCACTTGTCACTTTGTTCCCCAAAGCCAGTGTCAACTGTAAAAAATATTAAAATAACAAACAACCAATATACTCCCTGTTCTGCAGAAATCCACGAGTGTCCCACGAGGATCTCCCTTGGAGAACGGCAGCATCAGCTGATGCGACCGCTCTCCAGGGGCTCCAGGAATCCAGTGATGGGAGGAAGGTATCCTTCCGCACTGTATTTCTCCACCGCTGTAAGAAAAATAGTCTCTAGTCTCACTTTTGGCATTGCTGTGTGAGAAATTTTCCCATGTAGCATTTGCCATAAAGTGAGACTTTGAACTACAGTATAGTAACCTCAGTGATGCACTGCAGGAGTCATTGTCTCCTGTCAGTGTGTCACTGAGGGTCCTATAGAGCAGTGACATCACCCGATATCACTGTTCTATAGGGGAGATCGTCGTGGGACGCTCATTATTAATAGGACTACGGCGGACAGGTAGTATACGGTTTATTATTTTACATTTTTTGCAGGCGCTGAAGTATGGTAAGTATGGTTAAATGAAAAATATTAAACTACTTTTTTCCTAATGTGTGTGTGTTTTATTAACTCTTTATTACTATTGGATTAATAATGGATAGGCGTCTTATTGACACCTCTCCGTTATTAACCCGGCTTAATGTCACCTTACAATAGCAAGGTGACATTAACCCCTTATTACCCCATATCTCACTGCTATACGGGAGTGGGAAGAGCGGGGCTAAGTGCCAGAATTGGTGCATCTTACAGATGCGCCATTTCTGGGGCGGCTACGGACTGGTATTTGTAGCCGGGGGGGCAATATCCATGGCCTCTCTCTAGGCTGTGAATATCAGCCCGCAGCTGTCTGCGTAGCCTTTCTGGCTATAAAATATAGGGGGAACCCATGTCATTTTTTTGTGGGGTCCCCCTATTTTAATAGCCAGCAAAGGCTACGCAGACAGCTGCGGGCTGATACTTATAGCAGGCTACAAATATTGGCCCCCGGCCGTAGGCTTTCCCCCTCTGGTGCAGAAAATTGCATGGGAGCCCGCGCCGTTATTTTCCGTTTTTTTTTTTTAATTCAACGCTTATTAAGGCCTCTTTCATACTTGCGTCGGTACGGGTCCGTTGCTATGCGTCGGGCCGACGTACCGACGCACGTTGTGAAATTTGTGCACGACGTAGGCAGCGGATGCAGTTTTTCAATGCATCCGCTGCACATTCTGAAGTCCGGGGAAGAGGGTGCGGAGTTTCAGCCGCGCATGTGCGGTAGAAAATGGCGGACGCGACGGACAAAAAAACGTTCATTTGAACATTTTTTCGTGCCGACGGTCCGCCAAAACACGACGGATCCATTGCACGTGTGGCCATGTAGATATATTTATAGATAGATATATCTATAGATACATAGATGTATCTATCCATATATCTGGCTGCTTTCACACATCAGGTTTTTGCTGTCAGGCACAATCCGGCGAGTTTTGAAGAAAAACGTAAACAGTGGAAAAAAACGGATCCGGCGGAAAAAACAGATCCAGCGGAAAAAAACGGATTCGGTGGAAAAAAACGGATCCTGCGGAAAAAAATGGATCCGGTGGAAAAAACGGATCCGGTGGAAAAAAACGGATCTGGCAGAAAAAAAAAAAACGGATCTGGCAGAAAAAAATGGATCCGGCAGAAAAAAAGGTTCAGTTTTTTTCAAAACTCGCCGGATTGTGCCTGACGGCAAAAACCTGATGTGTGAAACCAGATATATGGATAGATACATGTATGTATCTATAGATATATCTATCTATAAATATATCTATAGATAGATATATCCATAGATACTGTATATAATAGAAAGGCCGATGTTTCTAAGGCTACTTTCACACTTGCGTTTTTAGCAATCCGTCGTTTTGGGAAAAAAACGGATCCTGCAAATGTGCTCGCAGGATGCGTTTTTTACCCATAGACTTGTATTAGCGACGGATCGCAACGGATGGCCACACGTCGCGTCCGTCGTGCAACGGATTCGTCTTGTTTTGGCGGACCGTCGGCACGAAAAAACGTTCAAGTGAACTTTTTTTGTCCGTCGCGTCCGCCACTTTCTACCACGCATACGCGGCCGAAACTCCACCTCCTCCTCCCTGGACTTCAGAATGGGCAGCGGATGCGTTGAAAAACTGCATGCGTTGAAAAACTGCATCCGCTGCCCACGTCGTGCACAAATTTCACAACGTGCGTTGGTACGTCGGCCCGACGCATAGCGACGGACCCATACCGACGCAAGTGTGAAAGAGGCCTTAATGACGTGGGGTCCCCCTATATTTTATAGCCAAAAAGGCTACGCAGACAGCTGCGGGCTGATATTCATAGCCTAGAGAGGGGCCATGGATATTGGCCCCCCCGGCTACAAATACCAGTCCTCAGCCACCCCAGAAATGGCACATCTGTAAGATGCGCCAATTCTGGCACTTAGCCCCTCTTTTCCCACTCCCATGTAGCGGTGGGATTTGGGGTAATAAGGGGTTAATGTCACCTTGCTATTGTAAGGTGACATTGAGCCTGGTTAATAACGGAGAGGCGTCAATAAGACGCCTATCCATTATTAATCCAATAGTAATAAAGGGTTAATAAAACACACACACATTAGGAAAAAAGTATTTTAATATTCTTCATTTAACCATACTTACCATACTTCAGCGCCTGCAAAAAACGTAAAATAATAAACCGTATACTACCTGTCCGCCGTAGTCCAATTAATAACGAGTGTCCCACGACGATCTCCCCTATAGAACAGTGACATTGGGTGATGTCACTGCTCTATAGGACCCTCAGTAACACACTGACAGGAGACAATGGCTCCTGCAGTGCATCACTGAGGTTACTATAGTTCAAAGTCTCACTTTATGGCAATTGCTGCGTGGGAAAATTTCTCACACAGCAATGCCAAAAGTGAGACTAGGGACTATTTTTTTACAGCGGCGGAGGAATACAGTGCAGAAGGATACCTTCCTACCGTCATTAGATTCCTGGAGCCCCTGGAGAGCGGTCGCATCAGCTGATGCTGCTGTTCTCCACGGGAGATCCTCGTGGGACACTCGTGGATTTCTACCGATCAGGGAGTTTATTGGTTGTTTGTTATGTTAATATTCTTTACAGATGACACTGGCTTCGGGGAACAAAGTGACAAGTGATGGTGAGTATGTACTCTATGTTATATGTACTGTATGTCTGTATGTATGTATTGTATGTAATGTATGAATGTATTGTATGTAGTATGTATGTAGTATGTATGTGGTATGTATGTATGTAGCATGTATGTAGTATGAAGTATGTATGTAGTATGCATGTAGTATGTAGTATGTATGTGTGTAGTATGTATGTAGTTTGTATGTAGTATTTAGTATGTATGGAGTATGTATGTAGTATGTATGTATGTAGAATGTATGTATGTATGTAGTATGTATGTAGTATGTATGTACTATGTATGTACTATGCATGTACTATGTTTGTAGTATTTTTTTTTTTACATTCAACACATTAGCCAGATGATGGGACTACTACTGTCCCATCATTGGCTAATGTGTCAATCACTGTCACTGTTGCAGGCATCGTCCGATGGGACTTGTAGTCCCATCGGACGATACCTGCACACACGCACAGACCCCCGGCAGCCCGCACAGAGCCCCGGCAGGCCCGCACAGAGCCCCGGCAGCCCACACACAGCCCTGGCAGGCCCGCACAGACCCCCGGCAGGCATGCACAGACTCCCGACAGCCCGCACAGACCCCCGGCAGCCCGCACAGACCCCCGGCAGGCATGCACAGACCCCCCACCGTCACGCACAGACCCCGCCTGCACACACACGCATGCAGTCTCCGCCCATGCACCGCCCACTCTCCATTATAGTGCATCATTGCACTATGGGAACTTCCAATTCCGGTATCCGATATCGCAAAAGTATCGGAACTCGGTATCGGAATTCTGATACAGCAAATATCGGCCGATACCCGATATTTGCAGTATCGGAATGCTCAACACTAAGTACAATATGTCGCGAAAAAACAATCTTAGAATCAGTGGGATCTGTTGAAGCATTCCGGAGTTATTACCTCATAAATTGACACTGGTCAGAATTGTAAAATTTGGCCTGGTCATGAAGGTGAAATCAGGCCTGGTGAGTGAAGGGGTTAAACATGTACTGTATACAAAGCCCATGTGTAATCCACACCCAAAAAACACATTAAAAACAAAGCACAAATGCCAAAAGTAGGGCATTTTCAATGCAGCGTTTTTACTGCCAAAAAAGTTGGTCGCAGGAAAAAGTGCTGCGTCTGAACATAGCCTAATAATGTTCCCTGAGATCTCTACAACGAATTAGTACAATTCTTTTGTGAACCATACAGTAATACTCTCCCTCTCTGAGCCGCCACATAGTAATTAGGTAACCTTTATGACAGTGCCCCCTCAGTTGCACCCACATGGAAAAAAGTTTATACTTCCCCAAATTAATAGTACCCCTCTGTGCCCACACACAATATATTGCACCCTGTATACCTCCACACAGTAATAATGCCCCATTGTGCTTCTACATAATAAATGTATCCCCTCTGTGCGCCACACAATAAAAATGCCCACCCTTGTGCCTACTTATAGTAATAGTTTTACATATGTTCCTTGACACAATAATAGTGCCTTTATTGTGCCTCTAAATATTAATAGGGTCGCCCCTGTATCTCCATACAGTAACAGTGCCCCAGTTGTACCTCCACCAATTAAAAGTTCTCCAATTATGTCTCCACATAGAAATAATGCCATTACTTATTCAATAGTAATCTCCCTTTGTGTCCCCAAGTGCCCTGGCAATAAAGTCAAATTAACTCCTCCTTCCTTGCCATGTGACCAACTGCTGGTAATGGCCAATTTGACATTTTTCAGAAATTACAGATGGGCAGCCCAAAGCTGCCGGCTAAGTATTCTTTCATAGGAAACAGCAACACTCATGGCTCTGGAGCTGTACAAAGCCTCTGCCGTGACATTGATTTCTATAAAAATATTGCTTCACACCATGACAGATGCACTTTGACTTTGACATCAGTTTGAATCCCATGGGTCATAGGTCATGATCAGGATTTTTTTTACATAAAAATACTGCAAGTGTGCACAGAGGCTAAAATAATTACCCTTGTATAAGGAAATGTTATATCTTCTGTAGAGTTTAATCATGAATATAGAAAAAGTGGAAAGCTGGCATCCATATTATGTTTCATAGAAGCAAATGTTTTACTAATAAGCTGGCCATATGGCAGCTGCCTTGTGTCATATCAGCTTCCAGGGAAGAATCCAGATATTATTATCAGCAAGCATGATATACTCTGAAATTACATTTATAAAATTAATTTCCTAGTTTTTCTTTCAGAGCATCACATTTATTTTCAATTAATTATCATAGATCAGATTTCAGTATTCAATATTTTTATTGTATTACTTTTATATATAATATATAATTCAATAAATTGATGTAATTGAATCTTTAGCATTAACATTAATATGTATGTATGGGGACTACCCCTTTATCAAGAGATCATTCACTATACGGTCATCTAAAGTCTATGCTCCATGGTTAACCTTAGAATGACATAGAAGATCTATTCAGAAGCTCCTTTACATCGACCGCATACCTTTATGTTTAATGGTCATTTAAACAAAAATGCTTGACTACAAATAATGAAATTTGATATATTTGGTTTTTGACTCCAAATATACAGTGGTAGAAATAAGTATTTGATCCCTTGCTGTTTTTGAAAATTTGTCCACTGACAAAGACATGAACAGTCTATAAATTTAAGTGTAGGTTAATTTTAACATTGAGAGATAGAATATCAAAAACAAAATCCAGAAAATCACATTGTATAAATTATATAAATGTATTTGAATTTTACAATGAGAAGAAAAGTATTTGATCCCTCTGGCAAACAACACTTAGCACTTGGTGGCAAAACCCTTGTTGGCAAGCACAGCAGTCAGATTTTTTTGTAGTTGATAATGAGGTTTGCGCACAAGTCAGGAGGAATTTTAGTCCACTCCACCTTGCAGATTATCGCTAAATCATTAAGATTTTAAGGCTGTTGCTTGGCCAATTGAAGCTTCAACTCCCTCCAAAAGTTTTCTATGGGACTAAGGTCTGGAGACTGGGCCACACCATAACTTTAATGTGCTTATTTTTAAGCCACTCCTTTGTTGGCTTGGCTGTATGTTTTGGGTCATTGTCTTGCTGGATGACCCAGTGTCATGTCGGACGCTGTTCATACTAGGGCGTTCGACAGACAGCGGTAATTCCGCTTTTGTCCACTATGCGCTCAGTGGCGTCGGCTAGTTTTTATCTAGCTGGTCTGGGGTTAATTTAGCTGGTGCTCGGATTGGAAGCTGGGTCACGCCCACTGCCTTTAAATAGTTCTTCTGAACATTGGGCGTCGCCGATTATAGCTTCTGTCTTGTGCTTGGTTATCTCGGTCTGGAGTGGTGGTCTAGGAGAAGGAGTATCGTATCTGGTGGTGTATTTCCCTTTGTCTTATTTTCTCCTTCCTTTATTTGTATTTGTTTTGCCCTGTGCACTGATAGTGTATTCCTGTGTGACTGCGGCGTGGTGCATATTTTCCGTTAACCTTGTCTGTGCTATCTGTGGGTATTGGTGTGTGGTCTCTTCACTGGGTGGTGGGTGGAGGTTTCAGCCTAGGGTTGAAACAGGAGACAGGGTGAGGATGGAGGCCCAGACATGCACACCATCAGTGTAAACTCTGGGAGAGGGTCAGTCAGGGTTTCCCAGAGTTGAGGGAAATCGCAGGGGCCTGGGTTATTAACTCTTGCCTACCTAGGCTTCCCATGACATTATAATCGGCCAACATTATTTGAATTCCATTGATTCCATGACTTCCATAATCCGCCAGTTGGAGGCGCTGTCCCTACAGGTCACTGAGTTGAGGGGGGCAGTGCAGCAACAGGGACTAGCAGTATCTAATGTGCAAGCTGGAGCGACAGGTAGAGATGCTGAGCCTAAGTTTCCTTTACCTGAAAGATTTGCTGGGGAACGCAGTAAATTTGTTACTTTTCGTGAAGCTTGCAAACTATATTTTCGTATGCGCTCGATCTCCTCAGGTAATGAGGCTCAGCGTGTGGGTCTGGTGTTGTCATTACTAAATGGGGATCCTCAAGCATGGGCGTTTTCTTTGCCTTCTGATTCTGCTGCATTTAACTCAGTGGAGAGTTTTTTTTCTGCTCTTGGACACATTTACGATGAGCCTGACAGAATGGCTCTAGCAGAATATAAGATATGCGCTATTTGCCAGGGGGAGCGTGTTGCAGAGGATTACGGTTCTGAATTTCACCGCTGGGTGGTCGACACACAGTGGAATGATCCCGCGCTGCGGAGTCAGTTTATTCATGGGGTTTCTGGAAGGGTTAAAAAAGCCCTCCTCATGTACGAGACTCCTGCTTCTCTAGATTCCGCTATGAGTCTTGTTGTCCGCATTGATCGCCGTCTGCGTCAGGGGGAGCATGAGATGCCACCTATGGGAAAGGGTTTAGGTTCACGTGAGGTTGCTGCAGGTGAGCCCACGGAGCCTATGCAAATCGCAGGGGTGTCACATGTTAAGCATCGAGCCCCTGTGCTCAAGAAGCAGGGAGCCTGTTTTTACTGTGGTAAAACTGGTCATTTTGTTAACATTTGTCCTCTGCTGTCTAAGAAAAACGCAACGGCGGAAAACTTCTAAGCTCAGAGGGTGTGGAAGAGACCAATCTGAGCTTATGCATATCCTCCATGGTGGTTTCTCAATGCATACTCCCTGCCAAAGTTATTGTCGCTGGCAGAGAGCTGCCAATCACTGTTTTTGTAGATAGTGGTTCTGCCACAAATCTTATTGATGAGGAGTTTGCGCGCACAGCCGGTTTTAGGATCGAAAAACTGCCTCATCCTATCCGCGTGGTCACCATCAATGCTGCTCCTCTCTCACAGGGGGAGATTACTGAGTTTGTGGCTGAGGTGAAACTCCACATTGGGGTTCTACATTTCGAGCAGGTTACATGTAAGGTGCTCAGGAATCTTCCTTCACAGGTGGTTTGGGGTTTTCCATGGTTGTCTATGCACAACCCGATTATTGACTGGAAAACTCGGGACATAATTCAGTGGAGCGAATTCTGCCAGGAGAATTGCCTGGCCACATGTGTGTCTGCTGTGACTTCAAGCGTTCCTGAGTCACTTCTGGATTTTGCGGATGTGTTCTCTGAGAAGGGTTGTTCAGAGTTGCCACCACATCTCCCCTATGACTGTACTATCAGGTTTAAACCAGGGGCCAAATTGCCTAAAGCAAGGATGTTTAACATCTCCGGTCTGGAGAGACAAGTGTTAAAGGATTACATTGCTGAAAGTTTGAGCAAAGGGCACATCAGGCCTTCGTCCTCGCCTGTGGCAGCGGGGTTCTTCTTCGTAAAGAAGAAAGATGGTGGACTACGCCCGTGTCTGGATTTCAGGGAGTTAAACCAGATTACGGTTCGTGATCCATACCCTATGCCTCTGATACCAGATTTGTTCAACCAGGTGACAGGTGCTAAGTGGTTTACCAAGCTTGACCTCAGGGGGGCGTACAACCTCATAAGAGTCCGTCAAGGTGATGAGTGGAAGACGGCTTTTAATACCCCTGAGGGTCATTTTGAAAATTTGGTGATGCCATTTGGGTTGACAAACGCACCTGCAGTGTTCCAACATTTCATAAATGATGTGTTCTCGCATGTTTTGGGGAAATTCGTTATTATGTACCTAGATGACATTCTCATATATTCTTGCGACCGTGATACTCATTTAGATCATGTCAGGCAGGTGTTACAGCTTCTCAGAGAGAATAAGCTCTATGCAAAACTTGAGAAATGTGTATTTTCGGTTCAGGAGTTGCCTTTCTTGGGTTATATTGTGTCTGCTTCTGGGTTTAAAATGGACGGCGCTAAGGTGCAAGCGGTGTTGCGTTGGGAACGGCCTGATAACCTAAAAGCACTTCAGCGGTTCCTTGGGTTTTCTAACTACTATAGGAAGTTTATCAAAGATTTTTCTATCATTGCTAAACCGCTAACTGACATGACTAAAAAGGGTACCGATTTCTCCGTTTGGCCTGAGGCTGCTGTGCGCGCATTTGAATTTCTTAAGAACAGTTTTGTTTCAGCCCCCATTCTTGTGCAGCCAGACGTATCGAAACCTTTTGTCGTGGAAGTCGATGCGTCTGAGGTTGGTGTGGGGGCGGTGTTGTCACAAGGCTCATCCTTGAGCGATTTGCGTCCTTGCGCCTATTTCTCCAAGAAACTGTTGTCTGCCGAACGTAACTACAATATCGGCAACAGGGAATTGTTGGCAATCAAGTTGGCCTTTGAGGAATGGTTACACTTCTTGGAGGGGTCGGTTCATCAGGTTACTGTTATTACCGACCATAAGAATTTGCTTTATTTGGAGTCTGCCAAGCGTCTATCTCCCAGGCAGGCTCGCTGGGCATTGTTTTTCACGCGGTTCAACTTTGTTGTTACTTACAGACCTGGGTCTAAAAACACTAAGGCGGACACTCTGTCCAGGTGTTTTCCGGGGGGAGAACCTCTGGAAGATGCGGTACCCATCCTCCAAAAGGGTGTTGTGGTTTCGGCTCTCACAACCGAGGTTGAGGCTGAGATTGCCGAGGCCCAGGAGGAGGTACCATCTGAGCTTCCCATCAACAAATCGTTTGTACCGCTTCATCTCCGCTTAAAGGTTTTGGCGGAGCATCATGATGCTGTCCTGGCTGGCCACCCAGGGGTAAGGGGTACTTTGGAGTTGGTGTCATGTTGGTTTTGGTGGCCCAAAATCCGACAGGACGTGGTCTCATACGTGTCAGCTTGCACCACGTGCGCTAGGGCTAAGATGCCCCGTTCCCGTCCTGTTGGCACACTACTTCCTCTCGAGGTACCTAGTAAGCCATGGACGGAGATCTCCATGGATTTTATCACTGACTTGCCCTCCTCAGCTGGGAACACGGTCATTTTGGTGATTGTTGATCGGTTCTCAAAAATGTCGCACTTTGTGTCTTTGCCTTCGTTGCCTAACGCTAAGACTCTGGCTCAGGTATTTGTGCAGGAGGTGGTCAGACTTCATGGGGTTACGTCTGACATCGTTTCTGATAGAGGTACTCAGTTTGTGGCAAAATTTTGGAAAGCGTTTTGCTCACGGCTGGGGATCAAGTTGTCTCATTCTTCGGCGTTTCATCCTCAGTCAAATGGTCAGACCGAGCGTATGAACCAAAATGCTGCTTTGTTTCTGATAACCAGGAGGAGTGGTCGACGTTCCTTCCTTTGGCTGAGTTTGCCATCAATAATCACCACCAGGAGTCTTCTGGGGAGTCTCCGTTTTTTTGTGTTTATGGGCTACATCCTCAATTTTGTACTTTGAGTCAGGGGGGCTCTTCCGGCGTCCCGGAGGAAGACCAGTTAGGAGCTCAACTGTCATCAGTCTGGAGGAGAGTTAAACAGCGCTTGCTGAGTGTGGGTGCTAGGTACAAACTTGTGGCTGACAGTAGGCGTGTGCCAGGTCCGGACCTGAGTGTGGATGACTGGGTGTGGTTGTCCACAAAAAACATAAGACTCAAAATACCATCCCTTAAATTGGGTCCTAGGTTTATTGGTCCATTTAGGGTCACCGCAGTCATTAACCCAGTAGCGTACCGATTGGAGCTTCCTACGGTGTATAAGATACACAACGTGTTCCACAGATCTCTTTTAACCCCTTCATGACCCAGCCTATTTTGACCTTAATGACCTGGCCGTTTTTTGAAATTCTGACCAGTGTCCCTTTATGAGGTAATAACTCAGGAACGCTTCAACGGATCCTAGCGGTTCTGAGTTTGTTTTTTCGTGACATATTGGGCTTCACGCTAGTGATAAATTAAGGTCGATAATTTTTGCGTTTATTTGTGAATAAAATGGAAATTTGGCTAAAATTTTGCAATTTTCAAATTTTGAATTTTTATTCTGTTAAACGAGAGAGTTATGTGACACAAAATAGTTAATAAATAACATTACCCACATGTCTACTTTACATCAGCACAATTTTGGAAACAACATTTTTTTTTGCTAGGAAGTTATAAGGGTTAAAATTTGACCAGCAATTTCTCATTTTTACAACGAAATTTACAAAACCATTTTTTTTAGGGACCACCTCACATTTGAACTCAGTTTGAGGCATCTATATGGCTGAAAATACCCAAAAGTGACACCATTCTAAAAACTGCACCCCTCAAGGTGCTCAAAACCACATTCAAGAAGTTTATTAACCCTTCAGGTGCTTCACAGCAGCAGAAGCAACATGGAAGGAAAAAATGAACATTTAACTTTTTAGTCACAAAAATGATGTTTTAGCAACAATCTTTTTATTTTTCCAAGGGTAAAAAGAGAAACTGGACCCCAAAAGTTATTGTACAATTTGTCCTGAGTACGCTGATACCCCGTATGTGGGTGGGAACCACTGTTTGAGCGCACGACAGGGCTCAGAAGAGAAGGACCGCCATTTGACTTTTTCAATGAAAAATTGGCTCCAATCTTTAGCGGACACCATGTCGCGTTTGGAGAGCCCCCGTGTGCCTAAACATTGGAGCTCTACCACAAGTGACCCCATTTAGGAAACTAGACCCCCCAAGGAGCTTACCTAGATGCATAGTGAGCACTTTGAACCCCCAGGTGCTTCACAAATTGATCCTTAAAAATGTAAAAGTCCTTTTTTTTCACAAAAAAATTATTTTAGCCTCAATTTGTTCATTTTTACATGGGCAACAGGATGAAATGGATCCTAAAATGTGTTGGGCAATTTCTCCTGAGTACACCGATACCTCATATGTGGTTACAAACCACTGTTTGTGCACACGGCAAGGCTCGGAAAGGAAGGAGCACCATTTGACTTTTGAATGAAAAATTATCTCCAATCGTTAGCGGACACCATGTTGCATTTGGAGAGCCCCTGTGTGCCTAAGCATTGGAGCTCCTCCACATGTGACCCCATTTTGGAAACTAGACCCCCCAAGGAACTTATCTAGATGCATAGTGAGCACTTTGAACCCCAAGGTGCTTCACAAATTGATCCGTAAAAATGAAAAAGTACTTTTTTTTTCACAACAAATTTCTTTTAGCCTCAATTTGTTCATTTTCACATGGGCAACAGGATAAAATGGATCCTAAAATTTATTGGGCAAATTTCTCCTGAGTACACCGATACCTCACATGTGGGTAAACCACTGTTTGGGCACATGGCAGGGCTCGGAAGGGAAGGAGCGCCATTTGACTTTTTGAATGAAAAATTAGCTCCATTCGTTAGCGGACACCATGTCGCGTTTGGAGAGCCCCTGTGTGCCTAAACATTGGAGCTCCCCCACTTTTGACACCATTTTGGAAACTAGACCTCCCATGGAACTAATCTACATGTGCAGTGACCACTTTAAACCCCAAAGTGCTTCACAGAAGTTTATAACGCAGAGCCGTGAAAATAAAAAATAATTTTTCTTTCCTCAAAAATGATGTTTTAGCAAGCAATTTTTTATTTTCACAAAAGTAACAGGAGAAATTGGACCCCAAAAGTTGTTGCGCAGTTTGTCCTGAGTACGCTGATACCCCATATGTGGGGGTAAACCACTGTTTGGGCACACGTCGGGGCTCGGAAGGGAAGTAGTGACTTTTGAAATGCAGACTTTGATGTAATGGTCTGCGCGCGTCACGTTGCGTTTGTAGAGCCCCTGATGTGCCTAAACAGTAGAAACCCCCATACGTGACCCCATTTTGGAAACTAGACCCCCCAAGGAACTTATCTAGATATGTGGTGAGCACTTTAAACTCCCAAGTGTTTCATAGAAGTTTACAACGCAGAGCTGTGAAAATAAAAAATCATTTTTCTTTCCTCAAATATGATGTTTTAGCAAGCAATTTTTTATTTTCACAAGGGTAACAGGAGAAATTGGACCAAAAATAATTGTTGCCCAGTTTGTCCTGAGCATGCTGGTACCCCATATGTGGGGGTAAACCACTATTTTGGGCGCACGTCGGTGCTGGGAAGGGAGAGAGCACCATTTGACTTTTTGAATACAAGATTGACTGGAATCAATGGTGGCGCCATGTTGCGTTTGGAGACCCCTGATGTGCCTAAACAGTGAAAACCCCTCAATTCTAATGCCAACACTAACCCCAACACACCCCTAACCCTAACCCCAACTCTAGCCATAACCCTAATCACAACCCTAACCCCAACATACCCCCTAGCCACAACCCCAACCCCAACACACCCCTAACCCTAATCCCAACCCTAACCCAACCCTAACCCCAACCCTAACCCCAACACACCTTTAACCCTAACCATAACCCTAACCACAGCCTAATCTTAACCCTATTTCCAACCCTAGCCCTAATTCCAACCCTAACTCTAATTCCTGTTGTGAATTCTGCTCTTGGGCTCCCTCCGGTGGTTGTTGGTGGTAGTGCAGTTGTCTTGGGGTTGTAATCCAGGGCAGGTGTTTCTGCTGATTGCAGCTCTATTAGGTATTTAGGTGTGCAGGATCCATGAGTCAATGCCAGTTGTCCATTGTACTTGGAGGGATTGCATCTCTCTCTGGCTCCTCATGCCCTGCTGCCAATTCAGCTAAGATAAGTTTCTGTTTTTTGTCTCTGTGCACACATGTGGTGCTTTGCAATTCAGTGCAATTCATTGTGTTTTTGTCCAGCTTAGACTTTGTTTGGATTTTTCAGTCATGCTGGATTCTCAGGAGATGCAGATATACTTTCTATGTCTTTAGTTAGATGTAGTATATTTGTATTATCTGCTGTGGATATTTTTAGGATTTTAATACTGACCACTTAGAATTCTGTCCTATCCTTTTCTGTTTAGCTAGAAGTGCCTCTTTTGCTAAGTCCTGTTTTTCTGCCTGCGTGTGTTTTTCCTCTTATACTCAGTCAATATTTGTGGGGGGCTGCCTATCCTCTGGGGTTCTGCTCTGAGGCAAGATAGAATTCCCATTTCCATCTATAGGGGTATTTAGTCCTCCGGCTGTGTTGAGGTGTCTAGGAAGTGTTAGGTACATCCCACGGCTACTTCTAGTTGCGGTGTTAGTTTACGGTTGCGGTCAGTACAGGTACAACCTACTCCTGAGACAGTCTCTCATGCGGCTCCAAGGTCACCGGATCATAACAGTACAACTGGCCAACAATGAGTTAAATGCATCTCAGAAGAAGGGAAGAAAGAGCCATTTTTTTCTGTAGCCTGCTTTGTCTTTTCTTCCCTCTTTTCCTCTGGGTGACTGAGGAGTCTTGTGCTAGCATGGATGTTCAGGGATTAGTTTCTCGTATAGACCAGCTTGCTGCTAGGGTACAGGGTATTTCTGATTATATTGTTCAGACTCCGCTGTTAGAGCCAAGGATTCCTACTCCTGATTTGTTTTTTGGGGACAGGTCCAAATTTTTGAGTTTTAAAAACAATTGTAAACTGTTTTTTGCTCTGAAGCCTCGTTCCTCTGGTGATCCCATTCAGCAGGTTAAAATTGTCATCTCCCTGCTGTGTGGCGACCCTGAGGATAGGGCATTTTCCATGGAATCTGGGAATCCGGCCTTGCATAATGTAGATGCCTTTTTTCAGGCGCTAGGATTATTATATGATGAACCAAATTCTGTGGATCAAGCAGAGAAGACCTTGTTGGCCCTGTCTCAGGGTCAAGAAGCGGCAGAATTGTATTGTCAGAAATTTAGAAAATGGTCTGTGCTGACTAAATGGAATGAGGATGCTTTGGCGCCAATTTTCAGAAAGGGTCTTTCTGAATCTGTTAAAGATGTTATGGTGGGGTTTCCCACGCCTGTTGGTCTGAGTGATTCTATGTCTCTGGCCATTCAGATTGATCGGCGCTTGCGGGAGCGCAGAACTGTGCGCGCTGTGGCGTTGTCCTCAGAGCAGATGCCTGAGCCTATGCAGTGTGATAGGATTCTGTCTAGAACGGAACAACAAGGATTCAGACATCAGAATAGGTTGTGTTTTTATTGTGGCGATGCTTCTCATGTCATTTCAGTCTGCCCAAAGCGTACAAAGAGAATCGCTAGTTCAGTTACCATCGGAACTGTACAACCTAAATTTCTGTTATCTGTGACCTTGATCTGCTCATTGTCGTCATTTTCTGTCATGGCGTTTGTGGATTCGGGCGCCGCTTTGAACTTAATGGACTTTGAATTTGCCAGGCATTGTGGTTTCCCCTTGCAGTCTTTGCAGAACCCTATTCCTTTAAGGGGCATTGATGCTACACCTTTGGCTAAAAATAAACCCCAGTTTTGGACACAGGTGACCATGTGCCTGGCGCCAGCCCATCAGGAAGATTGTCGTTTTCTGGTGTTGCATAATTTGCATGATGCTATTGTGCTGGGTTTTCCATGGTTGCAGATACATAATCCTGTGTTGGATTGGAAGTCTATGTCTGTAACTAGTTGGGGTTGTCTGGGGGTTCATAATGACGTTCCTGTGATGTCAATCTCCTCTTCCTCCTCTTCTGAAGTTCCAGAGTTTTTGTCTGATTTTCAGGATGTATTCGATGAGCCCAAGTCCAGTTCCCTTCCACCGCATAGGGACTGTGATTGTTGTTATGACCCCAATGGCGAGGGTCTCAGAGGAACGTGGAAGTCTGCAGAATACAAAAATCCAGCTCATAGGGCAGTGGTAACTGGGTTGACCATATATCTACTCTTAACGCCAACACTAGAAGTAGCCGGGGATCATTCCTACGTTGATTCTAGATGACACGCGCCAGCCGGAGAATCTAGCTACCCCTAGTAGAGGAAAACAAAGACCTTTCTTGCCTCCAGAGAAGGGGACCCCAAAGCTGGATAGAAGCCCCCCACAAATAATGACGGTGAGGTAAGAGGAAATGACAAACACAGAAATGAACCAGGTTTAGCACAGAGAGGCCCGCTTACTGATAGCAGAATAAAGAAAGGTAACTTATATGGTCAACAAAAACCCTATCAAAATCCACACTGGAAATTCAAGAACCCCCGAACCGTCTAACGGTCCGGGGGGAGAACACCAGCCCCCTAGAGCTTCCAGCAAAGGTCAGGATATAGATTTGGAACAAGCTGGACAAAAATACAAAACCAAAACAAATAGCAAAAAGCAAAAGGCAGACTTAGCTGATATAACTGGAACCAGGATCAGTAGACAAGAGCACAGCAGACTAGCTCTGATAACTACGTTGCCAGGCATTGAACTGAAGGTCCAGGGAGCTTATATAGCAACACCCCTAACTAACGACCCAGGTGCGGATAAAAGGAATGACAGAAAAACCAGAGTCAAAAAACTAGTAACCACTAGAGGGAGCAAAAAGCAAATTCACAACAGTACCCCCCCCTTAGTGAGGGGTCACCGAACCCTCACCACGACCACCAGGGCGATCAGGATGAGCGGCATGAAAGGCACGAACTAAATCGGCCGCATGAACATCAGAGGCGACCACCCAGGAATTATCCTCCTGACCATAGCCCTTCCACTTGACCAGGTACTGAAGCCTCCGCCTGGAGAGGCGAGAATCCAAGATCTTCTCCACCACGTACTCCAACTCGCCCTCAACCAACACCGGAGCAGGAGGCTCAGCAGAAGGAACTACAGGCACAATGTACCGCCGCAACAAGGACCTATGAAATACATTGTGAATAGCAAACGACACAGGAAGATCCAGACGAAAAGATACAGGATTAAGGATTTCCAAAATCTTGTAAGGCCCAATAAAACGAGGTTTAAATTTGGGAGAGGAGACCTTCATAGGAACAAAGCGGGAAGAAAGCCACACCAAATCCCCAACGCGTAGTCGGGGACCCACACCGCGGCGGCGGTTGGCAAAGCGCTGAGCCTTCTCCTGTGACAACTTCAAGTTGTCCACCACATGATTCCAGATCTGCTGCAACCTATCCACCACAGAATCCACCCCAGGACAGTCAGAAGGCTCCACATGACCCGAAGAAAAGCGAGGATGGAAACCAGAGTTGCAGAAAAAAGGCGAAACCAAGGTGGCGGAACTAGCCCGATTATTAAGGGCAAACTCAGCCAACGGCAAGAATGTCACCCAATCGTCCTGATCAGCAGAGACAAAACACCTCAAATAAGCCTCCAAAGTCTGATTGGTTCGCTCCGTCTGTCCATTAGTCTGAGGATGGAAAGCAGACGAAAACGACAAATCAATGCCCATCCTACTACAAAAGGATCGCCAGAACCTGGAAACGAACTGGGATCCTCTGTCTGACACAATATTCTCAGGGATGCCGTGCAAACGAACCACGTTCTGGAAAAACACAGGAACCAGATCGGAAGAGGAAGGCAGCTTAGGCAAAGGAACCAAATGGACCATCTTGGAGAAGCGATCACATATCACCCAGATAACGGACATGCCCTGAGATAGCGGAAGATCAGAAATGAAATCCATGGAGATATGTGTCCAAGGTCTCTTCGGGACAGGCAAGGGCAAGAGCAAACCGCTGGCACGAGAACAGCAAGGCTTAGCTCGAGCACAAGTCCCACAGGACTGCACAAATGACCGCACATCCCTTGACAAGGAAGGCCACCAAAAGGACCTGGCCACCAGATCTCTGGTGCCAAAAATTCCCGGGTGACCTGCCAACACCGAGGAATGAACCTCGGAAATGACTCTGCTGGTCCACTTATCCGGGACAAACAGTCTGTCAGGTGGACAAGACTCAGGCCTATCAGCCTGAAATCTCTGCAACACACGTCGCAGATCCGGAGAAATAGCTGACAAGATAACTCCATCTTTAAGAATACCAACAGGATCAGCGACTCCAGGAGCATCAGGCACAAAGCTCCTAGAAAGAGCATCGGCCTTCACATTCTTTGAACCTGGTAAATACGAGACAACAAAATCAAAGCGGGAGAAAAACAATGACCAGCGGGCCTGTCTCGGATTAAGGCGTTTAGCAGACTCGAGATACATCAGATTTTTGTGATCAGTCAAGACCACCACACGATGCTTAGCACCCTCGAGCCAATGACGCCACTCCTCAAATGCCCATTTCATGGCCAACAACTCCCGATTGCCCACATCATAATTTCGCTCGGCAGGCGAAAATTTCCTAGAGAAAAAGGCACAAGGCTTCATAACAGAGCAACCAGGGCCTCTCTGCGACAAAACGGCCCCTGCCCCAATCTCCGAAGCATCCACCTCAACCTGAAAGGGAAGTGAGATGTCAGGCTGGCACAAAACAGGCGCCGAAGTAAACCGGCGTTTCAACTCCTGGAAAGCCTCCACGGCAGCAGGAGCCCAGTTAGCTACATCGGAGCCCTTCTTGGTCATATCCGTCAAAGGTTTCACAATGCTAGAAAAATTAGCGATAAAACGACGGTAGAAGTTAGCGAAGCCCAAGAACTTCTGAAGACTCTTAACTGACGAGGGCTGAGTCCAATCAAGAATAGCTCGGACCTTGACTGGGTCCATCTCCACAGCAGAAGGGGAAAAAATGAACCCCAAAAAGGGAACCTTCTGTACACCAAAGAGACACTTTGAGCCCTTGACAAACAAAGAATTTTCACGCAAAATTTTAAAGACCAACCTGACCTGCTCCACATGCGAATCCCAATTATCAGAAAAAACCAAAATATCATCCAGATAAACAATCAAAAATTTATCCAGATACTTCCGGAAAATGTCATGCATAAAGGACTGAAAAACTGAAGGCGCATTGGAGAGCCCAAAAGGCATCACCAAGTACTCAAAATGACCTTCGGGCGTATTGAATGCGGTTTTCCATTCATCACCTTGCTTAATGCGCACAAGGTTGTACGCACCACGAAGGTCTATCTTGGTGAACCACTTGGCACCCTTAATCCGGGCAAACAAGTCAGACAACAGCGGTAAAGGATACTGAAATTTGACAGTGATCTTATTTAAAAGCCGATAATCAATACAAGGTCTCAAAGATCCGTCCTTTTTTGCCACAAAAAAGAATCCCGCACCAAGAGGGGAAGAAGACGGACGAATATGTCCTTTTTCCAGAGACTCCTTGATATATGAACGCATAGCGGTATGTTCAGGTACCGACAGATTAAACAGTCTTCCCTTAGGAAATTTACTGCCTGGGATCAAATCTATAGCACAGTCACAGTCCCTATGAGGAGGCAGTGCACTGGACTCAGACTCACTGAAGACATCCTGATAATCAGACAAATACTCCGGAACTTCCGAAGGCGTAGAAGAAGCAATAGACACAGGCAGGGAATCCTCATGAATACCACGACAGCCCCAACTTGAGACTGACATAGCCTTCCAGTCCAGGACTGGATTATGGGTCTGTAACCATGGCAGCCCTAAAACGACCAAATCATGCATTTTATGTAAAACCAGGAAACGTATCACCTCGCGGTGTTCAGGAGTCATGCACATGGTAACCTGAGTCCAATACTGCGGTTTATTTGCTGCCAATGGTGTAGCATCAATACCCCTAAGAGGAATAGGATTTTCTAATGGTTCAAGAGTAAATCCACAGCGCTTAGCAAATGAGAGATCCATGAGACTCAGGGCAGCACCTGAATCTACAAACGCCATGACAGGATAAGATGACAGTGAGCAAATCAAAGTTACAGACAGAATAAATTTAGGTTGCAAATTACCAACGGTGACAGGACTAACAACCTTAGCTATACGTTTAGAGCATGCTGAGATAACATGTGTAGAATCACCACAGTAGTAGCACAAGCCATTCCGGCGTCTATGAATTTTCCGCTCATTTCTAGTCAGGATTCTATCACATTGCATTAAATCAGGTGTCTGTTCAGACAACACCATGAGGGAATTTGCGGTTTTTCTATCACATTGCACCGAATTAGGTGTCTGTTCAGACAACACCATGAGGGAATTTGCGGTTTTGCGCTCCCGCAACCGCCGGTCAATTTGAATAGCCAGTGCCATAGTATCATTCAGACCTGTGGGAATGGGAAAACCCACCATAACATTCTTAATGGCTTCAGAAAGGCCATTTCTAAAATTAGCGGCCAGTGCACATTCGTTCCAATGTGTCAGCACGGACCATTTCCGAAATTTTTGGCAATACACTTCAGCCTCGTCCTGCCCCTGAGACATAGACAGCAAGGCCTTTTCTGCCTGAATCTCAAGATTGGGTTCCTCATAAAGTAAACCGAGCGCCAGAAAAAACGCATCAAGATCAGCCAATGCCGGATCTCCTGGCGCCAGCGAAAAAGCCCAATCCTGAGGGTCGCCCCGTAAGAACGAAATAACAATTTTTACTTGCTGAGCAGAATCTCCTGATGAACAGGGTCTCAGGGACAAAAACAATTTACAATTATTCACGAAATTCCTAAACTTAAACCTGTCTCCGGAAAACAGTTCAGGAATCGGTATTTTAGGTTCTGACCTAGGATTTCTGATAACATAGTCTTGTATGCCCTGCACACGAGTAGCCAGCTGGTCCACACTTGTAATCAAGGTCTGGACATTCATGTCTGCAGCAAGCATAGCCACTCTGAGGTAAAGGGGAAGGAGAAAAAAAAAACTCAGAATCTTCTTTCTTATAATCCCTCTTCTGCAATGCATTAAACATTTAATACTGGCCTGGCAAACTGTTATGACCCCAATGGCGAGGGTCTCAGAGGAACGTGGAAGTCTGCAGAATACAAAAATCCAGCTCATAGGGCAGTGGTAACTGGGTTGACCATATATCTACTCTTAACGCCAACACTAGAAGTAGCCGGGGATCATTCCTACGTTGATTCTAGATGACACGCGCCAGCCGGAGAATCTAGCTACCCCTAGTAGAGGAAAACAAAGACCTTTCTTGCCTCCAGAGAAGGGGACCCCAAAGCTGGATAGAAGCCCCCCACAAATAATGACGGTGAGGTAAGAGGAAATGACAAACACAGAAATGAACCAGGTTTAGCACAGAGAGGCCCGCTTACTGATAGCAGAATAAAGAAAGGTAACTTATATGGTCAACAAAAACCCTATCAAAATCCACACTGGAAATTCAAGAACCCCCGAACCGTCTAACGGTCCGGGGGGAGAACACCAGCCCCCTAGAGCTTCCAGCAAAGGTCAGGATATAGATTTGGAACAAGCTGGACAAAAATACAAAACCAAAACAAATAGCAAAAAGCAAAAGGCAGACTTAGCTGATATAACTGGAACCAGGATCAGTAGACAAGAGCACAGCAGACTAGCTCTGATAACTACGTTGCCAGGCATTGAACTGAAGGTCCAGGGAGCTTATATAGCAACACCCCTAACTAACGACCCAGGTGCGGATAAAAGGAATGACAGAAAAACCAGAGTCAAAAAACTAGTAACCACTAGAGGGAGCAAAAAGCAAATTCACAACAGATTGTGCTATTGACTTGATTCCAGGCTGTAAGTTTCCTAAGGGCTGACTTTTCAACCTGTCTGTGCCGGAACATACCGCCATGCGGAGTTATGTTAAGGAGTCTTTGGAGAAAGGGCATATTCGGCCATCTTCTTCACCATTGGGAGCGGGATTTTTTTTTGTTTCTAAGAAGGATGGCTCCTTGAGACCCTGTATTGATTATCGCCTCTTGAATAGGAACACGGTCAAGTTTCAATACCCTTTACCTTTGCTTTCCGATTTGTTTGCCAGGATTAAGGGGGCTAGTTGGTTTACTAAAATTGACCTTCGGGGGGCATATAATCTTGTTCGTATTAAGCAGGGTGACGAATGGAAAACTGCGTTTAATACGCCCGAAGGCCATTTTGAATACCTTGTGATGCCATTCGGGCTCTCTAATGCTCCATCTGTTTTTCAGTCCTTCATGCATGATATCTTCCGGAATTATCTTGATAAATTCATGATTGTATATTTGGATGACATCTTAATTTTTTCCGATGATTGGGAGTCTCATGTGAAACAGGTCAGGATGATATTTCAGATCCTTCGTGATAATGCTTTGTTTGTGAAGGGGTCTAAGTGTCTCTTTGGAGTGCAGAAGGTTTCTTTTTTGGGCTTCATTTTTTCTCCCTCATCTATAGAGATGGATCCGGTTAAGGTTCAGGCCATTCATGATTGGATTCAGCCCACATCTGTGAAGAGCCTTCAGAAATTTTTGGGCTTTGCTAATTTTTATCGCCGTTTCATTGCTAACTTCTCCTGTGTGGTTAAACCCCTGACCGATTTGACGAAGAAAGGCGCTGATGTAACGAATTGGTCCCCTGTGGCTGTCTCTGCCTTTCAGGAGCTTAAATGCCAATTTACTTCTGCCCTGGTGTTGCGTCAGCCAGATGTTTCTCTTCCGTTTCAGGGTGAGGTTGACGCTTCTGAGATTGGGGCAGGGGCCGTTTTGTCTCAGAGGAATTCTGATGGTTCCTTGATGAAACCGTGTGCCTTCTTTTCCCGTAAGTTTTCGCCTGCTGAACGCAATTATGATGTCGGCAATCGGGAGTTGTTGGCTATGACGTGGGCGTTTGAGGAATGGCGACATTGGCTTGAGGGAGCTAAGCACCGTATTGTGGTCTTGACCGATCATAAAAATCTCATTTGCCTCGAATCTGCCAAACGGCTGAATCCTAGACAGGCTCGATGGTCCCTGTTTTTCTCCCGTTTTGATTTCGTGGTCTCGTATCTTCCGGGTTCTAAGAATGTTAAGGCTGATGCCCTCTCTAGGAGTTTTTTGCCTGATTCTCCTGAGGTATTGGAGCCGGTCGGCATTCTGAAGGAAGGGGTGGTCCTTTCTGCCATTTCCCCTGATTTGCGACGGGTTCTGCAGGAATTTCAGGCTGACAAACCTGACCGCTGTCCAGTGGGGAAACTGTTTGTTCCTGATAGATGGACTAGTAGAGTGATTTCTGAGGTTCATTGTTCTGTGTTGGCTGGCCATCCTGGTATTTTTGGTACCAGAGATTTGGTTGGAAGGTCCTTTTGGTGGCCTTCTTTGTCGCGTGATGTGCGTTCTTTTGTGCAGTCCTGTGGGACTTGTGCGCGGGCCAAGCCTTGTTTTTCCCGTGCTAGTGGGTTGCTTTTGCCTTTGCCGGTCCCTGAGAGGCCCTGGACGCATTTTTCTATGGATTTTTTTTCAGATCTTCCGGTTTCCCAGAGGATGTCGGTTATCTGGGTGGTTTGTGACCGGTTTTCTAAGATGGTTCATTTGGTGCCTTTGCCTAAATTGCCTTCCTCTTCTGAGTTGGTTCCGTTGTTTTTTCAGCATGTGGTTCGTTTGCACCTATTCCGGAGAATATTGTGTCCGACAGAGGTTCCCAGTTTGTTTCTAGGTTTTGGCGGGCCTTTTGTGCTAGGCTGGGCATTGATTTGTCTTTTTCTTCCGCATTTCATCCTCAGACAAATGGCCAGACCGAGCGAACTAATCAGACTTTGGAAACTTATTTGAGATGCTTTGTGTCTGCTGATCAGGATGATTGGGTGGCTTTCTTGCCATTGGCCGAGTTTGCCCTTAATAATCGGGCTAATTCGGCTACCTTGGTTTCGCCCTTCTTTTGTAATTTTGGTTTTCATCCTCGTTTTTCTTCGGGGCAAGTTGAACCTTCTGATTGTCCTGGTGTGGATTCTGTGGTTGACAGGTTGCAGCAGATTTGGGCTCATGTGGTGGACAATTTGGTGTTGTCTCAGGAGGAGGCTCAGCGTTTTGCTAACCGTCGTCGGTGTGTTGGTTCCCGGCTTCAGGTTGGGGATTTGGTCTGGTTGTCTTCCCGTCATGTTCCTATGAAGGTTTCTTCCCCTAAGTTTAAGCCTCGGTTTATTGGTCCTTATAGGATTTCTGAGATTATCAATCCTGTGTCCTTTCGTTTGGCCCTTCCGGCCTCTTTTGCCATCCATAATGTTTTCCATAGATCTTTATTACGGAAATATGTGGTGCCCGTTGTTCCCTCGGTTGATCCTCCTGCTCCTGTGTTGGTTGATGGGGAGTTGGAGTATGTGGTTGAGAAGATTTTGGATTCTCGCTTTTCGAGGCGGAGGCTTCAGTACCTTGTCAAATGGAAGGGTTATGGCCAGGAGGATAATTCTTGGGTTTTTGCCTCTGATGTCCATGCTGCTGATTTGGTCCGTGCCTTTCATCTGGATCGTCCTGATCGGCCTGGGGGCTCTGGTGAGGGTTCGGTGACCCCTCTTCAAGGGGGGTTACTGTTGTGAATTCTCCTCTTGGGCTCCCTCCGGTGGTTGTTGGTGGTAGTGCAGTTGTCTTGGGGTTGTAATCCAGGGCAGGTGTTTCTGCTGATTGCAGCTCTATTAGGTATTTAGGTGTGCAGGATCCATGAGTCAATGCCAGTTGTCCATTGTACTTGGAGGGATTGCATCTCTCTCTGGCTCCTCATGCCCTGCTGCCAATTCAGCTAAGATAAGTTTCTGTTTTTTTGTCTCTGTGCACACATGCAGTGTGCTTTGCAATTCAGTGCAATTCATTGTGTTTTTGTCCAGCTTAGACTTTGTTTGGATTTTTCAGTCATGCTGGATTCTCAGGAGATGCAGATATACTTTCTATGTCTTTAGTTAGATGTAGTATATTTGTGTTATCTGCTGTGGATATTTTTAGGATTTTAATACTGACCGCTTAGAATTCTGTCCTATCCTTTTCTGTTTAGCTAGAAGTGCCTCTTTTGCTAAATCCTGTTTTCTGCCTGCGTGTGTTTTTCCTCTTATACTCACAGTCAATATTTGTGGGGGGCTGCCTATCCTCTGGGGTTCTGCTCTGAGGCAAGATAGAATTCCCATTTCCATCTATAGGGGTATTTAGTCCTCCGGCTGTGTCGAGGTGTCTAGGACGTGTTAGGTACATCCCACAGCTACTTCTAGTTGCGGTGTTAGTTTAGGGTTGCAGTCAGTACAGGTACCACCTACTCCTGAGAAAGTCTCTCATGCGGCTCCAAGGTCACCGGATCATAACAAATTCCAACCCTAACCCTAAGGCTATGTGCCCACGTTGCGGATTCGTGTGAGATTTTTCCGCACCATTTTTGAAAAATCCGCAGGAAAAAGGCACTGCGTTTTACCTGCGGATTTACCGCGGATTTCCAGTGTTTTTTGTGCGGATTTCACCTGCGGATTCCTATTGAGGAACAGGTGTAAAACGCTGCGGAATCTGCACAAAGAATTGACATGCTGCGGAAAATACAGCACAATGTTTCCGCGCGGTATTTTTCGCACCATGGGCACAGCGGATTTGGTTTGCCATAGGTTTACATGGTACTGTAAACCTGATGGAAAACTGCTACGAATCCGCAGCAGCCAATCCGCTGTGGATCCGCAGCCAAATCCGCACCGTGTGCACATACCCTAATTCTAACCCTAACCCTAGTTCTAGCCCTAATTCTAGCCCTAACCCTAACCCTAGTGTAAAAAAAAAAATATATATATATTTTCTTTATTTTATTATTGTCCCTTCCTATAGGGGTGATAAAGGGGGGGTTTATTTATTATTTTTTTATTTTGGTCGCTGTGATAGAGCCTATCACAGCGATCAAAATGTACCTGTAACGAATCTGCCAGCCGGCAGATTTGGCGGGCGCACTGCGCATGCGCCCGCCATTTTGGAAGATGGCGGCGCCCATGGAGCACACGGATGGGCACGGGAGGGACACCGGAGGTCGGTAAGTATGAGGGGGGGGGATCGGACAGCGGGGGGAGGGATCGGACTGCGGGGGAAGCGGACAGGAGGACGGAGGGGAGCGGAGGAAAGCAATTACAGGACGGAGGACCGTGGGGACAAGATCGGTGGCGGCGGAGGGGGGCAGATCGCGATCTCCAGCCATGGCTGATGCTATTGCAGCATCAGCCATGGCTGGATTGTAATATTTCACCAATTTTCATTGGTGAAATATTACTATCGCTCTGATTGAAAGTGAAAGTGAAACGTCACTTTCAACAGCCAATCAGAGCGATCGTAGCCATGGGGGGCGAAGCCACCCCCCTGGTCTCAAGTACCACTCCCCCTGTCCCTGCAGGCCGGGTGAAATTACAGTTAACCCTTTCACCCGGCCTGCAGGAGCGCGATCCGGCCATGACGCATATGCTGCGTCACAGGTCGGATTGGCACAGGTTTTCATGACGCATACGCTGCGTCAAAGGTCGGGAAGGGGTTAAAGAAGGTGGTGGGTTCTGTGGATGTGGCGCCGATGCCACCTCCAGTCTTGGTGGATGGCAATTTGGAATTTGAAGTCTCCAAGGTAGTTGACTCTCGTGTAGTGCGCCGCATTTTACAGTACTTGGTACACTGGCATGGTTATGGGCCTGAGGAGAGGTCTTAGGTACCAGCCTCGGACATTCATGCGGATCGGCTGGTCAGTATGTTTCACCGCCGCCATCCGGACAAGCCGGGTCCTATAAGTCTTGAGGGCCCTGGGGTCCCTCGTAGAAGGCGGGGTACTGTCATGTCGGACTCTGTTCATACTAGGGCATTCGACAGACAGCGGTAATTCTGCTTTTGTCCACTATGCGCTCAGTGGCGTCGGCTAGTTTTTATCTAGCTGGTCCGGGGTTAATTTAGCTGGTGCTCGGATTGGAAGCTGGGTCACGCCCACTGCCTTTAAATAGTTCTTCTGAACATTGGGCGTCGCCGATTATAGCTTCTGTCTTGTGCTTGGTTATCTCGGTCTGGAGTGGTGGTCTAGGAGAAGGAGTATCGTATCTGGTGGTGTATTTCCCTTTGTCTTATTTTCGCCTTCCTTTATTTGTATTTGTTTTGCCCTGTGCACTTATAGTGTATTCCTGTGTGACTGCGGCGTGGTGCATATTTTCCGTTAACCTTGTCTGTGCTATCTGTGGGTATTGGTGTGTGGTCTCTTCACTGGGTGGTGGGTTGAGGTTTCAGCCTAGGGTTGAAACAGGAGACAGGGTGAGGATGGAGGCCCAGACATGCACACTATCAGTGTAAACTCTGGGAGAGGGTCAGTCAGGGTTTCCCAGAGTTGAGGGAAATTGCAGGGGCCTGGGTTATTAACTCTTGCCTACCTAGGCTTCCCGTGACACCCAGCCACGACCCATTTTTAATGTCCTGGTGGAGGGAAGGAGGTTGTCACTCAGGATTTTACGGTACATGGCTCCATCCATTCTCCCATTGATGCAGTGAAGTAGTCCTGTGCCCTTAGCAGAGAAACACCACCAATACATAATGTTTCCATCTCCATGCTTGACAGTGGGGACGGTGTTCTTTTGGTCATGGGAAGCATTTCTTTTCCTCCAAGCACGGTGAGTTGAGTTTATGCCAAATACCTCAATTTTTGTCTCATCTGACCACATCACTTTCTCCCAATCACTCACAGAAACATCCAGGTGTTCATTGGCACGCTTCAGATGGGCCTGCACATGTGCCTTATTGAGTAGGGGGACCTTGCGGTCACTGCCGGATTTTAAACCTTTACTGTGTAATATGCTATCAATGGTTTTCTTGGTGACTGTGGTCCCAGCTGTCTTGAGATCATTAACAAGTTCCCCCATGTAGTTTTAGGCTGATCTCTCACCTTTCTCATGATCAAGGATACCCCATGAGGTGAGATTTTACATTATGCCCAAGATCGCTGTCAATTGACAGTCATTTTATATTTCTTCCATTTTCTTACTATTGCACCAACAGTTATCTCCTTATCACCCAGCATCTTACTTATGGTTTTGTAGCCCATTCCAACTTTGAGCAGGTCTATGATCTTGTCCCTGACATCCTTAGAAAGCTCTTTGGTCTTGCCCATGTTGTAGAGGTTAGAGTCTGACTGATTTATTTGAGTCTGTAGACAGGAGTCTTTTATAAAGGTGACTATGTAAGACAGCTGTCTTTAATGCAGGTAACAAGTTGATTAGGAGCAACTAACTGGTCTGTAGGAGCTGTGGAACATCCCTGCCGGCATCACTGCATGGCTTCCCATCTCGCCTCTTACTCGCCACTCCAGGCCATGCTGTGAGTTCTGTCCTCTGCCAGCCCCTTCCTGTGGGCCTCATGTCCTTGCTTGCTGCATTCTTCCTGGCTGTATGCTTAGGGTGGCAGCCCCAGCACTTCCTGATTCTTATACAGACTGTGTGCACTCTCCTAATATTTCCCCAGCCTATTGCTAGGAGGCATCAGGTAATTAGGCAACTGCACAACTTTCTCCCTCAGTTAGTGTCTTGCTACTGAGCTGCCAGGTCCTGTCCTGTCTCTGCCATCTTGGGGGCTGCATACCCAGGTTTGAATCCTTGTCCTGTACATGTTCCCGTGTGTGTCCCTGTCTGAACTCTGGTCTATACCTGAACCTGTTTGTATCCTTGTCTGTTTGCCTTACCCACTCAGCTGTGCATACCCTTGTGTCCCCTCCCTCTGTTCTACTCGCCACAACCTGCGGCTCTGCTCTGTTCTGCTCTGCTCTGCTCTGCCCGCTGCAACCTGCAGCTCTGCCCTGTTCTGCTCTGTTCACCGCCACCTGCAGCTCTGCGCCTCTCTGCTCTGCTCGTCGCCACCTGCGGCTTTGCGCCGCTTGCTCTGCTTGCCGAAACCTATGGCTCTGCACTTCTCTGCTCTGCTTGCCGCAACCTGTGGATCTGCTCTGCTCGCCGCAACCTGCGGATCTTCTCTGTTCTGCTCCCTGCCACCCCCAGCTCTGGGAACGAGCATTGCAGTTGGTAGGGAATCAAATACTTATTTCTCACTGCAAAATGCAAATACATTTATATAATTTATACAATGTGATTTTCTGGATTTTATTTTTGATATTCCATCTCTCAATCTTAAAATTAACCTACCCTTAAAATTATAGACTTTTCAGGTCTTTGTCAGTGGGCAAACTTACAAAATCACCAAGGGATCAAATACTTATTTCCCCCACTGGAGATAGATAGATGCGCCATCTTCTGCAGTGACTCACTGGGGAAATCACGTATTTGCCTGTGTGCCACTCAAAATATTAACGTTTATTGGAGAACTGCCTTTTTCAACCAATCAGAGTCCATTGCAACGGTGTATACTTTTAAACTCTGTAAGACAATGTAAGATTTCTCTTACTGAGTGTATTGGGGGACACTCACTTGGCGCGGGATTAATGTAGCCAGGCACAATTTTCTAACAAAACAGTCCATGCGGTTTATTGAATATGCCATAAACCGGGTTAGGCAAAGTTCATTACTTATAACACATAAAACACAACAGGCACCAACAGTCTCTTTGGTACCTGACGGGAGCTCCTGCTCCACCTGCCGACTCCTTTAACAGTCTTCTGGGTAAGCTGCCTATCGGGGATCACCAACTTGCCTGGTCAATACACAGTAGTCAGTCCAGACCTCACCGAAGGACTCCAGCTTCCCCACACTCCGTTAACACTCTTCTGGGTAAGC
This sequence comes from Ranitomeya variabilis, assembly GCF_051348905.1. NCBI lineage: Eukaryota > Metazoa > Chordata > Amphibia > Anura > Dendrobatidae > Ranitomeya > Ranitomeya variabilis. The sequence goes on along the minus strand of NC_135236.1, from coordinate 298,469,112 downwards.
TGCCTAACGGGGATCCCCAACTTGCCTGTCCGGCACACAGTAGTCAGTCCAGACCTCACCGAAGGACTCCAGCTTCCCCACACAGTAACTGTCCCTGGCTCCGCAGATCCCGGTCCTCACCTCGTGCTATTCAGGGATCCGGTCCTCGTCGCAGGACCTCCCAACACCCAGGTAGCCAGGATCCTGCCTGGTGGCCTAGTCCGGGAATTCTTCAGGACGTCCTTCCCCAGCCGGGAACGTCCAATACCCAGGCCACCCGAAGCCAAGTCTCACGGTCTCAGGTGCTTGCAGGACCCTAGTCATTCCTAGGACAATCCAGCACCGATCATCTCAGGTGCTTGCAGGACCCTAGTCATTCCTAGGACAATCCAGCACCGACCATCTCAGGTGCTTGCAGGACCCTAGTCATTCCTAGGACAATCCAGCACCGACCATCTCAGGTGCTTGCAGGACCCTAGTCATTCCTAGGACAATCCAGCACCATCCATACATCAGGTTCCTCGGTTCCAGGTGCTCACAGGACCCTAGTCATTCCTAGGACTGTCCAGCACCTTCACCGGTCAGGTCCATACACAGGAACCACACAGGACCTACCGGACACACCTCTCAGCTCCACACACAGGGAGCTCACAACGAACACTGACCCACACCCTGGTCACGTTACATACTGGTAACCACTCCCCTGGGTGGGAGTGTGTGTGTGGCTAGTCTGACCCTCCCATCTCTCATGACTAGCCCTGCCAATCTCCCATGAGAACTATACACATAACACAAACTCTTGAGGGACTACAGGTCCCAGCATAACCACAATACATCAGATTGACAGTGCAGAGTAACCTCCTCTGCAACACACATATTGGCCATTTGCAATCCTGCCAAACTTTCTCTCTACACCTCCACCCTCCAAGCGCATACTGGGGAGATCATGCAGCGCCCCCTACCTGTTACAGGGGTTACTGCATCACATATATCACATATCCCCCCCTCTGTTCACACCTGTAGGGTTGAACACCTGTCAAACACCCGAAACCTCGAGACAGGTCACACATACTACCTTGCCCTACCAGTCGAGAAGACCGTCTCAGTCGGTTTTGAACAACACTCATAATTATACCCATGTTGGGTTTACCCCGCTCCCAGCGGTCAACACGTAGGCCTTGAGCTTTGGCCCTTAAGTCACAGTCTGTCTGTGTCACCAAATCTTTAGTCACCACATTTTTTCTACCAGGTCTCCCTCCTAAGTCTCTCACCACTGTTTCATCTCTAGTGCCTAATGCACACTACACGCTTCTACTGCCTTTTGAAGGCTTCATGCACACCCTCACCAGTACATGCATCTTGCGCCTCTTTGGGTACATCTATCACACACTTGACGAGTGGATTCTCACTTTCTTCAGGAACAGATGGCTCCTGTTTTGCCATCGACCTTTCCAACAAGACATCTGCCACAACCGGGTGACTATCTCGTTCGGCTCTTAACGCCCACTCTTCTTCAGCTTTACCCTCTTCCAGACCCCTGGTCAAGATGGGCATTAGCAGATGTGAGTCTTCGACCAGCATCTTCTTCTCTTGTAGAAGACCACTTGATGCTTCTCTGAGCCCTTTCACATCTTCCCTTAAGGCTTTGTTCACACCTTGCCAGGTTAACAGGTGACCTCTGAGCTCCGAGACTTCCTTCTCCAGCTCATTCACCCTGTGCTCAGCCTCTTGTCTCAGGACCCTTTCTCGTTCGACATGTTCTTTCACTGTCTCTTTAATCAGCTCTATTTCAGATGGGTCAGTTTGTTCACCCACACTCTGCCTCTTCAGAGATCTTCCTATCTCTTCACTAACAGGTTCAACCCTCTCTAGGGCTTCAGTAGTGACAACCTTAGCCTCGTCCTGATTCACAGGGACTTCAGAGTACTTCACACACTCCAGGTCTTCCGTATCTCCCATCAAATCTTCACAAGGCGCAACTGGTTCAGCCCCTTTGCCTCTTTTACATCTTCGGCGACGGGAGGAAGTTTTGCTACTTATACCAGTCAGTCTTACTGCCCTCTTTACCGCCTTCGTCACCGTCTGATTGGGAGTCACCACCACCCGATCTGTCATCCAGGAACCAGCCGTCCCTTTCTGTCTGGGTGTCAGTTCCACTTATTTTATCCACCAGACCACTACCAGTCGCATTGTGGCACACTTCAGGTGGCATGTCCGTAAGTTGGGCACGTTTATCACTTTCTTTGGTCACGCCCACCTTAGGACTGTCAACTCTAGGGGGCGCATTCTCACTAATACTACCACCCTTCCACATAACATCCACAAACACTTCACCCGTTTTCCACCAGTCCCACAGTGTCACCAAATCTTGTCCTATAACCATAGGACACGGCCAGCTCGGGACTACAACCACCTCATGGTATGTGGAAACATCAGCTGCAGTAACGGAGAGAGTGGCTGCCTGAAGACATTTAGTGTCCCCAGGTGATACAGAACTTCCTGGCAGGGTTCTCAGAAAAGACGCTTCTCTCCCCGGGTCTAACAACCCCTGCACACGCTCTCCATTCAGCCAAAAAGGACACCGACGTGGCTCCTCACTCATTGCCACCCCTTTTTTTGGCTCCGCCCCCTTTTTGGACAAGTGCTCTGTTTTTTTGACACCACCCCTGTTCGGGATATAGCCCCCTCTTGAGATTCCACCCCTTTTTGGGCTACTACCCCTATTCGGGTTACCGCCGCCCCTTTTTGGGACTCCGCCCCTTTTTGGACAACCATCTTTGTTTGGGACACCGCTCACAATTTGGGACAGTCCCCTCCCTGGGATACACCCCGTGGACTTCCCCACGATACTCAGACCCCAGTTCATACAGTACACTAATGTGACTCTGGCCCTTTAAGAGTCTGCAAACAGAAAAAAAATGTCCCCTTTTTTTTTTTTCCGACTCTTCACCAGCACCTGCTGGCACTGCCACAGCTCACGCTGCAGTCACACATAACCGGCAGCAAACCACAAGTCACCGCTGCTGCCACTGCAGCTCTGGCTGCTACGGAACCTCTCGCTGCAACCGCGGCTACTCTCCACACGGCTCTGCACGGCTCCACTGCTGCCGCTTGTCACCTTCGTGACCCCGCCGAGTCACAGCAGACGCTTGTCACCTTCGTAACCCCGCTGAGTTACAGCTAGACGCTTGTCACCTTCATAACCCCGCCGAGTTACCGCTAGACGCTTGTCACCTTCGTGGCTCTGCCACAACAATTAACTCCACGTGTGCCACCTGGATCGTTGCCAAAATTCTCCACCACATGTAAGACAATGTAAGATTTCTTTTACTGAGTGTATTGGGGGACACTCACTTGGAGCGGGATTAATGTAGCCAGGCACAATTTTCTAACAAAACAGTCCATGCGGTTTATTGAATATGCCATAAACCGGGTTAGGCAAAGTTCATTACTTATAACACATAAAACACAACAGGCACCAACAGTCTCTTTGGTACCTGACGGGAGCTCCTGCTCCACCTGCCGACTCCTTTAACAGTCTTCTGGGTAAGCTGCCTATCGGGGATCACCCATACCTCCCAACCGTCCCGATTTCAGCGTGACAGTCCCGCTTTGGCACCGGGGTCCCGCTGTCCCGCTTCGGGCATTTAAAATCCCGAATTTGCGGCCGCCGGTGAAGCCCCGCCCACTTCCGGGACGTAGAGAGAGCCCGATTAGGTTTGTGGCTGTTTTTTTTTTCTTATACATGCTGGGTCTCCTCCCGACCGATCCCTCCCCCGCCCCCGCCCCCGCCCCCTGTGTGTGCGGCGCTGCCACGCTGAGGAAGAGAGCCAGCAGCGATCAAGATGAGAGGTCAGCGACTCACTACCTGAGGTGTGTGCACAGAGCTCTGGCGTCTCCTGCTCTTAGCTGCTATCCCGGCAGAGAAGGAGAGACGGGGGAGGTGCCGGGACAGTGCAGAGCTGTGAGCAGCCGGAGAAACTGAAGAGCTGCACATGGACAGATCAGCCGCCCCTGCACCACAGAGGAGATTGTGTGTGTGTGTGATGTGTGTGTGTGTGTGAGATGTGTGATGCTGCATTTGTGTGTGTGTCATGTGTGTATGAGGTATCTGGTGTGTGTGATGGCTGGGTGTGTGTGTGTGATGGCTGGGTGTGTGTGTGTGATGGCTGGGTGTGTGTGTGTGATGGCTGAGTGTGTGTGTGTGATGGCTGGGTGTGTGTGTGTGTGTGATGGCTGGGTGTGTGTGTGTGTGATGGCTGGGTGTGTGTGATGGCTGGGTGTGTGTGATGGCTGCATGTGTGTGATGGCTGCGTGTGTGTGTGATGGCTGCGTGTGTGTGTGTGTGTGTGTGATGGCTGCGTGTGTGTGTGATGGCTGCGTGTGTGTGTGATGGCTGCATGTGTGTGATGGCTGCGTGTGTGTGTGTGTGATGGCTACGTGTGTGTGTGATGGCTGCGTGTGTGTGTGATGGCTGCATGTGTGTGATGGCTGCGTGTGTGTGTGTGTGATGGCTGCGTGTGTGTGTGTGTGTGATGGCTGCGTGTGTGTGTGATGGCTGCGTGTGTGTGTGTGATGGCTGCGTGTGTGTGTGTGTGATGGCTGCATGTGTGTGTGATGGCTGCGTGTGTGTGTGTGATGGCTGCGTGTGTGTGTGTGATGGCTGCGTGTGTGATGACTGCGTGTGTGTGTGATGACTGCGTGTGTGTGATGACTGCGTGTGTGTGTGATGGCTGTGTGTGTGTGTGTGATGGCTGCGTGTGTGTGTGTGATGACTGCGTGTGTGTGTGATGGCTGTGTGTGTGTGTGATGGCTGCATGTGTGATGCATTTGTGTCAAAGCTGCATGTGTTTGTGAGCTGCGTTTGTGATGCTGCGTGTGTATGTGTGATACTGTGTGTGTGATGCTGCATGTGTGTGAGCTGCGTGCCTGTATGTCATTATACAGTATGGAGAACTGTGGCCATAATGCAGTATGGAGCATCATGTGGGGTCATTATACAGTATGGAGCATCATGTGCAGTCATTATACAGTATGGAGCATCATGTGCGGTCATTATACAATATGGAGCATCATGTGCAGCCAGTATACAGTATGGAGCATCATGTGTGGTCATTATACAATATGGAGCATCATGTGCAGTCATTATACAGTATGGAGCATCATGTGCGGTCATTATACAATATGGAGCATCATGTGCGGTCATTATACAGTATGGAGCATCATGTGCGGTCATTATACAGTATGGAGCATCATGTGCGGCCATTATACAGTATGCATGCGGTCATTATACAGTATGGAGCGTCATGTGTGTTCATTATACAGTATGGAGCCTCATGTGTGGCCATTATACAGTATGGGGCATCATGTGTGGTCATTATACAGTATGGAGCATCATGTGCGGTCATTATACAGTATGGAGCCTCATGTGCGGCCATTATACAGTATGAAGCATCATGTGTGGTCATTATACAGTATGGAGCACTGTGTGGCCATATTTTTTTGTTTATAACTATTGTATATGAAACAGTGTGATCAGCAGTGCTAAATGGGTGTGCTTGGGACGTGGATATGGGTGTGACTAATTATGAATGGGTGTGGTCAGAGGCGTGGCCTAAAATTTGCCGCGCCGCAAACTTTGTCCCTCTTTCCCATCTTCAAAAGTTGGGAGGTATGGATCACCAACTTGCCTGGTCAATACACAGTAGTCAGTCCAGACCTCACCGAAGGACTCCAGCTTCCCCACACAGTAACTGTCCCTGGCTCCGCAGATCCCGGTCCTCACCTCGTGCTATTCAGGGATCCGGTCCTCGTCGCAGGACCTCCCAACACCCAGGTAGCCAGGACCCTGCCTGGTGGCCTAGTCCGGGTATTCTTCGGACGTCCTTCCCCAGCCGGGAACGTCCAATACCCAGGCCACCCGAAGCCAAGTCTCACGGTCTCAGGTGCTTGCAGGACCCTAGTCATTCCTAGGACAATCCAGCACCGACCATCTCAGGTGCTTGCAGGACCCTAGTCATTCCTAGGACAATCCAGCACCGACCATCTCAGGTGCTTGCAGGACCCTAGTCATTCCTAGGACAATCCAGCACCGACCATCTCAGGTGCTTGCAGGACCCTAGTCATTCCTAGGACAATCCAGCACCATCCATACATCAGGTTCCTCGGTTCCAGGTGCTCACAGGACCCTAGTCATTCCTAGGACGGTCCAGCACCTTCACCGGTCAGGTCCATACACAGGAACCACACAGGACCTACCGGACACACCTCTCAGCTCCACACACAGGGAGCTCACAACGAACACTGACCCACACCCTGGTCACGTTACATACTGGTAACCACTCCCCTGGGTGGGAGTGTGTGTGTGGCTAGTCTGACCCTCCCATCTCTCATGACTAGCCCTGCCAATCTCCCATGAGAACTATACACATAACACAAACTCTTGAGGGACTACAGGTCCCAGCATAACCACAATACATCAGATTGACAGTGCAGAGTAACCTCCTCTGCAACACACATATTGGCCATTTGCAATCCTGCCAAACTTTCTCTCTACACCATCACGCCTCCAAGCGCATACTGGGGAGATCATGCAGCGCCCCCTACCTGTTACAGGGGTTACTGCATCACATATATCACAACTCATTAAGTATTTTGGCACAATTCCTTCCCGAAAACCAAATACTTGGAGTCTCCATCTGCAAATTGAGTTACAGAATCAAGAAGCTTGATAATATCACAGGATTTTCTTTACATAGTTAAAGGGGCTGCCTGACCTTAGAGTACAAGACCGCAGTCACTTTATTTTTCTTTTGACTTGTGAATCCTCACATTTCACGCACTGCAGACTGTGAGGGCTCTCTGGTGCCAGAGACCAAGTCTTACCATCAATCACTTGCAATCACTTGAGATATATATATATACTAGCTGTTTCCAGCCAGCTAACGCTCAGCACGCTCATTGCTTTCTAAGTAACGCTGCTGGTGATTAAACTAAAGTAAATAATGACAACATTCAATAGCGCTTACGCAGGTGGTAAAATAACTTAAAAGGAAGTTAATAACAATAGTGTGGTGATGTGTTGGGGGCGGGATTATGTGTGGTAATGGGGTGGGGGGGCAGGATTATGTGTGGTAATGGGGTGGGGGGCGGGATTATGTGTGGTGATGTGTTGGGGGCGGGATTATGTGTGGTGATGAGGTGGGGGGGTGGGATTATGTGTGGCAATGGGGTGGGGGGCAGGATTATGTGTGGTAATGGGGTGGGGGGCGGGATTATGTGTGGTGATGTGGTGGGGGGGAATATGTGTGGTGGTGTGGTGGTGTGGTGGTGTGCTGATGGGGTTGGGGGTGGGATTATGTGTGGTGATGTGTTGGGAAGCGGGATTATGTGTGGTAATGTGGTGGGGGGCGGGATTATGTGTGGTGATGTGGTGGGGGGCGGGATTATGTGTGGTAATGGGGTGGGGGGGCGGGATTATGTGTGGTGATGTATTGGGGGGGCGGGATTATGTGTGGTAATGTGGTGGGGGGGCGGGATTATGTGTGGTAATGGGGTGGGGGACGGGACTATGTGTGGTGATGTGTTAGGGGGTGGGATTATGTGTGGTGATGTGGTGGGGGGATTATGTGTGGTAATGGGGTGGGGGGGGCGGGATTATGTGTGATGATGTGTTGGGGCACAGGATTATGTGTGGTGATGTGGTAGGGGGGCGGGATTATGTGTGGTGATGTGAGCGGGCGAGATTATGTGTGGTGATGTGGTGGGCAGGCGGGATTATGTGTGGTGATGTGCTGGGGGGCCTGGATTATGGTGGTGATGTGGTGGGGTGCTGGATTATGTGTGGTAATGTGGTGGGGGGGCGGAATTATGTGTGGTAATGGGGTGGGGGACGGGACTATGTGTGGTGATATGTGGAGGGTGGGATTATGTGTGGTGATGTGGTGGGAGGGTGGGATTATGTGTGGTGATGTGGTGGGGGGGCGGGATTATGTGTGGTGATGTGGTGGGGGGGCGGGATTATGTGTGGTAATGGGGTGGGGGGCGGGATTATGTGTGGTGATGTATTGGGGGGGCGGGATTATGTGTGGTAATGTGGTGGGGAGCCAGATTATGTGTGGTGATGTGGTGGGGGGCAGGATTATGTGTGGTGATGTGATGGGGGGCGGGATTATGTGGGGTGATGTGGTGGGGGGATTATGTGTGGTGATGTGGTGGAGGGCGGGATTATGTGTGGTAATGTGGTGGGGGGGCGGGATTATGTGTGGTAATGTGGTGGGGGCGGGATTATGTGTAGTAGTGTGGTGGGGGAGCAGGATTGTGTGTGGTAATGTGGTGGGTGGACGGGATTACCTGTGGTAATGGGGTGGGGGGCGGGATTATGTGTGGTGATGTGTTGGGGGCGGGATTATGTGTGGTAATGTGGTGAAGGGGCGGGATTATGTGTCGTAATGTGGTGGGGGGCGGGATTATGTGTAGTAATGGGGTGGGGGACGGGACTATGTGTGGTGATGTGTTGGGGGGTGGGATTATGTGTGGTGATGTGGTGGGATGGTGGGATTATGTGTAGTAATGTGGTGGGGTTGCGGGATTATGTGTGGTAATGTGGTGGGGGAGCGGTATTATGTGTGGTAATGTGGTGGGGGGCGGGATTATCTGTGGTAATGTGGTGGGGGGCGGGATTATGTGTGGTAATGTGGTGGGGGGCAGGATTATCTGTAGTAATGTGGTGGGGGCAGGATTATGTGTGGTAATGTGGTAGGGGGTGGGATTATGTGTGGTAATGTGGTGGGGGGCGGGATTATGTGTGGTAATGTGGTGGGGTGGTGGGATTATGTGTGGTAATGTGGTGGAGCGGTATTATGTGTGGTAATGTGGTGGGGGGCGGGATTATGTGTGGTAATGTGGTGTGGGGCGGGATTATCTGTGGTAATGTGGTGGGGGGCGGGATTATGTGTGGTAATGTGGTAGGGCGGTGGGATTATGTGTGGTAATGTGGTGGGGGGCGGATTGTGTGGTAATGCAGTGGGGGTCGGGATTATCTGTGGTAATGTGGTGGGGGGCAGGATTATGTGTAGTAATGTGGTGGGGTGGCGGGATTATGTGTTGTGATGTGGTGGGGGGGTGGTATTATGTGTGGTGATGTGGTGGGGGGGCGGGATTATGTGTGGTAATGGGGTGGGGGGTGGGATTATGTGTGGTGATGTATTGGGGGGGCGGGATTATGTGTGGTAATGGGGTGGGGGATGGGACTATGTGTGGTGATGTGTTGGGGGTGGGATTATGTGTGGTGATGTGGTGGGGGGATTATGTGTGGTAATGGGGTGGGGGGGCGGGATTATGTGTGATGATGTGTTGGGGCGCAGGATTATGTGTGGTGATGTGGTAGGGGGGCGGGATTATGTGTGGTGATGTGGGCGGGCGAGATTATGTGTGGTGATGTGGTGGGCAGGTGGGATTATGTGTGGTGATGTGCTGGGGGGCCTGGATTATGGTGGTGATGTGGTGGGGGGCTGGATTATGTGTGGTAATGTGGTGGTGGGGCGGGATTATCTAGTAATGTGGTGGGGGGAGGGATTAGTGTGGTAAGGTGGTGGGGGGCGGGATTATGTGTGGTAATGTGGTGGGGGGCGGGATTATGTGTGGTAATGTGGGGGGCAGGATTATGTGTGGTGATGTATTGGGGGGGCGGGATTATGTGTGGTAATGTGGTGGGGGGCGGGATTACGTGTGGTAATGTGGGGGGATGGGATTACCTGTGGTAATGTGGTGGGGGGGCGGGATTGTGTGTGGTAATGGGGTGGGGGACAGTATTATGTGTGGTGATGTGTTGGGGGGCGGGATTATGTGTGGTGATGTGGTGGGGAGCCAGATTATGTGTGGTGATGTGGTGGGGGGCAGGATTATGTGTGGTGATGTGATGGGGGGCGGGAATATGTGTGGTGATGTGGTGGGGGGATTATGTGTGGTGATGTGGTGGGGGGCGGGATTATGTGTGGTAATGTGGTGGGGGGGCGGGATTATGTGTGGTAATGTGGTGGGGGCGGGATTATGTGTAGTAGTGTGGTGGGGAGCAGGATTGTGTGTGGTAATGTGGTGGGTGGACGGGATTACCTGTGGTAATGGGGTGGAGGGCGGGATTATGTGTGGTGATGTGTTGGGGGCGGGATTATGTGTGGTAATGTGGTGAAGGGGCGGGATTATGTGTCGTAATGTGGTGGGGGGCGGGATTATGTGTAGTAATGGGGTGGGGGACGGGACTATGTGTGGTGATGTGTTGGGGGGTGGGATTATGCGTGGTGATGTGGTGGGATGGTGGGATTATGTGTAGTAATGTGGTGGGGTGGCGGGATTATGTGTGGTAATGTGGTGGGGGAGCGGTATTATGTGTGGTAATGTGGTGGGGGGCGGGATTATCTGTGGTAATGTGGTGGGGGGCGGGATTATGTGTGGTAATGTGGTGGGGGGCAGGATTATCTGTAGTAATGTGGTGGGGGGCGGGATTATGTGTGGTAATGTGGTAGGGGGTGGGATTATGTGTGGTAATGTGGTGGGGGGCGGGATTATGTGTGGTAATGTGGTGGGGGGCGGGATTATGTGTGGTAATGTGGTGGAGCGGTATTATGTGTGGTAATGTGGTGGGGGGCGGGATTATGTGTGGTAATGTGGTGTGGGGCGGGATTATCTGTGGTAATGTGGTGGGGGCGGGATTATGTGTGGTAATGTGGTAGGGGGGTGGGATTATGTGTGGTAATGTGGTGGGGGGCGGGATTGTGTGGTAATGCGGTGGGGGTCGGGATTATCTGTGGTAATGTGGTGGGGGGCAGGATTATGTGTAGTAATGTGGTGGGGTGGCGGGATTATGTGTTGTGATGTGGGGGGGGTGGGATTATCTGTGGTAATGTGGTGGGGTGGCGGGATTATGTGTGGTAATGTGGTGGGGGGCGGGATTATCTGTTGTAATGTGGTGGGGTGGCGGGATTATGTGTGGTAATGTGGTGGGGGGTGGGATTATGTGTGGTAATGTGGTGGGGGCAGGATTATGTGTGGTGATGTGGTGGGGGGGCGGGATTATGTGTGGTAATGGGGTGGGGGGCGGGATTATATGTGGTGATGTGTTGGGGGTCGGGATTGTGTGGTAATGTGTTGAAGGGGTGACATTATGCGTGGTGATGTGGTGGGGGGCGGGATTATGAGTGGTGATGTGGTTGGGGGGCGGGATTGTGTGTGGTAATGTGGTGGTGGCGGGATTGTGTGTGGTAATGGGGTGGGGGGCAGGATTATGTGTGGTGATGTGTGGGGGGCGGAGCTACTGTGCAGGGGGCAGGATTAGCGAGTAATCACGATGCCTCTTATATATATAGATATATAGTATATATATATACATAAGTCACTGGTAATGTAATAGAGGGGAGATATGTGTTACTGCTCTTAATGGCTTCAGCTATATGAAACCAGAGTATGTTCCTTCAGCACACTATGAGTTGTGAGGGTTAAGTTCAAGTTGCATAATGGGCTGGTTTTAGTGGACCTTCATAAAGCCGGAGGGAGGAGGTCCACCATATCTCCACGTGCAGAGCTGAAAGGACCTGTGTCATGTTGTAATCATGTGGTCAGTCACATGATGGAAAGAGTAGCATGGTCTGGTGTTTAAATAACTGGACTCTAGTGGCAGTCTTTGGTCAGCAAGACTTAAGAGCGGATTCTCCAGTGGCTTGTCACTTGTGGAGGCAAGCCTGAACCTGTGTTGAACCTGTGTTACTCCAGAGCAGGATGTTACCCACATACACTCACCGGCCACTTTATTAGGTACACCATGCTAGTAACGGGTTGGACCCCCTTTTGCCTTCAGAACTGCCTCAATTCTTCGTGGCATAGATTCAACAAGGTGCTGGAAGCATTCCTCAGAGATTTTGGTCCATATTGACATGATGGCATCACACAGTTGCCGCAGATTTGTCGGCTGCACATCCCAAAGATGCTCCATACAAGGCAGGATGGATCCATGCTTTCATGTTGTTTACGCCAAATTCTGACCCTACCATCCGAATGTCGCAGCAGAAATCGAGACTCATCAGACCAAGCAACGTTTTTCCAATCTTCTACTGTCCAATTTCGATGAGCTTGTACAAATTGTAGCCTCAGTTTCCTGTTCTTAGCTGAAAGGAGTGGTACCCGGTGTGGTCTTCTGCTGCTGTAGCCCATCTGCCTCAAAGTTCGACGCACTGTGCGTTCAGAGATGCTCTTAGGCCTACCTTGGTTGTAACGGGTGGCGATTTGAGTCACTGTTGCCTTTCTATCAGCTCGAACCAGTCTGCCCATTCTCCTCTGACCTCTGGCATCAACAAGGCATTTCCGCCCACAGAACTGCCGCTCACTGGATTTTTTTTCTTTTTCGGACCATTCTCTGTAAACCCTAGAGATGGTTGTGCGTGAAAATCCCAGTAGATCAGCAGTTTCTGAAATACTCAGACCAGCCCTTCTGGCACCAACAACCATGCCACGTTCAAAGGCACTCAAATCACCTTTCTTCCCCATACTGATGCTCGGTTTGGACTGCAGGAGATTGTCTTGACCATGTCTACATGCCTAAATGCACTGAGTTGCCGCCATGTGATTGGCTGATTAGAAATTAAGTGTTAACAAGAAGTTGGACAGGTGTACCTAATAAAGTGGCCGGTGAGTGTAAGTATGGACTGTGTTGCAGCGTTTTTGTTTTTCTTTGTTGTTTTCCTGTTTTAGCCAGAAAGGCTGTGTTTATTTTCCCCTCTTGTTGGTTTATTCCACAAAATAATAAACCAGCCGAAGATGTAAAGAGATGGCGTTCCTATTTTCAAGCTTATCTAGATCCTTTTGAATCCTTTTTCTGTCTTCTCTAGTGTTAGCTATCACTCCTTGGTTTGCATTATCTGAAAATTTGATTAGTTTACCTTCAGTTCCCTTATCTAGATCATTTATAAAAATGTTGAACAACCCTCAGACTAGGAATGAAAAAATAACTTTTTGGCTATGTGCACACTTCAGGATTTCTGGCACAAATTTTCCTGACAAAAACCGGACATTTCTGCCAGAAATCCGCATGCGTTTTTACCGCGATTTTACCGCGTTTTTTATGCGTTTTTTGTGCGTTTTTTCCCCAATGCATAGAATAGCAGGAAAAACGCGAAAAAAACGCAAAATTAATGAACATGCTGCTTTTTTTACCGCGATGCGTTTTTTTCGCGGAAAAAACGCACCATGTGCACAAAACATGCAGAATGCATTCTAAATGATAGGATGCATAATGTATGCATTTTTAATGAGTTTTTATAGCGCTTTTATCGCGAAAAAAATTAGAAAAAAGCGAGAAAGTCTTGAGTGAGGAAAAGAAGGGATCAATTTTGGCTTTATTAGCATCGGGAAACAGTGAGCACCATGTTGCCTCCATCCTTAAAATTTCTAAGACGGCAGTCCATTACAACAAGGTCAAGCAGCAGACATTGGGGACAATGAAGCTACAGACCAACATAGGGCAAAAACGACTCTCCACTGACCAGAATGACCATCATCTTATTCGAATGTCACTCAGCAACCACACGATGACATCAAGTGACCTACAAAAGGAATGGCAAATGGCAGCTGGGGTGAAGTGCATGGCAAGAACAGTTTGTAACAGGCTCCTAGAGGCAGGACTCAAGTCATGTAAAGCTAGTGCAGCGCCCCAGAATCCTGGTCGTTGCAGTACTGATGCTCCGCCGCTAAGGGGGGCTATGGTACGTCTGATGGAACTGAAGGAGTTCTTCTGACCAGGTATCACAGTCACCAAAACACTTCACAGTCTGGCCTCCAGGGGGAGCTAAGGGTGCTATGTATTAGGCCACTCCTCACAATCTGGTAAAACTGGGGGTTAGGTAGAAAGTTAGACAGAAGCTGACTGGGAATCAAACAGGCAACATCCTGTGGCAGAGGGTGTTGCGGGGAGAGACTCAGGGGGGTCCCTGTCAGGGGTGGGATCCTGACAGAGGCCTAGCGAACAGAGAGAACGTTACGGGACCGCGTCTGCACTTGATCGCGGCGGTACCCTAAGAAAGGACAAGAAGCGAGGTATATTGTGCTGAGTGAGAAACGAGATCAACGCAACAAGGAGAAATACCAGTAGGAGTCGTGCTGTAAGACGAGGCAACATCCTACTGAGGCGCGTAGCCGGTGGCCGGAACGCCGAGGAAGTACTAGGCTCCAAGCAATACTTCAAACCTACGGCAGGACAGTCAGCTATAGGCGGGCTGTCTCACACAAATCACCTACGAAGACACAGGGGGCAACAATAGGAGAGGGGCGACACTAGGGTCCCGGAAGAACTCCGAGCCTACCCGTCATACGGGTGCGTCCTAGCCATATCATCTGGGGGACGAAGAAGAACATCAGAATCGAGTTGTGAGGGAACTTCAGAAACAGACACAACAGTTGTGGGGACTATCCCGTAAGCACAGCAGGGGAGGACCACAACACACAAGCGCTAGAAGGTAGGCACAGATTTCCACCTGCAAAGGGAACTCTGGAGGTGCCATCGGACCGGCCGGACTTGCGCAGCCCGGTTAACCGTATTCCGGACTGAGGATCCTGGGACCTTCAGTAAAGAGGTAAAGAGACTGCAACCTGGTGTCCTCGTTATTTAACCTGCACCGCACCACCACAACATCATCACCATCCCTTCCACCTTCATTGTACGCCCCACAGCAGGGTCACGGACCGGGTCTAGCCACCGTGACAACCCCAGAACAGAGACTCAGAGGCCCGGTACCGGGTACCCCTCGGCCCTGCGACAGTGGGGGCGCTACAACTTGGCGTCACGAACAGGATCTACTTAAGCCTGAGGAATCAGGTCATGTGTGCCTTGGAACTGTGCTTTATTGTACTTGGACTGTGACTTATTGCAAAGACTGTGCACTGCCATTTGCCGCCAAAAACCGCCGCCATTACAGCGCTGAGGAGAGCGCAGGAGAAGAAGAGGGGCGTGGAGTAGGCGTGGACCAGCTGAAGAGCGCGAAAGACAATGGCCGCCCAGTCTAAATATTTCTGCACCGTGAGGACGTGTCCGTCAGCAGCCGAGATCCGCCTCCTGATTCTCAATGGTGGGCGGAGACAGCGAAAACGAAACCGCCCATGAAGGAGAGAGCGGGAAAAGGACCAGGAAGCGACCCATGCGGAGGACGCCATGATGAGTCGCTCAGACCAGGAATGCGGGGTTGAGGCCGAAGGCTCCCCCAGCCACCCGGATGAGCCCAGCAGCCAGTTCTCCGCGATAGGGGCCGGCCTCCTGCAAATGGAGATGGAGGGCCTGATCGAACAACTCCTTCAGCTGCGGACGGAGGCGCCAGCGGAGGACCTTCTAATGTCGGACCTTGCGTTGCTGCCGGAACCCCAGCCGACGCTCCCACTGACCATACCGCCAGTGGAGCCGACCGAGGAGGAGGAGCACGCACCGACTGGTGAGTCCGCCGACCCTGTCCCGCTGGCTGAGGGTCTGTTGATAGGCCCCGTTGCGGCACCCCCTCTCCCTGGGACCCATAGACTCCAGCGCTTGTTACCGTGGGAGGAGACAACGGGTATGGAACATGTTTTGAAAGCCCCGATTCCACCGATTACCCCGCTAAGTGAGGTCCATGCGGAGCGTACAGTGTGCTGCTGGGTGAATCCAGGGCCGACCTTATGGGATTCCCCGGGGTGAAGACACAGGAAGGGGAGATGGTGCAGTCCCTGAGCTGGGAGGAATACCAGGCCCAGCTGGAACAGCAGTGGGAGGAGAAGGAAAAGGTGTACAAGGCCGGGCTGGAGGCCTACCACCAAAGGGACTTGGCGGTCAAGGACCGGGCCCGCAAGGACCCCACGGCTCACCAGGCCCCGCGCAGGCAGGGCACCGTCGTCGCCTTCAAGCTCCGCGGAGGCTGGGGCTTTATAAAAGAGCCGGGCCTGTACGCCGAAGTTTTTGCCAACCGGAGGGATGTGGAGTCTCATCTTAGGGAAGGCCATCCAGACATCTCTACCCGGGGGACAACGTCGCTTACACCCGGCACTTTGGGGAGAAGGGGTGGTTCGCCCTGAATGTTCATAAGAAGCGAAACCCCGTGACACCCCCGACTAAGGTGCCGGTAAAGCTGTTTCCCATAGCGAAGGTGCCCCCTTGTGGTCAGCCCGCAATCATCACCAAGACCACCGTGGCCACTCCAACGTGCACCATTATCAAAACCACGACCTGCAGCATCGTCAGCTGTTGTGGATTCTGTTTGTGGGCTCCCTCTGGTGGTTACTGCTGGTACTGGGTGACTTTGGTGGGTTGCGGCCTTTGGTTTCCACCTGTCCATCAGAGGCTGGGTGTTTCCTATTTTACCTGGCCTTTCTCTCATTTCCCTTGCCGGCTATCAATGTATTCAGATGTGCTCTGTTTGGTTCCTGCCTACCTGCTCCCAGATCTTTCAGGATAAGCTAAGTGCTGATTTTCAGTTGTTTGGTTTTTTGTCCAGCTTGCTTATTATGTCTCTATGCTAGCTGGTAGCTCTAGTGGACTGAGGTTCTCCCCATGTGCCATGAGTTGGCACATGGGTTCTTGTAATCTCAGGATGGTTTTTTTGATTAGGGTTTTTTGCTGACCGCTCAGTCCCCTTTTGTATCGTTCTGCTTTCTAGTTTACAGCGGGCCTCAATTTGCTAAAGCTATATATATCATCTCTATGTGTGTGCCTTCCTCTCATTTCACCGTCAATACATGTGGGGGGCAACTATATCTTTTGGGGTTCGTTCCTCTGGAGGCAAGTGAGGTCTTTATTTTCTCTGCAGTACTAGTTAGCTCTTAGGCTGGTGCGTGGCGTCTAGAACCAACGTAGGCACGCTCCCTGGCTATCTCTAGTTGCGTTTGTCAGGCGTAGGGCAGCGGTCAGCCCAGGTTCCATCACCCTAGAGCTCGTCCGTCATTTATTTGTACTTTGCTAGTCCTGTGCTATCCCTAGCCATTGGGGATTCATGACAGTATAGCCGGCCCACAAAGTGTTAATTGTTTGGGCTGAAGCAGGAGAAAAAGAAGTGTTCAAGGGAAATTTTTTTTTTTTTTTTTTTCCCCTTCAGAGTTTTGCGGCCTAGCCCTTAATTGCTGTCTAGCTGCTTCTTACCTCCTCTTAACCCTTGAATGGCTCTGATCTTAGCTGTTTAACATGGATGTCCAGAGTTTGGCTTCCAGCCTGAGTAATCTCGCGGAAAAAGTTCAAAATATACAGGATTTTGTTGTTCACACTCCCATGTCTGAACCTAGAATTCCTATTCCAGAGTTTTTTTCTGGAGATAGATCTACCTTCCTGAATTTCAGGAACAATTGTAAATTGTTTCTTTCTTTAAAATCTCGCTCCTCTGGAGACCCTGCTCAACAGGTCAGGATTGTCATATCTTTCCTGCGGGGCGACCCTCAGAATTGGGCATTTGCATTGGCACCAGGGGATCCTGCATTGCTCAGTGTGCATGCGTTTTTTCTGGCATTGGGATTGCTCTATGAGGAACCTAACCTAGAGATTCAGGCTGAATAGGCTTTATTAGCCCTCTCTCAGGAGCATGATGAAGCGGAAATATATTGTCAGAAATTTCGGAAATGGTCGGTGCTTACTCAGTGGAATGAGTGCGCCCTGGCTGCAAACTTCAGAAATGGTCTTTCTGAGGCCATTAAGGATATTATGGTGGGGTTCCCTACGCCTACAGGTCTGAATGAGTCTATGACTATGGCCATTCAGATTGATCGGCGTTTACGGGAGCGCAAACCCGTGCACCAGTTGGCGGTGTCTTCTAAACAGGCACCTGAGACTATGCAATGTGATAGAATTCAGTCCAGAAGTGAACGGCAAAATTATAGGCGGAAAAATGGATTGTGTTTTTATTGTGGTGATTCAGCTCATGTTATATCAGCATGCTCTAAACGCACAAAAAGGGTTGATAAATCTTTTGCCATTGATACTCTGCAGCCTAAGTTCATTTTGTCTGTGACTCTGATTTTTTCACTGTCTTCCATTTCCGTCGATGGCTATGTGGATTCGGGCGCTGCCCTGAGTCTTATGGATTGGTCATTTGCTAAACGCTGCGGTTTTAGTCTGGAGCCTCTGGAAGTTCCTATTCCTCTGAAGGGAATTGACTCTACACCATTGGCTATGAATAAACCGCAGTATTGGACACAAGTGACCATGCGCATGACTCCCGTTCATCAGGAGGTGATTCGCTTCCTTGTACTGTATAATTTACATGATGTACTAGTGCTTGGTCTGCCATGGTTACAAACTCATAATCCTGTCCTGGACTGGAAAACAATGTCTGTGCTAAGCTGGGGATGTCAGGGGGTTCATGATTATGTACCTCCGATTTCAATCGCTTCATCTACTCCTTCTGAGATCCCTGCGTTTTTGTCTGATTATAGGGATGTTTTTGAGGAGCCTAAGCTCAATTCGCTCCCTCCTCATAGAGAGTGTGACTGTGCTATAGAATTGATTCCTGGCAGTAAGTTCCCTAAGGGTCGTTTATTTAATCTGTCACTGCCAGAGCATACTGCTATGCGGAATTATATTAAGGAGTCCTTGGAAAAGGGACATATTCGTCCATCTTCGTCCCCTCTGGGAGCAGGTTTTTTTTTCGTGGCAAAGAAAGATGGTTCCCTGAGGCCTTGTATAGATTATCGCCTTCTGAATAAGATTACAGTCAAATATCAGTATCCATTGCCATTGTTGACTGATTTGTTTGCTCGCATTAAGGGGGCTAGGTGGTTCACTAAGATAGATCTTCGCGGTGCGTATAATCTGGTGCGGATAAAACAGGGTGATGAGTGGAAAACCGCATTTAATACGCCTGAGGGCCATTTTGAGTATTTGGTAATGCCTTTTGGACTCTCCAATGCTCCGTCAGTCTTTCAGTCCTTTATGCACAATATTTTCCGTGAATATCTGGATAAGTTTATGATTGTGTATTTGGATGATATTTTGGTGTTTTCTGATGACTGGGAGTCTCATGTTCTACAGGTCAGGAAGGTGTTTCAGGTTCTGCGGGCCAATTCTCTGTTTGTGAAGGGCTCAAAGTGTCTCTTCGGAGTCCAGAAGATTTCTTTTTTGGGGTACATTTTTTCTCCTTCTACTATTGAGATGGATCCCGTCAAGGTTCAGGCGATTTGTGACTGGACACAACCTACATCTGTTAAGAGCCTTCAGAAGTTCTTGGGGTTTGCTAATTTTTATCGTCGGTTCATTGCTAATTTTTCCAGTATTGTTAAACCTTTGAATGATTTGACTAAAAAGGGTGCTGATGTTGCTGATTGGTCTACTGCGGCCGTGGAGGCCTTTCGGGAACTTAAGCGCCGGTTTTCTTCTGCTCCTGTGTTGTGTCAACCAGATGTTTCACTTCCTTTTCAGGTTGAGGTTGATGCTTCCGAGATTGGAGCGGGGGCGGTTTTGTCACAGAGAAGTTCTAATGGCTCGGTGATGAAGCCATGTGCTTTCTTCTCTAGAAAATTCTCGCCCGCCGAGCGCAATTATGATGTGGGTAATCGGGAGCTTTTGGCCATGAAGTGGGCATTTGAGGAGTGGCGTCATTGGCTTGAGGGTGCTAAACATCGTGTGGTGGTCTTGACTGATCACAAGAATCTCATTTACCTTGAGTCTGCCAGGCGTTTGAATCCTAGACAGGCTCGTTGGTCGTTATTTTTTTCTCGTTTCAATTTCGTGGTTTCATACCTGCCAGGTTCAAAGAATGTGAAGGCAGATGCTCTTTCCAGGAGTTTTGTGCCTGACTCTCCTGGAGACACTGGGCGTACTGGTATCCTTAGGGATGGGGTAATATTGTCCGCCGTATCCCCAGACTTGCGACGCGCATTGCAGGAGTTTCAGGTGGATAAACCGGATCGATGTCCACCAGAAAGACTGTTTGTTCCGGATGATTGGACCAGTAGAGTCATCTCCGAGGTCCATTCTTCTGTGTTGGCTGGTCATCCTGGAATATTTGGTACGAGAGACTTGGTGGCCAGGTCTTTTTGGTGGCCTTCCTTGTCTAGGGATGTGCGTACATTTGTGCAGTCTTGTGAAGTGTGTGCTCGAGCTAAGCCTTGCTGTTCACGGGCCAGTGGGTTGTTGTTATCTTTGCCCATCCCGAAGAGGCCTTGGATGCACATTTCCATGGATTTTATTTCTGATCTTCCGGTTTCACAGAAAATGTCCGTTATCTGGGTTGTGTGTGACCGCTTTTCTAAGATGGTTCATTTGGTGCCCTTGCCTAAGTTGCCCTCCTCCTCTGAGTTGGTCCCTTTATTTTTTCAGAACGTGGTTCGTTTGCATGGGATTCCGGAGAATATCGTTTCTGACAGGGGATCCCAGTTTGTGTCTAGATTTTGGCGGACGTTTTGTGCCAAGATGGGCATTGATTTGTCTTTCTCGTCTGCATTCCATCCTCAGACGAATGGCCAGACGGAGCGAACTAATCAGACCTTGGAAACTTATTTGAGGTGTTTTGTTTCTGCTGATCAAGATGACTGGGTTGCTTTTTTGCCACTGGCCGAATTTGCTCTTAATAATCGGGCTAGTTCTGCCACGTTGGTCTTTCCTTTTTTTTTGTAATTCGGGGTTTCATCCTCGTTTTTCCTCTGGTCAGGTGGAGTCTTCGGATTGTCCTGGAGTGGACGTGGTGGTGGACAGGCTACATCAGATTTGGAATCAGGTGGTGGACAATTTGAAGTTATCTCAGGAGAAGACTCAGCAGTTTGCTAATCGCCGTCGCCGCGTGGGTCCCCGACTTCTTGTTGGGGATTTGGTGTGGTTGTCTTCTCGTTTTGTCCCTATGAAGGTCTCTTCTCCTAAGTTCAAGCCTCGGTTCATCGGTCCTTATAGGATCTCGGAGATTCTTAACCCTGTATCTTTTCGTTTGGATCTCCCAGCATCGTTTGCTATTCATAATGTGTTCCATCGGTCGTTGTTGCGGAGGTATGAGGTGCCCGTTGTTCCTTCGGTTGAGCCTCCTGCTCCGGTGCTGGTGGAGGGAGAATTGGAGTATGTTGTTGAAAAGATCTTGGATTCTCGTGTTTCCAGACGCAAACTCCAGTATTTGGTTAAGTGGAAGGGTTATGGTCAGGAGGATAATTCCTGGGTGGTCGCCTCCGATGTTCATGCGACTGATTTGGTCCGCGCCTTCCATAGAGCTCACCCTGATCGCCCTGGGGGTTCTCGTGAGGGTTCGGTGACCCCTCCTCAAGGGGGGGTACTGTTGTGGATTCTGTTTGTGGGCTCCCTCTGGTGGTTACTGCTGGTACTGGGTGACTTTGGTGGGTTGCGGCCTTTGGTTTCCACCTGTCCATCAGAGGCTGGGTGTTTCCTATTTTACCTGGCCTTTCTCTCATTTCCCTTGCCGGCTATCAATGTATTCAGATGTGCTCTGTTTGGTTCCTGCCTACCTGCTCCCAGATCTTTCAGGATAAGCTAAGTGCTGATTTTCAGTTGTTTGGTTTTTTGTCCAGCTTGCTTATTATGTCTCTATGCTAGCTGGTAGCTCTAGTGGACTGAGGTTCTCCCCATGTGCCATGAGTTGGCACATGGGTTCTTGTAATCTCAGGATGGTTTTTTTGATTAGGGTTTTTTGCTGACCGCTCAGTCCCCTTTTGTATCGTTCTGCTTTCTAGTTTACAGTGGGCCTCAATTTGCTAAAGCTATATATATCATCTCTATGTGTGTGCCTTCCTCTCATTTCACCGTCAATACATGTGGGGGGCAACTATATCTTTTGGGGTTTGTTCCTCTGGAGGCAAGTGAGGTCTTTATTTTCTCTGCAGTACTAGTTAGCTCTTAGGCTGGTGCGTGGCGTCTAGAACCAACGTAGGCACGCTCCCTGGCTATCTCTAGTTGCGTTTGTCAGGCGTAGGGCAGCGGTCAGCCCAGGTTCCATCACCCTAGAGCTCGTCCGTCATTTATTTGTACTTTGCTAGTCCTGTGCTATCCCTAGCCATTGGGGATTCATGACAGTCAGCTCAACCACCGTTGTGGCCAAGGAGGCGCCTCCTCAGGTAGTCGGTGCCTCTGCTGCCCCAGGACTGAAGACAGTGGGTACACAAACACCCAGATGGGATAACACTCCCCCTTACGCAGTACCAGGCGGCGGGCAATATCCAGTGGGGTTGCCTCCGCCGGTGCTGCCTCCTGAGTGGTTCAAGTAAATGTTCCAACCTTTCGAACATGTAAATAGTTAACTGTTCGTCTTCTTGCTGCTATGACCCGACTTGGGTTAACTCTTAAAGGGATCCCTTTGTTTACCCGGGATCCCTTCTTCTGCTTTTTGTTTTGTTTCCTGTTTTATCATTGTTGAAAGAACTGCTGGATCATGAACACTGCATGATTACAAACTCCTTGTAAATAGTTTGCACCTTCTTAAAGGTGCCCTCTACTGGTTTTATAAAAGAAAGGACTCTTTGCGAAGAAACTGTTCCTGGAAGCAGTACCGGAGTCCTTGCTGCATACGGACTTGCAGCTTGAGAAGTTGCACTACCTCATAGAGACTTGGTTCCTTCTTAAAGGGAACGTTCATCGATAGTACTTAAAGAATGATGATGCTTTAAAAGAGAGTATTAATAATGCTTACGTATAAAGAGGTTATATGTAGTGAGCTAGTTAATTGTGAGAAATGTTTAATGATGTTGCTAGAAGAATGAGGACAGGAAGTGAACCCAGATGGGGTTAGTCGGTGAGTCCTCCTAGGAGCCATACAGAGATGGCTCGGTGATTCTGAACTGAGAGATGGAAGATAAGTTCTATACTGTGTATAGTAGCAGAAAGGCAGTAGGCCCGGGCTGAAAGGGGCGGTCCTGTAATAGAACGAGAGGCAGTAGGCCTGGGGCAGATAGACAGGCGGTCCTGCAGATGTAAAGAAGGAAAATGAAGGAAAAGTTGATTAGCCTTATAGCGTTTCATAAGAAGGTCTTTAGTGGATTCAGTGAGTACATCCTTAAAGGCAATGTTAAATTATTGTTCAAAAATTTGCACTTAGTAGAATACCCGGATGGGTAAGAAAAGTTATTTATAGTATGTTATTTAAAGTATTTAACCATGTTGTAACGTTCAAGTGTTCTCACCTCCCGTAAAGGGAAGCTCTGTTCAAACTTGCTTAATGTTATTGCATTTCAAAAATTGTATGTCTTTTCGCTGACATGTACTGTTGTTTTCTTCCCATTAAATCACCTAAAGAAAAGTCCAGGAGTACTGGATTTAACCGGGGGGGAGTGCAGCGCCCCAGAGTCCTGGTCGTTGCAGTACTGATGCTCCGCCGCTAAGGGGGGCTATGGTACGTCTGATGGAACTGAAGGAATTCTTCTGACCAGGTATCACAGTCACCAAAACACTTCACAGTCTGGCCTCCAGGGGGAGCTAAGGGTGCTATGTATTAGGCCACTCCTCACAATCTGGTAAAACTGGGGGTTAGGCAGAAAGTTAGACAGAAGCTGACTGGGAATCGAACAGGCAACATCCTGTGGCAGAGGGTGTTGCGGGGAGAGACTCAGGGGGGTCCCTGTCAGGGGTGGGATCCTGACAGAGGCCTAGCGAACAGAGAGAACGTTACGGGACCGCGTCTGCACTTGATCGCGGCGGTACCCTAAGAAAGGACAAGAAGCGAGGTATATTGTGCTGAGTGAGAAACGAGATCAACGCAACAAGGAGAAATACCAGTAGGAGTCGTGCTGTAAGACGAGGCAACATCCTACTGAGGTGCGTAGCCGGTGGCCGGAACGCCGAGGAAGTACTAGGCTCCAAGCAATACTTCAAACCTACGGCAGGACAGTCAGCTATAGGCGGGCTGTCTCACACAAATCACCTACGAAGACACAGGGGGCAACAATAGGAGAGGGGCGACGCTAGGGTCCCGGAAGAACTCCGAGCCTACCCGTCATACGGGTGCGTCCTAGCCATATCATCTGGGGGACGAAGAAGAACATCAGAATCGAGTTGTGAGGGAACTTCAGAAACAGACACAACAGTTGTGGGGACTATCCCGTAAGCACAGCAGGGGAGGACCACAACACACAAGCGCTAGAAGGTAGGCACAGATTTCCACCTGCAAAGGGAACTCTGGAGGTGCCATCGGACCGGCCGGACTTGCGCAGCCCGGTTAACCGTATTCCGGACTGAGGATCCTGGGACCTTCAGTAAAGAGGTAAAGAGACTGCAACCTGGTGTCCTCGTTATTTAACCTGCACCGCACCACCACAACATCATCACCATCCCTTCCACCTTCATTGTACGCCCCAC
Source organism: Ranitomeya variabilis (assembly GCF_051348905.1). Lineage (NCBI taxonomy): Eukaryota > Metazoa > Chordata > Amphibia > Anura > Dendrobatidae > Ranitomeya > Ranitomeya variabilis. The sequence goes on along the minus strand of NC_135236.1, from coordinate 298,444,862 downwards.
AGCAGGGTCACGGACCGGGTCTAGCCACCGTGACAACCCCAGAACAGAGACTCAGAGGACCGGTACCGGGTACCCCTCGGCCCTGCGACAGTGGGGGCGCTACAACTTGGCGTCACGAACAGGATCTACTTAAGCCTGAGGAATCAGGTCATGTGTGCCTTGGAACTGTGCTTTATTGTACTTGCGCTACACTAGAAAAAAGCCTTTCATCAATGAGAAGCAAAGGAGAGCCAGGCTGAAGTTTGCCCAAGACCATAAAGTTTGGACCGTAGAGGACTGGAGTAAGGTAATCTCTGATGAGTTTAATTTTTAGCTTTGCCCAACACTTGCTCATCTAATGGTTAGACGGAGACCTGGGGAGGCGTACAATCCACAGTGTCTTGCACCCACTGTGATGTTTGGTGGAGGATCGGTGATGATCTGGAGATGCTCCAGCAAGGCTGGAATTGGGCAGGTTAATCTTTGCGAAAGGCATATGAATCAAGCCGCATACAAGGTTATCCTGGAAAAACAGTTGATTCCTTCTGCTCAGGAAATGTTACCCAACTGTAAGGACTGTTTTTTTCCAGCAGGATAATGCACCATGCCACACAGGTAGGTCAATCAAGGTGTGGATGAAGGGCCACCATATCAAATCCCTGTCATGGCCAGCCCAATCTCCAGACCTGAACCCCATTGAAAACCTCTGGAATGTAATTAAGAGGAAGATGGACAACCACAAGCCATCAAACAAAGAAGAACTGCTTACATTTTTGTACCAGGAGTGGCATAAGGTCACCCAGAAGCAGTGTGAAAGACTGGTGGAAAGCAAGCCAAGACGTGTGAAAGCTGTGATTAAACATCATGGTTATTCCACAAAATATTGATTTCTGAACTCTTCCTGAGTTAAAACATTAGTATTGTTGCTTCTAAATGATTATGAACTTGTTTTTTTGCATTATTTGAGGTTTGCAAGCACTGCATTTTTTGACCATTAATAAAAATAAATACAACATTTATTGCTTGGAGCTTCGGAGACATGTTATCAGTAGTTTATAGAATAAAAGAACAATTTACATTTTACTCAAAAATATACATATAAAGAGAAAAATCAGACAAACTGAAAATTTTGCAGTGGTCTCTTAATTTTGTATATATATATATATATATATATATATATATATATATATATATGTATATAACACATTTTTAATTGTAAATGCATTTTTTAATTTTAACTAAATTTACATGAGTAAAATCGTATTCACCCCATGCTGTATTTGTGTGCTTGAAATAGCTGGTAATTTGGAGTGAGCAACAGCTCTGACGCTCAATAGATGCAGGGGCATGCTGGGCTGTCAGCATTGTGTATGCGATAGCCCAGCCACCAAGTCAGGGACTGCTGGCTATTCCCATGCTAATTTAGGAGTGCCTAGCAGCCCAATCAGGCCAGGTCTGCTGGGCTTCCTCCATGCGTCACCTTTTTGGATGATTACCTGGCTATTTAGACCATTGCCAGTCATAGCTTTGCTCATGCCTTTTGCTTTTGTGTTCTGCTGTTCTGATCTTTTGCTGCCTGAACTCGGACCTTGCCTTTTAACTATTGGTTTGCCTTGCCCCTTTGTCTTGATCTGTTATCGTTTTGGACTTCTGGCCTCAGACTGTGACCTGTTTTCTCTTTTGTCTTAGAATCATAGAATGTTAGAGTTGGAAGGGACCTCAAGGTTCATCGTGTCCAACACCTTCTCATTGCAGGATGGACTAAACAATCCCAGACAGATGTCTGTCCAGTCTCTGTTTGCAGACTTACATTGAAGGAAAACTCAGCACCACCTTTCGTGACAGCCTGTTCCACTCAATGATCACCCTCACTGCCAAAAAGTTTTTTCTAATATCTAATCTGTATCTTCTCCCTTTCAGTGTAATTTAATTGCTTCTCCTGTTTCCTTGTGCAAATGAGAATAATGATGATCCCTCTCTGTGACATCCCTTCAGATATTTGTAGACAGCTATTTTGTCTCCTCTTAGCTTTCTTTTTTGTAAGTAAACAATTCCCAGAACCTTTAATCACTCCTTTTGTAGGACATACTTTTCAGTCCGCTTACCATATTTTTTAAAATGTGGTGCCCTGAACAGGACACAGTGTTCCAGATGACGCCTGACCAAGAAGGAGTAGACAGGGATAATTACTTCACATGATCTAGACTCTATGCTTCTCTTAATGCATCCTAGAACTGTGTTTGCCTTTTTTTGCAGATGCATCATACTGTTGACTTATTTGCAGTCTGTGATCTATTAGTATACCAGTCTTTTTCACACATGCTGTTGCTTAGGTCTATTCCTCTTATTTTATAGATGTAATTTTTGTTTTTCTTGCCGAGATGTAGAATCTTGCATTTCTCCCGGTTAAATACCATTCTATTAGTCGCTGCCCATTGTTCAAGCTTATCTAGATCCTTTTGAATCCTTTTTCTGTCTTCTCTAGTGTTAGCTATCACTCCTCGGTTTGCATTATCTGAAAATTTGATTAGTTTACCTTCAGTTCCCTTATCTAGATCATTTATAAAAATGTTGAACAACCCTGGGACCAGGATGAACCCACTTGAAATACTTTTTTGGATGTGTAACCATTGATTACCACTCTTTGAGTACGATCAGTGAGCCGGTTATGAATCCACCTAACCATAGCCTTGTCAATCCCATACTTGGCCATTTTTTAAATAAGGATAGTATGAGATTCTTTACGAAATGCTTTGCTGAAGTTGAGATATACTATATCTATCGCATTTCCTTGATCCAGCCAGTCAATTATTCCATCACAGAAGGAAATTAGATTAGTCTGGCATGACCTGCTTGCTACAAACTCATGCTGGTTCTGGTTATATAATTATTGTTTTCTTATCCAAGTACTTACATAAATGCTGTTTAATAATTTGTTAAAATATCTTCCGTAGTATAGAAGTAAGGCTCACTGGCCTGTAATTTCCTGGCTCCATCTTCTTTCCTTTTTTGCCACTCTGCCTTTGACGTACACTCTATGTATTTAACCCCGGACTTCTTGACTCCCATGGGTCAAGGCTTGTCCATGAGAAGTGCCCATAGTTAGGGTCATAATAAAATTAGTATACAGTAAATTGCTACATAAGATAGTTGATGGTCGTACAAGGAGAAGTATAGAGAAAATACCCACCCCATCCTTCATATACAAACCTCTAAAGGCTGTCACCTGGAAACCAGTACTGCTTTGTAATCTGAATCCAAAACAGCTGTATGAAAATGGCTGTCTCTTCTTTTATAGAATAGGAAGCTCTTTTGGCACATATCTACAATCATGTTGTAAGACTTGTTAAAGAGTTAGACACTGACTTATAGGGTAGTCACATCCAATAGGTGGCACTGCAGAAACAGCTTTCTTTCTTCTAGAGCAGAGTTAATTTGCATACTTTTTCCAGGAATGACTGCATTACCTATAAGATTTCCTACACTAGCTGGTGCTCTCCACAAGTCAAGTTATTGCTCCCCTAGGCCTTTGGCTAGAATAGTTAACTGGCACAAACTAGTATTTATACAATCAAGTAACACTTTATTTTCAATAAGAAAACAATAAACAATAAGAACAGAAATATTTTGGTCTTAACTGGACCCTCGCAATGCATTTTAGGTCACGTTCACATGTTTGGGCTGTATTTTACATCAGTATTTGTAAGCCAAAATCAAGATTGTAATAACGAGAAGAAAAGTATAATAGAAACACATACACCACTTGTGTATTTTTAATCCATTCCTGATTTTGGCTTACAAATACTGATGTAAAATACTAATCAAATACTGAATGTGTGAACGTGGCCTTAGACTGCTCATTTGTCAGTACTGGTGTTTGTTGAATTTAGTATCATACTTTTTACAAACTGGATACCTACTACTAGCACCACCCTAACTAATGACAGAGGAAACATTACTACAGTATAAGTAAATTGGACTCAGGTATAAGGGTTTTATATCCATATTGTTTTATTGTTGGTACTTAGTTTATAGGGCCATTAATGTAAAATCTGTGATTTGAGGAGTCTAATAAAGGTACAGTGTCTCCTGTAGCTTTAATTATCCTCATAACTTTTAGAGATCTTTGGCTCTGATTAGCAGAAGAAACGTGTCTTGTATAGCTTTACTTAGTGAAGTAAGAGTTCCCACATTTGTAAATGATTAACATGTATCATTTTCTTTATAAAAGAAGATAGTCTGAGAGTTAGAAGCCACACACAGCTTCTTGCACGTACCAAACTACACTTGAACATACTCACACATCATATCTATGTGAAAATTGTACCTTGAACCTTTCATTTTTGCTGGTTGCACGCCAAAGTGTAATAATTTACTTAATGAACACTTTCACCTACTTCATTGTAGTGTAGCTAGTTTTCCCTGGTGCGCGATTAATACTAGTGTTTGATTAGTTAAACTGAGAAATAGTAGCTCAAAGTTAGCACAAAGGGTTTGAGGGTATCAAAATTGGTGCCCTTGTAACCTAGGCCCTGTGTCTGACCATCATTCTGGGCTGCCTTTCCATACTACAATTTTATTAGTGCCAAGCGAGGGGCTGCAATATAAGATAGCAAAATTACTGCCCATTACACTATCTGCTCCTTAGCGTTACAGGAGCATTACACTGTGTGCAGAATTATTAGGCAAGTTGTATTTTGATCACATGATACTTTTTATACATGTTGTCCTACTCCAAGCAGTTCAGGCTTGAGAGCCAACTACCAATTAAGTAAATCAGGTGATGTGCATCTCTGTAATGAGGAGGGGGTGTTGTCTAATGACATCAAAACCCTATATAAGGTTATCATGAGAAATGGTGATGTTTTCTGTTGACAAGATGACATTGCTTCGGCTGAAACACTGAAACTGCATGCAGCACATACCGCTCACAAAGAGTGTTAAATAGCCATCCTTAGACCCAAGTACCTGATCTGTTATTTTTTTTTTTTATTCTGGCTACAATTTAATCATGTCTGCATGGTAGTTGTATCAATAAGATATTAACATTAACCAGGAGATGCAAGCATACATACACACACAAACAACTGCATGAACACACATATAATGTAATAATAATCTCTTTATTTACAGTATATAACGTCAACATATTCCGCTGCACTTTACAGACATTATCATCTAAATACCCTATCAGTATGACTTTGGAAAGTAAAAGTTTTGTAAAAGTTTGGTCAAAATTATTGTTATTGTGAGAAGTTGAGCAAGTTGAAAATTAAATGACATCGGGCCCTCATGCCACCCTCTTGGAGTCTGTTTCTGATAGTTTGAGCAGACACATGGATGTTAGTGGCCTGCTGGAGATAATTTTGCAGGGCTCTAGCACTGCTTCTCCTGTTCCTCCTTGCACAAAGGAGGATGTAGCCTCCTGGTGTACTGGCCTGTCTCCTGTTATCTGCTCCATGCTCTGGACGCTGTGCTGACAGCTTCCCTTCTTGCCACAGTTCACATTAATGTGCCATCCTGGATGAACTGCACTACCGGAGCAACTTCTGTGGGTTATAGACACCACCCAGGCTCGGACTGGCCCACCGGAGAACCGGAGGATTCTCCGGTGGGCCCAGGCACTGACACCTGCTGGCATACTGGCCAGCAGCTGCCTAGGGCCCCCACTGCTCCAGGGGCCCCCAGCCAGTGGCTATAGGGCCCCTGAGTCAAGGGGGCCCGCCCTGTGCCAGTAGCAGCAGCTGGAGACAGGATCCTGTCCCCGCTGCTAAAGCAAAATGAATATTCGCGCTTCCCCACACCCCTATGTTCGTGGAGAGGCGTGAATACCATTTCTCTTTAATAGCGGGCAGCATTAGCCGCAGGCTGCAGCTAACACTGCCCGCATGTAAAGCCGCACCACACACACGCACTCACAAAGTACAGCACACCCACACACACCGCACCTCCCGGCGTCCTGCTTCCTGTCTGAGACAGCCCAGCTGGATGACATCATCATCCAGCGTGCTGCTGTCTCAATCAGAAAGCTTCCAGGAATCCAGCGAGGAAGAGGCTGCTGGGGTGAGCACCTGCTGCAGGGAGGTGAGCTGTGCTGTGTGCCTGCGTGTGTGTGTGTATGTGTGAGAGAGAGAGTGTGTATGTGATGAGCTGCTGCTGCGGGGAGGTGAGCTGTGCTGCGTGTGTGTGTGTGAGAGAGAGTGTGTGTGTGTGTGTGTGATGAACTGCTGCTGCAAGGAGGTGAGCTGTGCTGCGTGCCTGTGTGTGTGTGTGTTGAGCTGCTGCTGCAAGGAGGTGAGCTGTGCTGCATGTGTGTGTGTGTGTGTGTGAGAGTGTGTGTGTGATGAGCCGCTGCTGCGGGGAGGTGAGCTGTGCTGCGTGCCTGCGTGTGTGTGTGTTAGGGGTCGAGTTTACCCCTCTGCACAGGGGGAATCTCGGGCCATCTCCGCTGCAGTCTCCCATTCTCCTGCAGCAGTGGAGCCTGCTCAGCGGAGACGTCAGTCCCAGCGTCTCGCTCAGGCTGACTCTGTACAAAGAGTTACTGCTGCTTCTCCTGCTTCTGCCATTGAAGCCAGTGTTGGGCAGCGGCGAGCAGACGTTTCTGGGACTAAGTCCTGCTTTTCCCGTTCTGAGCATGCCCAGGGTAAGATCTCTCAGTGGAGATCGAGGGTCACATGTTCAGATACTGCAGTCTAATCTATTGGTCCTTCTAGGAAGGTCCTGTAGGTGCGCAGGCTCTGTAGCAGCCTCTCATTGGTCTTCCTAGGAAGGTCCTGTACGTGCTGCAACTATTTAAGGCTCGCATGGCCGTGCGGCCATGCGCTAGTGTCTTTCTAAAGTTATGTGCTTTGCGCCAGTGTGGTCATGTGAGTGTGTGTTCAGGAACCCGGCTGAAATAAGCCCCTAGAATGCTGGCACCTCTGGCGAGGAGATTGTGTGTGTATGTATTCAGGGACCTGGCCGAAATAAGCCCTTAGAATGCTGGCACCTCCGGCGAGGAGTTATGTGTGCATGCATGACCACTGACTGCTCTCTTTTGGGTAGTTAGCCTGTGCCTCTGTGAAGTCAAACAGGACACAGAGCTTTGCTTTCTCGGCTACTCTGTGAAACTAACAGAGCTAGTTCATACCGCCATATAGTGCCGCCGTTTATTAGCAGCAGGTTCTCCTGCACGGTGGACCCCGGGCTTCGAACGCAACTACTTCAATAAAACATTTATATTTACTCGGTGCGTTCTGCTAGCCCTAACAGTGTGTGTGTGTGAGTGAGAGTGTGTGTGATGAGCTGCTGCTGCGATGAGCTGTGTGTGTGTGTGGTGAAGGACAATGATATAGGTGATGGGCAATGATGGTGGTGGGGGAGACAATGATGGAGGTGATGGGCAATGATGGTGGGAAAGAAGACAATGATGGAGGTGATGGGCAATGATGGTGGTGGTGGGGAGGCAATGATGAAGGTGAGGGGAGGCAATGATGGAAGTGATGGGCAATGATGGTGGGGGGAGGCAATGATGGTGGGGGAGGCAATGATGGAGGTGATAGGTAATGATGGTATGGGAGGCAATGATGGAGGTGATAGGCAATGATGGTGGGGAGGCAATGATGGAGATGATGGGCAATGATGGTGGGGGAGGCAATGATGGAGGTGGTGGGCAATGGTGGTGAAGAAAGGCAATGATGGAGGTGATGGGCAATGATGGTGGTGGGGGAGGCAATGATGGAGGTGATGGGCAATGATGGAGGTGATGGGCAATGATGGTGGTGGGGGAGGCAATGATGGAGGTGATAGGCAATGATGGTGGGGAGGCAATGATGGAGGTGTTGGGCAATGGTGGTGGTGGGAGGCAATGATGGAGGTGATGGGCAATGGTGGTGGTGGGAGGCAATGATGGAGGTGATAGGCAATGATGGTGATTGGGGAGGCAATGATGGAGGTGATGGGCAATGATAGTGGGGGAGGCAATGATGGAGGTGATGGGCAATGATGGTGGTGGGGGAGGCAATGATGGAGGTGATGGGCAATGATGGTGGTGGGGGAGGCAATGATGGAGGTGGTGATGGAGGTGATGAATTGGACAATAATGGTGGGGGAGGAGGCAATGATGCAGGTGGTGGAATGGGCAGTAATGGAGGTGGTGGGGGAGGAGGCAATGATGGAGGTGGTGATGAGGGAAATGATGGGGTGGAGAGGGGCTGCATTATACTTTATGAGGGGGCTACATTATATTCTGTGGGGGGACTGCATTATTCTCAGGGGACTGCATTATATTATGGGGTTACATCATACTATGTGAGGGGGCTACAGTATACTCTATGGGGGGCTGCATTATATTCTGTGGTGGGGCTGCATTCTCTCAGTTGACTACATTATATTCTGTGGTGGCTACATTATACTATATGAGGGGGCTGCATTATACCCTATGAGGGTGCTACATTATATTATATGGTGGGGACTGCGTTATACCTGAGGGGGTTGCATTATATTTTGTGGGGTGCTGCATTATATTCTATGAGAGGGGACTGCGTTATATTTTATGAGGGGGCTAAATTATGTTCTGTGAAGGGGCTAAATTACATTTTGTGAAGGGGTTACCCCAACCCTTGCTACATAATTAAGATGTGAACTACCTTACATTATACCCTGATATTAGCGCATTTTACCGCACAATTGGTGGTCTTGTATCTATTTCTATGTAGCTACATAGTGAGCCCCAAGAGTGATTTTCTCTGGTGGGCCCCAGGTGCTCCAGTCCGACGCTGACACCACCTCATGCTTCTTTACCTCTAGGGGTGAAAACAATGACAAAATTAAAAAGTGACCAAAACAACAGCCAAAAAGTATGAGAACAGAGAAATGGTCTATGGTCACCCCCCTGCAGAACCACTCCTTTATAGGGGTTGTCTTGGTAATTGCCTATCATTTCTACCTGTTTTCTGTTCTATTTGCGCAACAGCAGGAGAAATTAATTCACAATCAGTGTTGCTTCATAACTGGACAGGATGATTTCACAGAAGTGTGATTGACTTGGAGTTACATTTGTGTTGCTTAAGTGGTTCCTTTATTTTTTGAGCAGTGTATATACACACACGTGCACACACTCGCACAGATACACACACACACACATATATATATACAGTACACATACATGTATATATTTATGTTGTTTTCACTATAAAGTTTTAATGCTTGACCAACATGACCAACAAGTATAAAGCTTTGTGGAGTCAAAGTGAATGGTGCATAATCTGCAATATCACCCAGGGCGTGAAAGTTTATTGCTCTGGCACTAGTGTCTGTCTGCCAATGTGTGTAAATACTTCTCCTAAGATTGCACGTCTAACACGCCTTGCTAGCAGACGGTTCTGTGCATGTCCATTATATATTTTGATATCTTAAAGTGACCCTCAACATCACAATAACAATACACATTATGTGCTTAATAAATAGTTAAAAAACTACAGTCATGGCCAAAAGTATTGACACCCCTGCAATTCTGTTAGATAATACTCAGTTTCTTCCAGAAAATGATTGCACTCACAAATTCTTTGGTATTATTATCTTCATTTAATTAGTCTTAAATGAAAAAACATAAAAGAGAATGAAGCAAAAAGCAAAACATTGATCATTTCACACAAGACTCCAAAAATGGGCCAGACAAAAGTATTGGCACCCTCAGCCTAATACTTGGTTGCACAACCTTTAGCTAAAATAACTGTGACCAACCGCTTCCGGTAACCATCAATGAGTTTCTTACAATGCTCTGCTGGAATTTTAGACCATTCTTCTTTGGCAAACTGCTCCAGGTCCCTGATATTAGAAGGGTGCCTTCTCCAAGCTGCCATTTTTAGATCTCTCCACAGGTGTTCTATGGGATTCAGGTCTGGACTCATTGCTGGCCACCTTAGAATTCTCCAGTGCTTTCTCTCAAACCATTTTCTAGTGCTTTTTGAAGTGTGTTTTGGGTCATTGTCCTGCTGGAAGACCCATGACCTCTGAGAGAGACCCAGCTTTCTCACACTGGGCCCTACATTATGCTGCAAAATTTGTTGGTAGTCTTCAGACTTCATAATGCCATGCACACGGTCAAGCAGTCCAGTGCCAGAGGCAGCAAAGCAACCCCAAAACATTAGGGAACCTCCGCCATGTTTGACTGTAGGGACCGTGTTCTTTTCTTTGAATGCCTCTTTTTTTCTCCTGTAAACTCTATGTTGATGCCTTTGCCCAAAAAGCTCTACTTTTGTCTCATCTGACCAGAGAACATTCTTCCAAAACGTTTTAGGCCTTTTCAGGTAAGTTTTGGCAAACTCCAGCCTGGCTTTTTTATGTCTCGGGGTAAAAAGTGGGGTCTTCCTGGGTCTCCTACCATACAGTAACTTTTCATTCAGACGCCGACGGATAGTACGGGTTAACACTGTTGTACCCTCGGACTGCAGGGCAGCTTGAACTTGTTTGGATGTTAGTCGAGGTTCTTTATCCAACATCCGCAGAATCTTGCGTTGAAATCTCTTGTCAATTTTTCTTTTCTGTCCACATCTAGGGAGGTTAGCCACAGTGCCATGGGCTTTAAACTTCTTGATGACACTGCGCACGGTAGACACAAGAACATTCAAGTCTTTGGAGATGGACTTGTAGCCTTGAGATTGCTCATGCTTCCTCACAATTTGGTTTCTCAAGTCCTCAGACAGTTCTTTGGTCTTCTTTCTTTTCTCCATGCTCAATGTGGTACACACAAGGACACAGGACAGAGGTTGAGTGAACTTTAATCCATGTCAACTGGCTGCAAGTGTGATTTAGTTATTGCCAACATCTGTTAGGTGCCACAGGTAAGTTACAGGTGCTGTTAATTACACAAATTAGAGTAGCATCACATGATTTTTTGAACAGTGCCAATACTTTTATCCACCCCCTTTTTAATGTTTGGTGTGCAATTATATCCCATTTGGCTTTAGGACAATTCTTTTTGTGTTTTTTCATTTAAGACAAATTAAATGAAGATAATAATAACAAAGAATTTGTGTTTGCAATCATTTTCAGGAAGAAACTGAGTATTATCTGACAGAATTGCAGGGGTGTCAATACTTTTGGCCACAACTGTAGATGTCCTCATTTTTAGCACAAATCTTCCAATCACATTTCCCCTTCACCTCTATAAAATGGCTACCAGCTACTGAGGCTAGTGAATGTATACTGTGCGTTGCTTATTTGATACACTTTTGAGTGGACCCTCCTAGGGCTGGAATGGGCTTGGTGTACAGTAGTTAGTGCAGCCATCAGAAATTTCTGGGTCCTATGCATTCAAGAGGACCATGCAAAATTGTCAACGTAAAAATTATCCTGCTATATTTGGTAAAACATTTAAACAACTCTAACCTAATGTGATGGCTGAAACTGTTTCTCTTTGGTGAGGCATGTGATGGTAAGTGATATTGATGATGTTGTTACTTGCATTTGCTTTTCCAGGTTGACATTAGTCAGTCAGGAGCATGGTCAACTCTTTGTGATGATAAGTTTTGAAAAGAACAGCTTGCAGTAGCAAGTTATACTGAACACAGATGCATATTTCAGTGCATGTTTCTTCAAAGTGGGAAATTCATCACAGCTTACATGACATTTGTAAAATCTGGGGAGTCTGCATAATACATCACATAGAATACACTGAGACTGTTGTATATAAGTCACATAGGATACTCTGTGACTACTGTATATAGATCACATAGGATACACAGACTGTTGTATATAAAATACAGAGAAAATGATATATACTTCTAAAAGGATATGCTGATCCTGATACATACATCACTTTGGAGGTCCTGAGCCTACTGTATGTATCACATAGCCTGAAAGATGTCTATAAACATGGGTGCGTTAAAGATATATATATAACCTAGAAAATTTATCAAAGTATTCAAACTCACCACTGAAGGGAAATACACTGCTCAAAAATATAAAGGGAACACTTAAACAACAGAATATAACTCCAAGTAAATCAAACTTCTGTGAAATCAAACTGTCCACTTAGGAAGCAACACTGACAATCAATTTCACATACTGTTGTGCAAATGTAATAGACAACAGATGGAAATTATTGGCAATTATCAAGACACACTCAATAAAGGAGTAGTTCTGCAGGTGGGGACCACAGACCACATCTCAGTACCAATGCATTTTGGCTGATGTTTTGGTCACTTTTGAATGTTGGTTTTGCTTTCACACTCATGGTTGCATGAGACAGACTCTACAACCCAGACAAGTGGCTCTCAGGTAGTGCAGCTCATCTAGGATGGCACATCAATGCCAGCTGTGGCAAGACGGTTTGCTGTGTCTGTCAGCGTAGTGTCCAGAGGCTGGAGGCGCTACCAGGAGACAGGCCAGTACACCAGGAGATGTGGAGGGGGCCATAGGAAGGCAACAAAACAGCTGCAGGACCGCTACCTCAGCCTTTGTGCAAGGAGGAACAAGAGGAGCACTGCCAGAGCCCTGCAAAATGACCACCAGAAGGCCACAAATGTGCTACACAAACAGTTAGAAACCGACTCCATGAGGATGGTCTGAGTGCCCGACGTCCACAGATGGGGGTTGTGCTCGCAGCCCAACACCGTGCAGGACGCTTGGCATTTGCCGCAGAACACCAGTATTGGCAAATTCATCACTGGTGCCCTGTGCTCTTTACAGATGATGGCAGGTTCACTTTGAGCACATGTGACAGACGTGACAGAGTCTGCAGACACCGTGGAGTGCGATCTGCTGCCTGCAACATCCTTCACGATGACCGGTTTGGCAGTGAGTCAATAATGGTGTGGGGTGGCATTTCTTTGGAGGGCCGCACAGCCATCCATGTACTCGCCAGAGGTAGCCTGACTGCCATTAGGTACCGAGATGAGATCCTCAGACCCCTTGTGAGACCATATGCTGGTGTGGTTGGCCCTGGGTTCCTCCTAATGCAGGACAATGCCAGACCTCATGTGGCTGGAGTGTCAGCAGTTCCTGCAAGATGAAGGAAGGCATTGAAGCTATGGACTGACCGCCCGTTCCCCAGACCTGAATCCACTTGAACACATCTTGGACATCATGTCTCGCACTATCCACCGTCATGTTGCACCACAGGATGTACAGGAGTTGGCGGATGCTTTAGTCCAGGTCTGGGAGGAGATCTCTCAGGAGACCATCCGCCGCCTCATCAGGAGCATGCCCAGGCGTTGTAGGGAGGTCATACAGGCACATGGAGGCCACACACACTACTGAGCATCATTTCTTTGTTTTGAGGCATTTCCACTGAAGTTGGATCAGCCTGTAATTTGATTTACCACTTTGATTTTGAGTATCGTTCCAAATCTAGGCTTCCGTGAGATATTAATTTTGACTTACCTTGATAATTTTTATGTTTTATTGTTCTCAATGCTTTCCACTATGTAGTGAATAAAGATTTACAAGTGGAATATTTTATTCAGTAATATCTAGGATGTGGTATTTTAGTGTTACCTTTATTCTTTTGAGCAGTGTATATTGAAAAAAATAATTTTATTCAAAAGTTTAGTACACGTAGTAAAACATCATGAATAAAAAAATAACAGGAAACATGCAAGGAGAAATAAACAAGAGGAGAGTACTCAAGCAAGATAAAGGTGGTAAGGTGGAATAGTAACAGGCTATGGGGAAGTACGTAGCAATGTATTAAATAGGTCCTATCCTAAGACGCAAGGTGCCAGGGTAAAAATAAAGTGCATAGAGCGCAGATTGCAACAAGCCATTTAGGACAACCATAGAATTAGTAAATTAAGACTTACCTATAATAAAGTATTAATGCCTGTCCACAGGCACCACAGACACCTACCTTTGTTCCTGTGTGCATTTAGAAATATTAATCTAGCTTTTTTATTCTTCTTTTGGAGTAATGGCTTCTTCATGGCAGAGTGGCCTTTCAGCCCATGTTGATACAGTACTTGTTTCACTGTGTTTATTGACACAATCTTACCAGCTTCCACCACCATCTACACAAGGTATTTTGCTGTTGTCCATGGGTAGATATACATGTTAGACCAAAGCACGTTCATATCTGGGACACAGGACCATTCTACTTCCTGATGGCTGGACATTCCCATCTTGTGTGCACTTGTGAATAATTATTTGTACAGATGAATGAGGCACCTTCAGGTTCCATTCTGTTCCTGATATCTTGGCTGATTTCTTGAGACTTTCCAATGATGCTACACAATGAATCAGTGTGTTTCAGGTGTGCATTAAAATACACCCACAGGTGTGTCTCTAATTGACACAGATGTTGTCAAAAAGGAAGCTTACAAATACATGACATCATCATATGGGCAGACCAGAATTTTTTTAAAGACAGGTAGTGTGGCAAGCACTCTTGCTGAGATCCGAGGTGCTGGTGAAGTGGGATGGCAATGGCCGTAGTAGAGTAATGTTCAATCACCGCACACTTTATTGTACAGATATAGATGCAGCAATAACACAATTCATGAATAAGGAATTGGTGCAGGGATAGAGAAAATGATGAGGCGACCACAAAAAAAAGGTATAAACCCTCCCACAAAAGAAATTCCTTAATTACCGCTTTTTGTTCATTCTGACTCCCAAAAATTGGAATAGAAAGTGATCAAAAAATGTCATGTGCCCGAAAATGGTACCAATAAAAATGTCAACTTGTCCCGCAAAAAAACAAGTCCTCACATGACTCTGTGGGCCAAAATATGGTAAAATTGTAGCTCTCAAAATGTGGTCATGCAAAAACTATTTTTTGCAATAAAAAGCATTTTTTAGTGTGTGACAGCTGGCAAACATAAAAATCCAATATAAATCTGGTATCGCTATAGTTGCACCGACCCGAAGAATAAAGTCTTCTAATCACTTATACCACATGAGGAACGGCATAAAAAATAAATGAAAACAATTCTTCACCTGGTGTGATTTTTCCATTTTGCCTCCCATAGATCGCAGTAAGGTACATTTATCCTGCACTCAGCACTGAGCACTTGTACCGGGGTTTCTGTGTAAATTTCTGAAATATTTGATTCAGACAGAAACTCTGGTGGAAGATTCCCTATAATGAAGCAGATGGAGGCACTGTGGACGCTGTCTGAAATGTGATCTGGCGGTATCCGTCTTTTTAGGATTGCATAAAGTGCCGTCGGCCACAGTTTTGTGCACTTCTGAAAAGAAGGACACCGCTGAACAGAGGCCAGACAGAGTCCATAGTAACTCTGCTGCCTAATTATAGTGAATAGATCCCTTGGGGGTTTCATTTGAATCACGTCACTCAGAGATTTAGATGGAAACCCCAAAGTAAGTGGTCAGCGTAGACTGCCGGATAAATGTGATCCCATATGTTATATAAAATGTTCCCAATAAAAGCTTCAGCTCAATCCACAAAAAAAGCAAGTCCCCATTCAGATTCATCATCTGTTAACGAAAATATAGGGGGCTTACATGTTACTGGTAGCACAGAGGTAGTACAAAGGCTCTGGAAAAGCAAAATGGCTCCTCACCCACCAACAGAAATTCAGCAAATTTTCCACTCTCAAATCCAAATGCCCCCTCCCTTCTGAGCCCCACAGTGTACGTAAACCACATATAGCGTCCACATTGACATTTCTGAAGCGATGAGAGCCCACTTATCTTACCTATTCATGCCTCCAGAAGCATGGGCTGGGCTTAACGTACTGGTGACTATAGCTGGTCACTACAACGGCAGTTTGCAATTTTCACTTGGCAACATTCATTGCTGCTTGTTTCTAGAAAATACCCATGGAGTCAAAATCGTCACTACACCTTGTGAGGGGTTGACATGCTCAGCTGCTTCTTAAGGTATACATGGAACACTTTAGTGGTGAAGAAACACCTGCTGGTTTATTGCAGTCAGCATACACCAAGGCAGGCTTCACAAAACAAAACAGAGCCTTTCTGGCTGAAGGGGAAAAAAAACATAAACAAATAAATAGTAACAGAGTCCTTTCCTCTGCAGGTCTCAACCTGCAGGCACCAGGCAATGTCCTCCACTCCT
Organism: Ranitomeya variabilis; assembly: GCF_051348905.1. Classification (NCBI taxonomy): domain Eukaryota; kingdom Metazoa; phylum Chordata; class Amphibia; order Anura; family Dendrobatidae; genus Ranitomeya; species Ranitomeya variabilis. The sequence continues at coordinate 298,428,865 of NC_135236.1, read as the reverse complement.
CCTTGGAGCTATGTGGGAGCACTTCCTCTCCCAAGACACCACACAGACTGTCTCACGTGTCCAGGTATTTAACTAGGACCATGTGATGACCACATTATTGTGACATCACTGCAGGTCCTGCCAGTACACCTGCCGGTGTTGGCTGCTGGAAGAGATATGGTGAGCACTCTCCTGCCAACTCTATGAGTGCTCACATAAAACCAGCCATGTATGTAGCTTACTTTAACCATCCCAACACTTAGTGTGCTGGTTTCATACCACTGACGCTAACATGCGCAGTGACACATATCTCCCCTCGTACACTGTGCCAGTGACCCTGTCACAACCTGTAGATAAATTCTTAAAGGGGTATAATTTCCTAAATAAGGTCACTTGAGGGGGGATTCTACTCTTCTAGCAATTAGGGGCTCTGTATATAGAGTCTACAAACTGTTCTAGGAAAATCTGTGCTCCAGGAGGCAAATAGCTCTCTGTTCCTCCTTAGTCTCGCCGTATGGCTAAGCAGTACTTTACAGCCACATATGGGGTATTGCCACATTCAGTAGAAATTGTGGGACAAATTTTGGTGCAATTTTTACCCACTTGTGCAAAAATGTGAAATCTGGGGCTAAAACAAAATTTTGTTAGTAAAAATGTAGTTATTATTTCTTCACTGCCCAATGGTATAAAATTCCTTGACACACCCATGTTACTGAACCCCTAAATGAATTCATTGAGAGCTGTAGTTTGTAAAATGGGGTCACATATGGGGGTTCTGCTGTTCTGGTACCTCATGGGCTCTCCTAGTGGGTCATGGCACCGACAAACCATTACAATAAAATCTGGTGCTCCTTGCACTGTGCCTGAAAAATATTTCCTGATTACATGTAGGATATTGGTGCACTCAGGAAAAAATGGACCTCAGTTTGTTGTAAAAAAAATTTCCTATTAGCCATTGGGGCTAAAACAACTGCTCAGTGGTATAAAATTCTGTGAGGCACCCGTGGTGTCAATATGATCACTGCACCACTAAATGAATTCATTTGGGAGTGTAGTTTGTAAAATCAGTTCACAAATAGGGGGTTTCTGTTGTTCTGGCACCTCAGAGGCTCTGCCAATGTGACATGACACCATCAAACCATTCCAACAAAATCTGACCTCCAATATGGTGCCACTTCCCTTCTGAGCTTTGCACTGTGCCTCAAAAGTAGTATTCCCCCACATATGGGGTATCGGTGTACTCAGGAGAAATTGCACAACAAATTGGGGGTTCAAGGTGTTCACCATGCATCTAAAATACATTCCTTGAATGGTATAGTTTACAAAATGGGGTCATTTGTGGGGGTTTCCACTGTTTAGGCACATCAGAGATTCTCCAAATGGGACATGACGTCTGTTAATGATTTCAGAAAATTTACATTAAAAAAAACCCAAATGACGCTCCTTTCCTTTTGAGCCCTGCCGTGCGCCCAAACAGTAGTTAACTCCCTCATATAGGGTATCGCCGTACTCAGGAGAAATTTCACTACAAATTGTATGGTGCAATTTCTCCTGTTACACTTACGAAAATGAAAAATTTGGGGCTAAAATAAACATTTTTGTGAGGAAAATGTGATTTTATTATTTTCACAGCTCAATGTTATAAACTTCTGTGAATTACCTGAGGGTTCAATGTGCTCACCACACATCTAGATCAGTTCCCTGAGGGGTCTAGTTTCCAAAAACGTGTCACTTGTGGGGGATTTTCACTGTTTAGACATATCAGAGGCTCTCCAAACATGGCGCCCATCAATTGTTCAAGCAAATTTTGCAGTCAAAAAGTCAAATGGCGCCCCTTCCCTTCTGAGCTCTGCCGTGCGCCCAAACAGTGGTTTTCTACCTCATATAGGGTATCAGCATGCTCAGGAGAAATTACACCAAAAATTTTGGGGTCCATTTTTTTCCTGTTACCCTTGTCAAAATAAAAAAACATTATATCTGAAGTATATTTTTTATGAAAAAAAAAATAAATGTTCATTTTTTTTCCACATTCCAAAAATTCCTGTGAAGCACCTGAAGGGTTAATAAACTTCTTGAATGTGGTTTTGAGCACCTTGAGGGGTTCAGTTTTTAGAATTCTGTCACTTTTGGTTATCTTCTATCATATAGACCCCTCAAAGTGACTTCAAATGTGATGTGGTACCTGAAAAAAATAAAAAATGGTTTTGTAAATTTTGTTGTAAAAATGAGAAATCGGTGGTCACCTTTTAAGCCTTATAACTTCTTTTAAAAAAAATATGTTGGTTACAAAATTGTGCTTATGTAAAGTAGACATGTGGGAAATGTTACTTATTAACTATTTTGTGTGACATTTCAGGCATGAAAATTCAAAGTTGGAAAATTGCGAAATTTAAGCCAAATTTCACTTTTTTTCACAAATAAGCGCAAGTCATATCAAAGAAATATTACAATGTTACTATGTCACAAAAAACAATCTCAGAATCACCGTTGCAGCGTTCCAGAGTTATTACCTCAAAAAGTGAGAGTGGTCAGAATTGTAAAAATTGGCCTGGTCATTAATGTGCAAACCACCTTCGGGGGGTAAAGGGGTTAATAATGTCACCCATCCTGGTCCCTTTATGTAATAATGTCCCCCATCCTGCCTATCTTTTGCAACAAAGAAAAAAAATATTCTCACTTGTCCATGCGCCCTTCCAGCATGCTATTGGTGCTCCATATGCAGCGTGGGCCCCCTATATTTTTAGCTCCGGGGTCCAATGAGGACTTTGAGCCCACCAGAGGGTCCTCCGTTTTCCCACTGGGCCAGTCCGATCCTGACTGCATGGATGAGTGTTGGTGCTCGGTCTACTCCCGATATACAGGTCCTTCTCAAAAAATTAGCATATAGTGTTAAATTTCATTATTTACCATAATGTAATGATTACAATTAAACTTTCATATACTATAGATTCATTATCCACCAACTGAAATTTGTCAGGTCTTTTATTGTTTTAATACTGATGATTTTGGCATACAACTCCTGATAACCCAAAAAACCTGTCTCAATAAATTAGCATATTTCACCCGACCAATCAAATAAAAGTGTTTTTAATACCAAACAAAAAAACCATCAAATAATAATGTTCAGTTATGCACTCAATACTTGGTCGGGAATCCTTTGGCAGAAATGACTGCTTCAATGCGGCGTGGCATGGAGGCAATCAGCCTGTGACACTGCTGAGATGTTATGGAGGCCCAGGATGCTTCAATAGCGGCCTTAAGCTCATCCAGAGTGTTGGGTCTTGCGTCTCTCAACTTTCTCTTCACAATATCCCACAGATTCTCTATGGGGTTCAGGTCAGGAGAGTTGGCAGGCCAATTGAGCACAGTAATACCATGGTCAGTAAACCATTTACCAGTGGTTTTGGCACTGTGAGCAGGTGCCAGGTCGTGCTGAAAAATGAAATCTTCATCTCCATAAAGCATTTCAGCCGATGGAAGCATGAAGTGCTCCAAAATCTCCTGATAGCTAGCTGCATTGACCCTGCCCTTGATGAAACACAGTGGACCAACACCAGCAGCTGACATGGCACCCCACACCATCACTGACTGTGGGTACTTGACACTGGACTTCAGGCATTTTGGCATTTCCTTCTCCCCAGTCTTCCTCCAGACTCTGGCACCTTGATTTCCGAATGACATGCAAAATTTGCTTTCATCAGAAAAAAGTACTTGGGACCACTTAGCAACAGTCCAGTGCTGCTTCTCTGTAGCCCAGGTCAGGCGCTTCTGCCGCTGTTTATGGTTCAAAAGTGGCTTTACCTGGGGAATGCGGCACCTGTAGCCCATTTCCTGCACACGCCTGTGCACGGTGGCTCTGGATGTTTCCACACCAGACTCAGTCCACTGCTTCCTCAGGTTCCGGTCACCTCTTCTCGTTGTACAGCGTTTTCTGCCACATTGTTTCCTTCCAACAGACTTACCATTGAGGTGCCTTGATACAGCACTCTGGGAACAGCCTATTTGTTGAGAAATTTCTTTCTGGGTCTTACCCTCTTGCTTGAGGGTGTCAATGATGGCCTTCTTGACATCTGTCAGGTCGCTAGTCTTACCCATGATGGGGGTTTTGAGTAATGAACCAGGCAGGGAGTTTTTAAAAGCCTCAGGTATCTTTTGCATGTGTTTAGAGTTAATTAGTTGATTCAGAAGATTAGGGTAATAGGTCATTTAGAGAACCTTTTCTTGATATGCTAATTTATTGAGACAGGTTTTTTGGGTTATCAGGAGTTGTATGCCAAAATCATCAGTATTAAAACAATAAAAGACCTGACAAATTTCAGTTGGTGGATAATGAATCTATAGTATATGAAAGTTTAATTGTAATCATTACATTATGGTAAATAATGAAATTTAACACTATATGCTAATTTTTTGAGAAGGACCTGTATACACTCCAGGATTAAATATTACTTTTTCACTGGTAAAAAATGTTATCAGGAGGCTGATAAAGCACTGCTAATACATTACAGGAATAAATATCCTTGACAGGTTCTTTTTAAAACAATTTTTATTATACTAAAGTAATGTTACATAAAAAAATATAAATTTGATATAGCCATAATTGTTCTGATCTGCACAAAAGCAAAATAAATTCATATCTACCTCAAAATGAGACCAAAGTAACCAGCAATTCATTCTGCAAAAAATATAAGAACTCACACAACTCCATCCAAACCTTTTTTTTTTTTTTTTTAGAAAAAGTGCAAAAGTATTAATATATTGTATATTGGTATTGCCATTATTGTAATGAACTGAAGGAAAAAGATGTTATGTATGCTGCATGGTGAACAGCACAAAATGCGTCATCAGAATGCTCCTCTAGAAGTTTAATGTACCCTAAAAAGTTGCCTTGTCTTATCTCATGGACCTGCTTAAAAATAGAGAGAGCTAAATCTGGTGACTCACATTAGCAGTATAAAGGAATAATCCATATAAGATGGCGTCTGCTATTAGCACATGATGCCATAGATGTATGGAATATGGTTGGTGTATGTAAGGGAAAGTCTTCTTATGGCACCTTGCAGTAAGTCAGATACAGCAGAGTTTGAAGGATTTAGGGTAAAGTAAACTCCATCATTTCCACATATAGATGAATAAGTGTTTGCTATGTATTACTATTTTCTTATGTGGATATTGACTGATGATGGCTATGGTTTGTATGGTCATTTCCGCACATAGTTATTCTGATCTGTATTTTACATCACTATTTGTAAGCCAAACCTAGGAGTGGAACAAAACAAGAGAAAGAGCATATTAGGCAGGCTTGTACCTCTTGTGTGCTTTACACTCAGTTCCGGAGGAAACCCGATACACACCTTTTATTTTATTATTGCGTTTGTGTATATTATTGGGGAAGATACATGTCTGTGCAGGAGGTTTACGTTCTTTATAAATGTATTACGAGGGTGATGAAAGTTAGCTCACAGCCAGCTGAGTCCTGGGACGTGTCGGAACAAGGGGAAAATAAAGAAAAAAAACGAGAACACTGTAGTAAAGAAACTACTTATGGAAAAACATAATGTTCTTTAAAGTTACAGTAAAAACAAAAAAAAGCACAAAAAGGACATTTTAGCACTTGTCTTTTTCCACCCAAACTTTTGACATGAAATAAGCTGAGATAGATATCAGTAGAGTATACAATTTATTTCTGCAGTAAAAGCTTACAGTGAGATGTTATGCTGAGGCACTAAAATTATCAAAACGCTTAATGTGCCAAGTGAAGCAATGCAGAATCCCATAATGCACCGTACTTTTACTTTGTCACTCCAATACAAATAACATTATGCAGAGCCCATATCCGGGAGCTCACCCAGTGCCAGGTTGGAGGGAAGCCAGTCAGTGACCATATGAGGACGTCTTTCTATGTTTTACCTTAAACATTTTCCTGACGGCACTCTACTATTTACGACAGTTTTGCCATAGAGGTAAAGAAAGTGTCTAACATTTTTTCAACGCGCTATTTCCATCAGTTTAAATAAAATGTTATTTGAATTTCTATTACAAAAATGCAATAAGATATCAAAATAAAATCTAAACATGATCCATAAAGAAATATATGTCTTATAATGTAATCTACTGGCATGTAATACATACGGAGACAGATGAAAAGAAGGCAATATATAGGGCAATTGCTATGGGATGCAGCAAAGTTAGATGTAGCAATCAACAACTTGATGTCTGCAGCGTTACGTGTGTTGAAGTACATAAAAGTACTTCCTTGGCGATCTTCACTTTTTATTTAGCGTGGCCATTCTCATTCACTTAATATGAGTGTTGTACTATGCTATTGCCATAATGCATCACAGCTATCAAGTTGTAGACTACTATGTATGTACAAACTTTACATTTGAGCATTGAAGCACCAAAATTAAAAACTACCCAATCCTCTATACACAATAAATTGTTGGTGAATCATGTAGATGTTGGTCCAAACTGATTCAATCTGCCTCATTATGCTGAACAGCTGCATTGAGGAATCTAGTTTTGGCAGGATTTAGACAGAAACCCCTACATAATGTAAGTGCTCAGCATAGAGCACAGGATAAATGTGAAACTAGCTTTAAAGGTGATGTTATGTATCCCAAAATGGTACCAACAAAAACTTTAATCGATCCCACAAAAAACAAGTGCACACTCTGGTTTATCATGGAATCGAAAACACAATGGAATGGAAGAATAAGGGGTTTCCCTGTAACCAACAGCACAAAAGCTCTGGAAAAGAAACATGGTTCCAGTGTAATCTGCACTCCCAAATCCAAATAGACCCATCCATTCTGATCCTCCCCACAGGTATGGTATCACTGTAGTGGGAAGAAACTGCTTAACTATTTCACACTGGTCTCCAGAAGCACAAGCTGTGTACAACTTATTATATATATATATATATATATATATATATATATATATATATATAGTATATATGTAAATATAATCGTCTAAGGGGTACTTCCGTCTGTTTGTCTGTCTGTCTTTCTGTCTGTTTGTCTGTAACGGAAATCCCACGGTGCCGATTGGTCACGGCCGGCAGGCCGCGACGAATCAGTAACAGGCTTAGTCCGGCCGCGAATTGGCCCCTCCCTACTTTCCTCAAGTCAGTGCCCCCTTCCTACTCCCCTCCAGTCAGTGCCAGTGTGTCGCCCCATTCCGGAGCAACTTTTTACTATTGATGCTGCCTATGCATCCATTAGATGTGCCAGCTTAGCCTCAGCTCTTCCCGATTTCACTGGTACGGTGGCAATTGGGGTAAAGGGATAATTTTCTTGGAGAAATTCTAAATTTTCTGGACCTATTTCAAGGGTCCTAACACCTTTGGCCATAACTGTGCATGTGTTACTCATATACTACCAACTAATCTATTAAATTGTATTATCTCTTCCTCTGGCATTTTTACTGTTTTGCACATATATTAGCAATGACCTGTTAACGGTGTCACCACTCCTTTTCTGGAGTTTACCTCTGAATGTACTGCATTGTCGCTAATGTACCACCTATGGTCTTATTGAACTAGGTTTTCACTCTGCCTCTGATGTGTCCTTCGGATCTCACTATTCTATCGCTAATTCTACCCTGCAGTCTATTTGTATACACCCATGTCACAACTTTATATCCCCATGTATTGCTGTTTACTGCTACTCATTAATTGGTCTTTGTATACATTATTTTTATATTTGTATTTATGTATGTATTATTTTGAATAACCCTGTCACTGAAGACATGTTCATCTCCTTTTTCTATAGCAACTGTGTGATAAAAACCCAGGACTGGATCGAATTCCTGCACCTGGAACATATGTCTCTTTTTTACCTTCACTTGGAAATAAAGTTATTGCATCTGTGAAATAAGAGTGTGCACTGAAATTCCTGTGAACGTGTCCCAGGGGCTTGTACAGTGGCGTAACTACAAAGTTATGGGCCCTGGTGCGAACTTCCAAATGGGGCCCCCCCGCCATAAAATTCAATGTAACCCCCATAGAATACAATGCAGCCCCCCTCATAGTATAATGCAGCCCCTCCATACAGGGGCAGTGAGAAAGACACGAGCAAATGGTGACTAGGGGGCAGGGGAGAGGGCACAAGTGGGCAAGGAAGACAGGCACAAGGGGACACATGGGGGCTAGGAGGCAGGGGAGAAGGTTACAAGGGGACTAGTGGGCAAGGGAGACTGACACAAGGGGACAATGGAGACTGACACAAGGGGCACATGGGGACAAGTGGGCAAGGGAGACTGACACAAAGGGCACATGGGGACTAGTGGACAAGGGAGACTGGCACACGGGGACACACGGGGACAAGGGACAAGCACAAGGGGACAAGGGAGACAGGCACAAGGGGACACACAGGGACTAGTGGGCAAGAGACTGACACAAGGGATACAAGCACAAGGGGACACACAGGGACAAGTGGGAAAGGGAGACTGACACACAGGGACTAGTGGGCGAAGGAGACTGACACAAGCACAAGGGGACATAGGAGACAGGCACATGGGGACACACAGGGACTAATGGGCAAGGGAGACTGGCACATGGGGACACAAGCATAAGGGAGACAGGCTCAAGGGGACACACGGCCCCCTGACCTGCCAGAGCCGCTTGCAGCTGTGACCGTGGTAGTTACGCCGCTGCCTCACACACACACATACTACAGATATCACACACACACTACAGATATCACACACACACACACACACACACACACACATCATACACACACACATCAGTTATCACACACACACTACAGATATCACACATACACACATACTACAGATATCACACACACACTACAGATATCACACACACACACATCATATTACAGATATCACACACATACTACAGTTATCACACACACACTACAGATATCAAACACACACTACAGATATCACACACACAGACATACTACAGATATCACACACATACTACAGTTATCACACACACACTACAGATATCACACACACACATACTACAGATATCACACACACACACACACACACACACACACACACCAGAGATACCAGCTCATATACACAACTCACAATCTCCTCTCTGGTACAGGGGTGGCTGATGTAAACCGGCTGCAGCTCCTCAGCTTCTCCTGACTAAAGCGGCTCTGTCCCGCACCTCCCCCCTGCTCTCGCCTTCTGTCCCGGGGTTATTTTGGCTTTCTCTTAAATACGATCTCATTCAGAGGTACATGAGATGTATGAGGGGGAAAAAACAGATTGAGAAGCTGTCTCATCGTGATGACTGGAGCTGCTTCCTGTCTCTCACGTGCCCCGGCTGCCCCCTTCCCCTAGATACGCCTCGGACTGTTGCTGTGCAGGAGGAATCCCCTGCACTGCAATATGGTGTTGGGTGCCAGCACAGCCCGCACAGTGGTCTATCCAGCACAGCCCGCACAGTGGTCTATCCAGCACAGCCCGCACAGTGGTCTATCCAGCACAGCCCGCACAGTGGTCTATCCAGCACAGCCCGCACAGTGGTCTATCCAGCACAGCCCGCACAGTGGTCTATACAGCACAGCCCGCATCTCTCGCCCCCCCCCCGAGAATGCCCCCACAGTCCAGTAAAAAAACAAAAAAACACTCTCCTTACCTTTCCTCTTGCCAGCGTTGCTTCCTGCTCCGATCTCAGGCTCGGCTGCAGTCTGCCCGGGACACAGCAGGTGCGCGATGATATGACGTCATCGCGCACCTGCAGTGTCAGAGGCAGAGCGGGGAATGATGGGAGAGGGAGCGTCTGTAGACGCTCTCTCCTCCGTCATTGCATTTAACTGTACCGGCGTCATAGACGCCGGTATAGTTGAATGCGACGGCGGGGGGGGTGAGTCGGTGGCGGGGGGAGGCGGATCGAGCAGCCCATGACTGGCACCGGCTCTTCTGGCATTTGCCAGAAGTGCCCGATGGCCAGTCCGGCCCTGCTCTGACCTGCCGGCCCCGGGCCCCTGACCTGCCGGGCCCGGTCGCAGTGGCGACCGCTGCAACCGCGGTAGTTACGCCCCTGTCCATACTGTACAATGGCCACACATAGTGCTCTATACTGTACAATGGCCACACATGATGCTCCATACTGTACAATTGGCCACACATGATATTGCCTACAGTATAATGGCCACACATAGTTACTCCTACACACGCGGCTGAGCTCCGTACACATTGCACATGCGGCTCCCCTCCGTACACCTCGTACACACCCGGCTCCGCTCCGTACACCTTGCACACACGGCTCCGCTCCGTATACCTCGTACACACACGGCTCCGCTCCGTACACCTTGCACACACGGCTCCGCTCCGTATACCTCGTACACACATGGCTCCGCTCCGTACACCTCGTACACACACGGCTCCGCTCCGTACACCTTGCACACACGGCTCCGCTCCGTATACCTCGTACACACACGGCTCCGCTCCGTACACCTCGTACACACACGGCTCCGCTCCATACACCTCGTACACACACGGCTCCGCTCCGTACACCTCGTACACACACGGCTCCGCTCCGTACACCTCGTACACACACGGCTCCGCTCCATACACCTTGCACACATGGCTCCGCTCCGTATACCTCGTACACACATGGCTCCGCTCCGTACACCTCGTACACACACGGCTCCGCTCCGTACACCTTGCACACACGGCTCCGCTCCGTATACCTCGTACACACACGGCTCCGCTCCGTACACCTTGCACACACGGCTCCGCTCCGTATACCTCGTACACACATGGCTCCACTTCGTACACCTCGTACACACCCGGCTCCGCTTCGTACACCTCATACACACCCAGCTCCGCCTTGTACACCTCATACACACACGGCTCCGCTCCGTACACCTCATACACACCCAGCTCCGCCTTGTACACCTCATACACACACGGCTCCGCTCCGTACACCTCGTACACACCCGGCTCCACCTTGTACACCTCATACACACACGGCTCCGCTCCGTACACCTCATACACACCCAGCTCCGCCTTGTACACCTCATACACACACGGCTCCGCTCCGTACACCTCATACACACCCAGCTCTGCCTTGTACACCTCATACACACCCAGCTCTGCCTTGTACACCTCATACACACCCGGCTCCGCCTTGTACACCTCATACACACATGGCTCCGCTCCGTACACCTCATACACACCCGGCTCCGCCTTGTACACCTCATACACACACTGCTCCGCTCTGTACACCTCATACACCCACGGCTCCGCTCCGTACACCTCATACACACACTGCTCCGCTCTGTACACCTCATACACACACGGCTCCGCTCCGTACACCTCATACACACACGGCTCCGCTCCGTACACCTCATACACACCCGGCTCCGCCTTGTACACCTCATACACACACGGCTCCGCTCCGTACACCTCATACACACACAGCTCCGCTCCGTACACCTCATACACACACGGCTCCGCTCTGTACACCTCATACACACACTGCTCTGCTACATCCACACAAACCCCTCCTGACCTCACACAAAAGCTTACCCTCCTCCAGCATGATGACAACCAGCACTGCACTACTGTCCTGCACTACACGGAAGCCCTTGATCATGTGACTCCGACTCCTCCCCTCCTGTGACCTCATCCTAGGTCCTGTGCGCACAGAGCAGCTGCAGCCATAGTTGTGGTGTGCGGCTCTCTGCGGTGGAGGGGCTCTGCTGCCGTGACAAGTGCAGTCCCACCCGTGATCGCGCATGCACTGAGAGAGTGCACGCGCACCAGGGCCTGTAAAGAAGGTTTATAAAGGGCCGGCGGCCCATTTTGTAGCTCAGAGTTCTTAGGGGCCCCTAAGCACTGCGGGCCCCGTCGCAATTGCGACCCCTGCGACCGCGGTAGTTACGCCCCTGGGCTTGTACCTCCCTCCACCAGCACCTCGCATCTTTTACTGTATGCACGCTATGACTGCAGACTTGTGAACTTGTGAATGCTCACATCATTTGTGTTAAGCACGTGGTTATGGAACCATGGTGCCATGGTCTGGGGAGATTCTTAAGGGGTGTAACTAATAGACCACCTGGTTCTTCACTAGAGCCCCTGACAGTGTGGCTAGACCCCAGAGCTGCGGCAGCTGACCACTAAGGGGGCAGGGAAGCAGGACTGGAGAGAAATGGATAACAGGGGGACATGCAGCTGGTAGACAGAACATGTACTGGATCATGGATCAAGAACGAATAGAATAGGTTCAGGAACACAGGATGGACTGAGGTATAGGATCACAGGCGCTGGACTGGTGAGGGTAGCGGTATAGGTGCGGACAAGAGGGATTAGGCTGTGGGCTTGGTAGAAGCAGGACGGACTCGAGAACATTCTACAGAAGGGCGGACAGGAACCATTTCAACCTGGGCAGGAAGGATGAGGTGCAGGATGGATGGACAGGCTCAGGTTTAGACACGGTCTAAATTACCGTATATATATAGTTTTTGTTTTTTGGCTTCTGTCACACACTAAAAGATGTTTTTTTTCGCCATATCCTGAGAGCTATAATTTTTCCATATTTCTGTGAAGGCTTTTTTGGGGGGGACTAGTTGATGTTTTCATTGGTACCATTTTTGGGCACATTACATTTTTTGATTACTTTCTATCCCGATTTTGGAAGGCAGAATGAAAAAAAACAGCAATTCAGGTTTTTTTTTTCATGTCGTTTCACATTTAGTAGAATTGATAAAACAGCTGTATTCTTCAGGTCAGTACGATTACAGCGATACCACATTTATATCATTTTTTTATGTTTTACACAATAAAAACTATTTTATAGAGAAAAATATTTTTGGATCGCCTTACTCTTAGAGCTATAACTTTTTTGTTTTTCTGCTGATGGAGCTGTATAGTGTCTTGTTTTTGATGGACAAGTTTATGTTTTCAGCTATACCATTTTTATTTACATTCGTATTTTTGATCGCATTTGATTCCACTTTTTTTTTCCAGCGGTATGATGAAAAACCATAGCTTGCACTTTTTTTTTTCTTTTATACCGGATTCACTGAAGTGGTTATAGTGGTTTTCCCCACTAATACAAGTTCATTTTAATCAATAGATCTTGGAATAATAATAATTTCCATAATTGGATGTGTATAAATAAAATGTTCCTGTGCTGAGATAATCTTATAAATGTGCCCCTGCTGTGAACTGTGTAATGGCTGTGTCTGACCCTACAGGGACATGGTCTGATCATACCACAGCTCCTGGGCAGGGGAGGAAACAAAAGAGTGTACAGCTATTATGGCCTGGGATTACAGCTGACATGTGGCAACAATTGGACCCCGCGGAGGCGCTGATCTGAAGGGAAAGAAACGTTCTTCCTGCCTCCTAAATGTTGCAATACCTCTTGATCACAGCATTTAAGGGGTCAAGCAGCCAGGGGCGGTGCTGTTTAGCCTTAGTGACAGCTGTCAGCACGGAACTGTCACTGGCTGTTTATACGCAGTGACAGTTTAAGTGCATGACGAACATAGTGTGAGTCATGCTGGTGGAACTGACATCCGCTCATGACGTGCTATGTCCGCCATTCGTCATTAGGGGATTAAAGGGATAATCATTCAAAGTTTGAAAATTGTTATTTTTAATTTCAGTCCAATTTCTGATTATGGTCTGATATGTAAAACCACCTAACACAACGAGGATGTAATCACCTTTTCTCATGATAATTTATTGCTATTTTATCCAAAATGGCGTAATAGTAATGGACTGTAAATCCAGCCCTGTGCATGTACTAGTATTTAAACTAGTATACAACCGAACCGAAACTCTGATTTTGAAAAGTTATCAATAATTGTGTATATATACAGTGTATATTGCTCTGCAAAACATGTAAAATAAAATTTAACATTACTTCATCTAAAAGTTGATCTGACAGCAACACTTTTTAACCAACCTTAAGAGGTAACACATACCTGTAGCGTGAGAAGTAAAAGATCTAGTTGCTAATTCATATGAAGTCATCATACAACAATCTAGCTCATGATATGGAGGCAGTTCACATATTTGTTTTAACCTTATCAATACTTAACGAGGAGTTTCCTATGTCATCTGACGTTGGCACACTCTGTATCCTGCCAAGTCCAGTATGCCTCTCCTTTCTTGGCCTTGTCAGTAAGGTACCGACCTGACATTTCTATATACTGAAGCTGCACTGATTCTTTTATTGTGTTAATGTTATTTTGTCATCTCCAGACTGGATCTGTGCGAATTATTATTTCTGCACAAGAGACTTTTGTTAAATCTTCCTGGTATAAACAGGAGTAAATCAGTATAATGATATTTCAGCCTGGAAATCACTATTGATGATCACTTTGCATAAACTAACCTTTACATCGCTATCCACTAAAATTACAGCAGTTTCACATCAGTATTCACCAAAGTCACAGTGGTTGCAAACAATAGGAGGAGCAGAATACAAATCTACATTGAAAAATAATAATTGGCTCGATTTATAACTTAAAGCGAACCTTTCAGCAGGATTTTGCGCAGTAAACTACAGACACTGTCAGGTTGACGCCATTATACTGATTAAAAGGATAAGTGACCTGTCTTAAGTCCATAAGTATGCATATGTACACTGTGTTCCAAATTATTATGCACAAAGAGTTTAGGAGTGATAAGGTTAGAATTTTTTTGTTTGTCACAAACTCATTGATGGTGATGTGTGTCAGGGCTCTTTATATCACTGAAAGCAATTGCAGATACCTGTGCAAATTAGTTTGGCAGGTGTGTCCAAATAAAGGCAAGACTACTTAAGAAGGCTGTTCCACATTATTAAGCAGCCTACATTTTTTGCCAAAATGGGAAAGAAAAAGGATGTGTCGGCTGCTGAGAAGCAACAAATTGTGGAGTATTTAGGTCAAGGCATGACTACAATTAACATTGCCAAGACACTTCATCGTGATCATCGCACAATCAAGAAGTATGTAGCTGATTCCCAGCACACACGTGTGCGTGCTGATAAGGAAAAATTGAGGACTCTTTCCAACAGGCAATTGCGTAAGGTTAAAAGAGCAACTGCAAAAATGCCTTGTCATAGCAGCAGACAAGTTTTTGAAGCTGCTGGTGCCTCCAACGTCCCCAGAACAACGAGATGCAGGGTCCTTCAGAGGTTTGCAGCTGTGCGTAAGCCATCCTGTCGACCAACTCTATCCACTGCACACAAGCAGAAACGGCTCCAGTGGGCCAAACGATACATGAAGACTGACTTCCAAACTGTTTTGTTCACCGATGAGTGCCGTGCAACACTCGATGGTCCAGATGGATGGAGTGGAGGATGGCTGGTTGATGGACACCCCATGAAAACACGGCTAAGGCGCCAACAAGGAGGAGGTGGAGTAATGTTTTGGGCTGGAATCATGGGGAGAGAGATTGTCGGCCCCTTTATGATCCCTGAAGGGGTAAAGATGAACTCCATAATCTATGTGGAGTTTCTAAAACAACACTTCCTGCCATGGTTCAAGAGGAAGAACCGTGCTTTCTGCAGCAAGATCATTTTCATGCATGATAATGCACCGTCTCATGTTGCAAAAAACACATCTGCATCTCTGGCTGCTATGGGCATAAAAGAGGACAAACTTATGGTGTGGCCACCATCTTCCCCTGACCTCAACCCCATTGAGAACCTCAGGAGCATCATCAAAAGGAGTGTCTATGATGGCGGGAGGCAGTTCACATCTAAGCAACAGCTCTGGGAGGGTATTATGTCCACATGCAAAACAATTGAAGCAGAAACCATCCAAAAACTGACAAATTCAATGGATGAGAGAGTTCAGAAGCTTCTTTCGAACAAGGGGTCCTATGTGCAAATGTAACATCACCTAGAATAAAGTTTTCACTTGAAAACTGTTTGATTTCATTTTGTAATAAGCTGATAATGCTTATAAATTCACAATTGAGAATTTTTTTGTTCAAAATAAAAAAAAAGGTTGAAAACTCTGCTGTGCATAATAATTTGGAACATGCATTTTGAGTGTTTATTTTTTTTTAAAAGATACTGTTTTCATAGGCAGTTTGTTCCAAAACATTGCAATTATACTAGAATAGTAGATGACTGGAAAATAACAATGACTGCAATTCAGATAGGTAATTTAGAGAAAATATGAGGAAATATTATTTGCATAATAATTTGAAACACAGTGTAAGTAGTCCATCACTTGAAGGATTTCCTCCACAGGCCGCCCCGGAGCACGTTGTCAATTTCTGATAGCTGCATTTAACTCATGCTTACCAGAAGCACGTCGTGAATCCTGCCCATTGGTGACCCCGTCACATGATCACGGGTCACCGATGGGTCAGCATGACAACCAGAGGTCTGAAGGAGACCTCTATGGTTGTCATTGCTGGATTTCTATGAGCGCCGCCCCGTGGTCAGCTCTCATAGCAAGTGAGCATTTCTGCTAATCACAGGCGACCTGTATGCAGCCGAGTCGATCGAAGTACTACCGTTTCTAGTCTCCTATGGAGACTATTGAAGCATGCAAAAAGTAAAAAAAATAAAAAAGATAAAAAAATAAAAGATATAAAAGTTCAAATCACCCCCCATTCAAAATAAAACAATAAAAAAATCAAATATACACATATTTGGTATCGCCGCATTCAGAATCGCCCGAGCTATTAATATAAAAAAAGAATTAACCTGATTGCTAAACGGTGTAAGGAGAAAAAAATTAAAAACATCAGAATTTTTTTATTCCGCCACATTGCAATAAATTGCAATAATGGGCGATCAAAAGTTTGTATCTACACCAAAATGGTATCGATAAAAATGATAGCTCAACGCACAAAATATAAGCCCCCACCCAGCCACAGATCATGAAAAATGGAGACGCTACAGGTCTTGGAAAATGGCGCCTTTTTTACCAAAGTTTTTATGTTTTCTTCACCTCTTAAATAAAAAAGAATCTAGACATGTTTGGTGTCTGTGAACTCATAATGACCTGGAGAATCACAATGGCAGATCAGTTTTAGTACTTAGAAGAAAAACAGGACTTAAACTCTATAGCGCCACCTGTTGGAAGTAGCGATCCTACAAGTCACAATCAACCCTTTAATGGGTCGTGCAATATGACAATGACTATATAATATGACTATATGAATTTTTCCCACGCTCGAGTTCATATGAGGACATCTAGCAGAGGGTGCATCACCGTGACTCAAGGTAACTACAGGACATTCCCCTGCTTTCCATTCATTCCCCGGGGTTTTACAGCCACGAGCACTGCATTAGCAGAGCTCCTGGGTGTAAAATGATTTAACCCCTTCAGATGGATTTACATCATGGGACGTGACCTGAATGACGGAAGATATGGGATATTGTTATTTTTTTATTTTTCCTTTTTTACAGAACGAGGGTCTTCAGGTGGATTAAGAGTCTAATAAAATATTAAAACACCCTGTGTCTTTATTTCATTAAAGTACTTTGTAATAATGTGTGTGTGTGTTTTATTAACCATTTCGTAGTATTGGATTAATAATGGATAGGTGTCATAATTGACGCCTCTCCATTATTAATCTGGCTTAATGTCACCTTACAATAGCAAGGTGACATTAACCCTTCATTACCCCATATCCCACCGCTACACGGGAGTGGGAAGAGAGTGGCCAAGTGCCAGAATAGGCGCATCTTCCAGATGTGCCTTTTCTGGGGTGGCTGGGGACAGATGTTTTTAGCCAGGGGGGGCCAATAACCATGGACCCTCCCTGGGCTATTAATATCTGCCCTCAGTCACTGGCTTTACCACTCTGGCGGAGAAAATTGTGCGGAAGCCCACGCCAATTTTTACCGCGATTCAACCCTTTAATTTAATAGCTAGAGGGCCCAAATTTTGCACATACACACTAATAACATTTGTAGTGTGGAATATGCAAAAAAAAAAGGGATATGACATGGTTTACTGTATGTAAACCATGTCTCATATCATGTCGGGTTTGGGAAGGAGATAGCAAAAGCCGGCAATTGAATTACCGGCTTTTATGCTATCTAGCGCTGAATTAAATATAAATATATATATATATGTGTCTCAATGACATATATATATATATATAGATATAGATACTGTATATATGTTTTAACGAACATTTGAGCACATAAATCCATTAGATGTCGGTTTTGCAAGCCTGCGAGAAAATATCACAGTACGGATGCCATACGGATTACATACGGAGGATGACATGCGCAAAATATGCTACCACACCCTGCCTACGGATGAGATACGGATCACTATTTTGGGAACATTTCTGCGTATTACGGCCGTAAAAAACGGACCGTAATTTCATACGCTGAGTCTGACGCCGGCCTAAGGGGCAACGTTTCTCCTTATGGAGAGTGACATACCAGCTGGCTTGTCAAGATAAGGAGGTTTATTTGCCATGCAATGCTCATATTATATTTCCCAGAGGAGCATTGCATGGCGAATAAGCCTCCTTACCTTGACAAGCCAGAGCTGGTATGTCACTCTCCATAAGGAGAAAAGTTGCCCCTTAGACCCCAGTACTTAGTAAACATGGTAAAAAAAAAAAAAACAACTCTGGATTTGCACTTTTTTTTTCAATTTCACCGCACTTGGAATTTTTTCCCCATTTTCTAGTACATGATATGTTAAAACCAATGGTGTTGTTCAAAAGTACCACTTGTCCTGCAAAATACAAGCTCTCATATGGCCATATTGATGGAAATATAAAAGTTATGGCTCTGGGAAGAAGGGGAGCAAAAAATAGAAAAAGCAAAAATGGAACTATCTCGCGTCGTGAAGGGGTTAAAATAAGGTATATGTGGATGAATCGATGGATAGATAGAATTAGACTAAATAGATAACTGAGTAGCGGTAAGTCAACTATTGTACAAGTGAGCTGCTTAATATAGGCATCATATTCTACTCGCTTTTATACCGCCAATAAGTTCCATAGCACTTTACAGACATCATCACCATTGTCCCTATTGGGTTTCACAATCTAAATTCTGAGTGCTGACGATTTTGCTATAATCTGAATTCTGTAATAGAAGGTTGTAAGTAATGTCATTTATTTCAAGGTATAGATGTGTCTTTCCTTATCTTGTCTCTATATATATTATATATATATATTCCTATGTTAACACTTCTTTTTTAATTTCTGATATACAGTTGTGCCCAAAAGTTTACATACCCCAGCAGAATTTTTGCTTTCTTGGCCTTTTTTCAGAGAATATGAAAGATAACACCAACACTTTTTCTCCACTCATGATTAGGGGTTGGGTGAAGCAATTTATTGTCAAACTACTGTGTTTTCTCTTTTTAAATCATAATAACAACCCAAAACATCCAAATGACCCTGATCAAAAGTTCACATGCCCCATTTTTTAATACCATGTATTGCCCTCTCTAACAAATGACAGCTTGAAGTCTTTTGTGGTAGTTGTGGATGAGGTTCTTTATTTTATCAGATGGTAAAGCTGCCCACTCTTCTTGGCAAAAATTCTCCAGTTCCTGTAAATTCCTGTTCTGTCTAGCATGAACTGCGCACTTGAGATCTCCCCAGAGTAGCTCAATGATATTAAGGTCAGGAGACTGAGATGGCCACTTCAGAACCTTCACTTTGTTCTGCTGTAGACAATGAGAGGTCAACTTGGCCTTGTATTTTGGATCGTTATCATGTTGGAACGTCCAAGTATGTCCGATGTGCAGCTTCCGGGCTGATGAGTGCAAATTTGCCTCTAGTATTTGCTAATAACGTGCTGCTTTCATCTTTCCTTCAACTTTGACCAAGTTCCCTGTGCCTTTGAAGCTCACACATCCCCAAAACATCAGCGATCCACCTCTGTGCTTTACAGTAGGAATGGTGTTCCTTTCATCATAGGCCTTGCTGACCTCTCTCCAAATGTAACATTTATGGCTGTGGCCAAAAAATTTAATTTTGGTCTCATCACTCCAAATTACCTTGTCCCAGAAGTTTTGAGGCTTGTCCCTGTGCTGTTTGGCATATTGTAGGTGAGATACTTTGTGTCATTTGTGCTGTAATGGCATTCTTCTGGAGACTTGACCATGCAGCCCATTTTTCTTCAACTGCTTCCTTATTGTGCATTTTGCAACAGCTACACTGCTAGTTTTCAGAGAGTAGTGTATTTCAGCTGATGTTATTTGTGGGTTTTTGCATCCCAAACAATTTTCCTGGCAGTTGTGGATTACATTTTTGTTGGTCTACCTGACCGTGGTTTTGTTTTTACAGAGTCCCTGATTTTCCATTTGTTAATCACAGATTGAATGCTGCTGACTGGCATTATGAATTCCTTGGATATCTTTTTGTATCCCTTTTGAGTAAACTTTTGAGCACAACTGTAGCTATGTTAGATTTTTCTGTTACCTATTGGCTCACATAGTAAAAAAAAGCCATACATTTGTATACTTTTTTTTTTAAGCTGGTGGGTGCAAAAAGTTCATCCAGGACATCAGCTAAGGCAGCGATCCTATATTCAATATTTAACACCTCTGTACAACATTTTGTTGATTTGGATGTGGGTAGTGAGGTATTCTTGCAGCTGTGTCATAAAACTACTAGAAGTTTGCTTTAGCTGGAACTGCTGACATATTTTTATTTTTGCTAAGATATTTCTTATGTACAGATTGTTAAAAGGTGTAAGAAATTATGTGTTCAGTAAATGCTAATAGATTTTAGCAAAACATTGTTGACTTTGGAAAAATCATTTTGCTTAAAAGAAAAGCACAACCCTGTTATTCTTGCAGTATAGGTACCAAAAATTGACCACATTACTTGCTCTAGAAAAGAGAGTCTGTTAGTTAATCTTTATAAATGTTGAAGCCTGGTCTCAAGAAAAAAAACAACTGGATGAAGGATATTCGAAATATTGATTGTTTGCTCTTTTTTGTGATAATTCCATAGAGCTGGGCTTCCATCTGGTTACAATGTATCTATGATTTAATATGAAAGTGTTTTCATAAAAAAAGTAGCGGCATGATCCATTGGATTCCATGTTTTAAAAGGTACTCTTCTAGCTCCTTTGGCATTATGATTAGTATCAGGGTATCTAACTCCTGTTGGTTCAGTGATTTTATAACTATCCACAAGACCACCAATGGCAGTCAGACTTTTTTCTAATATAGGAAAGATTTCATGACCAATTACATACACATTTTGTACAAGAAAATCCAGCCTTAAACCTCATGCACACGAGTGAATTCAGAATCTGTATCACACAAATCCTGAATACAATGCCCAAAATACTGTATGGGCTTTAGGGGACTTTGTTGTTACTATAATTTTCATTGCCCGATGCAATATAAATTTGTATTTCATAAATCAATAGTACAGTGCACATGAAACTAAGCAACTTCGTAATATATTTAATCAGAGAAACCTGATTCTTTCTGCTCCTGGATTCATTTTTCAGTTTTACTTCATGCGTGAAATCTATACTCAAAGAAAGCAGATTTTCCGATTACTGATATAGGATATGACAGTTGGTGGTTTTAAAATTCTATGGAGGAAGGAGGAGCTATAAGCAGACACGCCCATTTTGCTGCAAGTTCTCCTGAAACAACAGATAGGGTTCATCCATATAACACGTCATTTCCTTTCTCAGTAATGGGGAAATCTGTATACTCTGATGACAGATTTTACCTGTGAATAGAGACTATTGAGAATGGATGAAAAGAAGCAGATTTCTCTGATAAGATATGTTACAAAGTTTCTTATTTTTATATGTAATATTGATTTATGAAAAAAAAAATCTTTAGGCATACCTGAGGGTAACCCCTTAACGACTTATGATGTATAGGTACCTCATAGGTCGCCATACCCTTTTCCAGCATATGACAGAAATCAGCTGACATGTACCCCTAACAGCCGCGGGTGGAATCGCGATCCACTCGCAGCAATTAACATATTAAATGCCGCTGTCAATCTCTGACAGCGGCATTTAACTCCTGCAAACTGGATGTGCTTCATTAGCTCCGCCCATTGGCACTCCTGTCACAGGAGTGCGGGGCGCCGATTGGTTGGCATGACAACCTGGGGTCTGCAGGAAACCCCTGTGATTGCCATTGCCGACCTGCTATGAATGCCGCCCCATGGGCTGAAGCCCTGCTGTATATAGCCAAAAAGTTTTTTTTTAAAATATAAAAAAAATATAAAAGTTCAAATCACCCTCCTTTTGCCCCATTCAAAATAAAGCAATAAAAGAAACAAAACACATATTTGGTATCACCGTGTTCATAAATGGCTGATCTATAAAAATATAACAAATATAAAAATAATTAATCCGATTTTCAAAAGAAAAAAAAATCAAAACATTGCAGTATATTGTGTCTATTTCAAAATGGTATGGACAAATACGTCAGCTCGGCGTACAAAAAATAAGCCCTCACCTAGCCTCAGATCTGAAAAAAAAAAATGGAAATGCTACAGGTCTTGGAAAATGGTGCCTTTTTTTAAAAAAATGTACAAACTTTGGATTTTTTTACCACTTACATAAAAAGAAGCCTAGACATGTTTGGTGTCTGCGAACTCATAATGACTTGGAGAATCATCGTGGCAGGTCAGTTTTAGCATTTAGTGAATATGGGGAAAAAATTGTGGAATTGCACTTTTCTTGCAATTTCACTGCACTTGGGATTTTTTCCCATTTCCTAGCATGCTACATGTAAAATCAATGATGTCGTCCAAAAGTACAACTCATCAAAAAACAAGCCCTCACATGGCCATATTGACAGAAGAAGGGGAGCAAAAAATGAAAATTTAAAAACCCAAGGTGATAAAGGGGTAAAGACAAGGACATGGTGCTTATACTGCTGACACAATTCTTTATGAGTAATTGTGCAGTCTCCTACTTAGGCCGGGATCACACATGCGAGAAATACGTCCGAGTCTCACATGGTAATACCCGGCTCTGCCGCCGTCTCTCTGGAGCGGAGCGTGCGGCTGCATGTATTGCTATGCGGCCGCACTCTCCGCTCCTGAGTGATGGCGGCAATGCCGGGTATTACCATGCGAGACTCGGACGTATTTCTCGCATGTGTGATCCCGGCCTGAGACTTAGAATTACTTGGAAGGGCAGCTGGTAGAACTTCAGAAACCTTAGTAAATTGGACCTGGAATTGTTCTTTACACATTGAAAGAGTTAACCTTTCCATTGTAACTAAAAATAATCTAACACCCCGGTATGTCAGCAGCACTCCCTGTAGTGACTCACTGCCTATGAATACCTCTCTGGACCTCTTGGCAGGTTTTAAGTTTGAACAGTCACTAAATCCTGAAGTGGTCACCTGTAAATGCCAAGCCCTGGTGCCGCTGCTGAGATCTACTTACAAACGAACAATCAGCCTATTGTGTTACATTACATCTGTAATAGTGTGAACAAAAATAACAAGCCCATATCTGGAAATTAACGTATTTGTTCTTTTTCAGGTTAGAAATTTCTTACAAAAGATCTACAGTAACTTTTTCAGACCACTTCAGATATTGTATTTAACTATGGCTGATGAGGAGACCTAAGTAGTCTGGAAAGTTTGTTATTCGTCATCATCTTTTCAGTTGACCATTAAAAGGTATCAACCACTGAAGATTCTCAGTTTTTATAATTTGTAACTACACTATTTGTAATTTTCAGTGTACTTCAAGTTCTGGAAAATGAACATGTGAACAATATTACTGAATATTTAATCTAAGTTATCTGTAACAGCTATGTTAAAGGGTTAATTGTGAAGGCTTCATCTGATCAGCTACCACTGATTGGCCACGGCAGTCAAGTTGCATTGTTAGTATAAGGCTACTTTCACACTAGCGTCGTGCACTGCATGTCGCTATGCGTCGTTTTGCAGAAAAAACGCATCCTGCAAAAGTGCTTGCAGGATGCGTTTTTTCTCCATAGACTAGCATTAGCGACACATTGCCACACGTCGCAACCGTCGTGCGACGGTTGCGTCGGACTGTCGCCATCAAAAAACGTTGCATGTAACGTTTTTTGGTGCGTCGTGTCCAGCATTTCCGACCGCGCATGCGCTGCCGGAACTCCACCCCCGCCTCCTCGCACCTCACATTGGGGCAGTGGATGCATTGAAAAACAGCATCCGCTGCCCCCGTTGTGTGGCACTTTCACTGCTAGCGTCGGTGCGCTGCAACGTCGCATAGCGATGTGCAGTGCACGACGCTAGTGTGAAAGTAGCCTTAGTAATATATAACACCAACAAAACCTTCTATCCTATGTGAGGTAGTGACCCCTGGTATAGCTAGGGGGTGCTGTATGTGCTCTGCAGAATGTGCATGGAAGTGTAGTGAGGCCATGAGTACTACAGACACAGGTGTGGCTGTAATTAGAATAGTGAAGCAGTGACTGATTAAAAAGGCATGTAGTAGTGGGGGAGGTGTGTCAGTGTGTTCTTGGAAGCAGACAGGGCAGTTGTCTGTAGAGCTCTCTCTGTGTGGAGTAGCACAGAGGCTGAAGGAACCAGAGGGACTGACACCCTGCGTCTTGGGCTGTCTTACGTGTACCCGGCTGCACTCCAGAGGATAAAGAGTGCAGTGCGCTTAGTAAGTACAGAGACTTGTTACCGGCGTGCAGCCACCCAGGGAAACTGGACAGAGGGAAGTTCGGTCTGTGTATTGACTGCGTCATATAGCCATGCATTATTAATGGACTGTATGAAGAAGCCGTATACTATATTGACTGTGTGAAGTAATACAAATAAAGAACGTTTTGTTTGAACTTGTTTGGGTCACTGCCGTTTCACTGTGTATGGTCATACTGCTGCATCACACCTAGTATGAAAAAAACCCAGGGAAGAGGGGAAAAAACTAAAGCATACACTGAGAAAAAGCAACCATTCCCACGTGGGTTAAAAATGTATTTTTTATTAACAATTCCAAAAAATAAACAATGATAGTCATATCACCTAGGGGACGAAGCTTTCAGAGCGAAACGTGCGTCGGGTGTGGTGTGCACCTGGATACCTACACTTAGACATATGCATTGCTTTATTTGACTATCTGTCATGAACTATTTATATTTGATCATATTTGTAGGACCTATGGTCTGAACTATGTGACACTTTGTCTTACTTTTGTTTTACTTCCTCCATGAAGCCCCGCCCTCGGCTGCACCTCCGCCGCTAGCTCCGCCTATTTCTGCATGCGGCCAGCATGCGGCCTGTGTACCTATCTTTAACATTAGGTAACATTAGGTAGGCAGGTCGTGCGGCTGTATGCGGATGCTTCCGCATGCGTTGTTTGACGGATAAAAAAAGAAATTGCTACAAGCTGCGTCCAACGCTGGTCGCCGCATCGTCAAAACGACGCATGTGCAGCACCCCAGAGTCCTGGTTGTTGCAGTAGTGTCACTCTGCCGCTAAGGGGAGTGATGGTACGTCTGATGGCACTAAAGGAGTTCACCTGACCAGGTATCACAGTCACACATTACAGTTCACACTCTGGCCACCAGGGGGAGCAAAAGGTTCTATGTATTAGGCCACTCCTCACACTCTGGTAAAACTGGGGGTTGGATAGGAAGTTAGAGAGAAGCTGACTGGG
This sequence comes from Ranitomeya variabilis, assembly GCF_051348905.1. NCBI lineage: Eukaryota > Metazoa > Chordata > Amphibia > Anura > Dendrobatidae > Ranitomeya > Ranitomeya variabilis. Next base: position 298,403,353 of record NC_135236.1, on the reverse strand, counting down.
TTTTGCCCAGGTAACATCTAGTGAAAGAAGAGGTTGCTTGGGAAGATTCAGGGGGGTCCCTGGCAGGGGTGGGATCCTGATAGTGGCCTAGCACAGGACAGATCGTTACGGAGCCGTGCCTGCACCTCATTGCGGCGGCATCTTAAGAAAGGACACAAAGCGAAGTATATTGTGGAGAAGTGAGAAACGAGATCACAGCACAAAGGCGATAGAACCAGAAGGAGTCGTGCCCCGAGATCGGCAACATCCTTCTGAGGCGCGTAGCCGGCGGCCGGAACGCCGAGGAAGTAATAGACTCTACGCATTACTTTAAACTACGGCAGGGCAGTTAACTCTAGGTTGGCTGTCTCACCTTTTCACCTAATGAAGACAACGACAATGGAGGCAATTGTGGGAGAGGGGCGTCTCTAGGGTCCCTATAAAATAACTCCAGGCCTACCCCATCATACGGGTGCATCCTATCCATATCATCTGGGGGACGGAGAGAGAGAACAGAAACATACACGACAGTTGTGAGGACTATCCCGTGGTGCTCAGCAGGGAAGTACTACAACACACAGGCGCTAGTAGGTAGGCTACTGATTTCCACCTGCAAAGGGAACTCTGGATGTGCCTTTGGACCGGCCGGTCTCAGCCAGCCCTGTTAGCAGTGCTCTGGATTGCGGATGCCGAAGCCTTCAGTAAAGAGGTAAAGAGACTGCAACCCTGTGTCCTTGTTATTTACTGTGACCTACACCGTCACCTACATCTTTAATTGGACGCCCCTTAGCAGGGCCATGGACCGGGTCAGGCCACCGTGACATCCCCAGAACCGAGAGACCCGGTACCGAGTGCCCCGCTGCCCTGCGTCTGGGGGCTGCTCCACATGTGGAAGCATCCGCATACAGCCGCACGACCTGCGTACCTAATGTTAAAGATAGGTACACAGGCCGCATGCAGAAATGGGCGGAGCTAGCGGCCGAGGGCGGGGCTTCACGGAGGAAGTCCGCAGCCCTCCGCAACAGCTACATACGCTAATGTGAAACCGGCCTAAGGCTACTTTCACACTTGCGTTTTTCAGCTTCCGTCACAATCCGTCGATTTTTGAGAATGCAGGATCCTGCAAAAAATATTTCAGGATCCTGCATTTTCCCATAGACTTGTATTAGCGAAAAATTGTGACGGATGGCCATCTGTTTCATCCGTCGTGCACTGGATCCGTCGGAAAATAACGGTCCGTCGTGTGGAGAAAATGTTCATAGGAACGTTTTTTTCTGCACGTTGGAAAATCGCTCAGCGACGCATCCTGCGCTGCCCGTCGTCGCCTATAATGGAAGCCTATGGGTGCAGGATCCGTCGCTGACCGTCACACACAGGAATCCCTAAGGGGATATTTGCTGTGTCTAGACCTATTGTATTTACAGCACATGCACTTTATTTATAATTATATTGACACTTGTGAGATATATAGGCACGCTATATTCCTGACAACTTATATTAATATTGGATTGTTGTTTACATACTGCTTTGCTATTTCCAGGTGTTTCCACCTTTTTTCTGTCCCTAGTTTTATGTATCCCCTTCTCCCCTTCTGTACTATACTTATTGGACTATTTATATGACTATCATTTTTTTATTTTTTGGAATTGTTAATAAAACTACATTTTTAACCCATGTGGGAATGGTTAGTATAAGCAAGTAAGATTAGATTTTTTTTCATGCTGAGGAAGAAAGAAAAAGCGTCATTTTCTGTAATTGTCTAGTATTTTTATTTGAATTTAAAATGTGGCATCTAGGATAGAGTGGGAGAAAGCTGAAAATAGGCCAGATGAAGCGCAAAGCAGTGCGAAACGGCCGTCAGCTACATGCATCAGGTTCCTCCTTCTGTATCCTAGTTGCCACATTTTTTGTTCAAAATATAGATACCAGACACTTATGATGAGTGATGCTTTTTTTTTCTTCCTCATCATTTTGCAGGACTATCTTTTTTCATGCTGAGCACCACCTGTTATTATCTTTGCTGAGTGGATGTTGGTATTTCTTGCACCTTTGGCTACATCTGTGCCGTTCAGTAGTTACTCACCCCATAGCATTCATACACATTTTTTATATATTTTTTTTCATCTATGCAGCACCCTATGGCCGTTACGATGTGGTTATCCTATAATGGACATCTCCTATAATTATTATGTCTATATAGTTATGATAATTTGAATTTCTATTGCATTTTTCAGTTTACCCACCCAGCATGAATGTTTTCTGAGCTAGAGTTTAGTTTGGATAGCTTTCAATAAAGGTGTAAAAAACAATGACATGTGCTGGCTGTATTTCCAAAGGAGGAACTGGTGCAGCAAATGAAGTTTAGGTACTTACATTTTTTTCTGTAAGTGCAATAGAAAAAAGTCCCTTCAGAATGGTTCATTTACAAGCGGTATAATCATATCCAGATGTTGTTTCCTTTTTTTACACTTTTTGTGACTGGCGCGACAGAAAGATTTGTGCTGCAGAACTCCTACTGTAGATCCCTGGCAATTTAGCTGTTGGACTGTTAACATTTCTAAATTAAGTTTATTGCTGACTCCTTCCCGCTGAGTCCATGTTCACATTCTTAACCTTGCTCCAGGTTTCTTCTCGGCTCAACTATTGAAAGATTATACTGCACCTACACTATGAGCACCCCTGGTGGGAAATCTAGAATGCATGATTTCATACAGAGAGCAAAGGCTACAATATTATTTTATTTATGGAATATGTACGTCTAGACAAGTTTAAGGTTTCTGCAGAATTGCCTTACATAGTTCTCATTACTTACACAGTATATTGTACCTTGTTTATCTATCCTTATATTATACTAGATGGTGGCCCGATTCTAACGCATTGGGTATTCTAGAATATGCATGTCCGCGTAATATATTGCCCAGCCACGTAGTATATTGCCCAGCCACGTAGTATATTGCCCAGTTACGTAGTATATACCCCAGTGATGTAGTATATTGCTCAGTTACATAGTATATAGCACAGAGCCACGTAGTATATTGCACAGCGACGTAGTATATTGCCCAGTTACGTAGTATACTGCCCAGTTACGTAGTACATTGCCCAGCCACATAGTATATTGCTCAGTGACGTAGTATATTGCCCAGTGACGTAGTATATTGCCCAGCCACGTAGTATATTGCCCAGCCATGTAGTATATTGTCCAGCCACGTAGTGTATTGCCCAGTGACGTAGTATATTGCCAAGTTATGTAGTATACAGCACAGAGCCACGTAGTATATTGCACAGCAACGTAGTATATTGCCCAGCCACGTATGTCACAGGTTAAAAAATAAAAAATAAACATATACTCACCTTCTGAGAGTACCCTTGTAGTTCTGTCGCCTGTGTGCGGTGCAGGTGGCAGCTTCCAGTCCCAGGGTGTGATGACGTCGTGGTCACATGACCGTGACGTCATGGCAGGTCCTTCTTGCACAGGCGCGCAGGGCCTGCGATGACGTCACGGTCACATGACCGTGACGTCATGGTAGGTCCTTCTTGCACAGGCGCACAGGGCCTGTGATGACGTCACGGTCACATGACCGTGACATCATGGAAGGTCCTTCTCGCATACCATCCTTGGCACCGGAACCTGCCGCTTGCATGGAGTGGTCATTAGAGCGTCGCGAGGAGCGGGAAAGGCGGCGGAAGGTGAGTATATAATGATTTTTTATTTTTTTAATTATTTTTAACATTGGATGTTTTTACTATTGACGCTGCATAGGCAGCATCAATAGTAAAAACTTGGTCACACAGGGTTAATAGCGGCGGTAACGGAGTGAGTTACCCACGGCATAACGCAGTCTGTTACAGCTGGCATTAACCCTGTGTGAGCGGTGACTGCGGGGAGTATGGAGCGGGCGCCGGGCACTGACTGCAGGGGAGTAGGGAGGGACTAATCGGACTGTGGCCGTCGCTGATTGGTCGCGGCAGCCATGACAGGCAGCTGGCGAGACCAATCAGCGACTTGGATTCCATGACAGACAGAGGCCGCGACCAATGAATATCCGTGACAGACAGACAGACAGACAGAAAGATGGAAGTACCCCTTAGACAATTATATAGTAGATATCTGAGCACATGTTAAATGTTATTTCTTTACTAAGTGTGCACAAACCAGTTTTCGGAATATTACTACATTTATAAATATTTCAAAGCAAAACCATGATCACAGAGCCATGAGTCTTACCATCCGTTCGTATCCCTCTGATTTTGTATAGAGTCACACTGAGGTTTGGATTTTATATGATCAGTACAAAATATTGGCATTGGAAGCAATTGCATATGTCCAGAAATATGCTCACCTGAAAACATTGCTTCTAGAGAAGAAGATATCCTTATGTAGCCCCACTTACATGTACCAAAGCTCGCAAAATCAACAGACAGCCCTGGCACACCAGCCTGACCAAAGAACTGAGGCGAGCTTCCAGGGCTGCTGAGCGCAGATGGAAAAGATCCCACTCCAACGACCACTTCATCGCATTCAAACAGTCCCTCACTACTTTCAAGACCACACTCGCCACAGCTAAACAAATCTACTTCTCATCTCTCATATCCTCCCTGTCTCACAACCCTAAACAGTTATTCAACACCTTCAATTCTCTCCTCCGTCCCCCAGCACCTCCTCCCTCCCCACTTATCTCCGCTGAAGACTTTGCCTCATTCTTCAAGCAGAAGATTGATAACATCAGAGACAGTTTTGGTCAACAAGCCCCAGAGCCCTTCCTCCCGACTTCCCTGCCCTCCACCTCCAAAACCAACTTCTCCACCATTACAGAAGATCAACTCTCCACTCTACTCTCAAGATCGCATCTCACCACCTGTGCACTTGACCCGCTCCCATCCCACCTCATCCCAAACCTCACCACAGTCTTCATCCCAACCCTAACCCATCTCTTCAACCTATCACTAACAACTGGTGTTTTCCTCTCAAGCTTTAAACATGCCTCCATCACACCTATCCTCAAAAAGCCCTCTCTTGACCCATCCTCTGTATCTAGCTATCGCCCTATATCACTTCTCCCTTATGCCTCCAAACTACTGGAACAACACGTCTACCTTGAACTGTCCTCCCATCTCTCTTCTTGCTCCCTCTTTGACCGCTTACAATCTGTCTTCCGGTCACACCATTCCACTGAAACTGCCCTAACTAAGGTCACCAACGACCTCTTAACCGCCAAGAGCAAGCGACACTACTCTGTTCTCCTCCTTCTCGACCTGTCGGCTGCCTTTGACACAGTGGACCATTCCCTATCATTACAGACCCTCTCATCCCTTGGCATCACAGACTTGGCCCTATCCTGGATCTCATCATACCTAACAGACCGGACATTCAGCGACTCCCACTCACACACCACCTCCTCACCTCACCCCCTATCTGTCGGGGTCCCGCAAGGTTCAGTCCTTGGGCCCCTGCTCTTCTCCATTTACACCTTTGGCCTGGGACAGCTCATAGAATCTCATGGCTTTCAGTATCACCTCTATGCTGACGACACACAGATCTACATCTCTGGACCAGATATCACCTCCCTACTAATCAGAATCCCTCAATGTCTGTCCACCATTTCATCCTTCTTCTCCGCTAGATTTCTGAAACTTAACATGGACAAAACAGAATTCATCATCTTTCCCCCATCTCACACCACCCCCCCAACGAACCTAACCATTACAGTAAATGGCTGCCCACTCTCCCCAGTCCCACAAGCTCGCTGCCTCGGGGTAATCCTTGACACTGATCTCTCCTTCAAACCACATATCCAAGCCCTTTCCACTTCCTGCCGACTTCAACTCAAAAATATTTCACGAATCCGTTCATTCCTCAACCAAGAATCTGCAAAAACCCTAGTCCATGCCCTCATCATCTCTCGCCTTGACTACTGCAACCTCCTGCTCTGTGGCCTCCCCTCGAACACTCTCGCACCCCTCCAATCTATTCTAAACTCTGCAACCCGACTAATCCACCTGTCCCCCCGCTATTCCCCTGCCTCTCCCCTCCGTCAATCCCTTCACTGGCTCCCCATTGCCCAGAGACTCCAGTACAAAACCCTAATCGTGACGTACAAAGCCATCCACAACCTGTCTCCTCCATACATCTGTGACCTCGTCTCCCGGTACTTACCTACACGCAACCTCCGATCCTCACAAGATCTCCTTCTCTACTCCCCTCTTATCTCCTCTTCCCACAATCGCATACAAGATTTCTCTCGCGTATCACCCCTACTCTGGAACCCTCTACCACAACACATCAGACTCTCGCCTACCATCGAAATCTTCAAAAAGAACCTGAAGACCCACCTCTTCCGACAAGCCTACAACCTGCAGTAACCACCGATCAACCAAACCGCTGCATGACCAGCTCTATCCTCACCTACTGTATTCTCACCCATCCCTTGTAGATTGTGAGCCTTCGCGGGCAGGGTCCTCTCTCCGCCTGTACCAGTTATGACTTGTGTTGTTTAAGATTATTGTACTTGTTTATATTATGTATACCCCTCCTCACATGTAAAGCGCCATGGAATAAATGGCGCTATAACAATAAATAATAATAATAATAATAATTATTGTAACAAAACACTCCGGGATCGCCTTTGCTGGGGTCAAAGGTCACGTGGTTTGTGCATTAAACTCTGAGGCGACAGCAGGTTTCCAAGTAGACTGACCTCAGGTCAGGTTTATTAAAGTGAAAGCAAATACAGAAAACAAAACATAAAAACAAATCCTTGCCTGTCCGGCGCTAACTATACAAATACGTTCCTATCTAACAACTGGGGGGGCTTCTCCCTCCCAGCTAACATTACATAGATCACGAGCCCAGCTCTCACTCACGGTTGTCTCACACAGACAGGCATTCTGTGTGCCCCAGGCTGACACCTGAAACCTCCAGCTGGTCAGCCTTTATTCCTGCACTTATTAACCCCTCGATATCCTGAAGATACTGAGCGGCTTAATTCACATAGGACAAATACCTGGGCGAGATATACCTGCCCCCGACTACCAGACCGACATGACTCTTACATATCCTCCCCCCCTGCTCAGACCACTCAGGTCGAGCAAGAATACTCTCGAAACAGTATACTCGGGACAGGGCATCAGCGTTCCCCATCTGCACCCCGGGGCGGTGCTCCACCGTGAACGAGTAAGCCTGCAGAGCAAGGAACCACCGAGTTACCCGACTATTACGGTCCTTGTGGAGATGCATCCACTTGAGAGGGGCATGGTCCGTGACCAGCCTAAACTTCCTACCTGCCAGGTAATATTTGAGGGAGTTGAGAGCCCATTTGATGGCTAGGCACTCTTTTTCAATCACGGCATACCTCTGCTCATGTACATTCAGTTTCCGACAGGTAGAGGACCGGGTGTTCGACTCCGTCCCTTACCTGGGAAAGTACAGCTCCGATACCAGTATCAGAAGCATCCGTTTGCACCACAAACTCGCTGCTGAAATCAGGAGTCACTAGTACGGGCTGAGAGCACAAAGCCCGTTTCAGACTGTGGAAGGCCTCTTCAGCCGCTGAGGTCCATTTTACCATGACGGAATCCCTCCCTTTGGTAAGATCCGTCAAGGGGGTAGCCATGGCCGCAAAGTTGGGTATGAACCGGCGATAATAGCCGGCAATGCCCAGGAAAGCTTGAACTTGTTTCTTGTTCACTGGTTGCGGCCAGCCCTGAATTGCCTGTATTTTGTCGATCTGGGGTTTAACCACTCCTCTGCCAATCACGTAGCCCAAGTATCGGGCTTCTTCAAGGCCGATGTGACATTTCTTAGGATTCGCCGTTAAGCCTGCGTCTCTCAGGTCATCAATCACCGCCTGTACCTTCCGGAGGTGAGCTTCCCAGTCCACGCTGTAAATTATGATGTCGTCTAGATAGGCAGAGGCAGTACGCCTGTGGGGCCTCAAGACTCGATCCATCAATCTCTAGAACGTTGCTGGGGCTCCGTGAAGTCCAAACGGCATGTAGATATACTGGAACAGCCCTTCCGGTGTAGCAAATGCCGTCTTCTCTCTGGCCGCCTCGGCCAGAGGGATCTGCCAGTACCCCTTTGTTAGATCCAGGGTCGTAATATATCGGGCTTTACCCAGCCGATCGATCAACTCATCGACCCGGGGCATAGAGTAGGCATCAAATTTAGAAACCGCATTCAGTTTCCGAAAGTCATTACAAAACCGTATGGAGCCATCCGGCTTAGGTATCAACACGATTGGACTGGACCAGGCGCTGTGCGACTCTTCAATAACTCCTAAGTCCAACATGGCCTTCACCTCCCGGGAGACGGCTTTACGGCGTGCTTCCGGAATCCGGTACGGCTTCACATGAACTGTGACACCAGGCTCTGTGACAATCTCATGTTTCACTAGCCTAGTCTGGCCAGGTTTTTCCGAGAAAAACTGTTGGTTCTGTAACAAAAACTGCTTAACCTCAGATTTTTGTTGTTCAGAGAGAGTCTCGGCAATCTGCACCTCCGGTATGGTAGGTGAGCAAACCGGACGGGGCAGATCCGCTGTTAGGGCAGCGCGGTCTTTCCAGGGTTTTATCAGATTCACATGATAAATCTGCTCTGGTTTTCTCTTACCAGGCTGGTGCACTTTATAGTTCACTTCTCCAACTCATTCCATGACCTCAAAGGGGCCCCGCCATTTTGCCAGAAATTTACTATCCACCGTAGGGATTAGGATCAACACCCTATCCCCGGGTGCAAACGTACGGACCTTGGCGTCTCTATCATAACTTTGCCTCTGGGCTCCCTGGGCCTGTAACATATGTTCCCTAACAAGGGGCATGACAGCAGCAATCCGGTCCTGCATTTGCGTTACATGGTCTATCACCGTTTTAAAGGGAGTGACTTGACCTTCCCAGGTTTCTTTTGCGACGTCCAACAGTCCACGGGGACGACGGGCATATAATAGCTCGAAAGGCGAGAATCCTGTGGAAGACTGGGGAACTTCCCTAATGGCAAATAGGGTAACAAGTAATCCCAGTTCTTCCCATCTTTGTCTATCGCCTTCCGGAGCATCTGTTTTAAGGTTTTATTGAACCGCTCAACCAGGCCATCTGTTTGAGGATGATAGACTGACGTACGCAACTGGTCTATTTGTAAGAGCCTGCAGAGCTCCTTCATCACCCTTGACATAAAGGAAGTCCACTGGTCGGTGAGTATCTGTTTTGGAATTCCCACCCGACTAAACACTTGTACCAACTCTTTGGCGATCGTTTTGGTAGCAGTGTTACGCAAAGGGATGGCTTCGGGGTAACGAGTGGCATAGTCCATGATGACGAGGATATGTTGATGCCCACGTGCGGACCGGGGAAGGGGCCCAACCAAATCCATCCCAATTCTCTCAAACGGGACCCCAATAATAGGGAGGGGTACCAAAGGGCTACAGAACTGAGGTTTAGGTGCCGAGATTTGGCACTCTGGACAGGACTCACAATAGTTACGCACATCATTGTGTATTCCGGGCCACACAAAACAATGCAATATCCTTTCTGTGGTTTTTTGTACCCCCAGATGTCCCCCCATTATATGTCCGTGGGCCAGGTCCAGTACCTTCCGCCGATAAGGTTTGGGTACCACTAACTGTTGCACAGTGTCTTCCCCTTTTTTTTCTACCTGGTAGAGTAAATCATTCTCAAGAACCATGTACGGGTACGCTAGCCTAGTGTCAGGTTCTACGGGTACGCTATCTATCACTTTTAAATTTTTCCTAGCCTGAGTCAGGGTAGGATCTTTCATTTGTTCGCTGTGGAAGTCATCCAACTGAACTCCTAAATCGGGTAGGCAGGGTGCTGGATGGCTGTCTGCCTCCGCCTCTCGCTGAGTTTCCTCAGTTTCCTCAGTTTCCCCCGCCATAACTGAGAAGGGGAACTGAAGGTTAGATTCAATAACCTCCCCAGCAACATCTTCCTATGGGGTCTCGTCTAGGAACTTGGGACCTCCAGATGGCATGGGGGAAGATTCACGGTTACAGCTACCATGAAGGAGCAACTGATTCTCCCACAACTGCCAGAAATGAGGAAAATCCCTGCCCAGGATTATATCATGTAACAATGCGAGAACGAGTCCCACTTTGTGTTGCACAGACCCATAGGGAGTGGAGATACATATGACCGCTGTAGGATATGAGCAGGTGTCACCATGCACACACGTTACAGAAAATTTATCAGACGGACCAGATGGAAGTGCCACCAGACTGGCTTTCACCAGAGTCACCACACTTCCAGAGTCTAGCAATGCCACAACATTTTTCCCATCTACAGACAATTCACGCAGGTGTTTTGCTGTATCATTTTGACCCGCATTCACACTTACTAGCCGTGTAACCAAAGACATGCGTTTCTTAGAGTCCGTAACGTCGCACTGCATGGGTTCAGTGGTAACAGGACAGTTCGCAGAAACATGGCCCTTCTCATGGCAACGGAAACACCTAACAGGCCCCCTATTGAAACCAGAGTCCGACACCCTTGATCTCGGGGTGCGAGCAGTCCCGTGTTCCTCCCCCATAGTTTTTGGCAATTTTCCTTCCCCCGCAGTCCCTGGAACAGTCTTACCGGTTCCACGAGGAGGAGGTACAGTTCGGGTAGTAGCGGTATCCTCAGGAAGTCCTTCCGCCACAGAATAACGCTCCACCAAGTCCACCAATTGATCCGCTGTCGCGGGATTTCCTTGGCTCACCCACTTTTTCAGCGCCGGTGGTAGTACTCTCAGGTACTTGTCCAGAACGATCCGCTGGATTATCTCCGGAGTTGTCAGTACCTCGGGTTGCAGCCATTTCTTTATCAAGTAGATCAGGTCGAACATCTGCGATCGCGGCGGTTTATCTGGCTGATAGGTCCACTGATGTACCCTCTGTGCACGGACAGCCGTCGTCACACCCAGCCGGGCCAGGACCTCAGCTTTCAGCCTCTCAAAGTCCTGAGCGACTTCCGTGTCCAAGTCATGGTAAGCTTTTTGGGCCTCACCGGAGAGAAACGGAGCAATTAGATCGGCCCATCGTTCCTTCGGTCACTTCTCTCTCAATGCTGTCCGCTCAAACGTTGTCAGGTACGCCTCGACGTCATCTTCTGCGGTCAGCTTTTGCCAGTACCGACTCACATGGATTCTCCTGGACTCTGCTTCCGGGTTAGCCTCAGGCATGCTCACCAAGCGCTGCGCCACCTGTTGGAGAAGCTGGCGGTCTGCAGTCGTCACGTCCACCAACTCCTTCAGCTGTGCGGCCATCAAGCGGTTAGCTTCCTGCTGTACGGCAGCGGACTGTACTAGGGCTTTCACCACGCCTTCCATACTGTCACCTGTGCCACGGAGTGCCCGCGTTCTCCACCACAATGTAACAAAACACTCCGGGATCGCCTTTGCTGGGGTCAAAGGTCACGTGGTTTGTGCATTAAACTCTGAGGCGACAGCAGGTTTCCAAGTAGACTGACCTCAGGTCAGGTTTATTAAAGTGAAAGCAAATACAGAAAACAAAACATAAAAATAAATCCTTGCCTGTCCGGCGCTAACTATACAAATACGTTCCTATCTAACAACTGGGGGGGCTTCTCCCTCCCAGCTAACATTACATAGATCACGAGCCCAGCTCTCACTCACGGTTGTCTCACACAGACAGGCATTCTGTGTGCCCCAGGCTGACACCTGAAACCTCCAGCTGGTCAGCCTTTATTCCTGCACTTATTAACCCCTCAGTATCCTGAAGATACTGAGCGGCTTAATTCACATAGGACAAATACCTGGGCGAGATATACCTGCCCCCGACTACCAGACCGACATGACTCTTACATTATGTAAGACACTCTATAAGCTTGTATGGAAAAGCAGAGAAGCCTTGTGATTGTGAACTAATTAGCTGTATGGTCACCCTCACCATCCTTTACTGTACAGGATGCATTCTTAAACGTTTTTTAAGACTATATTGTTTTCATCCAATGATAAAAAATCATTGCCCCTTACTCGAAGGGCCAAATGCCTGGGTCTACAATTGGTGCCAGCGGGTGAGACCACTGCCTCTTCCCCTGTGATCAACGCTTGTCAATCCCCTGTCCATGACACTAGCACAGATGCACATTCTGAAGCACTATCATCAGGCTCTTCCAAATACTTGTCCCAGCACAGCGTTCAGCTGTCCCAACCCCAGGCCTTGGAATGAAAAAGAAAGTTCCCAGTCACCCACCCAAAAGGCCAAATGCTAAACGGGAACATTTCCGGCTGCTTGCCATGGAAATTTTGCTGTTTAGGCTTCTGGACATGGAGGATTTCCGTCGACTCATGCCAACAGCCATCCCTCAGTATTCGGTCCGCAGCCACCACTATTTGTCCAGGTGTGACATCACTGGCTTGTACCAGCACATGTCCATGAACTTCCCCAGTGCCCTTACCAACACACTTACTGGGATTGTTCATTTAACGACCGACACATGGAAAAGCGCTTGTGGCCAGGGATGCTACATTTCCCTGATGGCACACTGGGTGAACATTGTGGAGTGTGGAGTCGAGTCCTACCCTGGTACGGCACATGTGCTACCGACGCGAGGATTGCTTGCCCTACCTCTATCAGGGTTTTCTCCAACTCCTACACCAGTTCCTGCACCCCCCTCCTGCTCCTCCTCATCGCCCATCTCCTATTTTTTATCTCAGAGCGTCGTCAACATCAGCCAAAAGCTGGAAGCTCTGCAGCACTGCCTCAGTGAAGTGGCAAGAGGCTCTGCTGAAGCAATTTTGTCCAGGAGGTAAACCATACACCGCGGCAAAGTTATTGAAATTAATAACAGACCAGACCAGATCTGTGGCTCTCTCAACTGAACCTACAAACAGGCATGGTCATGTAAAAATGTAAATATAAAAATGTAAATTTTTGGTGAAGAATCAACAACAAGTGGAACACAATTGTGAAGTCGAACAAAATTTATTGGTTATTTTAAATTGTTTTTGGAAATTAAAAAACTGAAAAGTGGGGCGTGCAATATTATTCGTCCCCTTTACTTTCAGTGCAGCAAACTCACTTCAGAAGTTCATTGTGGATCTCTGAATGATCCAATGTTATCCTAAATGCCTAATGATGATAAATATAATCCACCTGTGTGTAATCAAGTCTCCATATAAATGCACCTACTCTGTGATAGTCTCAGGGTTCTGTTTGAAGCACAGAGAGCATCTTGAAGACCAAGGAACACAACAGGCAGGTCCCCACTTTTCAGTTTTTAATTTCCACAAAAATTTAAAATAACCAATAAATTTTGTTGAACTTCACAATTGTGTTCCACTTGTTGTTGATTCTTCACCAAAAATTTACATTTGGTATCTTTATGTTTGAAGCACGATATGTGGGAAAAGGTTGAAAAGTTCCAGGGGGCCGAATACTTTCGCAAGGCACTGTATATACTAGGGGAAGGTGCTTTACATAATAAGTGAGTATACTATATACTAAGGTACTGTGCTATACATGATAAGTGAGTACATTATAAGCTAGGGGACTGTGCTATACATAATACTTGAGTACACTATATACTAAGGGACGGCACTATTCATAATAAATGAGTACACTATATACTAAGTGACTGTGTTATACATAATAAGTAAGTATACTATATACTAAGGGACGGCACTATTCATAATAAATGAGTACACTATATACTAAGTGACTGTGTTATACATAATAAGTGAGTACACCATATACTAAGGGACTGTGTTATACATAATAAGTGAGAACACTATATACTAAGAGATTGCTATACATAATAAGCGCGTTCACTATGTACTAAGGAACTGTGCTATGCATAATAAGTGAGTACACTAAATACAGGTCCTTCTCAAAAAATTAGCATATAGTGTTAAATTTCATTATTTACCATAATGTAATGATTACAATTAAACTTTCATATACTATAGATTCATTATCTACCAACTGAAATTTGTCAGGTCTTTTATTGTTTTAATACTGATGATTTTGGCATACAACTCCTGATAACCCAAAAAACCTGTCTCAATAAATTAGCATATTTCACCCGACCAATCAAATAAAAGTGTTTTTTAATACCAAACAAAAAAACCATCATATAATAATGTTCAGTTATGCACTCAATACTTGGTCGGGAATCCTTTGGCAGAAATGACTGCTTCAATGCGGCGTGGCATGGAGGCAATCAGTCTGTGACACTGCTGAGATGTTATGGAGGCCCAGGATGCTTCAATAGCAGCCTTAAGCTCATCCAGAGTGTTGGGTCTTGCGTCTCTCAACTTTCTCTTCACAATATCCCACAGATTCTCTATGGGGTTCAGGTCAGGAGAGTTGGCAGGCCAATTGAGCACAGTAATACCATGGTCAGTAAACCATTTACCAGTGGTTTTGGCACTGTGAGCAGATGCCAGGTCGTGCTGAAAAATGAAATCTTCATCTCCATAAAGCATTTCAGCCGATGGAAGCATGAAGTGCTCCAAAATCTCCTGATAGCTAGCTGCATTGACCCTGCCCTTGATGAAACACAGTGGACCAACACCAGCAGCTGACATGGCACCCCACACCATCACTGACTGTGGGTACTTGACACTGGACTTCAGGCATTTTGGCATTTCCTTCTCCCCAGTCTTCCTCCAGACTCTGGCACCTTGATTTCCGAATGACATGCAAAATTTGCTTTCATCAGAAAAAAGTACTTGGGACCACTTAGCAACAGTCCAGTGCTGCTTCTCTGTAGCCCAGGTCAGGCGCTTCTGCCGCTGTTTATGGTTCAAAAGTGGCTTTACCTGGGGAATGCGGCACCTGTAGCCCATTTCCTGCACACGCCTGTGCACGGTGGCTCTGGATGTTTCCACACCAGACTCAGTCCACTGCTTCCTCAGGTTCCGGTCACCTCTTCTCGTTGTACAGCGTTTTCTGCCACATTGTTTCCTTCCAACAGACTTACTATTGAGGTGCCTTGATACAGCACTCTGGGAACAGCCTATTTGTTGAGAAATTTCTTTCTGGGTCTTACCCTCTTGCTTGAGGGTGTCAATGATGGCCTTCTTGACATCTGTCAGGTCGCTAGTCTTACCCATGATGGGGGTTTTGAGTAATGAACCAGGCAGGGAGTTTTTAAAAGCCTCAGGTATCTTTTGCATGTGTTTAGAGTTAATTAGTTGATTCAGAAGATTAGGGTAATAGGTCATTTAGAGAACCTTTTCTTGATATGCTAATTTATTGAGACAGGTTTTTTGGGTTATCAGGAGTTGTATGCCAAAATCATCAGTATTAAAACAATAAAAGACCTGACAAATTTCAGTTGGTGGATAATGAATCTATAGTATATGAAAGTTTAATTGTAATCATTACATTATGGTAAATAATGAAATTTAACACTATATGCTAATTTTTTGAGAAGGACCTGTACTAAGGGACTGTGCTACACATAATAAGGTTATATTCCTGTATATGTGTGCGGTGTTGATATGCTGTGAGCTTTTAAAGACACATTGAGCATGTCCTACTTGGATCCTCAAAATCGGATCAGAAGAGGTAATTCGCTGACAATCACGGATCTCATTCTCAGATCCGTGATTTTCACTGATGTGTGAATGGACCTATAAAACTCTTCAAGTCCGTGGGCCATCTGATAAAAAAAAATTTGACCACATACGGACATTTCACACAAATGTGAGAATGTAGAATAAGGGATTTTACAGATAACATTATCACTCCACGTCACACAGTGCAGATACAGAATAATATTTACATCCAGGTACTTACCACTGATGTCTTGTCTGATTAGAGTCATTTTCTACTATTTCTTCTGTATCTGGTAAGACCTTCATGTCAATATCTCCCAGCCATGATTCGTCTTGTCACGATGATCATTGCAGCCCTGAAAATAACTAGGTCACATTCACTTTATACATACATGTGTCTTCCCCTGAATACAGATATGTACCCCACTATTATAAATATAAAGTGATAAGCAGCACTGTTCCCCCATTAACCATAATATCCACCACCTAATAATAGAAATTATTCAGCCTGTGACTCTCCCCAATTAATTGTAAGGCTAAATGCACATGCAACATTTTTGTAACGGAAAATATGCAAGGTTTTACAGCAAAGTGAATGAGATCCCTGATGTTTCATGCACACATTGCATATTTTTCCCATGCAGATTTGCAGCAGATTAAAAATCTGCATAATGTCAATTCTTGCAGCTTATTTCATCCATACTAATGTGTGGGGAAAATAAGCAACAAAAGCGTGTAAAAAAAACAAAAACAAAAAACCGAAACAAATGTATTTTGCACAGCGTTTTTCCTTCCAACACATTAGGACATGCAGCAGAATTTTCTCTGGCAAATCCTGAACATGTGCACATAGCCTTAGTCCCTGTCCTGTTTCTCCCCTCATTCATTCTAAGTCCTTGATGGCATCATAATGAATGTGGGTGTGGAAGAAGATGCCACCTCCCAATTCATTACAAGTCATTGACAGCATCTTCTCCCACCCTTCAATTCATTATAAAGGGTTCTATGCACCCTTCCTCCCATCCCAATCCCCCGCATCGAATCATTGTCCTCTCTACCACCTCCATCATTGCCCGCTCCCCACCTCCATTATTGACCTCTCTACCACCTCCATCATTGCCCTCTCCACCTCCCCCATCATTGCCTTCTCACCCACTTCCATAATTGCTCTCTCCACCACCCACATCATTGCCCTCTCCAACACCTCCATAATTGTCTTCTCCCCCACCTCCACCATTGCCTTCTCCCCATCTCCACCATTTGCCTTCTCCCCACCTCCATCATTACCCTCTACACCACCCCCATCATTGCCCTCTCCTCCACTTCTGTCATTGCCCTCTCCACCACCTCTATCATTACCCTCTCCACCACCTCCATCATTACCCTCTCCACCACCTCCATCATTACCCTCTCCACCACCTCCATCATTGCCTTCTCTACCACTTCTATCATTGCCCTCTCCACTATCTCCATCACTGCCCTATCCACCACCTCCATCATTGCCCTCTCCACCACCGCCATAATTACCCTCTCCACCACCCCATCATTGCCCTCTTTAACACCTCTATCATTTCTATCTCTATTACACCCATCATTGTTCTTCCTCACCACCCCATCATTGCCCTCTCCATCACCTTCATCATTGCCCTTTCCACTACCTCCATCATTACTCTCTCCACCACATCCATCATTGCCCTCTCCCCCACCTCCATCAATGCCCTCTCCTCCACCTCTATCATTACCCTCTCTACCACACCCATCATTGCCTTCTCCCCACCTCCATCATTGCTCTCTTCACCATATCCATCATTTCCCTCTCCACACCTCCTTCATTGACTTCTCCACCACCTCCATCATTGCCCTTTCCATTACTTCCATCACTGCCCCCTATTCCACTTCCATCATTGCCCTCTCTACCACCTCTATTATTGCCCTCTTCTCCACCTGCATCATTGTGCTCTCTACCACACCCATCATTGCCCTCTCCATAACCTCTATCATTGCCCTCTCCACAATCTCTATCATTGCCATCTCCACCACCTCTATCATTGCACTCTTCACCACACCTAACAGTGCCTTCTTCCCCCTCCATCATTGCCCTCTCCACCACCCCATCTTTGCACTTTCCACCACCTCCATCATTACCCTCTCCATCACCTTCATCATTGCCCTCTCCACCATCGCCATCATTGCCTTCTCCACCACCCCATCATTGCCCTCTCACCATCTCCATAATTGTCCTCTCCACCACCTCCATAATTGCCCTCTCCACCACCTCCATCATTGACTTCTTTCCTATCTCCATCATTGCCTTCTTCCCCAATTCCATCATTGCCCTCTCCACCATCTCCATCATTGCCCTCTCCACCATCTCCATCATTGCCCTCTCCACCACCTCCATCATTGCCCTCTCCTCCGCTTCTATCAATGCCCTCTCCACAACCTCTATGATTGCCCTCTCCAACACCTTTATCATTGCCCTCTTCACTACACCCAACAGTGCCTTCTCCCCACCTCCATCATTGCCCTCTCCACCACCCCATTATTTTTCTTCCCCACCCCCCCTCATTGCCCTCCCACCACCTCCATCATTACCCTTTCCACCACCTCCGTCATTACCCCCTCCATCATTGCCCTCTCCATGACCTCCATCATTGCCCTCTCCCACCACCTCCATCATTGCCCTCTCCACCATCTCCATCATTGCCCTACCCACCACCTCCATCATTGCCCTCTCCACCACCTCCATAATTGCCCTTTCCACCACCCCCAACATTGTCCTCTACAGCAGCTCCATCATTGACTTCTCCCCATCTCCATCATTGCCCTAATCATTGTTCTCCCCATCTCCCGATAAATGTATTGTTAAAAAAACAAACACCACCACTCACCTCTCCGCACGTTCCCCCAGAGCTGCAGCATCATATTCACTGGCAGCTTTCACTCTGACACAGGCGCGCGCTGAATGCTGACGTCATCCAGCCACACTCCTGTGTCAGACAAAAAGTGTCGGGCAGGAAGCAGATGACTGGCCCATGGCCAGATTGCCCTCATGTGCGGTGGGCAGGGAGCGATCCCTGCAACTCCACTGCCTACAGAAGAAAATGGTGGTGGAGCGGAACTGCAGGGATAGCTCCCTGCCCACCGCACATGAGGGTAATCTGGCCATGGGCCCCTGGAGCCTTGGAGTCAGAGAAACAGGCCAGATTGCTCTTTATTAGCCACTCTGTAGGAGCCCTCCTCCACATCTGGGCCCCGGTGCAGGTACACTGGCAGCATGTCCACTCCTGAATTGCATGAGAAGTATTAGAACTGAAAACTCAGGGCTTCATAACAACCATTCTGCTATAAATGCTACTAGGTGATAACGAGAAGGGGGAGAAAATTAGATTTCAGTGTGCAACGCTCTCAATTGTAGTCTATATGAGTATTGGAAGCCTCTACCTCAAATCAGCTCCTACAGATAAATGAGACTACAACTGCACATTCTTTAAATAATTTATGACCATCTTCAAAGTACCAATGTGATGGAATTGTCCTCATCCCATCACAGAATTGCTTGCAATTCTAGGTAAACATCATAAAAGTCTGATTCCTAGTTGGATCTTTGGGAGATCGTAGCACGTAAAATCAGCCTTAGGGCGCAGTCAGACTGTCGTATAAATCAGACTGAGTTCGCAACGCAGTACATGGTCTCGCCGGCGACTCTCCTGTCCCGAGCGTGGCAGCTGCATAGAAATACAGGAAGTTGTTACACTCAGGTCAGGAGAGCTGCCAGCCAGTCTGTGCACTGCGTTCGGATTTCAGTCCAATTTATACAGCTGTCCGACTGTGCCCTTACACTATTGCTTAATTGTAGAATTTTCCTTTCACTTCCAGAGCTCTGGAAACCTGTCATTACTCA
This sequence comes from Ranitomeya variabilis, assembly GCF_051348905.1. Classification (NCBI taxonomy): domain Eukaryota; kingdom Metazoa; phylum Chordata; class Amphibia; order Anura; family Dendrobatidae; genus Ranitomeya; species Ranitomeya variabilis. The sequence goes on along the minus strand of NC_135236.1, from coordinate 298,383,956 downwards.
ACAGATTTATATCTGTTTTCTCTGACAGTTCTTGCATACAATTATGAGATCCATGAAACAGCTCACAGAGGAAAGAATGTTTAGTTTAATGCAGTTGTGTGATGTATTCACTGATCTATTGTTCATTTTCATTTCTTCATTGTTCAAATATACAAGGATAGTCAAAAACGTCAGCAAATGTTAATTTTTAAAATATAAGAAATCTGAACAATTTTGATCAATAACCAAATGTGAGAAAGGGATAATCAATACATTAAAAATGCAGTATGAGGATGATGAATGTACAGTAGGGGCAAACAAATTATGACTAGACTCTTCAGTATAGGAAAAAAAAAGTCAATGTCTCACCTTGGTATAGGGGTGTATCCTAGCCTTTTGAGTCACAGTAGTTGCTCATGTGAAAGTGTCGATGAATTTGGTACATTTTTTTCAAAGCATTTAACAATTCTGGATCATGGAGTTGAGGGGATTAGGAGGGAGCTGGCAAGCAGTTAAAAAGTAATTAGATACTATTTCAGCTCCCTTACCCTTAACACATAATTATAGTTCCTACAATATGAATGAGAAACCGGCAATTCATGTGTCTCTGAACTTTAAAAAAAAATTCAAAGAGATGAGATTGACAAGCATACTGCAGTGTATATATAAACCCAGTTATTTGAGTCTAATTAGAGTACTATTGGATGGGAGAAATCTTTGTAATAGAATTGGAGCTTATATTCAGGATTATTTTATTTTTCATATACAGAATCTGAGACTATGAAGTCCAAAGCATAATTTTACAGAGTACTGTGTAGGTGAAGAAAGTCTAATGCTAACATGAAATTACCGTAACAAAAATATTGCTGGTTAAAGTATATGCCTATAACATCTGCTTTGACACTAAGCTTCCCAAAAAGTACTCACAGATCAAAACTTAGGGTAAGTTCCACTACCAAACCTACCTGTCACGATCCAGGTTTGGATCTGCGGCACATCTGGTTTCCCTCAGAATAAAACCTTTTTTTCCTTTCAGGTCATCGGGGGTTAATGCAGTTTCCCTTCCCCGGTGGCCGCTGGTGTTATTGCATTGCTTTGCATTGCTGCTGGGTCAGCTGATGTTTGTGACCACTCCCACCATCCTTCAAAAGGTACCTGATGCATCAGCTGACTGTTGGTTATACAGGTCCTTCTGGGGATCAACCAAGTTGGAGAAAGAGCTTGCTGGGAGCACTTGTTCTTCAGCTGAGTCAGGTGTATCTGGTGTTTCTTTCCCACTGTGCTGTGCTTTGCAGCAATAAGCTAAGTGTTGTTTGCTTACCTTGTTTGTCTAAACTTTCCCTTTGTGTTTTATTAGTGTAGTGGTGGGACCAGTGCTCTCACTAGCCAATTCCCTACCCAGGGATAGGTGCAGGGCGAGCAAGGGCTAAGGTATCCTGCTCGGCGACAGGTTGAAAGAACCTGTATAGGGACATCAGGAAGATTAGGGCTCATCCTTAGAAGAGTACAGGAGGTGTCCATTTCCCCATTCCCTATCTCAGGGACCACCGTTGTTATTGTGTTACGTTGTGAGTTCCACTGTTTTGTGACCGACCACCCGTTGGGTCGTGTCACGCCAGGACAGTCACTTCGTGACACTACCCTCCTGAGAATGCTTTGTCCCACCCCTGAAATACTCACAATTGGGCAGGATTTACATAAACCTCAACCCCTTTTGGCCCAGAAGTCCTGAATATCTGGGACAGATGACCACTATATAACAGACCAGATCAGAGTCTCTCACATTATTTCTAATAATTTCTCTTTCTTCCATTTTTTTTATAAAAGCAGTCAAGGGGGGATTAAATCCATATACCTCAGATTTTAGCATTTTTATAATGGCAAGCCTTGTGAATATAAATAAATTTCTTAAAAGCAAGGGAAAGATTTACTGTTGATTTCCATTCAGAAATGGTTGGTGTTCTATGAGACAACCTAGGCAACCACTTCTGAGCAATAAACAAGGATACAATTAGAAACAGCCTCTCTGTCACCGAGTACTGTTTAGGGCCAGTAAAAGAAAAGGTGAGTCCAGGTGTCTTCCTTGATAGGCATCCCGATACTGTCAATTAGAAATCTAACCAACTGGGCTCAGTATCCCCAAATCAATGGACAACTCCACAGGAGGTCAAAATGCATTCTTTAGCACCTATGACACTTGGGGCATACTTCCAGGAGCTATAAGTGAACCTTCCTGTGGCATAATATGAATGATGTAGGATGTATAGTTGTGTGATTCTCTCAAAATAGCTAAGAGAGACCAACTTTGGGGTCTACTAAGCAAGCTCCAATTGTTCACAGATATGAAGCCTATGTCTAACTCCCAATACTGTCATGGGATTGCCTAGTACTTCTATCTAGTAAGTCTCGGTGTATGGCAGTGGCGAAATGCACGCTGATGTCAGTAGCCGGTCTGTGATTGACTTGCAGCTGTTAACTGTTGCCGTGCGGGAAGCCTTCCCGCTCAGCAACATAGATTTTAACTGAATGTGTGTTCAGTTACTGAACTGTGAGAAACTTGCAGCTGGGGCCCTGTGAGCAGAAGAGAGCCCCCTCTGCTCACCGGGCCCCATACGCCAAAAGAGGCAGTAATGCCCTGATGGCAGCCCTGGATATACTGCAGATTTTGCAAGTTTTCCCACCTACAAAGAATGGAGAGGTCTGTAATTTTTAGCGAAGGTACACTTCAACTATGAGAGACAACATCTAAAAATAAAAAACAGAAAATCACATTGTATGATTTTTAAATAATTAAATTTCATTTTATTGCATGAAATAAGTATTTGATCACTTACCAACCAGCAAGAATTCTGGCTCTCACAGACCTGTTTGAACTTGTTACCTGTATAAAAAAAAAAACACCTGTCCACAAAATCAATCACACTCCAACCTCTCCACCATGGCCAAGACTAAAGAGCTGTGTAAGCACACCAGGGACAAAATTGTTGACCTGCAAAAGGCTGGGATGGGCTACAGGACAATAGGCAAGCAGCTTGGTGAGAAGGACAACAACTGCTGGCACAATTGTTGAATGGAAATGGAAGAAACACAAGATGACTGTCAATTTTCTTTTTTCTGGGGCTCCATGAAAGATCTTGCCTTGTGAGGTAAGGATAATTCTGAGAAAGGTCAGGAATCAGCCCAGAATGACACAGGAGGACCAGGTCAATGACCTGAAAAGACAGAAAAAAGACTGGCACATCCAAACTAGTGTTGAATAGGTGCATACCAGGAGCAGCTACCTCCATACACAAATATACAAAAAAGGTTGCACTCTATCGTGCCAAAGCATGTCTAATATGAAATACATGAAATATGAATAGCAAAATGGCTTTTGAAGGGGGGGGCGTGGCTATGTAGCCGGAGAAGGAAGACGCACTAAAGGAAAGCTCCATAGATCCTAAACTAATCCTGCCACTTATACCGCACTTCAGCGGACGTTACCGACAGGGGCTGGAGCCCCTCATCCTGAGGAACCTTGTGAGCACTCCGGACGGCTGCTGCGGTGACCTGAGGCGGCAGGAGCTGCAGAGACTGAGACGCCAGGAGGATCCACGTGCAGTGGCGGCCATCTTCGGCGCGCGCGCTCCAGGACACAGGACGCGGCGCCACCATCTCCTGCTGAAGCCGGACTCTCCTCTCGCTGGGGCCGACGAGGACAGGATCGCGACGTGGTACCCCCCCTTGGACGGCGATTCTGGAGTTCTGGGACGCCGGTAAATGCGGTGGCCTGAAAGGGCGGCAAGATCACTGAGCTGCGGCGGCCATCTTTAAGAGCGGCGCCAGCGGTCGGGACGCGGCGCCGGCTGCATCTGGAGCCGAGGGGATTCCCTGGAGTAGCGGCGGTCACCTGCACAGAGCGGAGGAGCTGTGGAACACCGGAGGAGATATAGAGCAGAGAAAGCAGGTGCCGGGTCCGGAGTGGTGGGCGGTGCCTAGGGAGACTGCAGCCATTATCGCGGCGCTCTCTCCAGCAGCGAGGAGAGAGCGGTACAGCACATTAGCGGTGCAGATCAGGGAGTAAGCTTCCAGCCTGAAATAATAGAGAGGAGGTGCGGTGTGAGCTCAGAAAGATTGGGCCCTGCACCCCCCCTGGTTAAATAACTTCCTGTCAGCGCCATAACTTTGGAGGGATTACCCCCCCCTCCCTGCTGTTCTGCCTGTGGGGGCTGTTGGCTGCTTTGGGGCACGGTGCCTGAATAAACTCTTAGCTGCTCCATCTGCACAGATCTGGCAATTCTCTACCTAACTGTCTGCCTCCTTGGGATATCTCCCTTGGTGTGGTCTGCTATTGGAGAATAAACTGGGTGAATACTTGGACATCCACACTACGATCTTCATTATTATTACTTGTTAAACTGGAGGAATCTTGGAGTACAATCTAATATTATACAGGAACAGGGATGAGAGCCTGACTCATCTATAACTATAAAGTTGGAGCACAGCTTGTTTATAATTATTTCTGAAATTAATCTGCGGATTCCTCAAGTGTATACCCGATATGCAGCAATCTAGAGGAGCGGCGGCTGCTGAAAAACTTAAAAAATTTGCTAAAGATGACCCCCACGATAATGTACGCAACCTTAGAAATAACCCTACATCCTCTCAACGCAAGGGTCGCCCCTCTGATGGTACTGGTGAAGGGGAAGAGGTGGAACTGACTCTCAAACAGGCATCGGAGCAGTTAATGCAGGCCATATCCCTCACTAGAGCCTCTCTTACAGAGAAAATAGAAGATGTGCATACTGAGGTGGGCCGCCTGCGACATGATATGCAAACTATGAGGGGGCGTATATCAGAGGTCGAAACGAGGGTATCTAATATAGAAGACACCATTACTCCTATGGAGGCCAAATTAACCAAAGCCACTGGATCTGTAAATGCTTGGAAGCAAAAAGCAGATGATTTGGAAAATAGACTACGCCGTAATAATGTTCGAATTATAGGTCTCCCGGAGCGGTCAGAGGGTCAGCAGCCTGAGCAATTCTTGGAGGACTGGCTTAGGTCCACATTGGGAGATGGATTCTCCTCAACATTTTCGGTGGAAAGAGCCCATAGAATACCAGCAAGGCCTCTCCCTCCTGGAGCTCCGCCGCGTCCTCTCCTGGCGCGTCTTCTTAATTGCAGAGACAGGGATACTATTCTTCGTCTGGCGCGACAGAAGGGCCTCATCAAATTCGATAATGCCACCATATCGATTTTTCCAGATTTTTCTGCGGATCTTCAAAAACAGCGTGCACGATTTGTGGATGTCAAGAAGCAGCTTAGAGACAAAAACATCGTCTATTCTATGCTCTACCCGGCTCGGCTCCGTATCGTCCATAAAAGTTCCTCATTATTCTTCACAGACCCAGCGGAGGCGTTTGAATGGCTGCGGTCTAATGGAGGACCAACTACGGAAGACCCCTGATTTGGGTTCCTTGTATATTGGCAATAAAATTGAGCTTTCCGTATAGGTGCGGGAAAATCAACAATACCGGACACTGAATTCAGTGAGGGTATCCCCTTTTCAACCTAACTGTGGGAGGATGGAAATACTCTCCCCAAATGTTCAAGTTTTCTTGCTTAATTTGGTTTTATGTTTTAGTTTTGGTTGTTTATTAGGTAAAGCTGCCACTGACACTAACTCTATGCCCAGTATGATGATATTGTTGAAATACACCCGAATAATAATGATATGTATTAACTTTTCCCTTAAGAGTAAATATGGGAGCTGAACTTATATGCATGGCCTGGAATATCCGAGGCATAAAGACCCCTAGAAAGAAAATTAAAGTATTCTCACAGATAAAAAGATACCACCCCCACATTGTAGCACTAGTAGAAACACATTTAACAAGGGACACAGTTCGATGTATGCAAAAACCGTGGGTACAATGGTCCCTACATGCCTTTCACACTAGTTATTCAAGAGGAGTCTCTTTACTAATACACAAAGAGGTCAGATGGGAGGCGAAGGAGGCGAGGCGTGATCCAGAGGGTCGTTTTGTTTTTGTACATGCATTCATCGACTCACGAGAATACGTGTTGTTATGTATCTATAACCCCCCCCCTGCCAATATTTCAATTCTCCGTATGGCCCTGGGCTTCTCCTTAAAGTACCCGGAAGCCAATGTTATCTGTATGGGAGACTTCAATTTGACTATGAATCAATCCATAGATAGGCTGAGATTGGATGACGCAGCGTCGGGAGACACTATACCTCAACCTCCCTCTCAACTAGCATTATTTATGGATGGTAGTGGTTGGCTGGATTTGTGGAGAATGAGTCATCCGGAGATCAAAGGGTATACTTGTCACTCATCCACTAGACAGTCATTATCTCGGATAGATTACATATTCGGGTCGAGTGGATTGGCATTATGGGTGGATAGTATTGAACATGGTAACCGGGGGATCTCGGATCACTCCCCAATTATTCTTAAACTTAAATTTGGACGTTCCGATACTAACAGTAGGTCCTGGAAATTGAACCCCTTCTGGTTAAAATTAATAGACTCTAGTGACAGGACAGTTGCTCAGTTAAATACTTTCATTCTGGTACATTCGGAGCTCCAGGACCTCGGTTTATTTTGGGACACCCTGAAGGCATATCTAAGGGGATGTCTTTCCTCCACTATCTCCTATATAAAGAGGGCAACGGCGAGGGAGGATGAGGAGATAGAACAAAAATTAAAAGATTCAGAGGCTGCTTACATAACCAATCAGTCCAGCAGTAACAGAATTGAATGGCTCACCTCCCAAAGACTTTATACCCAACACATAGATGTTAAATCAAAACGTAAACTGTTTTTCACTCGTCAATCATATTTTGAGTTAGGGAATCAGGCCAGTACACTTCTAGCCTTTTTGGTACGTCAACATAATGCCTCCAATACAATTTTGCAGATCCGGGTGTCGGATGGATCTCTAGTATCCTCTTCTGATGCAATACTTCAGGGCTTCTATGACTATTACACCTTGTTATATAAATCTAGTAGTGACTCTGATGTTGATGAGTGCCTAGATTATTTATCAGATATAACATTCCCCTCACTAAATCCATCGCAACAAGCTCTTATGGAGGCCGAATTTACTCTGGAAGAGGTGGAACAGGCTATGACTGACATGGCAACTGGAAAGGCCCCAGGACCTGATGGGTTTCCCATAGAGTTTTATAAGAAATACCGGGACAAGCTAGCCCCCATACTGCTGAAGGTACTCAGAGGAATATGGGAGGGGGAATCTATTCCTGAAACGTTTTATGACGCTAATGTTATAGTACTTAAGAAGGAGGGGAAGGATCCTTTAGACTGTGGGTCATATAGGCCAATTTCTTTGGTAAATGTAGATTACAAAATCTTTACTAAGATTTTAGCCACTAGACTGAACAAGATCATATTAGATCTCATACACCCGGATCAAACTGGCTTCATGCCTGGGAAAAATACTTCTATAAATATCAGGAGGGTACAGTCGGTCATACAATATAGTTCTCTGGAACCGGATAACAAGTGGGCATTGGCTTCGCTAGACGCAGCCAAGGCTTTTGACTCCCTTGAATGGCCCTTTTTGATTGCATGTTTGCGGAAATATGGGTTTGGGAACAAATTTTTGAGAGGGATAGATACATTGTATGCGAGGCCCAGGGCACGTATGGTGGTGAACGGCTTAATGTCTACATCGTTTTCTTTACATAGAGGAACTCGACAGGGGTGCCCTCTTTCTCCGGTTCTATTTGCCTTGGCGATAGAGGCTCTGGCGATACGAATGAGGTCATCTGTAGATATTAAAGGGATACATATTGCTGATAGGGTAGATGTCATCGGCTTGTATGCGGATGACATGGTGGTATTTATGGATCAAATGGAAGACACGTTGCCAAAAGTAATAACGATGATTGACAGATTCAGTAAATTTTCTGGCCTTTATATAAACTGGGAAAAATCTGCTCTGATGCCTCTTTCCCATACCCCAATACCCTGCCTTGAAACCCTCTCACTGCTACCCATTGTTTCCCAGTTTAAATATCTAGGAATATATATGTCCCAGAGTAGTCACCTAGATTTACATCTTAATACGTTCCCATTACTGGATGTGGTTAAATCCAAATTCGCCACCTGGGACAAATTACCATTATCTGTAGCTGGACGCATTAACCTTATAAAGATGATATTGCTCCCCAAATTGAGTTATTGTTTTCAGCATAGTGCAGTTATAATACCTAAATCTTTCTTCGCAACCCTAAATTCCCTTACTACATCCTTCATATGGGGAAAGGCTAGACCTAAGCTTAAATTATCCACTCTACAGAGACCTAAACAAGGGGGTGGGATGGCCCTGCCAGACTTCCATTTGTATTACCTAGCAGGCCAGGCCAAAATGTTGAATATGTGGATGCCAGGGAAAATTCTTCCTAACTCTGAACACCACATTCTGTACTCAGCCAAAGTTGATTGCCCACTGGGATTTTTGGAAATGGAGAGAACTGCGGTTCCTCATTTACTTCCCATGCTCCGACTAGCACGATCAATATGGAGACAAATTAAAAAATTAATAGGGTTTGCTGATATAGCGAATGAAATGCCATTATGGAACAATAGTTATTTCCCGATATTGCTGGGTCATCCGTCCACTGAATTCTGGATATCATACAATGTTCTTACAGTGAGTAATTTATACCAGCAGGGGATCTTTACCTCCTTTGAGCAGTTACAAAACACTTTTAATATACCAAAATCTCAATTTTTCCGTTACCTACAACTAAGGTCAGCCTTCCAGTCACATATGCGGAGTGCAGATACAGGTCGGGCTATCTCAGATTTACCGTTAATAGGTATTCTTAATTCGCAGGGTCCCCAGGGACTTATTTCCTCTCTATATACCTATCTCTTATCCATGAGTGAGGGATCCACCATAGATTCAATTAAAGGGAAATGGGGACGACTTCTCCCAGACACACTGGGAGAGGAATGGGATGAGGTTTTGGAATCCCCAACTAAAGTCTCCCCATCAGTTAATAATAGGATGACACAATTATACATCATATATCAATCCTATCTGACCCCGATTCGTCTCTTCAAAATGGGTCGTTTAAATTCATCAGACTGCCTGAGATGCCATTCTAGCGAGGCAGATTTCATTCACATGATATGGCAGTGTCCTATTGTCTCCCAATTCTGGAATGAGGTAACGACACTGTTGACATCACTGATTTCTATCCCTGTCCCACTTGAACCTCTGGTATGTTTATTTGGAGTATGGGAGGCTGAGACTTGGGACCGTCATATGGGAATTTTTCTGAGGGAGACTTTGTTTTTAGCACGGAAGGTGTTGGCTCTACGGTGGATGGGGGGTTCCAGCCCAACTCTTAGAGCGTGGATCGATTTGGTGAATTCCATTATTCCATATGAACGGGCATTATATCAGAATAGAGGTAATCCAGCCAAATTTGAGAAGATATGGGGAAGATGGAATTCTTCTTCCCTTACTGTTTAGATCAACATAACTTAACAATTATACAAGGAAAGGGTGTCAGATTGCATGGAATACTATTTACTTATTGGGCGGAATCTATCTGGAATTCTCTTTTGAATGGCAGCATGTTGGTTCAGAGGTTTTATTAGGCGATAAGGTTGTTAAAGTTTAAATAAGATTGAACAAATGATTGTCATGCATTGCTTGTAACCTTGGCAATATCCCAAATATGGTTATGTGTAATAATATTATGTGCCTTCTGGATGTCAATGAATATAAGCAAGTGTATGTATGATTAACGCTGTAATCAATAAACGAATTTAAAAAAAAAAAAAAATGGCTTTTGAACATTAGGAAAATATTTCAGAGACGCTTTGCACAGAATTTGATTTAATCAAATAGTGTGAGCCCATCAACCATCGTCAAGGTGGTCTCATTAAACTGATGGGTACCTGACCTCCCTGTCCAAATGTGAACTCTTACCGAAGGCTAATATCTGTATGCTTGGGTGAATATGGACACCTCTCTCAGCAAAGCCTACATATGGGTTGGCCAGAACCAAGTGTGACTAGATGTAATTAAAAACCAGATGGTGAGGGGAGGAGTGTTCAGTCAGTAAGCTAACATAGAAATGACAGAAAAACGACTGGCACATCCAAACTAGTGTGAATAGGTGCATACCAGGAGCAGCTCCTCCCGTCACATGTGGTTTTTAATTACATCTCATCACACTTGGTTCCGGCCAACCCATATGTATGCCTGGGTCCACATTCACCCAGGCATACAGACATTGGCCTTCGGTAAGTGTTCACATTTGGACAGGGAGGTCAGGGACCCATCAGTTTAATGAGACCACCTTGACGATGGTTGATGGGCTCACACTATTTGATTAAATCAAATTCTGTGCAAAGCGTCTCTCAAATATTTTCCTAATGTTCAAAAGCCATTTTGCTATTCATATTTCATGTATTTCATATTAGACATGTTTTGGCACGATAGAGTGCAACCTTTTTTGTATATTTGTGTATGGAGGTAGCTGCTCCTGGTATGCACCTATTCACACTAGTTTGGATGTGCCAGTCTTTTTCTGTCATTTCTATGTTAGCTTACTGACTGAGCTCTCCTCCCATCACCATGTGGTTTTTAATTACATCTCATCACACTTGGTTCCGGCCAACCCATATGTAGGCTTTGCTGAACAGAGGTGTCCACATTCACCCAGGCATACAGACATTGTCCTTCGGTAAGTGTTCACATTTGGACAGGGAGGACAGGGACCCATCAGTTTAATGAGACCACCTTGACGATGGTTGATGGGCTCACACTATTTGATTAAATCAAATTCTGTGCAAAGCGTCTCTCAAATATTTTCCTAATGTTCAAAAGCCATTTTGCTATTCATATTTCATGTATTTCATATTAGACATGCTTTGGCACGATAGAGTGCAACCTTTAATGACCTGAAAAGAGCTGGGACCACAATCTCAAACATTACCATTAGTAACACTACATTTTTTTGTTCTATGCAGTTTGCCATTGGAGGCTGTGACTGCCTCTTTTCTGACTTTGCACCCCACCCATCAGCTCAGGGTTGTTTTCGATAGGCTCTGGTTCCTACCAGCCCACTTAAATATGTAGGTTTTTAACCCAGGAGAGGCATGTTTGCCCATTCACACTGTAGGCTTATAGCCCAAGAGAGGAATGTTTTAGATGATAAGACCCATCGGAGAAGTGTCACCTTGTCACGGTTGATGGGCTCACATGATTTGGCCAATTTATGTGCTAAGAACCTTCACTTTTGTAAGTAATTTTTTTTTTTTCTTTTTTAAATTTTTATTACAGTTTACTCAGCAATTATGATAGATTTTGTTTGCATATATATTGGTCTCTACGGAGTGCTGCTGCGTTCCTCCTTTTTGTAAGTTATGTAGTCATTGCAGCGGGCACCTGTTCACATTATATAGAGGTGCGGGTCAGGTTTCTTGTTCCATGCAGGACAATAGGCAAGCAGCTTTGTTTTGAAGGCAACAACTGTTGGCACAATTATTAGAAAATGGAAGAAACACAAGAAATTCTATCAATCTTCCTCAGTATGGGGCTCCATGCAAAATATTGCATATTAATAATAATTTATAATAATAATAATAATAATAATAATATTACCTCGTGGGGTGATGATGATTCTGAGAAAATTCAGGAATCAGCCCAGAACTTCCTTGAGAACCTGGTTAATGACTTTAAGAGAGACGGGACCATAGTCTCAAACATTACCATTAGTAACACACTACGCTGTCATGGATTAAAATCCTGGAGGCCACTAAAAGGTCCCCCTGCTCATGCTAGCACATGTCATGCCCATTTGAAACTCGCCAATGACCATCTGGATGATCCAGAGGAGACATAAAAAGTTATGTGGTCAAATAAGACCAAAGTGGAACTTTTTGGTATCAACTCCACTCGCCATACAATGTTTTTTTTTTTCTGGATTTTTTTTGAGATTCTGTTTCTCACAGTTCAAGTGTACCTATGATAAAAAATACAGACCTATCCATTCTTTGTATGATCAGTGAGCCACTGACTACTTCTGGCTAGTTGCCAGACACCACAAGTGACCCTGAAAATTGTATCGATATGTTGAAATTATTATGTATAGTAGTGTAACACCATACAGATTTAAATCTTGAGCTCTTTTTATGCATTCATCATGGACTATTACATAGATTTCAAAGAATAATACAGATGTGTACGTAAATGAAAGCCATTCATGCTCTTGTAGCCTGGGGTTTGCTGAGGGAGCATCTCATATTTCATTTAACAGCAATTTCATCAACTTAAAATATTCTGTTGTCCATGCAGACAACTTCCTGTAGGTCACAATGACTTAATCACCAAGTTAGTCTGAATGGCTTACTTTAACGTCTGCACATTGTTGTCCTTGTGCTTAGACAAAACATTAAGGAAGGAGGTAATTTCAAGTAGGTCCACTGAGTGATGAAAGGGCGAAAATGCCAAGATTTAACAATCAAACAAAAAAAGTAGCAAAATAGAATTACTTTTGCCCAAATTTCAAATTTTTGCAATAAATAAGTGCTTCATTGAAAATAGTATAAAGTCACATAGTTGCAGCAGTTATGCATTCCAGTACTGAAAAGTTATCCCAAGAGACAAATTTGTCAAACATATCAAAATGCAGCAGTAGAAGAGATTTTTACAGGAATATAAAAATGTATGTCTAACATAGGCTAAGATCACTACCTAATAGAGCCTAAAACTATATAAAATGGTAAATAGTGCAAACCAAGGACAGATACCGATACACCTTATTGTAGTCAAACAGTTCAGTGCATCTTCTCACCTACTAATTTTCCATCTATCTCTGCCCCCTTCTTCCTTGACTGACAGCTTTGGCTTTACAGGAGACAGAGATGGGTGGAGATAAATGGATACTTTAGGCCATGCCAATGGTGCACCGAGCACCTGTACTTGGTTTTCATAGTCATGTTGTGACTAAAATAATATGAGATGAAAGCATAATATATTCAGTACAATGTTTCAGAAAAACTATCTTAAACTACTTCATTTTCAGCACTACTAATGTAATTGTCTACTGAAAAGAGGGACCATGAAAATATTATTCTTCACAAACTACTGTATACAAATTTAAATATGATTCATAGGCATCATATCACAATTTTTGTTCAAATCCATCGCCAGAGGAGTAACAAAAAGGGTGTAGAGGTTGAAGTTGTACCTAGGTGCTAAAGTTGATGTGACCCAAAAGCCTCCTCTATCTCTTATAAGAAAACCTGCACTATTAAAAATTCTGATTGTAAATTAAGCTGTAGGCTGTTCTGTTAAAACAGATAAAATTGCAGATAGTATTCTGAATCCGTGATAGTATCACTGAAGACCATACAGATCTACAACCCACAATACAACCCTTTCTCAAAGCATTTGATAAAGTAGCTCATGCTATCCTTATTGAAAAAATGACAAAGTATAGGACAAGGCTACGGTTAGGTGGATTCATAACTGGCTCAGTGATCGTACTCAAAGAGTGGTAATAAATGGTTGCACATTCAATTGGAAGAGTGTTTCAAGTGGGGTACCACAAGGCTCTGTCCTGGACCCAGTTTTGTGCTCCTTTTTTTTAATGATCTAGAAAAGGAAACCAAAGGTAAACTAATCAAATCTGCAGATGATGCAAAGCGATGAGGAATAGCTAACATTAGAGAAGACAGGGAAAGGATTCAGAAGTATTTAGGTACACTTGAACAATGGGCAGCAGCTAAAATAATGGTATTTAACAGGGAGAAATTAAAGAATCTACACCTGGGCAAGAATAATGAAAACTACATCTACAGAATAGGAGGAATAGAACTAAGCAACAGCACGTGTGAAAAAGACTTGGGTATACTAATAGATCACAGACTGTGCATGAGTCAACAGTGTGATGCAGCTGCAAAAAAGGCAAACACAATTCTAGGGTGTATTAGGACAAGCATAGAGTCTAGATCCTGCAAAGTAATTATCCCCCTCTTCTTCTCCTTGGTCAGGCCGCATCTGGAATACTGTGTCCAGTTCCGGGCACCACATTTTAAAAAATACATTGAAAATCTGGAAAAAGTTCAGAGAAGAGCTACCAGGATGGTAAGTGTTCTGCAAAGTATGTTCCATGAGGAACGATTAAATGATCTGGGAATGTTTAGCTTGCAAAAAAGAAGGCTAAGTGGAAACATAATAGTTGTCTACAAATATCTGAAGGGATGACATACTGTAGAGGGATCATCATTATTCTCATTTGCACATGGAAACACGAGAAGCAATGGAATTAAACTGAAAGGGATAAAATACAGATTAGATATTAGAAAAAACTTTCTGACTGTGAGGGTGATCAATGAGTGGCATAGGCTGCCATGATTGGTGGTGAGTTCTCCTTCAATTGATGTCTTCAAACAGAGGCTGGACAGACATCTGTCTAAGATGGTTTAGTGAATCCTGCATTGAGCAGGGGCTGGACACGATGACCCTTGAGATCCCTTCAAACTCTAACATTCTATGATTCTATGATTGTTTGATTCTACACTAACGCCACTTAATGAATTTGGTGCATCTTATCAGTGGTGTGTGTCCCCTTTGTGCCTCACCAGAGAATCTACTTAAGTCAAGAACTGGAGTAACAATTCTGGTGTAAGAAATGCCACCACTTTACATGAAGTTGACAGGCGAGCATAGTCATGCCACCTTCTGCTTCTCCACAGCTTTGCTTTATTAGGCCAAGTTGCTTAATACAGGTGAAAGTGCAAAAAGGCACAACATTTTTTGCACAATTCCACATTGTTAAAAACAAATTGTGACTATTCAAAGTGTTTTACAACAGTTTTTGGCATAAACTGTTTCATGTATCCGCCCCAAAGCCTGCTTTCGCAGATATTCTTTGTTGTTGTTTTTTCCACCATCAGTTTTCAAGAATGATAATTTTAGCATGATTATAAAAAGACCTAGTATGCATTTAACATGTGCATAATATATGATCTATATTCTCAGTAAACTCTCCTTTTCTGAGGCACGATTAAAGGTTAATGCCATATAAGCCTCACTTGCAAAACATTAAACCTTTATAAGTTTTGTGTGACAACTTTGCCAAAATCAAAGCAATCAAATGCTTTATTAACCTGTCAGAAGAAAAGGGCCCCACCTAAGGCAAACAGTGGAGAAGATGACAGACAATTTCCAAACCTTCTACAAACAAAAAAACTATCAAGAACCAACTTGCCAATAAGACGTCTGGATGGTATTGTGTAATAGCATAGTATTTTCCTCACCTTGGTGTTGTCTTTGGTTGCTGGCTTGCAGGATGAAATTAATAAAATAATGTATGGTAATAGGCAGAGAACAATGACTGTAATATTACGTGGCAGTAGTACATTGCCAGTTGCAAACTATTACTCATATGTGCACAGGAAGAGCTGAAACAGACAAACCTATGCTTATAACTAATGGTGTCTTAAAGGGGTTGTCTACGTTATCTTTATTTTCCAAATGTGTTTAGATATGATTATGTAGCACTTACTAATATATCAGTATTACAGGTTCTCCTTCTGCATTTGTTAGTGTAGCTTTCCTCACACAGCACAGCTCTCTTGGTCTCACAATCAGGACCATAGCGATCGCTGTTGCAGAGATCACGTCCACAACTGGGCCCGTGCTGGTGGGGGGGACGCCGATGCGAGTGCAAACTTCAACTGGATGTGTGTCCTTGGCGCACAATCAGCTGCGGGGACCTGCCAGATCCATGCACTACAATACATGCTGCTAGCCAATCAGAGGCCAGCATCTGATATCATCATGCACGTGAATGGGGGTGCATGGCACTGACGTTATGATCTCCCATTGCTCATACACTGAAGTCAGTTGCTGGCTTCAGAAGAGGACAACACGGCGAGGGAGAGAAGAGAAGGTGAGACTTCAGCGACCCAATAATAACTGCCAGCACGCCCTCCAACCCACTACCAATATGTATAAGAAATAATACAACTAACACCAATTGATGGGTGAAGGTTGGTCACAGCTTTATTAACTTACTTAACTTGAACCATTAGAAAAGCACTTAAATTTAATTAAAAACCACGCTCGCCGCCAAATGCCCTGTTGCATATTCACAGGCAAGTCAGCTGACGAGCGGTACCCATGTGTCCTTTCTTTCTTTAATGCTGTGACTTGCATTCTAGAAAATAAACAGAATTCAACATTGACATAAAACCTTAAAAATAGGGAGGTAGGGTGGAACAAGCACCTCCGGGACCCAAAACAGAGGGGGAAGATGAGGAGAGGGCGGCAACGAGCCACTATATATAGCTCCTGAAGAGGCTGTAATGTACTTTCCACCCCTTTCATTGGCCCTACAAATTTAAACCCCACCCCCTCACCCCATTAGCTAGTTGGCAGGAGGGGAGCAGCGTGATCTGAAACCTTAAGGGAATGAGGGGGAGGGGGCGCCGCAGTCAGAGGCACCCTCCTTACACACTACAGTGCCTGCCAGTATAATAATTTATTTTTTTATGCACTGAAGAACAGCAGCCGAATGGGGAATATATATGCCAGGATGAGGCACAGGATAAGGGACATGTATGCCAGGATGGGGGCCAGGATACATTTATATAATTTATACAATGTTATTTTTTAGATTTTATTTTTAATATTCTATTTCGCAATGTTAAAATTAACTTACCCTTAAAATTATAGACTGTTCATGTCTTTGTCAGTGGGCAAACTTACAAAATTAGCAAGGGATCAAATACTTATTTCCTTCACTGTATACCTGGATGGGTAACATATACACACCAGGATGAGGCCCTGGATAAGAGACATATCTATGGTGATAAGGGACAGTCTATGATGATGGCAGTACTAATACGTGAGCAGCTCTTCAAAAACAAGATCAAAGCTGAACTGGTAATACCTATAGATTAGTTCTGTAAGTACTGCAAAATCTCTTCCCCCTACACGTTTGTTGAAACAAAGATCAAATGCTCAACCACCTTAATTAAACCTAGACTGGTAAATGTCTCCAACATATTTGCAAATGCAAACCCAGCATTCAAATTTGCACCATTGATCACATCCAATTGAAAAAAATTGTTCATTTTGTAATATTTAGTCATTGATATTCTACACCTTACCCCACTGCTGGTCTTAGTTGCTCTTTGCAGTCCAGTAGCTCATCATTAGGAAGGTGGAAATGGGTCCCCTAATCTCTTGGGCCCCTGTGCAGCTACACAGTATACAGCAATGGTGTGTCCATGCCTGATCTGATTACTAAAGTGTGTGACTTTTTGCCCATAGTAACAGAATAGCCGGACTACTAAAGTCGCTGTGTCTATATGATGTGACGGCCATATAGCCATCATGTAACTGTATTAGTAAAGCACTGGAATGGTAGGAAGTGATCGATGCCTAAGAAGAAGGATGCCAACATTTGGAAAGCGAGTACATAAAATATTTCACACTATCAGAAAATTATTATTTTTTTATGTTAAAAATATAGCTAAAAATGTTATTATTTAGGTTTATGATCCTTGACTCATGAATTTAATAAAAACCAGTGCTTTTAAGCCAATAAAAAGCTTTACCTGTTGTAGGTCTATGGTCACTAAAAGGTTAATGTCTATTATACAAAAAATAAAAAAAAAGGGAAATGCAAATGAGGTCCATGGCTAGTTCTAACAATTAACATCCATATTGAAACACAGATGTTTTATATCATTCCTGCTGGAAAGGCACAGTATTCTTGACTGCGATGTAAAGCAGTGATTAAATAACTTTTTCAATCACTTAGAGGAAGGAAATAGGGTATTAGATTGTCTTGTTTTTTTTTCTTTGCCTTTATTACTTACAGATTCGTCATTGTGCTTCCAGATGAGTCAATAAGCAGTGGCGTAACTACAAAGTTATGGGCCCCGGTGCGAACTTCCAAATGGGGCCCCCCCCGCCATAAAATTCAATGTAAGCCCCATAGAATACAATGCAGCCCCCCTCATAGTATAATGCAGCCCCTCCATACAGGGGCAGTGACAAAGACACGAGCAAATGGTGACGAGGGGGCAGAGGAGAGGGAACAAGGGGGCAAGGAAGACAGGCACTAGGGGACACATGGGGGCTAGGAGGCAGGGGAGAAGGATACAAGGGGTCTAGTGGGCAAGGGAGACTGACACAAGTGGGCAAGGGAGACTGACACAAAGGGCACACGGGGACTAGTGGACAAGAGAGACTGGCACACGGGGACACGGACTAGTGGGCAAGGGAGACTGACACACGGGGAATAGTGGGCAAGGGAGACTGACACACGGGGAATAGTGGGCAAGGGAGACTGATACAAGGGGACTAGTGGGCAATGGAGACTGACACACGGGGACAAGGGACAAGCACAAGGGGACAAGGGAGACAGGCACAAGGGGACACATAGGGACTAGTGAGCAAGAGACTGACACAAGGGGACAAGGGATACAAGCACAAGGGGACACACAGGGACAAGTGGGAAAGGGAGACTGACACACAGGGACTAGTGGGCAAAGGAGACTGACACAAGCACAAGGGGACAAAGGAGACTGACACAAGCACAAGGGGACATAGGAGACAGGCACATGGGGACACACAGGGACTAATGGGCAAGGGAGACTGGCACACGGGGACACAAGCATAAGGGAGACAGGCTCAAGGGGACTCACGGCCCCCTGACCTGCCAGAGCCGCTTGCAGCTGCGACCGTAGTAGTTACGCCGCTGCCTCACACACACATACTACAGATATCACACACACACTACAGATATCACACACACACACACACATCATACTACAGATATCACACACACACACACACACACACACACACACACACACACACACACACACACACACACACATCAGTTATTACACACACTACAGATATCACACACACATCATATTACAGATATCACACACATACTACAGTTATCACACACACACACTACAGATATCACACACACAGACATACTACAGATATCACACACGCACACAGACATACTACAGATATCACACACACACACACACACACTACAGATAACACACACACACACACACATACACACACTACAGATATCACACACACACACATACACACACTACAGATATCACACACACACACATCATACTACAGATATCACACACATACTACAGTTATCACACACACACTACAGATACCACACACACACACACACACACACACACACCAGAGATACCAGCTCATATACACAACTCACAATCTCCTCTCTGGTACAGGGGTGGCTGATGTAAACCGGCTGCAGCTCCTCAGCTTCTCCTGACTAAGGCTAGTTTCACACTAGCGACTAAGGCTAGTTTCACACTAGCGTCGGGAACAACCCGTCGCTGTGCGTCGGGCCGACGTTCCCGACGCTAGTGTGGTCTCCGCCGCACAACGGGGGCAGCGGATGCATTTTTCCCACGCATCCGCTGCCCCATTGTGAGGTGCGGGGAAGTGCGGGGAGGTGGGGGCGGAGTTCCGGCCGCGCATGCGCGGTCGGAAAAAGTGGACCGTCGGGAGCAAAAAACGTTACATGTAAGGTTTTTTTCTCCCGACGGTCCGCTACCACACGCCCAAGCGTCGCAAAACGGACGCGACGTTTGGCAATGCGTCGCAAATGCGTCGCTAATGTTAGTCTATGACGAAAAAACGTATCCAGCAAGAACTTTTGCTGGATGCGTATTTTCGGCAAAACGACGCATTTGCGACGTATTGCAGTTAACGCTAGTGTGAAAGTAGCCTAAAGCGGCTCTGTCCCGCACCTCCCCCCTGCTCTCGCCTTCTGTCCCGGGGTTATTTTGGCTTTCTCTTAAAGGGAACCTGTCACCCCGTTTTTTCCGTATGAGATAAAAATACTGTTAAATAGGGCCTGAGCTGTGCATTGCAATAGTGTATTTTGTGGACCCCGATTCCCCACCTATGCTGCCGAAATACGTTACCAAAGTAGTCGTTTTCGCCTGTCAATCAGGCTGGTCTGGTCAGATGGGCGTGGTGTCTTCCCCCAGATCTTGCTTAGTTTTCCGTTGGTGGCGTAGTGGTGTGCGCATGCCCAAGGTCCCGAATCCACTGCACAGGGGAGGGAAAATAGCGTGATGTGCGACATTTCATTGGTGATCGGTGGGGCGGCCATCTTCCTTTGGCCGCGCGTGCGCAGAAGCGGCGCTCTGCTGGCCGCGGCTTCAGGAAAATGGCCGCAGGATGCCGCGCGTGCCCAGATGGAGATCGCGGCGGCCATGTTCCTGAAGCAGAGATGCGACACCTCGTACACACCCGACTCCGCTCCGTACACCCCCGACTCCGCTCCGTACACCTCGTACACACACGGCTCCGCTCCGTACACCTCGTACACACACGGCTCCGCTCCGTACACCTCGTACACACACGGCTCCGCTCCGTACACCTCGTACACACACGGCTCCGCTCCGTACACCTCGTACACACCCGGCTCCGCTCCGTACACCTCGTGCACACCCGGCTCCGCTCCGTACACCTCGTGCACACCCGGCTCCGCTCCGTACACCTCGTGCACACCCGGCTCCGCTCCGTACACCTCGTGCACACCCGGCTCCGCTCCGTACACCTCGTGCACACCCGGCTCCGCTCCGTACACCTCGTGCACACCCGGCTCCGCTCCGTACACCTCGTGCACACCCGGCTCCGCTCCGTACACCTCGTGCACACCCGGCTCCGCTCCGTACACCTCGTGCACACCCGGCTCCGCTCCGTACACCTCGTGCACACCCGGCTCCGCTCCGTACACCTCGTGCACACCCGGCTCCGCTCCGTACACCTCGTGCACACCCGGCTCCGCTCCGTACACCTCGTGCACACCCGGCTCCGCTCCGTACACCTCGTGCACACCCGGCTCCGCTCCGTACACCTCGTGCACACCCGGCTCCGCTCCGTACACCTCGTGCACACCCGGCTCCGCTCCGTACACCTCGTGCACACCCGGCTCCGCTCCGTACACCTCGTGCACACCCGGCTCCGCTCCGTACACCTCGTGCACACCCGGCTCCGCTCCGTACACCTCGTGCACACCCGGCTCCGCTCCGTACACCTCGTGCACACCCGGCTCCGCTCCGTACACCTCGTGCACACCCGGCTCCGCTCCGTACACCTCGTGCACACCCGGCTCCGCTCCGTACACCTCGTGCACACCCGGCTCCGCTCCGTACACCTCGTGCACACCCGGCTCCGCTCCGTACACGTCGTGCACACCCGGCTCTGCTCCGTACACCTCGTGCACACCCGGCTCCGCTCCGTACACCTCATGCACACCCGGCTCCGCTCCGTACACCTCATGCACACCCGGCTCTGCTCCGTACACCTCATGCACACCCGGCTCTGCTCCGTACACCTCATGCACACCCGGCTCTGCTCCGTACACCTCATGCACACCCGGCTCTGCTCCGTACACCTCATACACACCCGGCTCCGCTCCGTACACCTCATACACACACGGCTCTGCTACATCCACCCAAACCCCTCCTGACCTCACACAAAAGCTTACCCTCCTCCAGCATGATGACAACCAGCACTGCACTACTGTCCTGCACTACACGGAAGCCCTTGATCATGTGACTCCAACTCCTCCCCTCCTGTGACCTCATCACAGGTCCTGTGCGCACAGAGCAGTGGCAGCTATAGTAGTGGACCACCACTACTAGTGGTGTGCGGCTCTCTGCGGTGGAGGGGCTCTGCTGCGGGTCAAGTGCAGTCCCACCCGTGATCGCGAGTGCACGCGCAGCAGGGCCTGTAAGGAAGAATTATTTAAAGGGCCGGCGGCCCATTTTGTAGCTTAGAGTTCTTAGGAGCCCGCCCAGTCTGCTGAACTGGGTGGGCCCCTAAGCACTGCGGGCCCCGTCGCAATTGCGACCCCTGCGACCGCGGTAGTTACGCCCCTGTCAATAAGCCATCACTCAGTAAATCACAGTATGTTATGCCCTCCAGCTCTGATGATGACTCTGGATTTATACATATTGGGAGGGATCTTTGCAAACATTACATAATTACATGTTACAAGAAACAAGATATGTGCCAGCCACAGCACACAGCCGTGCAAGTACAATAACTGAAAAAACTCTGTTATGGCAGTAATCTCTGACAAATGAAACCTCAAGCAGTCTAAAATAAAGATGCTGAAGGCAATCTAACAACACCACTATGCTTGAAAACTGTCATCCATGTGTTATGCGGTGCAAAATTTTGTGACCCTGTCCCTGGCAACTTTGAAAAGTGGATGGGACTTAGTAAAAAGGCACATGGCCTATCACAGAGTTAGAAACTTACTATAATGTACAAAAGATAACCATGACAGTGTCACGGGGTTACCGTGACAGTGTGAAGCTAGAAGACCGCAGCGTCTGATTGCTTCTACTCTGGCGCTGAAAAGAAGCACTTCTCCTTCATTTTAAATGTGTTTATTTCTTCTGGCAGAACAGGGGTTAATCGGCCATGTTGGAAATCCCTGTGCTCACAGCTGTGCTCGGTTAGCCACTCCTTTCCCCTTTATAATCTGGGCTCTGTAACAAATCCTTGTCAGAGGAAGCATTTGCTGCATGGCTAACCGAGGGAGAGGAGTTCATATGAGAAGTCGAGTTGGAGGAGTTACAGTGGGAAAAAAAAGTATTTAGTCAGCAACCAATTGTGCAAGTTCTCCCACTTAAAAAGATGAGAGAGGCCTCTAATTGATATCATAGGTAGACCACAACTATGAGAGTCAAAAATGAGAAAATAAATCCAGAAAATCACCTTGTATGAATTGGCAATATTTATTTTGCAAAATATGGTGGAAAATAAGTATTTGGTCATTGACAAAAGTTCATCTCAATATTTTGTTATTTATCCTTTGTTGGCAATGACAGTGGTCAAACGTTCCAAAGTCTTCACAAGGTTGGCACACATTGCTGTTAGTATGTTGGCCCATTCCTCAGATGGAGATGTGTTATGAACCTGGTGGTTAGAACACATGAACTGACCTGATAAGTAAACCCAAAAATAAGGACAAGCTCTGGGAATGTGGGAACTTTACTGACCGCAATTCTGATCCTATCAAACCACACTATAGGCAGCCGTGGAGCGTTCCTAACTAGGCCTAGACGCCTCGTTCACAGCCTGAGAAACTAGCTACCCCTAGAGAGAAACAAAGCCTCACTTGCCTCAGATAAATTTTCCCCAAAATGTAAGCAGCCCCCCACAAATAATAACGGTGAGTTTAAGGGGAAAACACAAACATAGAAATGAAAATAGGTTTTAGCAAATGAGGCCCGCTAATAACTAAATAGTCAGAAGATAGCAAGGAATCTGTGCGGTCAGTATAAAATACTACAAAAGTATCCACGCAGAGAATACAAAAAGACCCCCACACCGACTCACGATGTGAGGGGCGCAACTCCGCACCCCAGAGCTTCCAGCTAGCAATCAAATAGCATATAAGCAAGCTGGACTGAACTCATAACATACTGAGAAACATTTTCAAATAGAAATGAGCAAAAATGGACTAGCATGAACTTAGCTTCTCCACGAGGAGACAGGTCACAAGGGAAGTCCCAGAGAGATCTGAACCAGTACTGAATACAACGACAGCAGGCAACAAGTAAAGGTCCAGATGGAGTTAAATAGGCAGCAGGCCTAGCAGGAAACGAGGCAGCTGGAGTCCAGCTACAGACCAGCCGTAACACTAAAAGCCACCAGAGGGAGCCCATGAACAGAACTCACAAAGTACCACTCATGACCACAAGAGGGAGCCCGAGAACGGAATTCACAACAGAGATGCAGATTTCCTCTAGAGCAGTGATGTTTTGGGACTGTCATTGGGCAACATGGTATCATGATTCTCAATGGCGAGAGAACATAGCCCAGCATATATGAGAACTAGCTCTTGGAAGATGGAAACTATACTGACCATGAACTAAACCTGCCGCACAACTAGAAGTGGCCGGGTAGCATGCCTACGTTTTTTATCCCTAGATGCCCAGCGCCAGCCGGAGAACTACCTAATCCTAGCAGAGGAAAAGACAGTCCTGGCTCACCTCTAGAGAAATTTTCCCAAAAGGCAGACAGAGGCCCCCACATATATTGGCGGTGATTTGAGATGAAATGACAAACGTAGTATGAAAATAGGTTTAGCAAAAATCGAGGTCCGCTTACTAGATAGCAAGAAAACAGAAAGGGCACTTTCATGGTCAGCAGAAAACTCTATCAAAACACCATCCAGAAATTACTTTAAGACTCTAGCATTAACTCATAACACCAGAGTGGCAATTTCCGCTCACAAGAGCTTTCCAGACACAGTAACGAAACAGCAGCTGTGAACAGGAACAAAATGCAAAAACACACAAGGACAAAAGTCCAACTTAGCTGGGAGTTGTCTAGTAGCAGGAACATGCACAGAAAGGCTTCTGATTACATTGTTGACCGGCATGAAACTGACAGAGGAGCAAGGTTATATAGCGACTCCCACATACTGATAGGAGCAGGTGAACAGAGGGGATGATGCACACAAGTACAATTCCACAAGTGGCCACCGGGGGAGCCCAGAATCCAATTTCACAACAGTACCCCCCCCTCAAGGAGGGGGCACCGAACCCTCACCAGAACCACCAGGGCGATCAGGATGAACCCTATGACAGGCACGGACAAGATCGGAGGCATGAACATCAGAGGCAGTGACCCAAGAATTATCCTCCTGACCGTATCCCTTCCATTTGACCAGATACTGGAGTTTCCGTCTGGAAACACGAGAGTCCAAGATCTTTTCCACAACGTACTCCAACTCACCCTCAACCAACACCGGAGCAGGAGGCTCAACGGAAGGCACAGCCGGTACCTCATACCTGCGCAACAATGACCGATGAAAAACATTATGAATCGAAAAGGATGCAGGGAGGTCCAAACGGAAGGACACAGGGTTAAGAATCTCCAATATCTTGTACGGGCCGATGAACCGAGGCTTAAACTTAGGAGAAGAAACCCTCATAGGGACAAAACGAGAAGACAACCACACCAAGTCCCCAACACAAAGCCGAGGACCAACACGACGACGGCGGTTGGCAAAAAGCTGAGTCTTCTCCTGGGACAACTTCAAATTGTCCACCACCTGCCCCCAAATCTGATGCAACCTCTCCACCACAGCATCCACTCCAGGACAATCCGAAGATTCCACTTGACCGGAGGAAAATCGAGGATGAAACCCCGAATTACAGAAAAACGGGGACACCAAGGTGGCAGAGCTGGCCCGATTATTGAGGGCGAACTCCGCCAAAGGCAAAAAAGCAACCCAATCATCCTGATCCGCAGACACAAAACACCTCAAATATGTCTCCAAGGTCTGATTAGTCCGCTCGGTCTGGCCATTAGTCTGAGGATGGAAAGCAGACGAAAAAGACAAATCTATGCCCATCCTAGCACAGAATGCCCGCCAAAATCTAGACACGAATTGGGTCCCTCTGTCAGAAACGATATTCTCCGGAATACCATGCAAACGAACAATATTTTGAAAAAACAGAGGAACCAACTCGGAAGAAGAAGGCAACTTAGGCAAGGGAACCAGATGGACCATCTTAGAGAAACGGTCACACACCACCCAGATGACAGACATCTTATGAGAAACAGGCAGATCCGAAATAAAATCCATCGAGATGTGCGTCCAAGGCCTCTTCGGGATAGGCAAGGGTAACAACAATCCACTAGCCCGAGAACAACAAGGCTTGGCCCGAGCACAAACGTCACAAGACTGCACAAAGCCTCGCACATCTCGTGACAGGGAAGGCCACCAGAAGGACCTTGCCACCAAATCCCTGGTACCAAAGATTCCAGGATGACCTGCCAATGCAGAAGAATGAACCTCAGAGATGACTCTACTGGTCCAATCATCAGGAACAAACAGTCTACCAGGTGGGCAACGATCAGGTCTATCCGCCTGAAACTCCTGCAAGGCCCGCCGCAGGTCTGGAGAAACGGCAGACAATATCACTCCATCTTTAAGGATACCTGTGGGCTCAGAATTACCAGGGGAGTCAGGCTCAAAACTCCTAGAAAGGGCATCCGCCTTAACATTCTTAGAACCCGGTAGGTAAGACACCACAAAATTAAACTGAGAGAAAAACAACGACCAGCGCGCCTGTCTAGGATTCAGGCGCCTGGCAGACTCAAGGTAAATTAAATTTTTGTGGTCAGTCAATACCACCACCTGATGTCTGGCCCCCTCAAGCCAGTGACGCCACTCCTCAAAAGCCCACTTCATGGCCAAAAGCTCCCGATTCCCAATATCATAATTCCGCTCGGCGGGCGAAAATTTACGGGAAAAAAAGCACAAGGTCTCATCACGGAGCAGTCGGAACTTCTCTGCGACAACACCGCCCCAGCTCCGATTTCAGAAGCGTCGACCTCAACCTGAAAAGGAAGAGCAACATCAGGCTGACGCAACACTGGGGCGGAAGAAAAGCGGCGCTTGAGCTCCCGAAAGGCCTCCACAGCATCAGGGGACCAATCAGCAACATCAGCACCCTTCTTAGTCAAATCAGTCAATGGTTTTACAACATCAGAAAAACCAGCAATAAATCGACGATAAAAGTTAGCAAAGCCCAAAAATTTCTGAAGACTCTTAAGAGAAGAGGGTTGCGTCCAATCACCAATAGCCTGAACCTTGACAGGATCCATCTCGATGGAAGAGGGGGAAAAAATGTATCCCAAGAAGGAAATCTTTTGAACCCCAAAAACACACTTAGAACCCTTCACACACAAGGAATTAGACCGCAAAACCTGAAAAACCCTCCTGACCTGCTGGACATGAGAGTCCCAGTCATCCGAAAAAATCAGAATATCATCCAGATACACAATCATAAATTTATCCAAATAATCGCGGAAAATGTCATGCATAAAGGACTGGAAGACTGAAGGGGCATTAGAAAGACCAAAAGGCATCACCAAATACTCAAAATGGCCCTCGGGCGTATTAAATGCGGTTTTCCACTCATCCCCCTGCCTGATTCGCACCAAATTATACGCCCGACGGAGATCAATCTTAGAGAACCACTTGGCCCCCTTTATACGAGCAAACAAATCAGTAAGCAGTGGTAACGGATATTGATATTTAACCGTGATTTTATTCAAAAGTCGATAATCAATACACGGCCTCAAAGAGCCGTCTTTCTTAGACACAAAGAAAAAACCGGCTCCTAAGGGAGATGACGAAGGACGAATATGTCCCTTTTCCAAGGACTCCTTTATATATTCTCGCATAGCCGCGTGTTCAGGCACAGACAGATTAAATAAACGACCCTTAGGGTATTTACTACCCGGGATCAAGTCTATGGCACAATCGCACTCCCGGTGCGGAGGTAGTGAACCAACCTTGGGTTCTTCAAAAACGTCACGAAAGTCAGACAAGAATTCAGGAATCTCAGAGGGAATAGATGATGAAATGGAAACCAAAGGTACGTCCCCATGAGTTCCTTTAAATCCCCAGCTTAACACAGACATAGCTCTCCAGTCGAGGACTGGGTTATGAGATTGCAGCCATGGCAATCCCAGCACCAAAACATCATGTAGATTATACAGCACCAGAAAGCGAATAACCTCCTGGTGATCCGGATTAACACGCATAGTCACTTGTGTCCAGTATTGTGGTTTATTACTAGCCAATGGGGTGGAGTCAATCCCTTTCAGAGGTATCGGAGCCTCCAATGGCTCCAAATCATACCCACAGCGTTTGGCAAAGGACCAATCCATAAGACTCAAAGCAGCGCCAGAGTTGACATAGGCGTCCGCGGTAATAGATGACAAAGAACAAATCAGGGTCACAGATAGAATAAACTTAGACTGTAAAGTGCTAATTGAAACAGACTTGTCAGGCTTCTTAGTACGCTTAAAGCATGCTGATATAACATGAGTTGAATCACCACAATAGAAGCACAACCCATTTTTTCGTCTAAAATTCTGCCGCTCGCTTCTGGACAGAATTCTATCACATTGCATATTTTCTGGTGTTTTCTCAGTAGACACCGCCAAATGGTGCACAGGTTTGCGCTCCCGCAGACGCCTATCGATCTGAATAGCCATCGTCATGGACTCATTCAGACTCGCAGGCACAGGGAACCCCACCATAACATCCTTAATGGCATCAGAGAGACCTTCTCTGAAAATCGCCGCCAAGGCGCACTCATTCCACTGAGTAAGCACAGACCATTTGCGGAATTTTTGGCAGTATATTTCAGCTTCATCTTGCCCCTGAGACAAGGACATCAAGGCCTTTTCCGCCTGAAGCTCTAAATGAGGTTCCTCATAAAGCAACCCCAAGGCCAGAAAAAACGCATCCACATTGAGCAACGCAGGATCCCCTGGTGCCAATGCAAAAGCCCAGTCTTGAGGGTCGCCCCGGAGCAAGGAAATTACAATCCTGACCTGCTGTGCAGGGTCTCCGGCAGAGCGAGACTTCAGGGACAAAAACAATTTGCAATTATTTTTAAAATTTTGAAAGTGAGATCTATTCCCCGAGAAGAATTCAGGCAAAGGAATTCTAGGCTCAGACATAGGTGCATGAACAACAAAATCTTGCAAATTTTGTACCTTTGTGGCGAGATTATTCAAACCTGTAGCTACACTCTGAAGATCCATTTGAAACAGGTGAACACAGAGCCATTCAAGGAGATGAAGGAGAGAAAGAGAGGAAGGCTGCAGTATAGGCAGACTAGCAAGTGATTCAATTAAGAGCACACTCAGAACTAGAGGAAAAAAAAAAAAAAAAAATTGTAGCAGACTTCTTTTTTCTCTCCTTTCTCAGCCAGTAATTTAACCCTTTTTTTTGGGCCGGTCAAACTATCATGATTCTCAATGGCGAGAGAACATAGCCCAGCATATATGAGAACTAGCTCTTGGAAGATGGAAACTATACTGACCATGAACTAAACCTGCCGCACAACTAGAAGTGGCCGGGTAGCATGCCTACGTTTTTTATCCCTAGATGCCCAGCGCCAGCCGGAGAACTACCTAATCCTAGCAGAGGAAAAGACAGTCCTGGCTCACCTCTAGAGAAATTTTCCCAAAAGGCAGACAGAGGCCCCCACATATATTGGCGGTGATTTTAGATGAAATGACAAACGTAGTATGAAAATAGGTTTAGCAAAAATCGAGGTCCGCTTACTAGATAGCAAGAAAACAGAAAGGGCATTTTCATGGTCAGCAGAAAACTCTATCAAAACACCATCCAGAAATTACTTTAAGACTCTAGCATTAACTCATAACACCAGAGTGGCAATTTCCGCTCACAAGAGCTTTCCAGACACAGTAACGAAACAGCAGCTGTGAACAGGAACAAAATGCAAAAACACACAAGGACAAAAGTCCAACTTAGCTGGGAGTTGTCTAGTAGCAGGAACATGCACAGAAAGGCTTCTGATTACATTGTTGACCGGCATGAAACTGACAGAGGAGCAAGGTTATATAGCGACTCCCACATACTGATAGGAGCAGGTGAACAGAGGGGATGATGCACACAAGTACAATTCCACAAGTGGCCACCGGGGGAGCCCAGAATCCAATTTCACAACAACATGGACTTTCATCTCCCTCCAAAGGTTTTCTATGGGGTTGATATCTGGAGACTGACTAGGCCACTCCAGGACCTTCTTATGCTTCTTACAAAGCCACTCCTTCATTGCCCTGGCAGTGTGCTTGGGATCATTATCATGCTGAAAGACCCATCCATGTTTCATCTTCAATGCCCTTTGGAGATTGTAGGAGGTTTGCACTCAAAATCTCACGATACATGGCCCCATTCATTCTTTCATGTACATGGATCAGTCACCCTGGTCCCTTTGCAGAGAAACAGCCCCGAAGAATGATGTTGCCACCCCCATGCTTCACAGTAGTTTTGGAGTTTTTTGGATGCAACGCAGCATTCTGTCTCCTCCAAACATAACGAGCTTTGTTTCTACAAAACAGTTCTACTTTGGTTTCATCAGACCATATGACATTCTCCCAATACTCTTCTGGATAATCCAAATGCTCTCTAGCAAACTTAAGACGGGCTCAGACATGTACTGGCTAAAGCAGGGGGACACATCTGGCACTGCAGTATCTGAGTCCCTGGCAGCATAGTGTTACTGATGGTAGCCTTTGTTACGGTGGTCCCAACTTTATGCAGGTCATTCACTAGGTTCTCCTGTGTGGTTCTGGGATTTTTGCTCACCCTTCTTGTGATCATTTTGACCCCATTTGGTGAAATCTTGCATGGAGCCCCAGATCGAGGGAGATTATCAGTGGTCTTGTATGTCGTCCATTTTCTTATTATTGCACCCACAGTTGATTTCATCACATCAAGCTGCTTGCCTATTGCAGATTCAATCTTCTCAACTTGGTGCAGGGCTACAATTTTTTTTCTCTGGTGTCCTTCGTCAGCTCTTTGGTCTTCACCATAGTGGAGTTTGGAGTGTGACTGTTTTGAAGTTGTGGACAGGTGTATTTTATATTGATGACAAGTTCAAACAGGTGCCATTACTACAGGTAGTGAGTAGAGGACAGAGGAGCTTCTTAAAGAAGAAGTTACATGTCTGTGAGAGCCAGAAATCTTGCATGTTTTTAGGATACCAAATAGTTATGTTCCACCATATTTTGCTAAATAAATCTTGCCAAATCAGACAAGGTGATTTTCTGGATTTGTTTTCTCATTTTGACTCTCATAGTTGTGGTCTAACTAGGATGTCAATTACATGCCTCTCTCATCTTTTTAACAGGGAGAACTTGCACAATTGGTCGCTGACTAAATATTTTTTTGCCCCACTGTATCTCTGACTGTTGCTTGGTTTGTATGCATGGTAATTCCCTATCCTTCTCTATTTTGGTTTATTCCCCTACCTTCACACCCCTATGCCTTCCTTTGTTATTTGTAAGTGAATATTTTGTATGCCTGAAGTTTTCTGTTAATCTTTGTTTGTGTTGCCTTGTTTGTCGGGTTGGTGTACTGTGGTGCACAGTAGCGCCCCTCTTCCCTGGATGGGGGAAGAGAACAGATGGAGGACTTACTCAGGAGATAAGGCATGGGTGGAGGCATTTTCACCTTCAGAAGTATCATGGGGAGCAGGGCGAGCTAGACTGCCCCCTTGTGTTAGGGACAGGGAAGGAGCCCCTTGTCCCTGGTCACCCGACAGCTGTTTCGTGACAGCCAACTTGTGGTTGGTGGAGATCCAGTTTTCTAGTGCACAAACAGCCCAAAACATGCTCCGAATTTATTAAGAGTCATGCTCCTCTTAATAGATCTAGCCCATCTTCCTCCAGCAGTCTTGATAAATTCCGCTTTTCAAGCCCTTAAACCCATTAGATGAGATTGGGGCAACAAATGATCATTGGTGGGATAAACTTCATCTGCCAACATTGGATTTTTGGGGCTGAAGAATGAAGATAAAGGCAGTGCTGAAAAAAATCCAACATGCAACAAGTGGTTTCAATGATTACAATCATTTGCTGCCTGGAAAACAGTTGAAATGAACGATCGCTCATTTCAACAAATCAGACAATCATTCACTATGATCAAAATTGGTCATTTTTTTTCTGCATTTTATCTAATGTGCATGGACTCTACTATTAGAGTGTACTATGAAATACCTAATCATATATTTTTTCAAAAAAATAAAATCCATTGCAACATCATTCTGAAAGAACATGAATACATTTGTGCTATTCTTTTTGTCCATTCATTGCAGTATACGACCCTCTGTATGTTGATATCCTACTTGATTTCAGATTTTCTAGTAATTGACAGACAGATGCATGTAAAAGTCTAATGCAGCACCCCAGGGTCCTGGTCGTTGCAGTAATATCATTCTCCTCTAGGGGGGAGTGATGTTACGTTTGGAGGCAAAGAAGGACAACTGCATCCAGGTATCACAAACATGCAACACATTTCATACTCCAGGCCACCAGGGGGAGCTCTGCTCCTATTTATTAGGGCACTTCCCACACTTAGGTAAAACTGGTGGCCTGGAGCGAAAGTTAGTGAGCTGCTGGCTGAGCTTCGCTCAGGTAGTTGGTCCCTGACAGGGGTGGCATCCTGTCAGAGATCGAGACAGAAGGACACGGAGCTATGCATACCCTGAGAGCTGCAGCTTCTAGAAAGAGACACTGAAAGAGAACTGTATTGCAGAGAGGGTGAAAGAAGTCGTAGTAAAGGAGTGGATACCAGGAGGGGAACAACCCTACACAGGCTGCCTCCTTCTGAGGTGCAGGATCCCGGTAGCCGGGACACCGAGGGAGCAACGATCCTTTATGCCTTGCTCCAGAGACCGGCAGGACAGCTAATTTCATGTTAGCTGCCCACCCTATACCCAGGAGGCAAGGTGGCACCCCTTAGAGGCTGGGGCATGATAGAGTCCCTGTAAAACGCCTCAAGCCACCGGTCATACGGGCTTGTCCTATCCTCTCCGTTGACAGAGACAGAGAGACATAACATCTATAACATCTGTGAGGACCTTATGAGAAGCTTAGCAGTAAGGGACTAGAACACCGCAGCGCTAGAGGAAGGCTACTGATTACTACCTGGACAAGGGAACTCTGG
The DNA here is from genome assembly GCF_051348905.1 of Ranitomeya variabilis. NCBI lineage: Eukaryota > Metazoa > Chordata > Amphibia > Anura > Dendrobatidae > Ranitomeya > Ranitomeya variabilis. The sequence goes on along the minus strand of NC_135236.1, from coordinate 298,351,351 downwards.
ACTTGCCTCCAAACCGGCCAGACTCTGTCTGCCCTGTGATCTGGTGCTCTGGACTGTGGATGCTGGAATCTTCAGTAAAGGTAAAGAGACTGCAACCTTGTGTCCTCGTTCTTCACTGCACCTCTCACCATCCACCATCTACACACTGGGAAGCCCTGGGGACATACTTCACCTGTGGGAAGGTATACCATCTAGCTACTATAACATCACCCCAGCGGACCCCTTAAAGCAGCGTCGGTCATCCTGACCGAATACCACAGGTGGCGTCACAAACATTCCCCTTAAAGACCTTTCTCTTTAATACGGACATCCCAGGGCCACGAGCCGGGTCAGCCACCGTGACATCCCCCAGTGAACCGAAGGACCCGGTACCGAGTACCTCGCTGCCCTTGGGGGCGATCCACTAACACCATCCACTCATTTTGTGGCTTTTGTCCAAAGGTCCACCCTGTAAAAAAGTTAACAGGTTTGAGGTTTTCCACCAGTGTTTCATCCACAGTGACCCCAAATTCATAGTTTGCAAGAATACTTTGTCTTCCCTTTAAGTCTTGACCCAAAAACTCAAATTGGCTCCGAAGTATAAGATGATCAATCTTAATAAAAAAAAGCTGGATATCTTCTGTTGCATATCATGTAATGCCACACAAAGTCCAAATAACCACCAGAAACTACTTTCACCAAAAATATAGTATGGTGCTCAAAAACTGTCATGTTATGTGCTATATTTTATCAAATTATAACTACCAAACAGCTGTATAGTTATCAATGCTGTATAATACAATTAACAATACAGTATACACTAGTAAAAAATTATGAAGGAGTTATTGGATAATTACTTGCTATAATGGCCAGAGGCATGTCACCAGGATGTATCCTAGATCATAATCTCAAATATAATCTTGTGTGGACTGACAATCTGCCTCACAGAGCAGTCTCTGCCTTCTATTGCATAATTGTACTTGTTTGGAGCACAATATTAGCTCCACTTCCCTCTGGAGAATAGTTCCTATATGTATCCTACATATACCGTGTGTTTGTTTTTTTATTCTTATGTAATAATCAATAAAATAAGGAAGTGCTTAGTTTTCCACATTGCAAGTTTTAGGCAATTAGTATTGCCTATGCCTTCTCTATAAAGACAATACTTGAAACTTTGTTACTTTGTATACATGGGTACACTAAAATAGTTATTCACAAAATTACAATATGGTCTTATAATGTGTGTAATATATATATATATATATATATATATATATATATATATATATATATATTTATATTTATTTAAACAGTTATTCTTTGTTTGATGGCTTGTGACTATCCATCATCCTCTTGCTTACATTCCAGAGGTTTTCAATGGGGTTCAGGTCTGGAGATTGGGCTGCCCATGACAAGGTTTTGATGTGGTGGTCTCTTAATTTTTGCCAGAGCTGTATACTCGCAATCCCACTATGCAAAGCCAAATCCTGCAGTACATCACTCCTTTTAGCCCCCTTCTACAGTATATATTTCCTATCAGCACATATACACAGAGCTCCCTTTTGTAGTATATCACTCATGTCAGCCCTCTACACAGAACCACCTCCTGTAGTATATATAGTTCTTGTGCCGAGGCAACACTTAATCAACCTCTGGAATGTCCCCGATGCGTTGCAAAGCCCAAATGGCATACTGTTGAACTCATATAAGCTCATAGGTGTCGTGAAGGTGGTCTTTTCTCTATCTTCCTCTGCCACGGGAACCTGCCAGTATCCACTGGTGAGATTCGAGGTGGAGAGATAGCAAATTTCAGGGCAGCTAATGACTCCTCAATTTGTGGTAACGGATAAGCATCTTTATGTGTTATGCGGTTTATCTGGCTGTAATCAACACACATCCTCATTGTATCATTTTTCTTCTTAACGAGGACTAACAGAGCTGCCCAGGGGCTACAACTATCTCTAATGACCCCCGTTTTTTTCATCTATCATAATATGCCCTTGTCACACTGGTAGTGGGGCGGGGGAACTGGGCAGTACCTTTCTTTAATGGGTGGATGGTCTCCAGTGGGGATATGGTGTTGAACCCCTTTTTTTGGTGTGAAAGGGGTGGAGGCAATGCCTATGTGTAGCTTCTGACACCAATCCTCTAGTTGTTCTGCAGAGCCATTGTCCTCCACCTGGTGGGACGGGACCAAGGATTCTGTTGCCCACATTGTTATTGACAGTGAACAGCTTAGCAACGTTGGCATACCGGGTAGTTTGACCTCTTTCTCCCCACAATTTAAGATGCGTACAGTTGACCTCTTATACCTATAGCAGCTCGACACCAAATTAACATTTCAGTTCTGAGAGATATTACAACAGCTCTACCTGTTGCCTCTGCATCAGGGCTTTGATCTCCTTCTGCAGGACTCACTGCTCACTGGAACTGGCAGTTTCGGCTACCTGTTGCAATAGAACAATAATCTCGCCAAGAAAATTTTCTATCACATTGGTACCTAGGGTCATCATTGGGTTCCATTCTCGCCAATCAATATCTACAATTATCAGACCTTGGGCTTTCAACTCTACTTGCTCCATCTTAATGGTCACCTCTTTATACCCCACTCGTGGCAAAGGCTGACCATTACTTGCGACTATTGTTAGATCATCATCTGGGCCGTGCATAATATCAGAGTCAGCCCAGTACCGTTTGTAAAGGATATATGGTATTGTCGTCACTTGGGAGCTGGTGTCCAGCAAAGCGTTCATCGGGATGCCATCAATCATAACTGGGAGGATCGGTCGTCCTCCGACCTACTTGTCTTGCCAGATTTGTGGGCCTGGTCATCTTACTCCTGGGGGTTGGCCCTGTGCCCCAGGGGTTGCTTGTTTAAATTACAGAATCTTGCGATGTGCCCCGCCTTGTTGCAGAGGCGACAGATGGGTCAGCCGTCCTGGTAATAGCGATCGCTGTCTCTCCCTCTGGTCGGTGGGATTCTCCTCTGCCATCGTCACGTGACGTCATCTGGACTGGAGGCCAGCTGGATCTTTTCCTTTGGGGACGATACTTGCATGGACTGCATGGTTTGGGCTAGCGTAGCCACACTTTTGGTTAACTCCTGGACCTGGAGACGTAGTTCTGCAGCAGAATCATTATCTAGGGTCTGCGTGTCAGCCTCAACGGGAGTCTGGGGAAAGGACGCTGCCTCCTGATGGTATGTAATGGCTGGGCACCTAGGGAGTGCTGTGCTGCTGGAATTTGGTTCATGCAGCACCTGAATGGCCCTATCTTTAAAGTGCGCAAAGTCCAGGTCAGGGTTTTGTAGGGCCATGATGCGCAGCTGTGTCCTTTGGGTGTTGGACAGGAGCCCCTCAATAAACTGCTCAGTTAGCAGTCTATCCTCATCTTGCATGCTGTCGGGGTCATCCTGCTTAATGGCCCTCAGCGCCTCCTGAAGATTAAGGGCATAGTCCTGTACACTGTCCTGCACCCTTTGTTTGCACCCAAAGGATCTCATTTTAATCTGCTGCTGCAGTGCGAGTATCAAAGGTGATCTTCAGCCTCACCAAGATTTGTTTGACAGTTCTTTTATCAGTGTCCGGCCAGGACTTTACCTCCCTCTGGGCTGCACTAGCTAACTGGCCAGTGAGGATGTTGACTTTTTGACTCTCAGACAGGGGAACACTTCAAACAAACTACAAAGTCTCTCCTTGAAATCGCTCAGGGTGTGCGACTCCCCTGAGTATTGCCGCCGCCGCTGGATCTCCACCCGGGTTGGACATTTTCCTCCCCCCTATTAAACCTTAGCCAAGTTCTGTGTTTCTGCTGGCTTTTCAGTCTGCTGCAGGATGAATTGAGCACACAGGGAATCTTGCGTGTCCCAGGGCAGATAAGGACTCCTCAACATGGGGTACCGGGTACGAATCTCGCACAGTGCAGGCATTCAACTTGCGATAGTCCATGCAGAATCTCAGAGTGCCATTTTCCTTCCATACTAGGACTATGGGAGCAGCCCACAGGCTTTGGCTTTTGCGGATGACACCGCTTTGTAACATTTGCATGAGCATCCCTTTCACTTCCTGATATAACTGTGGAGGAATTTGATGGTAGCATTCTCTAATGGGCGCAGCATTGCCTGTTGGGATCTCATGAGTGATTGCAGTGGTACAGCCAAAATCATCCTCCTGACAAGCGAATACGTCTCGATAGCGTCCGAATACATTTTCCAGCTGCTGTATCTGTTGCAGTGTGAGCTCTGTTAGTTCAGCCCACATTTCTTCTAAGATTCTTTGCCCTTTTTTTGTTGTTGTAGGGGTTCTGATACTGAATGCGCTTATATGGCTACAGTCCAAGGGTCTCCTTTTTTTGTCGTCAATTGGACGGTCTGTGGTGATATCAGCTCATCCGTCATGCCAACAATTTGCGCTATCTCGCTGCTGGGGGGGAAGTGTCAGTGTGCTCTATATCAAATTTACACATTGCTCTGGTACCTTCCCATCACATACTGTAGCCAGTGTCCATGCAACCAGGAGTCCTGGTGGTAGGTTCTCCATAGTAGTTGGCTCTAATTCTACTTCAACTCCTTCCAGAAGGGAGCAGGCCAGGACAGGAACAGAAAGCATGGTCTGCCCCAGAGGTATTTCCACATTGTTCACAGCCGGAATGATCACTTTTCCCAGCACTTTTCCATCGCAGGAGACCTCTTGCGCTTGAGCCGTCCTTAATAACTGTTGAAATATTTTCCTTTGAGGCGTTTGCGGGCTCCATTGTCTCTGAAACAGGTCTGGGGACTCGTTGATGGGCAAGCTTCTGAACTCTTTAAGCACATTCATCCCCAGGGTGACAGTATATCCATGCTCAGTATCGGCCGAAGTCAGTACCACACCTTTGCAGCCCAAGTCTTTGCCGCAGACCCTAATTTGCATCCATGCCACCCCTGCGACCGGGATGGGGAGCTGATTGGCGGCCGTCAAATGTTTTACCTGTCCCCACTGAGGCCTCATCGCTTCAGGGAAATTATTTCTGAAATACTTCTCAGGCATAGTAGTTACTTGGGAGCCGGTATCCACCAGGCAGCATACGGCCCGTCCATCCATCTCGGCCCAGACTAAAGGACACACTGAAACTAAATTGGTGGGACTTCTGGTTCTTCTTACTGGCTGTTCTGGCTCCGGGCGGCATCCCCCAGCCACGGAGCCTCCTAGTTTAATGGACAATGCTGGAGAGGCTGCCCCCGATGTGGGCACACCTGGGTCACATGCCCCAGCTCTCCACAGAGGAAGGAGGTAGGAAGTTCCTCCCGTCTAGATGCTCTTCCACCACGTCGCGGTTCTGAGAAAGCTCTGCCCCAGATGTGCTCAGCGAGGTCACCTTCTTTTTAGTTTCTGTCAGATCTTCCCTCATCACTTGGATTTCTTTCCACAAATCTTCCACCCATTCTGGTGCAGCAATTATATTCACGACTACCTCTCCACTCCGGACCTTCACCACCGGAACTGTCACCCCATGTTCTTGCGCGCGCGCCTCACAATGACCTCTGCAAAATCATGTGTGGGTTCATACGCAAGCACTCCCGCAGGGCCTGTTTCAGCAGCGCATCTCAACCTGGTCACTAACTGGTCATGCAGCACTACATTAATCGGCCCTATCCCCACGCCATCTTTCCTGGATATGGCAGTTTGAATTTCTTGCAATACATTCATGTACTGTGTCACCGTCTCCCCCTCTCTTTGAACCTGGCTAAGCAGCCACATATGTAGCTCCCCTACGTCTGTGGGGTCCCCATGTGTTTCCTCCAGTATACGTAACACTTTGTCAAACGTATCCCGCTGTCGGGGGGTCTTAGCATCACTAAATCCCAGGCCTCTCCTTCCAGGGCCATCATGGCGAGCTCCACCTGTAGAGCAGGTATCATAGGGTGCATCCTTATCATCCCTCTAATACGTTCGGTCCAGCTCCACAACATGGTATTGTTCCCATTACATTTTGATAGATTGTTCAGCATTGCCCCCAGAGAAATACTGGACCTAGGGCCCTCCCCAGATACTTGGTCTGCCCCCTCCATGCTGGTAGACTGTATCCTGCCAACTACGCCAAGTGTGAGCAGGTGGCAAGATGCAGTAACGGGTCGGAGACAGAGCAAGGGCTAACGTGGGGTTTACTTTTACAGGTATACTCCTCACAGGGAGAAAATGGGGAAAACAGTATACTTGAACAAGAGATTTGGAACTTGGGGGAAACAGGGGTAGTGGATAGGGTAGAAAGTTCAAGAATAGCAAGCCTATCAGTCTGTGACATCAGAATGTGGTTCTCGGATTGTGAGCTTCGGTGAAAAGGCCGTGGCCTATATGAGGTTCGGTATAGTCCTGGAGAAGATGGCGTTCTGGATTCTGGAGAAGGCGGTGATTCCACGTGGTCTGGTGGATGTTCGGCGGGATGAGAAATGACGAGCAGGATAGAGCACAGTCTTTTTCCTTGTCAGAGTCCAGAGACAGGATACGATGGAATGCCGGTATAACGGGAAACCCCTCAAGGTGGGTGACCCTGATTCCCCTGACTGTGTGACTTATCACTCATGGTCAGCATTGTCAGAGGGGACTGGATGCGTCTTTGTCAGCAGTCTCTGGTCGTGGCTCTCAGACCCTTCTGGCTTGGGCCTACTCTGTCTGGATGCTCCACAGAAGGAGCCCTGACACTGCCCTCCTGCGCCCTGCAAGTTCCCGCTAAGACTGACTGATTTCCCATGTGCCGCAGCTCTTTTATCTTAGCCACGCCCCCTACTCCAGAGTGCAAAGGTCGGTCCGGGGCCTTATGCTTTCCCCCGTTCAATCTGGGTGACTGCCCCGACAGTTCCAGATTTCTCACGGAGTAGGTCTCAAAGTAAAAAAGGGGAGAAGCCAGCGCTGCTTATGGTCAGAAAGCAAAATTTCTAACTGTATTTCAAAAATGAGACATTTAGCAAACAATTGATCAATTCTTTGAGCCACACTGCCACATCACGGGATTCTCATAATAGGGCAGTCCTACGCTACGTTTTTTATATTCGCTGTGCCATTACGGCCTCCTAAATGTATTAAAAGCAAGACCACATTAAATGCAAGCTGTAACTGAAGCATTTCAGAATCACTCCCATGGCGCCAGAAAGGGCAAGCACATATAAAGGTTGACCAGTCTGGACATAGACACTTCAGGTACAACCTCCACACTGCCTAACCAGCACCACAGATGAAGGGTGAGACAGGCTTGGACACAGGTGCACAATCAAACAAAGCCCAGGGCAGGGCTGTGTCCATTTTGTAGTGCGCAGAAATCAGACTGCACTCAGATGCCATTTGAGTGCAGTCTGATGATTTCCACACACTTATTGACTACTGCAATCCGAATATCAAGGAAGAAAATCAGACATGTGCACAGCCCCATAAACTACCGGTAACATTGGACTTGGTGGATGCCAATGTTTTGTCTGATCGCACTCAGACTGATAATATGGTCATTTGCACAATTCCTTAAAGTCCAGGGTAGAATATGTGATGTAATAATATACAAGAAGTACCCACTAAGTATCCCAGAATCAATTTACATCTCAACTTTTATTAACCGGCATTACCAGTGCTATAGTGCACTTAGTAGTATATTCATACAGCTTCCATTATGCATGGCTTCTTGCCAAATGGTTTTGCTGTGATATGTCTGTGAGATGCTTATGTTGTGACTGAAAGTCACTATGTCTATATATTCATTTTTCATTAAATATCTGGAGCTGTACTAAATGCACTAACAAAACTTTTGTGAAATCTTGTGTATTTTCTTAACTGAGTGAGAGGTGGATGGATGGTTACAGGCGCAGACATTAAATATTTCTTATTGTTTGCACATTATGACTTTTTGTGGAAGTAGGAGTGTATAGGAATTCCTTAATCTCTTAATACTATTGTATGCCAATGCATTGCCTTAAACCTCCAGTTTTCCAAAAATTGATATTGCAGTTGTTACCTCTTATTTCAAAAGGAGGACAAAAGCAGTTAGCATAGGTGTTTTTGGATGCTGCATCTGTATCTTCGTCTTGTCACAATAAAGGGGTGTTCCTAGAATATAAAGTTATCTCCTATTTTTAGATAGGGTATGTGTCCATGTATGTTCCTCTAGATAGGGGATGACTTTACATTATGTGAATACTTCTTTAAATTAATGTGTACAGTTCTTATGTATTTGCACCAGAAAAACTGAGCTCCAGCAGGGGCATAACTGTAATAGGATCGAAGGGGGCTCAAAAAGAGCATTTGGCACATTAATATTAAAAACCTACAATAGAGGCCCCATTGGTGCTTTTGCTTGGGGCCTAAGAGATCCAACTTACACCCCTGGCTCTAATCCCTAGAGTGATACAATGAAGAATTATACAGCAAACAAGTAGGGATCTAGAACTAAACATGATTTGGAAATCTCTTATAGCCTTGTTCGAATCACAACAGAGAACAAATATAAGAAGATCAAAAGTAGACTTTCTTTAATTTAATTTAAAAAAATTAACTTAATTAGCAATAGTGGCAGCAACTCGGCTCAAATGAAGTTGGGACATTGTTTACAGAAGGTGTCAGGAAAAAACAGCCGGGCAATCACGCAGATCTCCATGCTGGTACCAACTTGTCAGGGAACAACAGTCCGCCGCCTTCAATTGACAGGAAAATTAAGCAATTGTGTGATGGACGAGGCCACTACTATTTCCATTACTAGGCCAGTTATTGGGAAACTCACAGTGAATGTATGGTATATACAGTTGTGCTCAAGAGTTTACATACCCTGGCAGAATTTTTGCTTTCTTGGCCTTTTTTCAGAGAATATGAATAACACCAAAACCTTTTCTCCACTCATGGTTAGTGGTTGGGTGATGCCATTTAATGTCAAACTACCGTGGTTTCTCTTTTTAAATCATAATGACAACCCAAAACATCCAAATAACCCTGATCAAAAGTTCACATACTCTGGTGATTTTGGCTAGATAACATGCACAGAAGATGATACAAATGGGTTTGAATGGCTACTAAAGATAACATCCTCACCTGTGACCTGTTTGCTTGTAATCAGTGTGTGTGCATAAAACCTGAGTGAGTTTCTGGGATCCAGACAGACTCTTGTATCCTTCATCCAGCCACTCACATTTCTGAATTGTGAGTCATGGGGAAAGCAAAAGAATTGTCAATGGATCTATGGGAAAAGGTAGTCGAACTGTATAAAACAGGAAAGGGATACAAAAAGAGCAGGTATAACGGTCGGTGCTTGCCTGCAGAAGAGGTTTTTTTTCAGTATGTACACATATTCATTATGCAAACTAGGGGGCAGGTCACTGAGGGATCAGTGACCTTTCAGAAGCCAACAGTATGAATACCTAAGCAAAGCACCACATGAAGATATCAAGGTGACACGAAGGGAAGTCAGCCAACTAACAGAAATACAGAAGGGTGTAAAGATAAGAAATAAGACCAAGCTGGACAAGTTCAAAGGCCTGACTACAACTGAAGCCCTAGAGACTGCTAAACAAAGGCTCACAGCGCTCGCTGCAAGACTAGGGAGATACAATAGAGAAGCTGAGGCCAAGAAGATAAATGCCCTGTTCTCCAAAGAATCATCCAAGGTGTACTCCCAACTACAGAGTACAAAGGCAGCAACTCCACCAATAGCAGAGACTGGAGGAACATATGGGAGAAGGAAAAAACACACAACCCTAGTGCAATGTGGCTGCAAGATCTGATAATGAAACACAGCAACCACCTAGAGCTAGGACCAGTCACCATTACAGAAGCAGACATCCAGCAGCCTTTCAAGAACATGAAGAGTTAGACAGCACCTGGCCCAGACATGATCCACACCTATTGCAGATGATGTGGTATGCTTTGGATCATGAGCTGTACCATGCCTTCGCCATACTTTTCTCTTTCCATCATTCTGGTAGAGGTTGATCTTGGTTTCATCTGTCCAAAGAATGTTCTTCCAGAACTGTGCTGGCTTTTTTAGATGTTTTTTTAGCAAAGTCCAGTCTAGCCTTTTTATTCTTGATGCTTATGAGTGGCTTGCACCATGCAGTGAACCCTCTGTATTTACTTTCATGTACTCTTCTCTTTATGGTAGATTTGGATATTGATACGCCGACCTCCTGGAGAGTGTTGTTCACTTGGTTGGCTGTTGTGAAGGGGTTTCTCTTCACCATGGAGATTATTCTGCGATCATCCACCACTGTTGTCTTCCGTGGGCGCCCAGGTCTTTTTGCATTGATGAGTTCACCAGTGCTTTCTTTCTTTCTCAGGATGTACCAAACTGTAGATTTTGCCACTCCTAATATTGTAGCAATTTCTCGGATGGGTTTTTTCTGTTTTCGCAGCTTAAGGATGGCTTGTTTCACCTGCATGGAGAGCTCCTGTGACCGCATGTTTACTTCACAGCAAAACCTTCCAAATGCAAGCACCACACCGCAAATCAACTCCAGGCCTTTTATCTGCTTAATTGAGAATGACATAGCGAAGGGATTGCCCACACCTGTCCATGAAATAGCCTTGGAGTCGATTGTCCAATTACTTTTGGTCCCTTTCAAAACAGGGTGGCACATGTTAAGGAGCTGAAACTCCTAAACCCTTCATCCAATTTTAATGTGGATACCCTCAAATGAAAGCTGAAAGTCTGACCTTCAATTGCATCTGAATTGTTTTGTTTAAAATTCATTGTGGTAATGACTATAACCAAAATCAGAAAAATGTTGTCTCTGTCCAAATATATAAGGATTTAACTGTATTAGACAATCCTTGCTTGTGTTGCGGCTGTCGAACAGCCATGGGGACTTGAACATATTTTTCGAGCACGCTGAAGATACTCGGTTAGCTCCTGAGCATTCTCAGATAGCACCTTATCCTGGCACATTTGCTCATCATCACTAAAAAAGTGGCATCGATAGCTTTCCAGTCCAACAACTGATCATACTGGGTACTGTAGTTTATTCAAGGATATTACTGCATGCAGAAGATATAATTAACCCCTTCTTTTACATATTTCATTGCAGTGTGCAGAATATGTGCAGACTGGTGCATTGAAAAAAAGGCTAAAATAAAAAAAAGTAACGTTTGATGTAAGTATACAATAAAATTAAGACATACTAAACAGACATAAGAAAACCATTTCTTCATCCACATACACTTCCTGTCAGTGGACAGCATACGCTTGTGTTTTTTTAACCTGTTAAGGACAACACAAGGAAAATGTACGGTTCGTGGTCCTAGACTTCACACATTAACCATTGGAAGTATGAAACAATTTGCTTTTATGTAATCGTGATAATAAAAAAAACTTTTTGAACCCCCCTCCCTAATAAAGCAAGAAAGAAACAAATAGTAATGATACAACTTTAAAAAATAGAAGTCATACCTGTAAACTAGAAAAAGGGGTTTTCCAGGGTTTCAGCTACATTTCTGAAATTCAGTATATGACTGCAGATTGCTGAATCCAGACAATATGAAATGTGCACACTTTTAGGATTCCGCTCAATTGCCTGCTCAAGCTGCCAGTTACATGATAACTAGTATGTAATTTGTATGGTTGTGGTCACATGCAGACTAGCATCTTGTTCTGCTTCTCTCAATGTTATATATAGAGTAATGGATGACAGTGTAGTCAGCAGCACATTACCCAAGTATTCAATTAACATATTGTCAAGTGACCACTGGTTGACTAGACAGCAGCAGAATCCTGACAGTGTACACATTGTATATTGTCAATTCATAGGGATCTACAGTAACATAGAATGACTGCAGTAATTCAGCTGAAGTACTAAACACTAGATGATCACCAATGTATACTAAATACTGTAGCAAATAGTCCTATATATACAGTATAAGCATATCATGGAAATATAATTCTAGAACTCAACTTGTTATAATTAATAAAACTCCAGCCATTATGCAACTTGTTATGTGAAACTAGGTGTGATCAGTAACTGTGTTGACTTATTGACTTACGTAGTTTACTTTAGATCTCTTTTCACTGACATTTCCATTTATCTTCAGTTTTTCCTTTCTCTATCCAACAGGCTTGCATGATATTCCCATATATAGTAAGCTGCACAGTGTGATTAAATGTGTGTTCGAAAAACACAATATTCTGCATAGTAACATAGAATTCCCATTGGACATAATTGCAATTTATTGCCATCTTACCACAGAGGAATGGCCATGTAGACCTAGCCTCAGTCATCATAAGCAGGTCCAGTAGGCCCAGCGCCAGGACAATACTGGGTTTTATGGCACTTTAATTGTTGCCAACTAAGATTTTGTGAGACCCAAGGCTGTTTCTAGTAGGAAAGATATGTATTTTTTTAACTGCATATCTGAATTATAACATTTGTCTGCTGCAAAAAGCTTCTGCTTATACAATACATTTCTTCATCGGAACCTCAGCATATTAATTAACTGACCTGGAAACCTACTAGTGTATCGTGTAACCTAAGATGAGTAATCACTATATATATATCCAAAAAAGTGATTTCTCATCTATAAGATCATGCTTTCTAATTATTTATGACTAATCTTAAAATTAATATCTACAGCCTGTAGATTTAATTTATTTAATTTACATCTGGTATCTAATTAATGGATGCATGTTGCTGCAGGGATATACTGAGAATTCATTAACTTTACAAGAAAGCATAAGTACATAAGATACTGACATGATAGTATAGTAAGCAGGTAGTGTGCAAATTCTTGTAAAACTATTGACTCGCAGTCTTGTATGAAGAAAGATCTAAAACAGGCAGCACTATACAGCATTTTAACACGAGGGGCTTTTTATGACACAGGGAGGCTCCTTTTGGTGTTATGTAATATGCACCGCCCCACATGTCCCAATACTAGACATTGCACAAATATATTAAGACTTGTGTGTACAATCATTCTGATTTATGTGTGCTCCAAAAATTATAATAATTTTTGTATGTGTAACTGAATTGAGAAGATCAGTGGAAAACCAGAAAACTATTATTTATCATTATTTTTCTTTGATCGTGCCGTTATTCATATTGTTATTAGCAGTTCAATCAATAAATGTAACTGGGCACAGCATTGCTACCACTAGGGAGAGTTTATATACCAAAACCACACCCAAATGGTAAAAAGGTGAAGAAAAAGAGGCATAAGCAATTAAATTAAAACATGATATTTTTATTGAACAAAAACAAACTCTAAAAACACAAGACAAAGAAGTTCAAAGAAATACTGATGGAACATATCTCCAAAGAAAAAGGAGGAAACAGCTGTATGGCACTATATAACCTCTTAGAAGATTCAATTATATTTGTGGGAACCAGCCCTATATAAATGACTAGATAAAAAAGTGGCACGTGCACATTGGGAGGTTTTTAGCTGAAAAATCGTATCACTATAGTGTGACTAGCACTTTAATGACTAGCCTACAGCTTGATATATATCCAGTTACAGGCTGTACAATGTCTTAGTGCTACAGAAATACCGTTTTCCATATTAATTTTATTAGTATATTTATATGCAGTTATGACAATATAAATTAAACTAAAAGTGCCCAGTGCAAAAATAACACATAGGTATAGTCATGAAATAACAACAGTTTAGAAAAAATGCTTGGTGCTATATGGATACAATAATTTAGATAAAGTTAATACCATAATGGTCTTAAATAAAGTGCCAATGTGCCTGTGCTACTCCAGATCACCCAAAAGGTGTCTAGTGCACGAGGTAGTTAACAAATGAGGTAGATTGTAACAGCAGAAAACCTGTGTACTCACATAAATATGTGCCTTTTCTTTATATGTCCATCAATAACCCCGACAGCGCCGTTTCGCTATAGTAGCTTCTTCAAATGGGGGCATGTGTGCGCATTATATCTCCCCATATATTTATACCCCTGCTCGCAGCTGCACATGATGTCGGCGTCCCCGGTTTGTAATTGCGCATGCGCCAACTAAAGCAGCTCCCTCATGAAACGTAAGTCTTTCTGAATACCGCGCTAGGGACGCGCGGTATTCAGAAAGACTTACGTTTCATGAGGGAGCTGCTTTAGTTGGCGCATGCGCAATTACAAACCGGGGACGCCGACATCATGTGCAGCTGCGAGCAGGGGTATAAATATATGGGGAGATATAATGCGCACACATGCCCCCATTTGAAGAAGCTACTATAGCGAAACGGCGCTGTCGGGGTTATTGATGGACATATAAAGAAAAGGCACATATTTATGTGAGTACACAGGTTTTCTGCTGTTACAATCTACCTCATTTGTTAACTACCTCGTGCACTAGACACCTTTTGGGTGATCTGGAGTAGCACAGGCACATTGGCACTTTATTTAAGACCATTATGGTATTAACTTTATCTAAATTATTGTATCCATATAGCACCAAGCATTTTTTCTAAACTGTTGTTATTTCATGACTATACCTATGTGTTATTTTTGCACTGGGCACTTTTAGTTTAATTTATATTGTCATAACTGCATATAAATATACTAATAAAATTATTATGGAAAACGGTATTTCTGTAGCACTAAGACATTGTACAGCCTGTAACTGGATATATATCAAGCTGTAGGCTAGTCATTAAAGTGCTAGTCACACTATAGTGATACGATTTTTCAGCTAAAAACCTCCCAATGTGCACGTGCCACTTTTTTATCTAGTCATTTATATAGGGCTGGTTCCCACAAATATAATTGAATCTTCTAAGAGGTTATATAGTGCCATACAGCTGTTTCCTCCTTTTTCTTTGGAGATATGTTCCATCAGTATTTCTTTGAACTTCTTTGTCTTGTGTTTTTAGAGTTTGTTTTTGTTCAATAAAAATATCATGTTTTAATTTAATTGCTTATGCCTCTTTTTCTTCACCTTTTTACCATTTGGGTGTGGTTTTGGTATATATAGTATATTTGGAGGTGGCAAGTCCACTATTGGATTTTTGTTCATGTATAACACTAGGGAGAGTTGTCTATAGGCAACAATAATATTTCTTGGCAACGATTGTGGAATTAAATTCTGCAATTATTTAATAAAATCACAAATATTAAAGTAGCAATCCCAGCAAAGTTTTTATCCTCTTAATATATTGCATCATCATATTATCTGGCAATGTATACTTACAATTGCTCATTTTGCCTTTCTACCCAGGTAATTATTCTCTTTTATCTGCTCTATGTAGAAACAGGAAGTCTCTTTGTCCTGCATTTATTATTTCCCTCTTGAACTCCTGACCCAGCTGCTCTGCTCCTCTCCCCTGCCTGGGACTTTCACAGTGGTGACTCATGCAGGGAAAAGAGACTTCCTATTTCTACTTAGAGCTTAGAAGGATTCATCTAGTCAGTTTTTAATCATATGATGTCATAGACTTAATGGAAAAGAGGAGAATTATCTCTGCAGAAGGGCAAAATGAGCAATTGTAAGTACACAGTGCCATATAATATGATTGCAATATATTAAAAGGATAAACATTTTGATGGGAGGAGTGCTTCTTTAAATAAGGGACAGACACTAGACTTTTGGAACAATATGGCCTTAGCGCTTTATTAGCTTGTTAGATGGTTCTTTAATGGGTTATTCCCCATGTAGCAACTGTAACCACTAGGGTGTTGTAGGGTGGCATGTCCATGACATAGATGGAAACAGTTCATCAAAAGGAAACATTGAGCTTTTATTTTCAGCCAAAATTCAGCAAACAAAGCAACCGAAAACAACAAAGACTTTCCCGGCTAGGCGCTAACTAAGAAATCATACCTTATGCTATCAGAGATGTGTGGGGGCCTTGGCTTTCCAGCAACTCAGCGTTTAGCACATTTAACCGCTGTGGATATCCTCAGAAATACATCATATCAGTTCGAAGGCTATGTCTCTATGAAGCTTTTCCTTCAGACTTTTCTGTGTCTGTAATGAAATGGCCTCTCTCAGCTGAGCTGGCTAAGCCTCCAACAAAACCTGTACTGGAGTGGGAGTGGGAGTGATGAGTCCTGCTACCATATCCTATGCATCACTCCAATAAAAAAGGGCCTGGAACTACCATGAATAAAATGGGTCAACACCGAAGTTGCTGCACCAACCAGTACTTTAAATAAATATATTGCCCACCTTAGCTATCCAGGGGGGACATACACTCAGCCCAGTATCCTCCCAGTCGACTGCCTACACAAGTTATCACTCAACTTAAAGATAGGAGATAGCTTATTAATAGCTGGAGGTCAGGTTGATGTGATCCCCAGCAATCCCAATATCAAGGTTCTGGAACTCGAGTGCTGGGCTCTGCAGAGCTCCGTCCTGAATGGAGTAGAGGTCTGCATGCTAAACTTTTTTCATCCACCATTAAGTATAAAATTGCTGGAGCCAAGATTAAAGGGGTTGTCCGCAACTAGGACAACTTCTTCTTAAACTAAATGTTCGGCCCAGATAAAATAGATAAACCTACACTCACCTCCTGTGCCGGCTCCTTCCAGTGGTGTCGGCACTTGTGGCCCCGAGGCTGTGATGTGGTAAAATGACACGTGGTGCCCAGCTCCCAATCGGCGCTGGCGCCACTGTCCCCGCCTCCTGTTGAAATGAACGTGAAGAGGAAGTCTGCTTCCTTCAGGATGGGGCTCTGTAGAACCCAAACCTCTAGTGATCAGTGAGTTACATTGGGAATAACCCTTTAGACCACCAATCATTCACAATCATTGCCTGTAATGAGTCCTTTACCTGCATAATTTCTTTCAAAGTAACACATCTAACAAAGGCCCAATTGATTTTTGCTTTATTATTTATCCCTGGTTAATATTTGTCTGTCATTTTATCTTTTTATCCACTCCTACCCTTCACTACAAGGTGATGATCAGAAGCATGATATATCTCGTTAAAATAAAGGTGTCCTCACAGTAACCAATGCAAGTAAATTGTTATAGAACCTAAAATTATTCCTACAGAACAAATCCCTAAATAAGATTTGATTTCAAAGCCCATTAAAGAGACAAGTAAGGCTCCTTTTATATGGGCAGATAAATTGTCTGTATTGAACCCAATGGCTTATCATTTAGACTTACAAAAATGTTTGATATATGTTTCAATAATGACACTTCGCATTTCACGATACAATAAACTTTCTTTTCAATACTGTCTTCACATTCTCTGTTTCCAATGTGCCAAGGGAATTCTTCTCTTACATTGTGCACTGACTTAAGTTTAGGAGCCTTCTAGATCTCATCCAGGAGATAATAATCTTAATTTACAACATATTTGTAATTTCAAAAGAAAAATTGAAGCCTGTCACTCTGGAGAAGGAAAACATACCCCATATCTGTTGTCCCATGATACTATCCTGGTTTTAATCCAAAATATGTGTAGGAAAGTGGATCTCTTACTACTACTAGGACTGAATATTCCCAACATCACAGATACACACTTATTAACACTCCTGGTGACTAAATGACTTCTCTATAATTGAGGCTAAATAATCAGCTACATCTTTGTTTTACAAAGCAAAAAAGCAAAACAGTAAAGCAACAGTAACTATTGGACAAGTACAGTCATGGTCAAAATTAATAAGCAAAGCTATTAACACAATTAGTCTTAAAGTAATGGTATACACTACAGAGATCATGTTAGTGAATCCTACACAAGATACTCCTCTAATCTTTCTTAACTATCTAATAATCTGCAGCTATAAATCAGGCTTCTGGATCATATTGATAAAGCTATAGGCTTAATTGGAACAAATAATGGCTCAGAGAGTTCACCCAGAGAGCTTTGGTGAATGATTGCTACTCTGAATGGTCTCCAGTTATAAGTGATATACCCCAAAGTTCAGTGCTGGATCTGCAATTGTACAACTTATTTATTACTCATATTTAAGAAAGGATTAATAGTGTTGTTTCTATTTAACTAAAGAAGAGACACAAAACAGGCAAGGGGCATTGAGGATTTAAGAGGAAAGTGCAGATTTCTGAATTCTGACAGTGTGCAGTGTGCTCGCATTTAGGCTATGTGCCCACGTTGTGTTTTTTATGCCTTTCTGCCGCGTTTTTTTCCACAGCAGAAACGCTTAAAAAACGCATTCCCATGCAATCCTATGGGATTCCCCAGTTGCTGTGCCCATGCTGCAGATTATCCCGCTGCAGAATTGCATAGCGGTAAAATCCACAGCATGTTCATTATTTCTCCGGAATCGTAGCGATTCCGCAGCCATAGGATTGCATTGAAACACTCACTTTATGCATGTGGCTATGCCCACCATGCGTAAAGTGAGCGCTTCATATGCGGATGGTACCCAGGATCTGGAGGAGAGTAGACTCTCCTTCAGGCCCTGGGATCCATATTCATGTAAAAAAAAAAAGAATTAAAATAAAAAATAGGGATATACTTACCTTCTGATGGCCCCCGCAGTCCTCCCGCCTCTCAGCGGTGCATGCGGCGGCTTCCGTTCCCAGGGATGCATTGTGCGAATCACCTGAGATGACATCGCGGTCACGCGACCATGACGTCACAAACGTCACAAAAGTCCTTCACGCAAAGCATCCCTGGGAACTGAATGTACCGGGAGCGCAGCTGAGGAGATTTGGGGTTGTTGGAAGGTGAGAATAACCATATTTTTTATTTTTTTATTATTTTTAACATTAGATCTTTTTACTATTGATGCTGCCTAGGCATTTATGCACCGTGGGCAAACAGCCTTAGGCTTCTCTGGTGTTGCTGGCAACAATGTGTGGCATGAGATTGCAAATATTTGATTTTCATACTTCCAGCAACATTCGGACTTGTGGTGCTTGGCTTCACTAAATTCACCTGACCACATGTACACAAATCACATACTTCTGGTAACGTGACCATCCACTTTCACCAGCAGCACCAGGGAAGCCTGACAGCATGCAGCGCCCACAATGTAAGGACTCGGAAGTCTGCAGTCACTTAGCATGACTGCTGACTTTCACAGAATACCAGACAACCCATTTGTAACCATATGTATTGTTTAGTTCTTTTTATACTAGTAATTTAAATTTCTCAGATACATTTAGCTATGTATCTGGCATCAATTTATTAATTTCTAGTAATATTTTAGTGTAAATTTTCATTATTAAAATATAGTGTGCCTCAGTACATGTTTTCTACAGCAGTTTAAAAAATGAAAAGGTGAGCTCTGACAGCTTTGATAAATGTTTCTGTTCTTATCACACTAAGTGTCATCTGTAAATTAATTTTCAAGGAAGCATAAATCGCAAAGAAAGCACCGGATTCAGGTGTTGAGTTGATGTGTATGCATAGACCTTTTGTGCTGTATATGTAATGTTGCTAGGCTTCGCCTACTGTTTTTGTCAACAAGATGACAAATTTCATAATACACTAATCAGAAGTAGATTGCCTAAGAAATATTGTTAACACAGTACTTTCCAAAATATTTGCAATGAAACTCACAACCTGTTCTTTACGTAACACTGTGCCCACACACCAGAGGTGGGGAACCTTTTTTGCCGAGCGACATTTGGATAGATAGAACATTACTTACTGTCCATATTAAATTATCAACTTAAAAATCATCCAGCTATATTAGGTCAAAACATTTAATTAACTAACCCCTAATGTGATGGCTTGAACTGCATCTCTTTGGTAAGGAGTGTGATGTTAGGTGGTATTAATGAGATTGCTACTTACAACTGCTTTTCCACGTTTTTGCAATGGAAAGTTTTGAAAAGATTGGCTCGCATCCGTAAGTTATTCCTAACACAGATGCATATTTCAATGCTGGTCTCCTGAAAGCATGAAATTCATGTTTTTGTAAGTAACAATTATAGAACTCAAGCAGTGGGAGGTCTGCTGTATACATCACATAGAACACATTGAAACTCTGCTGTATATACATCTCATAGAATACACTGAGACTCTGCTTTATACAGTATATCACATAAGTTGTGCTGAACTTCTGTATGCAACACATAGGATATACTGAGACTGCTATATACAACACATCGAATACACAAAGACTGTTGTATTCACATCAAATAGGATACACAGATACTGTTGTATATATATCACAAAGGAAACACTGAAACTTTGCTTAATACATCACATTGGAGACACCGAGACTGCTATATGTACATCATATAGGAGACACTGTGACTGCTGTATACAGATAGAATACACTGAGACTGCTGTATACGTTACATACAATACAATTAGAATGCTGTATACACGTCACAAAGGCTACACTGAGTCTCTGCTTTGTACATAACAGAATATGCTGAGAATCTGCTGTATACATCACATAGGATACACTGAGACTGTTGAATATACATAACATAAGATACACTGAGACTGCTCTATGCTCATCACATAGTCTACGTTGATTATCCGCTTTATACATCACATAGGATAGACTGAGACACTTCTGTATAAATCACATGAGATACACTCAGACTGCTCTTTACATAACATAGGACACACTGAGACCACTGTTTCTACATCCCATAGGATATACTAGATACACTGAAACTGCTGTATATACATATACACCACATAAGATACACTTAGAATGCACGCATAAATGCTGTGTACATGTACATGTATTCTACAGAAAATTAAATAGCCGGTGGCCCAAGCACTGCGACCCACAGGGAATCTGACAAAAGTCTAGACCAAATGACATCAAGGGCTATAAGCGGCCAGAGGGGAGGAGGTTCTCCACCTCTGCTATGCCTTACACCTTTGTATTGTGAAAGTTTCATTTTCAGTAGTCAATAGTTCACTAGTTCAGTAGCAGAGGGCAATGCTAGTATAAAACATTTGAGGCTCCAGTTCTGAACTTCTTGTCCAGAGCCCCAGATCTCAGGCGACCATCACATTCAGCTTTGTCAGCGTCAATATGACGCTGATACAGTTCAATTCCATAGTATAGGGCAAGGAGCCACCGCCTTCCTGCCCTATCACTTTCTATGTTGTAAGCTGTAGACTGCTGTAGGCATGCAGTTTACTAGATGACAGTGCACACACACAGGCAGTTCGGTGACGTACTGCATTACGCTGCCTCTGCAGGCAGTAGAAATAAAAAAGGTGATGAGAATCAGGATTAAGTGTGAATAATCTTTATTTTTTATATTATCAGGTTATGGCGACCTCTCCTACTATATATAAGGAGCTGGGAATATAATACAATATATAGGGGAGCTGTGTTGACATCATACTATATTTAGGGTGCTGTGGGGCCATTATACTGTATATGGTTGTCTGTGGGGACATCATAGTGTATATATAAGGGAACTGTGGTGACATATGGTACAGTCTATAGGGGAGTTGTGAGGACATCATACTATATATGGGAGCTATAGGGTCCATCATATTATATAGGGAGCCCTGAGGCATCATACTATATATACAGTGCCTTGCAAAAGTATGTGGCTCCCTGGAACATTTCAACCTTTTCCCACATATCATGCTTCAAACATAAAGATACCAAATGTAAATTTTTGGTGAAGAATCAACAACAAGTGGAACACAATTGTGAAGTTGAACGAAATTTATTGGTTATTTTAAATGTTTGTGGAAATTCAAAAACTGAAAAGTGGGGCGTGCAATATTATTTGGCCCCTTTAACTTAATACTTTGCTGCAACACCTTTTCTCAAGTTTTCAGCTGCAAGTCGCTTGGGATATGTCTCTATCAGTTTTGTACATCGAGAGACTGAAATTCTCGCCCATTCCTCCTTGGCAAAGAGCTCGAGCTCAGTGAGGTTTGATGGAGATCGTTTGTGAACAGCAGTTTTCAGCTCTTTCCACAGATTCTCGATTGGATTGAGGTCTGGACTGTGACTTGGCCATTCTAACACCTGGATACGTTTATTTGTGAACCATTCCATTGTAGATTTTGCTTTATGTTTGGGATCATTGTCTTGTTGGAAGACAAATCTCCATCCCAGTCTCAGGTATTTTGGAGACTCCAACAGGTTTTCTTCAAGAATGGTCCTGTATTTGGCTCCATCCATCTTCCCATCAATTTTAACCATCTTCCCTGTCCCTGCTGAAGAAAAGCATGCCCAAACCATGATGCTGTCACCACCATGTTTGACAGTGGGGATTGTGTGTTCAGGGTGACGAGCTGTGTTGCCTTTACGCCAAACATATTGTTTGGCATTGTTGCCAAAATGTTCGATTTTTGGTTTCACCTGACCAGAGCACCTTCTTCCACATGTTTCTTGTGTCTCCCAGGTGGCTTGAAGTCCCTGTATAGCATAGCCGTGTAATGAGAGGTGGAAATAAAGAGAGGTGGCACCAGGCACAAGTGTTGTCTTTATTTCCACCTCTCATTACACGGCTATGCTATACAGGGACTTCATCTTGGAAACTTCTTTAACAGCGTCAGGTTGTATGGGGTGCTACACTGCTTGATATCTGAGCTTTAGGGGGATCTTTTATATGGATAATCTTTATCTCCTTAACCCTTTAACCCCCAATTTTTTGGTCCCTCCATATTTAGTCCTGCTGTGTTCGAGCATTTTGTTATCTGTGTGGCATTTAGAGTCAACTATGGATGAATAACAATATGTGTTTGATTTGTGTATATTGAGGGTGGCAACGTGGTATGACCTTATTACAGGTCTTGGTTTCTATTCTTTGTGGTGTTTCGCAATTTTAAATGGTTTTAAATGTCTTTTTGCAGTGTTTAAGTGTGTTGAAATAAACCTTTATTATTGATAATCCTTGTGGTGATCCCTTTAATATGCATGCTACCTCTTTTTTCTTTCATTTTGTATGCCACTTTTCGGTTTTTGAATTTCCAAAAAAAATTTAAAGAACCAATAAATTTAGTTCAACTTCACAATTGTGTTCCACTTGTTGTTGATTCTTCACCAAAAATTTACATTTGGTATCTTTATGTTTGAAGCATTATATGTGGGAAAAGGTTGAAATGTTCCAGGGAGCCGAATACTTTCGCAAGGCACTGTATCATATATAGAGGGCTGTGGGTACATCATACCTTATATAGTGAAGCTGTTATACAGTGTATAGAAAGCTGTATGGATATCATGTGTAGGTACATCATAGTATATTTAAGTGGTTGTGAGGACATCATACTACGCATATGGGGATGTGGGGGCATCAATCTATTTATAGGAGGTGTGGGTGCCATCATACTATATAAAGAAGGCTGTAGGGACATCATACAATATATAGGAAAATGTGTGGACCTCGTACTATATATAAGGGTCAATGGCGCCACCATACTGTATATAGAGAGCTGCAAGGGCCATCATCCTCTATATAGGGACTATGGGAACATGATAGTGTACATAGGGGGCTGTGATGGACATATTGTATAGGGGGCTGTGATGCATCATACTTTATATAGAAGGGTTGTGGGGACATCATCGTCTATATAGGGGGCTGCTGGATCCTCATCATATTGTATATAAGATTCCCCTGAGGGCCTCATAATGTATATAGGAAGTTGTCGGGGGAATCATATTGTATTTATTGGGCTCTGAGGACCTCAAAATGTATGTAGGGAGAAAATCATACTGTACATAGGGAGCTATGGGGAATCAAAATGTATACAAAAGCTGTGGGGGACCATCATACTGTATTTAGAGACAGTTGGGGACTATCGCACTTTGTATAGAGTGTTGTGGGGTTTTCATAATGTACATGGGGCTGTGGCAACTTCATACTGTATATAGGGGTTGTGGGAGCTCATAATGTGTATAGGGGATGTAGGTCCATCATATTGTACACTGACGAGCAAAAGGGTAACAATGTTTTGAACTTTTAACTTTCATAACTCATCATCCACACCTGCTTCGAACGTGAGATTACATCATGTTATAGACCATCATCTTGGCTATCTCATGCATACATTTGACTGGCAACTATTTAGCATATGATTAGTTATGCAGATTCTTGTCATGTCCCTGCATTGCTGCTGTTTTGCTCTTAAAAATCCCTCTTAAAAAGTTAAATTTTTTTTATTTTGTAAATCCACCTTTGGCTTTCACCACTGCCTGAAATCTTCTGGGCATACTCTCAATTCTCAATCAGATTCAAATATGTCTCCACTCGAAATCTGATTCAAGGTCTCTTCTACACATTCCCAAAGTTGGGGCATACTGGTCGACTCACTTGGGTATGTATTGTAGGCGTCTGTACTCACTCGGCTGTGGTTCAGGTAGGCAGAGGAAGCGGTATTGTTGAAATATCCAGGCAAGTTTATTAAAAACTGCATAAACCGCTCTGGATAACCAAAACAAACGAACAGCCTTTTCCGGCACAAAAACAAACAGAAAAATAATCAGTCCATACAGTATTGTGGGCCGCCTGCTCAAGTCGGTGTCTTTGGCACACACACACTGAAAGTCTCCAAACCTCCAGCCCCAGACACTGAATGAGCCATTTGGCCTCCATTTTATTAGCCAAACCACATCCCTGGGGTTGGGATATGTAAGCGGTCACTCCCACTCAATCTCTTATGACCGCTCGTAAAACCCGGCCCTTGAATGGCCAAATAACTCTCAGCAGTATACGTGCTGGAGCATACTTCTGAGCTCACATCACCGCAGCTAATAGCGGCAATGATACATTTCTCTCCTCAAGGACTCGTCCGGTGACCATCTTACAGTATACAGTTATTTCTTCAACTCTACTCACAAGTGTTTGATTGGGTTGAGGTCTGGAGACTGTGGGGGCCAATCCAGCACCTCTACTTCATTCTCGTTGAATAATTTCTTCACCAATCTGGACGTATGCTGTGGGACGTTGTCCTGCTGAAACACTATGTTGTCGTTTTCATACCCATAGTACTCGAGTGTACGAAGTAACTCGTCTTGAAGGATACTCACATATAGCTCAGCTTTGATCCCGATCAAGTATCCACCGCCTTTGGCTGTGAAACAACCCCATATCATCAGGCTTCCTCCACTGAACTTAACAGTTCCTTCAATTTCTCGAACTGTTATCCCCTTGTTCCCTTGTTTGTTTCAGACACATTTTCACCCATCAGAACCTATTCTATTGACTGTCATCTCATCACTCCAGATCACCAGTTTCCAATCTTCTAATGTCCACTTTTCTGCAAACATTAGCAGACGCTTCTTATGACGTTATTGAAGTCAGCCTTTATCACTATTTATCAAGCCACCATTCCAGGCTTGTGTAACATGCGTTGCACATTACTTGCATGGATAGCTGCAATCTCACTATTACTAAGCATACGAGCCACCTGCACTACCATCTTTGTCGCGCCAGAACTGATTGACCTTGTGTTGAGTCAACTTGTTGACTCCAACATTTTGACTGGACGTCCCCTTCTTGGCTTTTTAATGGATGAATGGGCTTCATTTCGTATTCTTCCAACTGATATGACACTCACATGATGCAGTTTGTCAGGTTTCTTGGCCAAGAGACCTTCTTCATGGCTGCTCCTCATTTCAAACCAGTGACTTTTTGCTTGGAAATCAACCTAATAAGACACCGAGCTATTAGGCAATGTGAGAATAGGCTTCATTTTGTAGTAAACAGGAAGAAAATGATATTTCCACCACCAGAAGCAACACAGTATCAATGCTGTAACATGACAAGGATCTGCATAAGTAATCATATGCTAATTGGTTGCAAGTCAAATTTATGTATCAGATAACCAAAATGATTGTCTATAAAATTATGATAGTGTGGCGCCCCTAGGGGTATTTGCCACAAAAATAGTTATTGACACCAAATACAAATATTAAAATAGCAAGACTGCACTACCATCTCCGACCAGAAGGGGGAGCTCCAGAGACTCCCCTTGATCTATTCTGGTCTGAGAAAAGGACTGGCAGTTGGGTTGAGGAGCTGAAAGTGAGAGGTCATATAACTGAACTCCTAACAGCCCTATGACGGATTATAGGCCTGTAATACCCATAGTAGGAAAAGAGGAATAGAGAAAAAGGACATTGTGAGAACCAGGTAGCAATAACCTCTACCCAGAATAGGTGCAGAGACGGATACCGGATCCGTGGCTATATTTATTAGATATAATACAGCAACCGGAAGGTACTTCTTGGTAGTAGTACCTGTAAAAGATCTGACTGCAAAAACAGCAGCGAAAGCATTCCAAACGTACTTTTGTAGACCCCATGGATATCCGGAACAGGTTCTCACTGACCAGGGTACAGCCTTTGAATCAGAGATCTTCAGAGAATTCTGTAATATGTATGGTTGCAAAAAGATCCGGACGACGGCCTATCATCCGCAAACAAACGGCTTATGTGAGAAGATGAACCATATTTTGATAGACCTACTAAAGACTTTACCTGAAACGGAAAGGAATCAATGGCCAGAGAAGTTGCCTGACTTGGTGGATCTGTATAATCATGTCCCGGTGAGCTCTACCAACTGCACCCCAGCTTATCTTATGCGTGCAAGACCCGGCCAGTTGCCAATCGATCTAGAAATGGGAATTCTGAAACCAGACGCAGAAGTTCAAGACTCCAATTGGGATGTTGTACGGCAAAAGCTGTATCGCCAAGTGCAAGAGAGTGTGGAAAGAAGCCTCCAGCAAACCAGAGAAAGACAAGAGCGAACTTTCAACCAGAATGCTCTAGCAACTCCATTAAGACCGGGTGACCAAGTACTCAAGAGGAATCGTCGAACCAATAAACTGGATCATCAATGGGAAGCCGTACCCTACACAGTTTTACCGACAAGAATGGATAATCCTAAAATGTGTCTCATTAGCAAAAACGGAGGTTTAACATTTGTACTAGTGTCAAGAGACAATCTTAAATTATGTCCGGAAACGTTGAAAGAGCCAGAAGTTGTCCAGCCAGAATCAGAAGTTATTCAACCTATACAGGTTCAACCAGTAAAGGAAAAAGTTAGGAAATGTATCACACCTGTATAGGAGACTTTCCCAAAACCCTACTAACATACCATGGTGCAGTAGTGGTTCCCATGGTGGCCTTTTATCCAACACCGAATCCAATATTAGAAGTCCCAAGACAGGAAGAGGCTGACCCCGTACTACAAGAGGTTCCAGGTCAGGAAGAACAGATTCCTGATCAGAGTGATCCCATTCACGGTGGACTTGCCAACCCCATAGTGGTGGAATTATCTTTAGCAGAGAGGGCAGATACTATATCCGCAGTAGACAGTAGTACACCACATAAAGAGACACCGCTATTACGTAGATCCCAGCGTAGTACCCAGGGTCAATTACCGGCCAGGTATGCGGATTACCAACTATGAGACTATAGTCATTGTTATCGTTCCGTAACGTTTAAGCCCAGTACCTACAGAGACTTACCTGTATGAACTTCTTGCATATTTTTGAACTTTTATCAGCCCGGAAACACTAAATCAAAGCTCCGGAAAGACAGCTTTGTGAACTTTGCTTCCTAGTACCTTCAAGGATAAAACTGTATTAATGGACGCTATTTGAAGTGACTTTTTACAGAATTCCATTTTTTTTGTTTCTTTGAGTGGTTTTTGTAACTTTTCATTTTTAAGACTCTGTACATATCAATTGTTATTTCAAAATGTTATCGTCCCACAGTCCCGGAGTACTGTTCTTAACTAAGGGGGAATGTGACGCCCCTAGGGGTATTTGCCACAAAAATAGTTATTGACACCAAATACAAATATTAAAATAGCAAGACTGCACTACCATCTCCAGCCAGAAGGGGGAGCTCCAGAGACTCCCCTTGATCTATTCTGGTCTGAGAAAAGGACTGGCAGTTGGGTTGAGGAGCTGAAAGTGAGAGGTCATATAACTGAACTCCTAACAGCCCTATGACGGATTATAGGCCTGTAATACCCATAGTAGGAAAAGAGGAATAGAGAAAAAGGACATTGTGAGAACCAGGTAGCAATAACCTCTACCCAGAATAGGCGCAGAGACGGATACCGGATCCGTGGCTATATTCATTAGATATAATACAGCAACCGGAAGGAAGTGAGGTGATATCAGCTTCACCAGGGTAAGACGCAGCAACAGACACAGAGTTCAGCGGTACTCCCAGAGGGGGTAAGCCGACAAGAAAAGGACTCGGGTTGTCTGTCGAACCAGAGCACAGAAGAGACAGATTGGGTCGGCAGCCAGTTTACATACAGCAGCAGGGCCATACAGAAACTGCGCATAATAAGAGGTGGAAATCCTGACAGGATCAAGGTAATTCAGAGTTCTTAAACAGACTCCGGTGACAGTATTGGTTGCAAATCCCTTTTTGTTAAAGTAAACTGGTTAAACGTTTCAGCGCCTCAGTCTTTCATTTGGACAATAGCCATCGATCCAGGATCGGGGGTCATCACAGCCGAGAAGACCTGCTGCTGATCAAGTAAGTGTCTGTTCCTTCATGATATCCCTTACACTGTGCATCGCCTGAGGCCACAGCACCGGGTCAAGCCACTAGTGACATCCCCCTCAAGAGACGGACCTCATTGATCTGGTGCTGGGTACCTCGGTCTCACGCGTGTCACAACAGTCTCTCATTCGAAGCAGTAGTGGATGTTGAGATATGGAGCCTGAAAGACAAACATTCAAAACATTGTTACCCTTTTGCTCGTCAGTGTATATTGTCATCTTTGGGGGCATAAAACTTCATGGGGGCTGTGGGGTCATCATACTGTACATAGGAAGATACGGGGGCATTCAGAAGATATTATTTTTTTAAATGGGGTCATTATTAATTTTGATTGAGTTACATAGGAGCATTATTACCTATTTGAGGGGCATGGTTACTTTAAGGGGACCCTCAAGGGTATTTATTGCTTGAACTGAGCACTTGGGGCATTACAACCATAAAATGAGCATACTGGGCCTTATTGCTTTCTAGGTAGCAAAGTGGTGACATTAAAATTTTCCATGGGACACTATTATTTTTAGAGGCACCCTCTATCAGACACACTGATAGTGTAGCATTTGTGGGGAGGGGATAATCCCAGTAATTACACAATTTGTGAAGTATTGGGGTCCTTGTTTCATAATATAGGTGCACAAAGAATGGGGAGTTTTTGTAGGTTGGAAATAACTGGGGACAGTGCTGGAAATGTGAGAAATCAGTTGTTCTTTCATATTACAGCAGATGAGTAGTAGCTAGAAGAAATGATCATGTGAGTCTGGAACAGATGAAAAAGACGAGTAAAGTGAACAACCCCATTTAGAAAGAATGTCACTTGTAACTTGTAAGTCATTATATTATATATGCCTAAACTGTAATCACTTATTTGTTCTGCTGGCCTGGAATCTACCACTACATGGTCACTGCCTGGTAGCAATATTGGTATTCTTTACAGTGTGTTTTGCTTGTTTTTTTTTTTTTAAATATAGTTTAATGTATTCCTCTCATTATATAGTGGAAGATGAATCGGTGGTATCATTGGTCTTTGCATAGTGTGCTTTGTCATGTAAAAGTAACGGGTATTGTGGTAGATCGCTCACTCAGATGTACACTGAGGTGGACACAGAAACACTGTCTCTTAAGATCTTCACTTGTTTATTATATATGCAGCATAAACCATGCTGAAGTAAAAAATAAACACGGCCCTCTGGGAAAAACAGGAAAACAAAACAAAGTGATAGCGGAAAGCACAGTCCTTGTGGTAGCGGGGATTCACCCACTCAGGGTTAGCAAAACACACGGTTCAGGTTATCACAAACACAAACGCTTCTCTATAGTTAGCCTGTCTAGACACACTGAACACTAAATACCTCAGGAGGCTGACTAGCTAAAACCCCAGACTACACCCTCGGGTGCAGATAAGGTGGACAACTTCCCACTCACTGTATGGTTGCCCACAAAAGCACAGCCCTTAAAATGGCAGATTAACCGCTCTCAACACATAGTGTGATGGGGCAAACTTCTGGGTTTCAAATCACTGAAGCTAATAGCCTCAGTAAAACATATCTCCCCTCCAGCACTTTGCTAGTGACTTTGTCACGGTATATTTTTAATTTTATGTATTCACCACAGAGTAGTAATGGTATCAGACAATGTGTAGTAGAATTATTTTAATCTATTTAGTAATTTTGGTAATATTAGTCTTTGTATGGTAAGTTTTTGAGTTAGCAGCAACAATAGTGTACAATATATATATTTATGCATAGATCCCCTTTAAGTGGTGGTTGTAATGAGTCAATGGGGAGACATGTACTTTAAGGCTTGGCCCCTTCATCTTTTAGGCCTCTAGCAACACCCCTGTTCAGTAGTAATACATGAAAACACTAGGTTGCGTATACATGCAACTTTTATGATGTTTTCAACTATCATACCACAACTATGTAAATATGAAAGCATGGAATTACAAATTGCTTCCATGTGCAGGTTGAACAAAATTTGCTAATGATGTTGTAACTCTCCAATAAATTCAAAATCACAAGTTTTGGCTAATAATTACTGTTGATCAGATGAGCACAATATACAGTATTACTGTAAGATCATTTATCAATATGTGGTCAACTTTTGGACAATAAAGTTCTCAATCAAAATTTTTGAAAATATTGACTTGTATTGCTTAAAAGGTCTGTACACTACTCGAACAACCCCTTCACAATCACTATATTTGAACCGTGTAAAATAATAGCCTATACTCAGCTCTGGTGCTGGTTTCTGGGGGCTCACATGGCATAGTTACATAGTTACATAGGTTGAAAAAAGATCTAGGTCCATCAAGTTCAAGCTTTCTCCACTAATTGTGCACATGACATTGCTATGTCACACGAGTCCTGCAGCCAATTGACGGCCGCTTTTATTCTTACTTGCTTCGGACAAATAAAATATTCCAGGAATAAGATATCGTATCGAAGATAACAAGGTATTGTTTTATTGAACTTTCTATGACCTACATGTCAATATAGACGGCTTTGGAGGTTGATTCTACTGACAGATGCCCTTTAAAGATTTGGCCACGGACCAATTCCAGAGGTGAAAATAGTCTGGCTCTACCCTTGGCCAACTTCTTCCAATGCCACTGCAGGTGATTGACAGGTCTCTCACTATGGAGAAAAAACATACCTGGCTATAATAGTGTGGGCAGTCTCTGATTCATGGTTTTAGGCAATATGAATCAAATGACAGGTTCACTTTACAGAGCAAGTTTTCCCTACATGTTGTGATGTAAAGAAGCAGATACAGTACTTCTTCAGTGTGTACTGTATTTATATAATATCCAGAAGTGTTCGAATTGTCCTATCAGGTTTATTTTGGCTCTGACATAGGGAGCTGACTCTTTCCAGCAGATCAGACAGATCATGCAATGCAAAGCCTTGTGGCATTCTGGGTGTGCCTCTGTGCTTATGAGCATAATGAAACTATTGTTAACAATCTCCCATCTGTGAAGATAAAGCACTTCTGAATACACAGTAGGAGTACATTTGTCTGGACTGTTACAAAGGCTTCCACTGGTTGCTTGACACTTTGTGATATGTAGTCAAAGGTTGAAAACATGTTTCTTCTCACCAGTTGTCATCTAATAAAATTCTATTATGCTGAAACCAAAAATTTTGTTTTGCAAAAAAATCTCCTAAATGTTTTTTTGCTTATATGTAGTAGAAAATCTTCACCTTCTCATACTCATCAGTGTTTGTGTAAGGATATGGACATGCCGTCCATATTTCCTTCTGAAGAAACAAGTTTACTGTTATGTGGTGTAATGTGAAATGTAATATATAATGTCTTGTGATGAGATATAATGTGGACTGTGATGTGCATTAGTAATATGTGTAGTTTGACCATAGGGATAATTAGATTTCCTGTTTGGGACTAGCCGAGAGTAGGATAGGCTGAATTAAAGGGAAAGTGACAATTTCCTGTCAGATAGGGCCAGAAGTGCATAGTGAGTGGACCAAAAGGTTTGAGATGAGCAGTGACGCATTCTGGGGTCACCTTAAGTGAGAGGTGACCAAAGAAAAGGGATATCGATATCCGGTCTTAAAGGGAACCTGTCACCTGAATTTGGCGGGACCAGTTTTGGATCATATGGGCTGGGTTTTCAGGTGTTTGATTCACCCTTTCCTTACCCGCTGGCCGCAATATTGGATTGAAGTTCATGCTGTGTCCTCCGTAGTACACACCTGCACAAGGCAATATTGCCTTGCGCAGGTGTGTACTCCGGAGGACAGGAAATGAACTTCAATCCAATATTGCGGCCAGCATGCAGCCAGCGGGTAATGAAAGGGTGAATCAAACACCCAAAAACCCCGCCCATATGACCCAAAACTGGTCCCGCCAAATTCAGGTGACAGGTTCCCTTTAAGTGACTAAGAGACAGAGTGACCTTCCGGAAATGGGTCCTAGTAGAGGACGCCTAGCCATCAGACTCTGAGTTTTTCACATTGGATGGTAATAGAACTTAAACACGACTGAGTACGCGGGGCAAGCAAAGTGTCCTGGTTGGGAGTTCCACTGTATCAGAATTACTGCCCATACTGGCTCTTTAAAGGGAAAAGAGTATGCAGAGCAAGTAGATGACACTTGTTAATCAGGACTGTAGTACTGAAGCTGTGTTGTGGTAAAGTAGTGAGAAACAGTGGCCATAGAGGACACTATAGACTACAACAGAATTAAACTGTGTGGAAAATGCTTTCAATTGTAAAGGAATTGTTCATAAGACTGTGTACCCGCTATCTCGTGTATATACCCTTATCAATTTGCCATTCATTAAAAAGTTTATTTTTGAATGGTGGTCTCCCTCATTGAAATGTGAAACATCTGGTCCTGGAAAACCTGCAACAATGGTTACATTTGCGTTACATTTGGAAATCAAAGAAGACATCAAATCCTGTCATTTTCTATGGTGATTGATTTTTCTGTCCCTTTTCTGGAGTAACAATTAACGTGTTTAATTTTTTCACCCTGACCCTTAGGGTACCATCTCACAGTGGCACTTTGGTCACTACGACGGCACGATCTGTAACGTTCCAGCGATATACATACGATATCACTGTGTCTGACACGCTACTGCGATCAGGGACCCCGCTGAGAATCGTACGTCGTAGCAGATCGTTTGAAACTTTCTTTCGTCGCTGGATCACCCGCTGTCATCGCTGGATCGGTGTGTGTGACACCGATCCAGCGATGTGTTCGCTTGTAACCAGGGTAAACATCGGGTTACTAAGCGCAGGGCCGCGCTTAGTAACCCGATGTTTACCCTGGTTACCATTGTAAATGTAAAAAAAAACACTACATACTCACCTTCTGATGTCTGTCACGTCCCTCGCCGTCAGCTTCCCGCACTGACTGTGAGCGCCGGCCGTAAAGTAAAAGCAGAGCACAGCGGTGACATCACCGCTGTGCTGTGCTTTACGGCCGGCACTGACACAGTCAGTGCGGGAAGCTGACAGCGAGGGACGTGACAGTCACCGGAATGTGAGTATGTAGTGTTTTTGTTTTTTTTACATTTACAATGGTAACCAGGGTAAACATCGGGTTACTAAGCGCGGCCCTGCGCTTAGTAACCCGATGTTTACCCTGGTTACCCGGGGACTTCGGCATCGTTGGTCGCTGGAGAGCTGTCTGTGTGACAGCTCTCCAGCGACCACACAACGACTTACCAACAATCACGGCCAGGTCGTATCGCTGGTCGTGATCGTTGGTAAATCGTTTAGTGTAACGGTACCCTAATATTGCCTTCCTTTGAGCCCTGAGGTTTTTTTTTACCAATTCCCTCTGCATGTACTTAGCTTGCTTCTTGTAGTGATCTAAACAAAAGTTTAGCATCTCATATGCAAAACAGGTATTCAGTTTACAGTTATCTAGGTTACTAGATGGAAGCCCCATGCTTTCGCGATAATGTCACGATGGGGGCAGGCTTTGCAGCATTGAGAATCTCTCCCTCCCATGTGCTCACCCACCTATCCACTCTCTCTTTCCACATGTGCTGACTTCTCCCATCTGTGCTCTCTTCTTTGACCTGTCTACCCCATGTGCTATCCCCATTGTCTGCTGTCTTTTTAGGAGGAACCATGTTGGCATTGATATTTGCTTTTTAAAGGGGTTTTCCCAAGAACGAAAGTTCATTTTAAAAATTGTCTGTGTCTGACCGTGTACAGAACATACCACAGCTCCTGGGCAGGGGAGGAAGCAAAAAACAATACTGACATTACAGCAGGAGATCGCAGAGGAAATATTTTGTGAGATAAAATATTATTTAAAAACAGTCAGTGAAAATATTTTACCTGACAAAATGAATCCTCTATGATCCCCTGCTGTAATGTCAGTACTGTCTTTTGCTTCCTCCCCTGCCAAGGAGATGTGATATGCTCCGTACACGGTCAGACACAGACAATTCTTAAAACAAACTTTTGTTTGTGGGAAAACCCCTTTAATGTGACCGGCTTCCTCTGCCTGAAGACACTTCATGCATCTGCCGCCAGGATCAGCTGAATGATTCACTGCACCTGTGCAGAATTCGCGCAGGCGCAGTAAATCAGACCGCCACCATCTTTGTGCAGACAGATAGCGGCGGTCACATTAAAACTGGGCATGCGTTCCTCCTGTACAAAGATGGCGGCGGTCAGTGAATCATTCGACTGATCCCGGAAGCGGCGTGTTCGCGACGGTGTTCCGCTGGTGGTAATGAGCAAGAGGCTGCGTACGCGTATACTGTGTGTGTGTGGCGTACGGCGTATAAAGTATGTGTGTGGTGCGTATGGCATATACAGAGTGTCTGTGTGGTGCATACGTCATATACAGTGTGCGTTTGTGTGTGTGGTGCATACGGCGTATACAGTGTGTATGTGTGGTGTGACGGTGTTCAGCTGGTGGTACCGCGCAAGAGGCTGGTACCACCAGCAGTTTCCATATTGAGACACCCATCACTTGGGTGTCCCAATATGGTGGTCGGTGAACTTCCACCGCTTGGAATTCTGGAATCCGGACACATCAAAACATTGCAAGGTAAGTATATATTAAGATAAGGCTCCTTTTAACCCCTTTCTGACATCGGACGGGATAGTACGTCCGAGGTCAGATCCCCCGCTTTGATGCAGGGCTCTGGCGGTGAGCCCGCATCAAAGCCGGGACATGTCAGCTGTTTTGAACAGCTGACATGTGCCCGCAATAGCGGAGGGTGAATCGCGATTTTATTAACTAGTTAAATCCCGCTGTCAAACACTGACATTGGCATTTAGCCGACGCTTCTGGCCATTCGGCTGGAAATAATTGCATTGCCGACCCCGGTCATATGATCGGGGGTCAGCGATGCATCAGAATGGTAACCATAGAGGTCCTTGAGACCTCTATGGTTACTGGTCCCGGCTAGCTGTGAGCGCCACCCTGTGGTCGGTGCTCATAGCAAGCCTGTTATTAAGCTACATAGCAGCGATCTGATGATCGCTGCTATGGAGCAGAGCCGATCGAGTTGTGTCAGCTTCTAGCCTCCCATGGAGGCTATTGAAGCATTGCAAAAGTTAAAAAAAAAGTTACAAAAAATGTGAAAAAAATATAAAAGTTTAAATCACTCCCCTTTTGCCCCATTCAAAATAAATCAATTAAAAAAATATCAAACCTACACATATTTGGTATCGCCACGTTCAGAATCACCCGATCTATCCATAAAATGGCAGGTCAGTTTTAGCATTTAGTGAACCTAGTAAAAAACCCAAACAAAAAACAAGTGTGGGATTGCACTTTTTTTGCAATTTCACCGCACCTGGAATTTTTTTCCCGCTTTCTAGTACACGACATGCTAAAATCAATAATGTCTTTCAAAAGTACAACTTGTCCCGCAAAAAATAATCCCTCACATGGCCATATTGACGGAAAAATAAAAAAGTTATGGCTCTGGAATGGAGGGGAACGAAAAACGAACATGGAAAAACGGAAAATCCCAAGGTCATGAAGGGGTTAAAGTGAACCTCACAGCTGATACATGCTACCTGATCTACAGGCAGCATGTATCAGAAACTGGCTGTATGATCTCAACCAAGTATTTTAATTTCTGTAATTCTACAGAGTTTCGGAAGAAAATATACTTTTAAGACCCTTTACGCTCACGTAGGTAGAGATCTGTCTTTTCAGGGCAGCGAGCAGGGAGAAGCCTCTGGAGCCCTCCTGTCCAACTGGTCTCCAGCAGCTTTTAAAGTGGATCAGGCAGTATGTATCAGCTGTCATGTTTAAAGTAAAGTTCTTCATAGAAAATAGTTTAGAGGTTTCCGTAAGTAGCATACAAGTTTTAATAACATCTACTTTACTAGAAGAATATGCATACACCAATGCAAGGGAATTATATTTTTTAGAATGTGAACATTTTCTTGAAAATAATGTTTTACATTGTGAACAACTTTCATAGATAAAATCTAATATAAAAACAAAATGAACAAAAACCCTGCAGTAAATAAATAAATAGCAATAGTGCATAAAAATAATACAGGGATACTTGGTTAACATAATTTGGATAAAAAAAGCATAATGGCTTTATGAAAAGATATGGGAAGGTATTTGTTGGAATGACCCAATACTGAGGTTTTATGTTCATTACAGAAGTAGATAGATAGATATAGATACGTAGATAACGTGAGAGAGAAGGCATAAATACAAGGAAGAAATTTGGGTATCTAGGCAATGTAATGCAAGTAATCACTGTACAGGAAAATAATGTTTTTGTCTTGTTTTTTAAAATACCAGTTTCAATCTTACAAGCCAGCTGGATCTCAACAAACTAGTTATTGTTTATGTATGAGTTACCTTAGTTTCTAAGAAATAAATTAAAGGCTTTCAAGTTTCATTTGTATGAATGTTGTTTTTGGCTCTGTTACTACCAGCTCATGCAAAATTATTCTGTTATTCACTCAGAACCTAAATAATACAATGTAATAATAATGTAGTTATTATATAGCAACATCAACTAAAAAACAGTCTTGAGCATTGTGGACTAGTATGTTCCACTTTCCAACATATGACGTACTATTCCATCATGCAGGACTGCCACCAGGAATTTCAGGACAAAATTTTTTGGGCCCCCTTGAGACTCCGCCAAGGCTCCACCCCAGTTCTGCCACCACCCCGCAAACCTTCCACAGTCCCACTACCCACTCTAGAAAACACTTCACTTCTGCACCTTGTCCTCACCAAACACACATTAACAGTTCCCATTGAACCCACTATCACATACATAGCCATAAGCTGTTGTTTCAACCAAACGTTTTTTTTAAGCCTGCCACCACAATAAGTTAGACTCTTTTGGCCATTCCCTACTCTACTGTAAACTATTAAAAATATACCGAAAAAGAGTATTGGATAGTTTAAGAAATATTTAATTATTTTTCTTTAAGGGAATGTGTCACATACATTTTTTTAAAATACCATAGATATAATACCATATACAAGGAACAAATACCATCACACCATTGCCAGACTTCATATTACCACCACATAGTGACCAAATAATATCGCATATAAGGGATAAATACCACCACACAATGACCAGACTGCATATTACCACCACATAGTGCCCGACTACTACAATACCGATCATTAATAAAAAACCCACAATGCTAATATTACCATAAGTGCCATTATACACAAGAGCTCTGAACATAGTATATAGTAGTTGCCAGGCAACCCCCACATGTAATCAAGCTGGCTAATAGCTGTAAATCATTTAGCTGCCGCGATGAAAACTTAATCTTCGAACACTAACAAATACTCAGAGGTCACCCGAGCATGCTCGGGGAAAACCCGAGTAACGAGTATATTCGCTCATCACTAGTTAGCACTGGGCAGCCTGCCACAGGGCATTACTAATAGTCTATGATTCAGATGCTTTGCATACTCTGCGTGAACACTGCTGCAGATTATTTATTTGCACTGCTGTAACAAGAAGCCAATCCCTGACTGTAGACTGGCTGTCTCATTTGGTATTACCGCACCTGTGCAGTCGCCATCTTTACTTGGGCCCGCTGCACCATGATAGTGCATTTGATTTGAGGCCTGGACAGAAAAGCACCTTTGCCTGTTTTTTCTGTGGTGGTTTCTCTAGAATAGTGGAGGTTTTTTCCTATATATATATATATATATATATATATATATATATATATAGAGAGAGAGAGAAAAATATAATATACACAAGCTCTGTATATACATAGCTCTGTATATTGTGTTAGTTTACAGGTAATACAGTGATCACCAGTGACATTATACACAGGAGCTCTGTATATAGTGTACATGTAATAGAGAAGTCACCAGTGACTTTATATACAGGAGCACTGTATGTAGTGTCAGTGTACAAGTAATACAGTGATCACCAGTGACATTATACACAGGAGCTCTGTATATAATATATAGTGTACAGTGCTAGTTTACAGGTAACAAAGTGACTCAACAGTGATGTCTCTAGTTGACAATTTTCATCTTCATTTTACTTCTTTATCTAGCGTAGACTGCCATCACTTCTTCCAGCCAGGACTCGTTTCTGCAGAAAATAACAGTTATCTAGAGCACATTTCCCAATTTTTCCCTACACTACACCAGATGAAGAAAAAAAAGTCACATAGAGTCGCCCTGCTTAGTAAAAGGACCCCCAACTAAAAAAGTATCCTCAAAAATAAAATACACCACAGCAGTAATAATATCTCTTAATTAGCCCCTACAGTAACAATGTCCCACATCCTGGCCCATTCCTGTAATAATGTCCAACAGCCTGCCCCCATGTGTCTCATTCATGGCCTCCATATATCTTATTCCTGGCCTTCATGTGTCTCATTTTTTGCCCCATGTGTCTCATTTCTGGCCCCCATATGTCTCCATCTCGCTCCCCTGTGTCCTTCTATCCTGGCCCCATATATCTCCATCCTGCCTCACCATATGCCCTCCCATCCTGGCCACATATGTCTCCCTCTTTCCCCCCATATGTCCTTCTATCCTGCCTCTCCATATGATCTCCCCATCCTGGAACCATGTGTCCCCATATTGTGGTTTTCAGTACAAAAAAAAGTTTCTCCTTACCTGGCCGCGGTCTTCTTGCAGAACCATTTGAGGCGCGGACGCGCCGGTGCATGACACTTATGTCATGTAGCAGCAACATATGTGCCAATATCATCTGCCGGCCTCTGGTGACTGGTGGCTCCAACTGCATTGCAGGAAGCAAGTCCTGCATGGCATTAGATTTCAACTGAATGTGTGTATTCAGACGCACGTTCAGTTACTGAACCGGAATCCTGCCCCTGAAGTATCCACCGCAGGAGTAGACTGGCCGTCTGGCAATTCTGGCAAATGTCTGTCTGCTCATGGGCTGCCTGGCATGCTACGTTGTTAACAGAATCGGTGTTCTCAAGATACCCATACTGTTAAGAGTTGTGATGGAGCACAAAGTCGCTGACTCCGTCACTTACCCCAGCAGGCCTTGGGAATCATTAGAAATATTGGTATTTTAGTAAATCTTGCTTTCCTCCATCCAGGGTAATATTAGTAATATATTCCATCTGGTGCTTGGGGATGGGGACGGCATGGGCCTGTGTGATTTCAAATGCCAGGGCTGAATTTCAGCCCCAGTCCGTACCTGATCCACTGTATATAAACTATGTACACTATGTTCCAAATTATTATGCAAATTACATTTTTATCGGATTTTCCCAAATGGTCGGTGCAAATGACAGTCAGTCTAATAAAAGTAATCACCCATTAGAGTATACATCGAATTTTATTGAAGAAACCTCCCAATGATAACAGTATAATGTCCAAAATGAATAAAACCTCAAAATGCACTGTTCCAAATTATTAGGCACAGTAGAATTTCTAAACATTTGATATGTTTTAAAGAACTGAAAATGCTCATTTGTGGAATTTGCAGCATTAGGAGGTCACATTCACTGAACAAAAAAGCTATTTAACGCCAAAACATCCTAACAGGCCAAGTTACATGTTAACATAGGAACCCTTCTTTGATATCACCTTCACAATTCTTGCATCCATTGAACTTGTGAGTTTTTGGAGAGTTTCTGCTTGTATTTCTTTGCATGAAGTTGGAATAGCCTCCCAGAGCTGCTGTTTTGATGTGAACTGCCTCCCACCCTCATAGATCTTTTGCTTTATGATACTCCAAAGGTTCTCTATAGGGTTGAGGTCAGGGGAAGATGGTGGCTACACCATGAGTTTATCTCCTTTTATGCCCATAGCAGCCAATGACTCAGAGGTATTCTTTGCAGCATGAGATGGTGCATTGTCATGCATGAAGATGATTTTGCTCCTGAAGGCACATTTTTGCTTTTTATACCATGGAGGAAAGTTGTCAGTCAGAAACTCTATATACTTTGCAGAGGTCATTTTCACACCTTCAGGAACCTTAAATGGCCCCACCAGCTGTTTCTCCATGATTCCGGCCCAAAACATGACTCCTCCACCTCCTTGCTGACATTGCAGCCTTGTTGGGACATGGTGGCCATCCACCAATCATCCACTACTCCATCCATCTGGACCATCCAGGGTTGCTCAACACTTATCAGTAAACAAGACTGTTTGGAAATTAGTCTTCATGTATGTATGGGCCCAATACAACCATTTCTGCTTGTGAACACTTTTTAAGGGTGGCCGAATAGTAGGTTTATGCACCACAGCAAGCCTTTGAAGGAGCCTACACCTTGAGGTTCGAGGGACTCCAGAGGCACCAGCAGCTTCAAATATCTGTTTGCTGCTTTGTAATGGCTTTTTAGCAGCTGCTCTCTTAATCCGATGAACTTGCCTGGCAGAAATCTTCCTCATTATGCCTTTATCAGCACAAACACATCTGTGCTCAGATACAGCCACAAATCTCTTAACAGTACGATGATCACGCTTAAGTTTTCGGGAAATTTCTAATGTTTTCATCCCTTCACCATGGCATTGCACTATTTGATGCTTTTCAGCAGCAGAGAGATCCTTTTTCTTTCCCATATTACTTGAAAACTGTGACCTGCTTAATAATGTGGAACATCATTTTTAAGTAGTTTTCCTTTAATAAGAATCACCTGGAAAACCAATTATCACATGTGTTTAAGATTGATTTCAGTGATCCATTGAGCCCTGAGACACAATACCATCCACAAGTTTATTTGAAAAACAAAACAATTAAATCTTTATGACACTTAAATCCAATTTGCATAATAATTTGGAACACAGTGTATAGTTAAAACTATATTTTATTAGATTATATATTGGTAATAGTTGTGGATATTGGAGGTCATTGCTTATTTCATCCACTTATATGTATATATACTGTATATATATAAACAGTTGTGCTCAAAAGTTAAAATTTTTGCTTCCTTGGCCTTTTTTTTTTTTCAGAGAATGTGAATGATAGCACCAAAACTTTTTCTCCACTCATGGGTAGTGGTTGGGTGAATCCATTTATTGTCAATCTACTGTGTTTTCTTTTTTTAAATAATAATGACAACCCAAAACATTCAAATGACCCTGATCCAAAGTTCACATGCCCTGGTGATTTTGGCCTGATAACATGCACAGAAGCTGACACAAATGGGTTTGAATAACTACTAAAGATAACATCCTCACCTGTGACCTGTTGGCTTGTAATCCTTGTGTGTGCATAAAAGCTGAGTGAGTTTCTGGGATCCAGAAAGACTCTTAGGCTGCGTGTCCACGCTCAGGATGGCCGGCGGTATCGCCGCAGCGGCGAAGCCGCTCGGCGCTAAGCCCCGCCCCCTTTCTGGGACGCGATGGTGCCGGATGTGTACAGTACACATCCGGGATCATCGCACGCCTCGCCATAGGGCCCTGTGATATGCCTTGTGGGGACGCTGCGTCCCCGCAAGGTGTACGGACATGCTGCGATCTGAAAAGACGCACAGCATGTCCGGAGTCGCAGGGCCGCCGCGTGCGGATTTCCACGCATAGTGGACACGGGATTTCAACAAATCCCCTCCACTATGCTGGAACATCTGGACGCTGCGTGTTTGACGCTGCAGCGTCAAACAAGCAGCGTTTCCTGACAGTGGACACTCACCCTTACATCTTTCATCCAGCCACTGACGTTTCTGGATTGTTAGGCCATCCCCACCTGTATTCAAGCTGTCTAGCAGCTGGATAGACATAAACTAAATCTCCGAGCACGCCGAAATACTCGGAGACCACCCAAGCATGCTCGGAGAAACTCGAGCAATTAGCATACTCGCTCATCAATAGATAGGCATACTACTTTTTGATCACTTTCCATTTCCTGTAGAAAAGGTGAATACAATGTATCAAGTTTGGCATTGTAGGGTTCTTATGACTTTCACGGTGCTGGTTTTACTATATTATATTTTATTTGTTTGGACTGTTACAAACATGGCTAAATCAACTATTTTTTTATTATACATATTTTATATTTAATAATCACTCAAAATTGTTTTGAAGGTGTTTAATGTTTGGTCATTTTTTTAACATTTTATTGTACTTTTTAAACTTTTTTTTATTTGTCCAACTGAGGAACTAAAACATGTCATAGATGGGTCACCTGTTAAATACACTCACTGCAAAACTTCAGGACTGCAATGTATTGTCCTGTCAAAATTATCCTATTAATCTCTGCTTTTGGGACATAATAGGATTACCACTATGGCAGAACCCTGAGCCTTGATTGCATTGCAGAGAACCAATTGCGTGACAGAAGGCAATGATTGATTTTCTCTGACCCTGGCCATTGCAATAAAGGTACCTTCACACTAAACGATATCGCTAGCGATCCGTGACGTTGCAGCGTCCTGGCTAGCGATATCGTTGAGTTTGACAGGCAGCAGCGATCAGGATCCTGCTGTGATATCGCTGGTCGTTGGTTAAAGTTCAGAACTTTATTTGGTCATCAGATCGCCGTGTATCGTTGTGTTTGACAGCAAAAGCAACGATACCAGCGATGTTTTACAGTGGTAACCAGGGTAAATATCGGATTACTAAGCGCAGGGCCGCGCTTAGTAACCCGATGTTTACCCTGGTTACCAGTGTAAAATGTAAAAAAACAAACACTACATACTCACCTTCGCGTCCCCCGGCGTCCGCTTCCTGCACTGACTGAGCACCGGCCGTAAAGTGAAAGCACAGCACAGCGGTGACATCACCGCTCTGCTGTTAGGGCCGGCACTCAGTCAGTGCAGGAAGCGGACGCCGGGGGACGCGAATGTAAGTATGTAGTGTTTATTTTTTTACATTTTACACTGGTATCCAGGGTAAACATCGGGTTACTAAGTGCGGCCCTGCGCTTAGCAACCCGATGTTTACCCTGGTTACCCAGGGACCTCGGCATCGTTGGTCGCTGGAGAGCTGTCTGTGTGACAGCTCTCCAGCGACCAAACAGCGACGCTGCAGCGATCGGCATCGTTGTCTGTATCGCTGCAGCATCGCTTAGTGTGAAGGTACCTTTACAGTGGCAGACAGATAATACCACTTGCTTAAATATTGTCCCCTTATAGTACCTCACAGTAATACAAATCCTTTCTGTGAAACACACATTAATAATGCATGCCTATAGCCCCACACACTTTGATAGTGCCATTTTTGCGTGGCACACAGTAATAGTTGTCCCCAAACAGAACTGATGTTCCTTAAGTGCCTCCCTCTCAGTAATGATGCACCTTTTGTGTCCTCTAATTAAACCTTTTGTTCTCCACATAGTAATAAAGCCCACCATTATGCTACACACATTTTTAGTGCAGCAATACAGTAAGGCCATGTGCACACGTTCAGTATTTTTCGCGGTTTTTTCACGGTTTTTCGCTATAAAAACACAAAAAAATGCAAAAAAAATGCTTACATATGCCTCCTATTATTTACAGTGTATTCCGCATTTCTTGCAAATGTTGCATTTTTTTCCGCGAAAAAATCGCATCGCGGAAAAAAAAGCAACATGTTCATTAAATTTGCGGAATTGCGGGGATTCCGTACACTTAGGAATGCATTGATCTACTTACTTTCCGCATGTGGCTGTGCACACCATGCGGGAAGTAAGCAGATCATGTGCGGTTGGTACCCAGGGTGGAGGAGAGGAGACTCTCCTCCACGGACTGGGCACCATATAATTGGTAAAAAAAAAAGAATTAAAATAAAAAATAGTGATATACTCACCTTCGATGGCCCCGGAGTCTTCCCGCCTCTCAGCGGTGCATGCTGCTGCTTCCGTTCCTATAGATGGTGTGTATGAAGGACCTGCGATGACATCGCGGTCTTGTGATTGGTCGCGAGTCCGCTCATGTGACCGCTCACGTGACCGCGACGTCATCGAAGGTCCTGCACACACACACCATCTATAGGAACGGACGCCGCTGAAGAGATCGGCTGTCTGCAGGTGAGTATAA
Source organism: Ranitomeya variabilis (assembly GCF_051348905.1). Classification (NCBI taxonomy): domain Eukaryota; kingdom Metazoa; phylum Chordata; class Amphibia; order Anura; family Dendrobatidae; genus Ranitomeya; species Ranitomeya variabilis. Next base: position 298,307,157 of record NC_135236.1, on the reverse strand, counting down.
CCATTTTTTTTATTTTTTTATTGTTTTTAAACATTCTATCTTTTACTATTGATGCTGCATAGGCAGCATCTATAGTAAAAAGTTGGTCACACTTGTCAAACACTATGTTTGACAAGTGTGACCAACCTGTCAGTCAGTTTTCCAAGCGATGCTACAGATCGCTTGGAAAACTTTAGCATTCTGCAACCTAATTTTGCTTGCAAAATGCTAAAAAAAAAACGCGAAAAAAACGGGAAAAAAAAAGCAAAAAAAAAAATGCGGATTTCTTGCAGAAAATTTCCGGTTTTCTTCAGGAAATTTCTGCAAGAAATCCTGACGTGTGCACATACCCTCATAGTGCACCCATATGTGCTCGTATTTAGTGATAATGCTCATATTGTGCCACATACAGTATTTGTGCCCCATGCTGTAATAGTGACCTCATTTGTGGCCACACATAATACAGAGAGAAGAGCTTGTGCTGCACCTGAGCTGGTGGTACCTGACACTGATGAACTGATGGCTTTCCCTCTCTTATAGTCTCCCCTCAGTGCAGCTCTTATCACCACATTTTCTCTTCCTTGCCTGTGTAAAGAGGTTGAAGGATATCTCCTTTGCACACCCTGGGTAAATAGTTATTTTACTGCTCTGTAAATGTGACATGATATGTAACCTATGTATAGTCATTTGTAATGTTTTATATTTGATTGCTGCTATTGTTTATAGGGAAGGTTCAGAACCCTAGTTTTGCCACAAGATGGGGTACAGCATAGTTTTATCTATAGCAATGTGAATATTTAACTGTAGAAGGGGTCACTGAAGTAAGAGGAAGGGAGCTTCCTGATTAGAGGTAGTAGGGCCTGGGTGTCCATATAACTCGGATGGGCTTCTAGCCCGAGCAACATAGATACCCAGCAACGTTGAACTTACATAAAGTGCCCAGCCATCCAGAACTAGGGGATCAGCATAGCCCCAGCAACGTTAGTGTCTTCAGCTTCAGGAACGAAGGCTGCAGTGAAAGGACATGGCATGAAAGATGGGCAGGTCGCTCAAAATGTGGCAGATGATAGCATGGGCTGACGCCCTCAGAACAAGGGCGATATGCGGGAAATCTGGACAGGGAGGACGCTGAGATACCATGTGATATGGTAGGATCCGGGCTTGAGCCGTGTGATAAGGAGAGGAGTGAAGGGAAAGCTGAAGCGACGTATAATGTGAAATCTGATGTTAGTGATGTAACGGATCTGGATGTGCTGTGAAGATGTGAGAGTAAAGTTTTGCATTTTGATTTGGACCTGGACTGTGTCTCTGTTTATTCACAAGTGCCTGGGGAGACCCTAAGGACCAGAAGAGGGGCCCTGCCAGGGCGGAATATGGAGAGGCAAGTAAGCTGACAGGGAGATGTGATTTTTATGTAGAGGGAGGCCAGGGCACGCAAAGCCCGAAAAGCTCAGCCATGACTACAGCCCTGGCCGACCTCTACACCTGCTCCACTCCAAGCAGGCATATATCGCTTCTACAGAGTCCTCCAATCCAAACAAGCTCCTCCACCAGCATACGCCCCATTCCAACATCCCATCCTTGTCTTCTGCTGTTCCCTGAGTTGTCCTGCAGCTGGGCAACAAAATTGAGATTTAGGGTAAATCAGTCTTCCCCTTTAACAACCTGCCAAGTAAATGGTGGAGATGGGAGATGATGACTCCCTGCTCCTTCATAAAACTCAACTGCTTCCTTAGCATATACCATCGAAATCGGGAACACTGGCCAGGGTGTCGAGCCATTTGGCACTGGGTCCTTCCTTCCTCAGCTCATGAGCCCTGTAGCAGCTCCATGGTTTCCCAGCATTGGTGGTATGGCACTGGAGAGAAGGTGAGTAGAGGACCAGAAAGAACATTACTATAATTAGTGGCAGGCGAGCTATAACTTAGTTATAGCAGATGAATGAGTTTTTTGGTGTTGACAGATTGCCTTTAAATATATTATCAATATATTAACCCCTTTCTGACCTCGGGCGAGATAGTACAAGAGCCTGCATCAAAGCCGGGACATGTCAGCTGTTTTGAACAGCTGACATGTGCCCACAATAGCGGTGGGTGAAATAGCGATTCACCCGCCGCTATTAACTAGTTAAATGCCGCTGTCAAACGCAGACAGCTGCATTTAACCGGCGCTTTCGGCCGGGCGGCCGGAAATGAGCGCATCGCCGACCCCTGTCAAATGATCGGGGGTCGGCGATGCTTCCGTATAGTAACCATAGAGGTCCTTGAGACCTCTATGGTTACTGATCCCCGGTAGCTGTGAGCGCCACCCTGTGGTCGGCGCTCATAGCACACCTGCATTTCTGCTGCATAGCAGCGATCTGATGCTATGTAGCAGAGCCGATCGCGTTGTGCCAGCTTCTAGCCTCCTATGGAGGCTATTGAAGCATGGCAAAAGTAAAAAAAAAAAGTAAAAACAAATGTGAAAAAAAAAAAAGTTTAAATCACCCCCTTTTGCCCCATTCAAAATAAATCAATAAAAAAAAAATCAAACCTACACATATTTGTTATCGCCGCGTTCAGAATCGCCCGATCTATCAATAATAAAAAAGTATTAACCTGATCTCTAAACAGCGTAGCGAGAAAAAAATTCGAAACGCCAGAATTACATTTTTTTGGTTGCCGCGAGATTGCATTAAAATGCAATAACGGGCGATCAAAAGAATGTATCTACACCAAAATGGTATCATTAAAAATGCCAGCTCGTCACGCAAAAAATAAGCCCTCAATCGACCCCAGATCATGAAAAATGGAGACACTACGGGTATCGGAAAATGACGCAATTTTTTTTTCTTTTTTTAGCAAAGTTTGGAATTTTTTTTCACCACTTAGATAAAAAAGAACGTAGTCATGTTAGGTGTCTATGAACTCGAAATGACCTGGAGAATCATAATGGCAGGTCAGTTTTAGCATTTAGTGAACCTAGCAAAAAAGCCAAACAAAAAACAAGTGTGGGACTGCACTTTTTTTGCAATTTCGCCGCACTTGGAATTTTTTCCCATTTTGTAGTACATGACATGCTAAAACCAATGATGTCGTTCAAAAGCGCAACTCGTCCCACAAAAAATAAGCCCTCACATGGCCAAATTGACGGAAAAATAAAAAAGCTATGGCTCTGAGAAGGAGGGGAGCGAAAAACGAACACGGAATAACGGAAAATCCCAAGGTCATGAAGGGGTTAAGGGAGTATATAAAAATAGACTAATATAAGCTGACATAACTCTAGAGGTCACTCAGATGAAGTTGAGGGTTTTTATTATTATTATTATTATTATTATTATTAATAATATTATTAATAAATCTTCACCAATATGACAGTAAACATATGTATTAAAAAAATTGAGACCCCCCAATTATTGTGAGACAAAAGTCTCGATCCTTATTCATGTAGAAAATTAGTTCTTTGGTCAGTCTTTTTGGAAGAAAGGGCTTCACAAATTCATTCTGTATTGCACAAAAGGTGGAACTGTCGCTACTACTGCCATGTACTAATACACATGATCACCTAGTGACAGAGGGGCAGAAGTGAGCAGAGAATAACTAGATTTGCACCCTGCACTTCAAGAACATAAATCATCTGCTCCTTTCTTCCTCATTAAATAGTATCATCTATTTCTCTCACAGGGGCCTTGTCTCCTGAGAATTTTATGACAATAAATACACCCACAAGGAAATTCTAACCATCAAATGGATAATCTGTTTTTATACCACAGGTAAAATAAAGGGCAGAGAAGCAAATAAGTGCCAATTTATAAACCAAAATGACTGGTTCTGCGTTTCGTTATAGGTTGAGTAAACATCTATGTCATAATAATTTCAGCACTGATTGCTAATTATACACTATATGTGACTTACGTGGTTATTGCTAAACTAAAACTACATTTTTGATCAGGGGTTACACCCAGCCTTTCTGTTTTATGCCGCCGGCATTTTGGAATCTCATCAAACATACTATCAATTTACCAATAATAAGGCTTCTATTGTAAACAGGTCTAGTGCCTTGTTTTTTATAACTAACAATGAATTTTGACTGTGTCCGGATTCGGGTGGATGCACCATTACAATTAGACAAAGTCAAACAACAGAAAATATTCCATTTTACTTCAGCTATTATTTTCTTCATATCTGTTTGAAAACTGTTCTGCAGTCATAACACTCAAAGCCTAGACTCATTTAGATGCCAAGGTTTTTGTAGGCATTCGATAAAATATTTTAAGTTACATGTGTGATGTATTATTAGATTTTAGGCTTTTTTTGGGTCTCCTTTTATGGGATCAAGAGCTGGGCTTTTTATAGACGGTACAATGAAAAGTGTAGATCTGTTTTCATAAATGCTGTCAAATACATTCTGAACAAAAATTGCAGGAATGCAACATCTACCGCCAAGGAATTGAGCTATAATAGCTGACTTTTATCTTTTTGTTACAGATTCTTAATATGCTATTAGTAGAAATTTACATTATATACGTGCTGAGTGACTAATATGGGGACCTGACAACCAGAAGTCTCTTTAATATGAACTTAAAAAGGCATTGCATTAAATTATTTATTGACAGCCATAAAAGTTATTAACTGTGTACTTACATATGGTGAGTCAGTGTTACCTATACATTGACACTATACACTATACTATATACAGAGGTCCTGTGTACAATGTCACCAGTGATCACTGTATTACCTATACACTATATACAGAGCTCCTGTGTATAATGTCACCAGTGATCTCTGTATTACCTCTACACAGACACTGCATACTAAGTATAGATCTCCTGTGAATACTGGCACTTATGGTGATAGTATTGTGTTTTTTTTTTTTATTATTACTGATCAGTATTGTAGTATTCAGTCACTATGTGGTGGTAATATGTGGTCTGGAAATGGTGTTGTGGTATTTGTCCCTTGAATGTGCTATTTGGTCACCAAGTGGTGGTAATATGTGGTCTTGACATGGTGCGGTGGTATTTGTTCCTTGTATGTGATATTATTCGATCACTGTGTTTGTAATTTGTGGTCTGGTCATGGTGCGGTGGTATTTGTTCCTTGTGTGTGATATTATTGGTCAAAATATACCTAAATTATATTGCAGATTTGAACAAATATTTAATAGGTTACAGTAGAGTAGGGCCCGGCCATTTTTCTGGAATAATCTGGTTCGGGTATAATATGACCCCCCCCGTCACATGACCCCCCCGTCACATGACCCCCCCCCCGTCACATGACCCCCCGTCACATGACCCCCGTCACATGACCGGGGGGGCACACAGTGTCTGAACAGCCCGGGGCCCTGGCTACCCTTAATCCACCCCTGCATATTCTCATTACGATAAGTCTATGTGGGAAATTCGCAGTTGCAGAAATGGTGCAGCTTTGCTATTTGTAAGAGTGTAACTCAGAGTAAATATCCACAGTAGAAATTGACAAGCTACAAATGATTAGGTACACATGCTCCACAGATAAGTGTCAGCTAAATTTCCTATGCCCCATATACAGATCATGCCCTCCTGTGTTCTGTATTAGAGAGTCGCTGCCAGACTACTCTGGTGGCATCTTAACTCCCCAAGAACAAAAGGATCAGCTGCTGAAATTCATCTGTCGAGGAGAGCTGGGAGGCTCCTATACACATCCGTATATCGAAACGTTTGGCTGACTGTAGAACACAGGTGGTTCCTGCACATCTACTGTGTGCCACCATATCTGGGTTGTACAGTTTCGGCAGTTTGGATTAAAGGGGTTCTTTGATGAAAACAAGTTATCACAGATCCACAGGTTAGGTAGGTGACAAGTTATTGATCGGTGGAATCTAACCATTGGAAACCGCACCTATCGGAAGAATGGACAACTTTTAGCCCTAGCAGAGCAATTTTATTCCCATTTTAAAATGGAGCTGCAGGTGGGATGTCTGACGGCAGCTCCATTTATCCTCTTTGGGACTTCCAGAAAAAGCCAAGTGCAGCCACTTAGGGAATGAATGGATCAGTGGGTCATGTTGTACATGCCGCTCCATAATAATGAGGATAAAAGTTACACATTCTGCTGATCAGTGCAGGTCCCAGCAGTCAGACCACCACCAATCTATAAGTTATCATTAGGTCATGTTCACACAGTCAGTATTTGGTCAGTATTTTACATCAGTGTTTGTAAGTCAAAACCAGGAGAGGAACAATCAGAGGAAAGTATAATAGAAACACGTCACCAATTCTGCATTTTTCACCCACTCCTGGTTTTGGCTTACAAATACTGATGTAAAATACTGACCAAATACTGAACGTGGCCTTAGAATAGGTGATTACTTGGTTTCACTGGAGAACCTCTGCAAGTGTATATTTGTTACTGTGTAATAGTCACAGCACAGGGAGGGATTAAACGTCCAAGTATTTAATCTCTATTGGAAATAAAGAATCTTCCCCTTATTGAAATCAGAGAGAACAAGTGACCTCCATACATAACACAATCCCCTATACCAAGACCAATAATGCTACATACAAGGGAGAAATACCGCCACACCATGACCAGACTACACATTATCACCACATAGTGACCGAATAATATCACATACAGGGGATAAATGCCACCACACCATGATCAGACCACATACAGTGGGGAAAATATATTTGATACACTGCCGATTTAGCAAGTTTTCCCACTTAAAAAGAATGGAGAGGTGTGTAATTTCTATCATAGGTACACTTCAACTGTGAGAGACAGAACCTAAAAAAAAACAGAATATCACATTGTATGATCATTACTTAATGAAATTGTATTTTATTGCATGAAATAAGTATTTGATCACCTACCAACCAGCAAGTATTCTGGCTCTCAGAGACCTGTTAGTTTTCCTTTAAGAAACTCTCCTACTTGGCACTCATTACCTGTATTAATTGCAACTGTTTGGACTTGTTACCTGTATAAAAGACACCTGTCCACCCACTCAATCATACTCCAACCACTCCTCCATGGCCAAAACCAAAGAGCTGTCTATGGACACCAGGGACAAAATGATAGACCTGCACAAGGCGGGGATGGTCTACAGGATAATAGGCAAGCAGGTTGGTGAGAAGGCAACAACTGTTGGCACAAGTATTAGAATATGGAAGGAACACAAGATGATTGTCAATTTTCCATGTTCTGGGGCTCCATGCAAGATATCGCTTCGTGAGGCAAGGATGATTCTGAGAGAGGTCAGGAATCAGCCCAGAACTACATGGGAGGATCTGGTCAATGACCTGAAAAGAGCTGGGACCACAGTCTCAAACATTACCGTTAGTAACATAATACGTTGTCATGGATTAAAAGCCTGAAAAGCACACAAGATCCCCCTGCTCATGTCAGCACATGTCCGGGCCCGTTTGAAGTTTGCAAATGACCATCTGGATGATCCAGAGGAGACATGGGAGAAGGTTATGTGGTCAGATAAGACCAAAATAGAATGCTTACTCGCCGTGTTTGGAGGAAGAAGAATGAGTACAACCCCAAGAACACCATCCCAACCATGAGGCATAATGGGAGAAACATCATACTATGGGGGTGCTTTTCAATAAAGAGGACATGATGGCTACTGTTGTGAAATTGGATTCTGGGCTCCCCCGGTGGCCACTTGTGGAATTGTACTTGTGTGCATCATCCCCTCTGTTCACCTGCTCCTATCAGGATGTGGGAGTCGCTATATAACCTTGCTCCTCTGTCAGTTTCATGCCGGTCAACAATGTAATCAGAAGCCTTTCTGTGCATGTTCCTGCTACTAGACAACTCCCAGTTAAGTTGGACTTTTGTCCTTGTGTGTTTTTGCATTTTGTTCCTGTTCACAGCTGCTGTTTCGTTACTGTGTCTGGAAAGCTCTTGTGAGCGGAAATTGCCACTCTGGTGTTATGAGTTAATGCTAGAGTCTTAAAGTAATTTCTGGATGGTGTTTTGATAGGGTTTTCTGCTGACCATGAAAATGCCCTTTCTGTCTTCTTTCTATCTAGTAAGCGGACCTCGATTTTTGCTAAACCTATTTTCATACTACGTTTGTCATTTCATCTGAAATCACCGCCAATATATGTGGGGGCCTCTGTCTGCCTTTTGGGAAAATTTCTCTAGAGGTGAGCCAGGACTGTCTTTTCCTCTGCTAGGATTAGGTAGTTCTCCGGCTGGCGCTGGGCATCTAGGGATAAAAAAACGTAGGCATGCTACCCGGCCACTTCTAGTTGTGCGGCAGGTTTAGTTCATGGTCAGTATAGTTTCCATCTTCCAAGAGCTAGTTCTCATATATGCTGGGCTATGTTCTCTCGCCATTGAGAATCATGACAGTTTGACCGGCCCAAAAAAAAGGGTTAAATTACTGGCTGAGAAAGGAGAGAAAAAAGAAGTCTGCTACAATTTTTTTTTTTTTTTTTTTTTTTCCTCTAGTTCTGAGTGTGCTCTTAATTGAATCACTTGCTAGTCTGCCTATACTGCAGCCTTCCTCTCTTTCTCTCCTTCTTATCCTTGAATGGCTCTGTGTTCACCTGTTTCAAATGGATCTTCAGAGTGTAGCTACAGGTTTGAATAATCTCGCCACAAAGGTACAAAATTTGCAAGATTTCGTTGTTCATGCACCTATGTCTGAGCCTAGAATTCCTTTGCCTGAATTCTTCTCGGGGAATAGATCTCACTTTCAAAATTTTAAAAATAATTGCAAATTGTTTTTGTCCCTGAAGTCTCGCTCTGCCGGAGACCCTGCACAGCAGGTCAGGATTGTAATTTCCTTGCTCCGGGGCGACCCTCAAGACTGGGCTTTTGCATTGGCACCAGGGGATCCTGCGTTGCTCAATGTGGATGCGTTTTTTCTGGCCTTGGGGTTGCTTTATGAGGAACCTCATTTAGAGCTTCAGGCGGAAAAGGCCTTGATGTCCTTGTCTCAGGGGCAAGATGAAGCTGAAATATACTGCCAAAAATTCCGCAAATGGTCTGTGCTTACTCAGTGGAATGAGTGCGCCCTGGCGGCGATTTTCAGAGAAGGTCTCTCTGATGCCATTAAGGATGTTATGGTGGGGTTCCCTGTGCCTGCGAGTCTGAATGAGTCCATGACGATGGCTATTCAGATCGATAGGCGTCTGCGGGAGCGCAAACCTGTGCACCATTTGGCGGTGTCTACTGAGAAAACGCCAGAAAATATGCAATGTGATAGAATTCTGTCCAGAAGCGAGCGGCAGAATTTTAGACGAAAAAATGGGTTGTGCTTCTATTGTGGTGATTCAACTCATGTTATATCAGCATGCTTTAAGCGTACTAAGAAGCCTGACAAGTCTGTTTCAATTAGCACTTTACAGTCTAAGTTTATTCTATCTGTGACCCTGATTTGTTCTTTGTCATCTATTACCGCGGACACCTATGTCGACTCTGGCGCTGCTTTGAGTCTTATGGATTGGTCCTTTGCCAAACGCTGTGGGTATGATTTGGAGCCATTGGAGGCTCCGATACCTCTGAAAGGGATTGACTCCACCCCATTGGCTAGTAATAAACCACAATACTGGACACAAGTGACTATGCGTGTTAATCCGGATCACCAGGAGGTTATTCGCTTTCTGGTGCTGTATAATCTACATGATGTTTTGGTGCTGGGATTGCCATGGCTGCAATCTCATAACCCAGTCCTCGACTGGAGAGCTATGTCTGTGTTAAGCTGGGGATGTAAAGGAACTCATGGGGACGTACCTTTGGTTTCCATTTCATCATCTATTCCCTCTGAGATTCCTGAATTCTTGTCTGACTTTCGTGACGTTTTTGAAGAACCCAAGGTTGGTTCACTACCTCCGCACCGGGAGTGCGATTGTGCCATAGACTTGATCCCGGGTAGTAAATACCCTAAGGGTCGTTTATTTAATCTGTCTGTGCCTGAACACGCGGCTATGCGAGAATATATAAAGGAGTCCTTGGAAAAGGGACATATTCGTCCTTCGTCATCTCCCTTAGGAGCCGGTTTTTTCTTTGTGTCTAAGAAAGACGGCTCTTTGAGGCCGTGTATTGATTATCGACTTTTGAATAAAATCACGGTTAAATATCAATATCCGTTACCACTGCTTACTGATTTGTTTGCTCGTATAAAGGGGGCCAAGTGGTTCTCTAAGATTGATCTCCGTGGGGCGTATAATTTGGTGCGAATCAAGCAGGGGGATGAGTGGAAAACCGCATTTAATACGCCCGAGGGCCATTTTGAGTATTTGGTGATGCCTTTTGGTCTTTCAAATGCCCCTTCAGTCTTCCAGTCCTTTATGCATGACATTTTCCGCGATTATTTGGACAAATTTATGATTGTGTATCTGGATGATATTCTGATTTTTTCGGATGACTGGGACTCTCATGTCCAGCAGGTCAGGAGGGTTTTTCAGGTTTTGCGGTCTAATTCCTTGTGTGTGAAGGGTTCTAAGTGTGTTTTTGGGGTTCAAAAGATTTCCTTCTTGGGATACATTTTTTCCCCCTCTTCCATCGAGATGGATCCTGTCAAGGTTCAGGCTATTGGTGATTGGACGCAACCCTCTTCTCTTAAGAGTCTTCAGAAATTTTTGGGCTTTGCTAACTTTTATCGTCGATTTATTGCTGGTTTTTCTGATGTTGTAAAACCATTGACTGATTTGACTAAGAAGGGTGCTGATGTTGCTGATTGGTCCCCTGATGCTGTGGAGGCCTTTCTGGAGCTCAAGCACCGCTTTTCTTCCACCCCAGTGTTGCGTCAGCCTGATGTTGCTCTTCCTTTTCAGGTTGAGGTCGACGCTTCTGAAATCGGAGCTGGGGCGGTGTTGTCGCAGAGAAGTTCCGACTGCTCCGTGATGAGACCTTGTGCCTTTTTTTCCCGTAAATTTTCGCCCGCCGAGCGGAATTATGATATTGGGAATCGGGAGCTTTTGGCCATGAAGTGGGCTTTTGAGGAGTGGCGTCACTGGCTTGAGGGGGCCAGACATCAGGTGGTGGTATTGACTGACCACAAAAATTTAATTTACCTTGAGTCTGCCAGGCGCCTGAATCCTAGACAGGCGCGCTGGTCGTTGTTTTTCTCTCGGTTTAATTTTGTGGTGTCTTACCTACCGGGTTCTAAGAATGTTAAGGCGGATGCCCTTTCTAGGAGTTTTGAGCCTGACTCCCCTGGTAATTCTGAGCCCACAGGTATCCTTAAAGATGGAGTGATATTGTCTGCCGTTTCTCCAGACCTGCGGCGGGCCTTGCAGGAGTTTCAGGCGGATAGACCTGATCGTTGCCCACCTGGTAGACTGTTTGTTCCTGATGATTGGACCAGTAGAGTCATCTCTGAGGTTCATTCTTCTGCGTTGGCAGGTCATCCTGGAATCTTTGGTACCAGGGATTTGGTGGCAAGGTCCTTCTGGTGGCCTTCCCTGTCACGAGATGTGCGAGGCTTTGTGCAGTCTTGTGACGTTTGTGCTCGGGCCAAGCCTTGTTGTTCTCGGGCTAGTGGATTGTTGTTACCCTTGCCTATCCCGAAGAGGCCTTGGACGCACATCTCGATGGATTTTATTTCGGATCTGCCTGTTTCTCATAAGATGTCTGTCATCTGGGTGGTGTGTGACCGTTTCTCTAAGATGGTCCATCTGGTTCCCTTGCCTAAGTTGCCTTCTTCTTCCGAGTTGGTTCCTCTGTTTTTTCAAAATGTTGTTCGTTTGCATGGTATTCCGGAGAATATCGTTTCTGACAGAGGGACCCAATTCGTGTCTAGATTTTGGCGGGCATTCTGTGCTAGGATGGGCATAGATTTGTCTTTTTCGTCTGCTTTCCATCCTCAGACTAATGGCCAGACCGAGCGGACTAATCAGACCTTGGAGACATATTTGAGGTGTTTTGTGTCTGCGGATCAGGATGATTGGGTTGCTTTTTTGCCTTTGGCGGAGTTCGCCCTCAATAATCGGGCCAGCTCTGCCACCTTGGTGTCCCCGTTTTTCTGTAATTCGGGGTTTCATCCTCGATTTTCCTCCGGTCAAGTGGAATCTTCGGATTGTCCTGGAGTGGATGCTGTGGTGGAGAGGTTGCATCAGATTTGGGGGCAGGTGGTGGACAATTTGAAGTTGTCCCAGGAGAAGACTCAGCTTTTTGCCAACCGCCGTCGTCGTGTTGGTCCTCGGCTTTGTGTTGGGGACTTGGTGTGGTTGTCTTCTCGTTTTGTCCCTATGAGGGTTTCTTCTCCTAAGTTTAAGCCTCGGTTCATCGGCCCGTACAAGATATTGGAGATTCTTAACCCTGTGTCCTTCCGTTTGGACCTCCCTGCATCCTTTTCGATTCATAATGTTTTTCATCGGTCATTGTTGCGCAGGTATGAGGTACCGGCTGTGCCTTCCGTTGAGCCTCCTGCTCCGGTGTTGGTTGAGGGTGAGTTGGAGTACGTTGTGGAAAAGATCTTGGACTCTCGTGTTTCCAGACGGAAACTCCAGTATCTGGTCAAATGGAAGGGATACGGTCAGGAGGATAATTCTTGGGTCACTGCCTCTGATGTTCATGCCTCCGATCTTGTCCGTGCCTTTCATAGGGCTCATCCTGATCGCCCTGGTGGTTCTGGTGAGGGTTCGGTGCCCCCTCCTTGAGGGGGGGTACTGTTGTGAAATTGGATTCTGGGCTCCCCCGGTGGCCACTTGTGGAATTGTACTTGTGTGCATCATCCCCTCTGTTCACCTGCTCCTATCAGGATGTGGGAGTCGCTATATAACCTTGCTCCTCTGTCAGTTTCATGCCGGTCAACAATGTAATCAGAAGCCTTTCTGTGCATGTTCCTGCTACTAGACAACTCCCAGCTAAGTTGGACTTTTGTCCTTGTGTGTTTTTGCATTTTGTTCCTGTTCACAGCTGCTGTTTCGTTACTGTGTCTGGAAAGCTCTTGTGAGCGGAAATTGCCACTCTGGTGTTATGAGTTAATGCTAGAGTCTTAAAGTAATTTCTGGATGGTGTTTTGATAGGGTTTTCTGCTGACCATGAAAGTGCCCTTTCTGTCTTCTTTCTATCTAGTAAGCGGACCTCGATTTTTGCTAAACCTATTTTCATACTACGTTTGTCATTTCATCTGAAATCACCGCCAATATATGTGGGGGCCTCTGTCTGCCTTTTGGGAAAATTTCTCTAGAGGTGAGCCAGGACTGTCTTTTCCTCTGCTAGGATTAGGTAGTTCTCCGGCTGGCGCTGGGCATCTAGGGATAAAAAAACGTAGGCATGCTACCCGGCCACTTCTAGTTGTGCGGCAGGTTTAGTTCATGGTCAGTATAGTTTCCATCTTCCAAGAGCTAGTTCTCATATATGCTGGGCTATGTTCTCTCGCCATTGAGAATCATGACAGGCTACACCGTATTGAACGGAAGATAAATGGGGTCATATATCACGAGATTTTGGCAAAACAACCTCCTTCCCTCAGTAAGAGCATTGAAAATGTGACTTGGCTGGGTTCCAGCATGACAATTATCTAAAACACACAGCCAGATAAATTAATAAGTGGCTTTGTAAGAATCATTTCAAGGTCCTGGAGTGGCCTAGCCAGTCTCCAGACCTGAAAACAATAGAAAATCTTTGGAGGGAACTGGAGTGCTCCGAAAACAAAAAAGATCTGGAGAAGATCTCTATGGGAAAGTGGGCCAAAATCCCTGCTGCTATGTGTGTAAACTTGGACAAGAACTACAATAAACATCTGACCTATGTAGTTGCAAAGGAATCTGTACCACATATTAGTTCGGTTTTTCTATTGTATCAAATGCTTATTTCATGCAATAAAATGCAAATTACTTATGTAAAAATCAGATTTTCTGGATTTTTTTAAGATTCTGTACCTTACAATAAAAGGTGTATCTACAATAAAAACTACACATCATACCTTTGTAGGTGGGAAAACTTGCAAAACGGCAGTGTATCAAATACTTATTTTCCCCATTGCATTACCACTACATAGTGACTGTATAATACCACATACAAGAGAAAAATACCACCACACCTTGACTGGAGTGGATATTACCACCAAATAGTAATACAAGAGACAAACACTGCCACACCATGACCAGACCATATATTACCAACAAATGGTGACTGAATAATACCACACACAAGGGATAAAAATCGGTACACCATGACAAGACCACATATCACCATCACATAGTGACTGAATAATACTACAAACAAGGGACAAATACCACCACACCATAACCAGACAACATATTAACATCACATGGTGACCGAATAATACCATGTAAAAGAGACAAATACTGCCACACCATGCCCAAACCACATATTACCACCACATAATGACTGAATAATACTGCAATAATGATCATGAATAAAAACTACAATACTAATAACACAAATATTACCACTGATGAAATTATGCACAGGAGCGCTGTATATAGTATCAGGGTACAGATAATGCAGTTATCACCAGTGACATTATACACAGAAGTTCTATATATAGTATGTCACTTGTGATTCCTTTATTACCTGTTAGTGTACAAGTAATGCAGTGATCACCAGTGAGAGTATACACAGGAGCTCTGTAGTACATAGTGTAATGTCACTGGTGATCACTGCATTACCTGTACACTATATACAGGGTGGACCGTTTATATGGATACACCTAAATAAAATGAGAATGGTTGGTGAAATCAACTTCCTGTTTGTGGCACATTAGTATATGGGAGGGGGAAAACTTTTCAAGATGGGGGGTGACCATGGCGGCCATTTCGAAGTTGGCCATTTTGGATCCAACTTTATTTTTTCCAATGGGAAGAGGGTCATGTGACACATCAAACGTCAGCCAGCGGGGCCTCTGATAGGCCCGTGGTCGTTCAATATTCAACACGGGAGCCCACCAAGAGCAATTCGCTGCTATATGTAGTGCTACTCTATTTCTACTTCAGATTTTCTTCCACAAGTTTGGTACTCTCATACACGGAGAATTTTCCATCCAAAATTCTGTAGCCGGTTCAACCTATGTGAACATGTGTTAAAACCTTTCCTGACCACGTCTCTAGGCAGACCACCTCTGATCTGCACTGGATTATTTTATGGTTGTACATTAAAGAGGTTATTCCATTTTACAGTTCAGCTGTTAGGGTGTTATGACTAGCGGAAGTCTACCACTTCCAGGACCACCACCAATCTCTAGATCCAAGAGGCCACACTGTTGATTTAGCTCTGTGACCACATCTATGTTTTCCCTGTACAGAAACACTGTGTCTGGCTGGCTTGAAGTACTTAATCCCAAAACAGAATAGTGGTGATGGTGAATATTTTTGCTAATTTCTACAGAAGTATCAGCAGGAAGAATATCACAGCCAATGTCATCTCTCTCCCCTCTACAGCCGCCAGTGACTCCTAAGGCTACATTCACATGTCACATTTGGATTTCATTGCTGATTTACAGTAGTTGTGCATCACCCTTCTCCATTTACTGAACATTGAATAAGGTGAAAGACACAACAAAAATCTGCATAATAATGAGCATGCTTTCAAAGTGTTGTGCACCCCAGGCACTGCTTTAGGTTAGATGTTCAGCCACAAACATGAACTTTTATGCACTTTTTACAAATAATTACATTCGGATGGAAAATTGCATAAGGGTGCTAATGACTGCAAAGTGCTAGGTGGAATTTTTAGTATCTACCATATAAGACATGGATGAAGGATCTCATTAAGCCCTTAACCCCCGGAGCTTTTTTCGGATTTGCATTTTCGTTTTTCGCTCCCCTTCTTCCCAGAGCCATAACTTTTTTATTTTTCCTTCAATATGGCCATGTGAGGGCTTGTTTTTTGTGGGACAAGTTGTACTTTTGACTGACACCATTGGTTTTACCATGTTGTGTAATAGAAAACGGAGAAAAAAATTCCAAGTGCCGTGAAATTGCAAAAAAGTGCAATCCCACACTTGTTTTTGTTTGACTTTTTTGCTAGGTTCACTAAATGCTAAAACTGACCTGCCATTATGTTTCTCCAGGTCATTACGAGTTCATAGACATCAAATATGTCTAGGTTCTTTTTTATCTAAGTGGTGAAAAAAAATGCCAAACTTTGCTTTAAAAAAAATGTACAATTTTCCGATACCTGTAGCGTCTCCATTTTTCGTGATCTCGGGTTGGGTGAGGGCTTATCTTTTGCGCGCTGAGCTGAAGTTTTTAATGATACCATCATGGTGCAGATACGATCTTTTGATCGCCTGCTATTGCATTTTAATGAAATGTCGTGGCAACCAAAAAAACTTAATTCTGGGGTTTTGACTTTTTTCTCGCTACACCGTTTAGCAATCAGGGTAAGCCTTTTTTTATTGATAGATTGGGCGATTCTGAACGCGGCAATAAAAAATATGTGAATGTTTCATTTTATTTTTATTGTTTTATTTTGAATGGGACGAAAGGCGGGTGATTTGAACTTTTTATATTTTTTTAAATATTTACAATTTTTTTTAAATTTTGGCATGCTTCAAAAGTCTCCATAGAGACTAGAAACTGTCACAATCCGATCAGCTCTGCTACATAGAGGCAATGTTCAGATCGCCTCTATATAGCAGATTTACTCACTTGCTAGGAGTGCCGACCACTGGGTGGTGCTCACAGCAAGCCGGCACTGACAGCCATAGAGGTCTCTAGGAGACCTCAGGTTGTCATGACAACACACCGGTGACCCGCGATCAGAGATTGACAGCGGCATTTAACTGGTCAATAGCCACGGGTGGATCGAATTTCCACCCGCAGCTATTGCAGGCACATGTCAGCTGTTCAAAACGTCCACATCAAAGGGAGGGAGTCTGACATCGGCATACTATTACGCCCGATGTCGGTAAGGGGTTAAACTAGTCAACCGATACACATAGGGCCCAATTCATGATTTAAGGTGTTTTTTAATCCACTTTTCTTTTTTTTATCTTGTGATATCTGTTTAGGTTTTTTATGCTAAACCTTTGCTTGTCTTGCCATTTTCCAGGACCTGTAATGCTTTCAATTTTCAGGATATAGTGCTATGTGATGGTTTTTTTGGGGGGGGCCCTGAGCAGATGTTTTTATTGATACCTTTTTGGAGCAGATATGATGGTTTGATCTCTTCTTATTGCAATGTTGCAGCTGCCAAAAAAACATAATTGTGGCTTTTTGACTTTTTTTTTTTCCTGTTATGCTGTTTACCAATCAGATTAATTTATTTTATATTTGGATATCAGACTTTTACGAATGCAACGACACGACATATGTGTATTTTTTTTATTATTGTTTTATTTTTTATCTTCAAAAAAGAGAGTTGATTTGAACTTTTGTGGGGTTTTATTTTAAACTTTTTAAAAATGTTTTACTGTATTTAAAAGTTCCCTTAGGGGACTTGAACCTGAGATCGTCTGATTGCTTGTGCTATACATATATTATACACATATACTACAGTATATTAAGAGACCACTGCAAAATGTTCCGTTTGTCTGATTTTTCTCTTTATAGGTACCGGTATATTTTTGAGTAAAATGTAAATGGTTCTTTTATTCTATAAACTTCTGACAACATGTCTCCGAATTTCCAAGCAATAATTTTTGTATTTTTTTTCCTGACAAAGAAAAATGTTCAAAATTAAAAAAAAAAACAAAAAAAACGTGCTTTCAGATCTCAAATAATGCAAAGAAAACAAGTTCATAATCATTTAGAAACAACAATACTAATGTTTTAACTCAGGAAGAGATCAGAAATCAATATTTTGTGGAATAACCATGATTTTTAATCACAGCTTTCATGCGTCTTGGCATGCTTTCCACCAGTCTTTCACACTGCTTCTGGTGCAAAAATGTAAGTAGTTCTTCTTTGTTTGATGGCTTGTGGCTATCCTTCATCCTCTTGATTACATTCCAGAGGTTTTCAATGGGGTTCCGGTCTGGAGATTGGGCTGCCCATGGCAGGGTTTTGATGTGGTGGTTTCTCAATTTTTGCCAGAGCTGTATATACATATTCTACAGTTATATGAAAAAGTTTGGGCACCCCTATTAATCTTAAGCTTAATGTTTTATAAAAATTGTTTTTTTTGCAACAGCTATTTCAGTTTCATATATCTAATAACTGTTGGACACAGTAATGTTTCTGCCTTGAAATGAGGTTTATTGTACTAACAGAAAATGTGCAATCTGCATTCAAACAAAATTTGACAGGTGCATAAGTATGGGCACCCTTATAATTTTCTTGTTTTAAATACTCCTACCTACTTTTTACTGACTTACTAAAGCACTTTTTTTTGTTTTGTAACCTCATTGAGCTTTGAACTTCATAGCCAGGTGTATGCAATCATGAGAAAAGCTACTTAAAGTGGCCACTTGCAAGTTGTTCTCCTGTTTGAATCTCCTCTGAAGAGTGGCATCATGGGCTCCTCAAAACAACTGTCAAATGATCTGATAACAAAGATTATTCAACATAGCTGTTCAGGGGAAGGACACAAAAAGCTGTCTCAGAGATGTAACCTGTCAATTTCCACTGTGAGGAGCATAGTAAGGAAATGGAAGAACACAGGTACAGTTCTTGTTAAGGCCAGAAGTGGCAGGCCAAGAAAAACATCAGAAAGGCAGAGAAGAAGAATGGTGAGATCAGTCAAGGACAATCCTCAGACCACCTCCAGAGAGCTGCAGCATCAACTTGCTGCAGATGGTGATTACTTGCTGATCGGTGGGTGTCCCACCTCTGGGACTCGCGTCAAATGACAGAATGGGGAACTTTTATCTCCTTTAGGGCTTGTTCACACTTTCCTTTTTTTGCTGCGGATTTTTCAGCTGCGGATTTGGAAAAACCGCAGTGCAAAACCGCGGTGGTTTTCACTGCGTTTTTTTGTGCGGTTTCTACTGCGGATTCCACTGCGGGTTTCCAACTGCACTTTCCTATTGGTGCAGGTGGAAAACCGCTGCGGAATCCGCAGAAAGAAGTGACATGCTACTTCTTTTTTTCCGCAGAAAATCCGCGCGGATTTTCAAGCGGAAAAACGCAAAGTGGGCACAGCGGTTTTTGTTTTCCATAGGGTAACATTGTACTGTACCCTGCATGGAAAACGGCTGCGGATAGGCAGCTGCAAATCCGCTGCGGATCCGCAGCAAAAACCGCAAAGTGTGAACATAGCCTTAGAATGGAGCGGCATTGCGCATGCTTGACTGCTGTTCCATTGATTCCCAAAGGGTCTGCTGCAGGCAGCACTTGGCTTATTCCTGCGCTCAGGCTTCTGACCTGCTATTCCATTCTGTAACAGTAATAAAAGTTCCCATCGAGGATACCAATTCTGCAGGTCAAAGCGATGGAACAGACATCAATCATTTGTGGATAGGTGACAACTAGTTTTGACTGGACAACCCCATTAAACCATTGAATGATCTGGATTTCTAGATAGCCTGACATCACAATTATCAGAGTACAGATCTTATATAAAAATACTTTAACAATGAATATGATATAAACCTAATCACAAAATACTGAAAAACTTAATCTTCACACTTTGTCTTTTACAGTAAAATGGATAGGATTGAATACATACAGTAATTTGTGGAAATGTAAACCATTGCGTTCTTATCTCTAGTGTCCTCTATATCACAATGAAGTGTTTGTTTACCCACTCACAACATTGAGGGTTTCCAGCATTACATCATTATCAACGGCTGCAAGAGCTCAAGGAGCAGCAAGGATTATTCAGAAAGATAAGTTATTCAATGCCACCCACTACATTCCACACATCATAGCTCCCAGGGCAGAGGATCTCCCATGATACATGGGCTGCAGTAAAAATGAAAGGAAAAAGATAGGGTAATGATCATTTGTTAGGTGTGTAAGGATGAATGAAGAGTAGAGTGTTTATTACTGACTATAAACTATATGGAATATGGATACTAATATGATGTACCAGGATTCATTATTCGAACTCATTCTCCTGAAATCTCTGTAAAGTAGCAATGTCATTTACAATTAGGCATAATAGTCCCTATAAACCATTCATTTACAATTAGGTATAATAGACCCTATAAACCATACATTTACAATTAGGCATAATAGACTCTAAAAACCAGAGGCTTTTCTCCTTGTGTGTCTTCAGAATATATATTGTGGCTACAGGTGGCTTTAAAGTGAACCCATTGGCTGATACATGCTGCCCCGGATCAGGCACTGGCTGTATTGTCTCAGCTAGGTATATGTGACTATGATGCTCTGCAGCTGGAAATCTTAATTTAAGAGCCGCATTGAGATCGCGCTGTTGGCTTGTCAGACAGGCGGGTCCCGGTGGCTTTTCCTATATGCACACACAAGCAGAGATCTGTCAATTCGGGGCAGCAGTGCGGGGAGACGCCGCCAGGGACCCACCTGTCTATCTAGTCAACAGTGGTGAAACATACCTGGCTGAGATAATACAACCAGTGCCTGATACATGCGGCCTACGTATTGAGCACAATGCATCAGTCAGGGTCTCTTTAAATCATATGTGCAAAGATTCACCTTTGAATAGCAGAATATGCTTGTGATGACAGCAAAAATTCAGTTGCCTCACAGTTTGTAGCTTTTTCTATACATTTACTGGGATTATGTTACATCTCTGCCTGAAACTGCTGCTGTGACATTGCTTCTGTCACCAGGCACTGCTACATTCATTCTATGGGCTGTTCTGGTCATAGAGCAAACATCGGGACCTGAAGCTTTCAGTACCTCATGCTTCATCCAGTCAATGAGACTAGGGTGGCTGAGACCTGTAGTGCCGTCCAATCTGTGAGGATGTGTGTGTGTGTTGTCCAACTGGAGTAAACATCTCCCTTCTTTGACCAATTGGACAACTCTACACCCTACTAAAGCTCCCAGCTGACTTTACTAGCCCAGGATCACATCTCTCATTCAGCTGCTCTTTAGCACGTGTTATTCTCATTCTGACCTCAGCCCATTTCTTAACTATTCTTCTGTCTTGCGATTTTGTTCTTTTTCTGCCCTCCTGGTTCTGACCCAGCGACCTGACCATTCGTGCCAGCCCACCCCACTGGCCAGAGACTATACTGATGAATCAACCCAAGGTCCCTGTGTAAGTCCATATGCGTGTAGGGATGAGTACTGAAGGCCAATGCACTTCTGGGATCTGGTAGGAGGAGTAGCCAGCACAAAGCCTGTACATGACCATGGTATAGCTATATCTACATTTGCAGTGAGAATTCCAACCCAAACATTTTAATTCTCTGCATCACTTTTTCTAAGATTGCCTTAGCAATTTTAAAAAAATGTTCGAGCATATTTATAAATTCCAAACTTTTTTCCAAGACTTGAAAAGTATTAGAAAAAAAGGGAAAGTGGCTTTATATTTGTGCGTGAGAAAATATCACAAAAGGTTATCATAGAAAAGATAAACCCGCTGAGGCACAGTAAGCTATAAGCTTCTTGTTGAAAACTGTTATTATAGTCTATAGCTTCTTGACCTATAAGGAAGACACTACTAATTTTCTTTTACTTCATTACATTTCTATAGCTGTCCATCATTAATTCCATTAATTCCCTGTGCCAGATGGAGCTCACAACTTATATCCTAAAACATACACATGCTAAAGTCAAATTGATAAGAAAAGCCTTTTAAACTATAAGGCCATGTGCACACGTTCAGGATTTTTCGCGTTTTTTTCGCGTTTTTTCGCTATAAAAACGTGATAAAAACGTGAAAAAAACGCTAACATATGCCTCCTATTATTTACAGTGTATTCCGCATTTTTTGTGCAAATGTTGCGATTTTTTCCGCGAAAAAATCGCATCGCGGAAAAAAAAGCAACATGTTCATTAAAAATGCGGAATTGTGGGGATTCCGCACACCTAGGAGTCCATTGATCTGCTTACTTCCCGCACGGGGCTGTGCACACCATGCGGGAAGTAAGCAGATTATATGCGGTTGGTACCCAGGGTGGAGGAGAGGAGACTCTCCTCCACGGACTGGGCACCATATAATTGGTCAAAAATAAAAGAATTAAAATAAAAAATAGTCCTATACTCACCCTCGATGTCTTCCCGCCTCACCGCTGCATGCTGCCGCTTCGGTTCCTATAGCTGCTGTGCGGTGAAGGACCTGTGATGACGTCACTGTCTTGTGATTGGTCGTGAGCGGTCTTGTGATTGGTCGTGAGCGGTCATGTGACCGCTCACATGACCGCGACGTCATGGAAGGTCCTGCGCGCACACACCAGCTATAGGAAGAGGAACAGACGCCGCTGAGGAGATGTCTGGGTGAGTATAACCATTTTTTTTATTATTTTTAAACATTCTATCATTTACTATAGATGCTGCATAA
Organism: Ranitomeya variabilis; assembly: GCF_051348905.1. Taxonomy (NCBI): domain Eukaryota; kingdom Metazoa; phylum Chordata; class Amphibia; order Anura; family Dendrobatidae; genus Ranitomeya; species Ranitomeya variabilis. Next base: position 298,284,910 of record NC_135236.1, on the reverse strand, counting down.
GCTGTATCTATAGTAAAAAGTTGGTCACACTTGTCAAACAGTATGTTTGACAAGTGTGACCAACCTGTCAGTCAGTTTTCCAAGCGATGCTACAGATCGCTTGGAAAACTTTAGCATTCTGCAAGCTAATTATGCTTGCAGAATGCTAAAAAAAACGCGAAAAAAAACGGAAAAAAAACGCAAAAAAAAAAATGCGGATTTCTTGCAGAAAATTTCCGGTTTTCTTCAGGAAATTTCTGCAAGAAATCCGGACGTGTGCACATACCTGTGAGGCGGGAAGACATCGAGGGTGAGTATAGGACTATTTTTTATTTTAATTCTTTTATTTTTGACCAATTATATGGTGCCCAGTCCGTGGAGGAGAGTCTCCTCTCCTCCACCCTGGGTACCAACCGCACATAATCTGCTTACTTCCCGCATGGTGTGCACAGCCTCGTGCGGGAAGTAAGCAGATCAATGGACTCCTAGGTGTGCGGAATCCCCGCAATTCTGCATTTTTAATGAACATGTTGCTTTTTTTTCCGCGATGCGATTTTTTCGTGGAAAAAATCGCAACAGTTGCACAAAAAATGCGGAATACACTGTAAATAATAGGAGGCATATGTTAGCGTTTTTTTCGCGTTTTTATCACGTTTTTATAGCGAAAAAACACGAAAAAAACGCGAAAAATCCTGAACGTGTGCACATGGCCTTAGTATCTCTAGGGTGTGATAGGAATCAAAATGCAACCAACATAAAACTGCATGGAGATGTTGACCTTGGTCAGAATGAAATGGTGAAATGGTCACATACCCTAGATATTTATAAGAAACTCTTAATTATAAACCTGCACATGCTTCTGAAAGCTACTAAGGGTATCTGTCAGTACAATCAACCCTCCTAAGCCGTGTATATGGTCGTGTAGGTCATAACAAATTTATGTATGGATAAATAAAAAACATTGTTTTACAACCCCTGGTGAGTGCTGTCAAGATTTTTTCATTGGATTGTTTTGAGATCAGTGGATTCTGGTGCATTTTTAACTGTTGCTCACAATCAAGAGTGTACTGCGGACATTTTTGCTGCTTTTTATAAGAGCAAAGTGTCAGTCATTACTAGGCTCACACTGGTAATGTTCCCTTTCATTTAATATAAGCTCTGGAGGCAGATTCTCTATGACCTACATGCCCATGTACACAGCTTAGGAAGGTAGATCCTACTGACAGATTTTCTTTAAGCAAAAAGACATCTGAAAGGGAGCAAGGGCTCATTTCTAGATTAGTGATGATGATGATGATGATGATGAGCTGAAGAATTTGCTAAAGGAAATGTTCATTGCAGGTAAAACTGCATAAGGATGTTTTATCCTGCACCACGTTGCTTCCTATCATGAAAACAGTGGTTTTAAAAGGTTTATAAAATGAGAAACAAAGAAATCTGCTTTTCTTTTTCCAGAGACAGCACCACTCCTGGCTGGTATTACAAATTAGCAATATTCATTAAATCATATCTAAAATCTGTGATACCTGTGACAGAAAAGCAGGTCATCGGTAATATAGTAGTATCATTTGTTAGTAAGCATATCACTGTGCTTACTGCACTGCACAACACTGACATGAAGGACTGGCCAGATGGAGAAGAAACGGCATAAAATAATTCTAATCACACAGAGTGACAGCAGACTTTTCAATTCCTCCAGTGCACGCACTGTGCACTGCGAGGATTCGCCAATTTCTAAGCTATTGCGACATTTACAATATACAGCTCTAGTAAAAATTAAGAGACCACCGCATCAAAACCCTGTCATGGGCAGCCCAATCTCCAGACCTGAACCCCATTGAAAACCTCTGGAATGTATGTAATCAAGAGGATGATGGATAGTCACAAGCCATCAAACAAAGAAGAACTGCTTACATTTTGTGCCAGAAGAAGTGTGAAAGATTGGTGGAAAGCATGCCAAGACACATGAAAGCTGTGCTTAAAAATCATGGTTATTCTACAAAATATTGATTTCTGAACTCTTGCTGAGTTAAAACATTAGTATTGTTGTTTCTAAATGATTATGAACTTGTTTTCTTTGCATTATTTGAGGTCTGAAAGCACTTGGTTTTTTTAATTTTGACATGTTGTCAGAAGTTTATAGAATAAAAGAACAATTTATATTTTAATCAAAAATATACCTAGAAAAAGAAAAATCAGACAAACAGAACATTTTGCAGTGGTCTCTTAATTTTTTACAGAGCTGTATATCACTCATGTAATGCAAGAAGTAAGAGAAATCTTTGCCACTGTACAATACCTATATTTCTTTGCAATATCTGTGCATTATGTAGCGTGGTATGTGTTAAAGGGGCCCACTGAGAATCATTTGCCTGGGGCGCACGAAAACCTGGAGCCGACCCTGAGAAGGGTTCAATGTATTTTAAGGCAGAGTACAGAGAAATCATTTACTTTTAGCCATAGGTTTAGAGACAGAGTAGAATCTGCCTAAAGTATTGATTGATTTTAGGACCAATTTTTAAAAGCTCTGTACTAAATATGGCCAGGGAGTGACCTTAGATGTTACCTTACAATTAAATTTAAGCAAATCCAGATTGATTCCATAGAGCTGTAACAGGTGTTGGCTGAAAGCCTATGGAGGAAAACATCAATTTTTAATTATGGTAACTGAAGCTTTAATCAAGATTATCCGGTGATGCTTATTATCTGCTATGAAAAACACGTATTTGAGTAAAATGATACTGATCAGGAGCTTTTCCTATAATAATATGCATTAAATATGATCTGCATTGAAATTTAAAACATTAAAATATTTATTTCTCCATTTCTCATTTTTATAACCATTATATTTCGCTAATTGATTTGCACGGACACTAGCAAGCTTAGGGCTCATACTTATTTGCGTTAAAAACAGAAGTGCAATCTGATAAAAAAAAAAATCGGATTGTACTCTGACTAATGCTAATCTATTATGATTCCCTGCTCATCTTCAATTTTTTTTTCTCAGCTCCTATCGGACTGAGAAAAAAAAACGCAGCATGCTTAGAGTGGCCACGTACAGCTGTGGCAAAAATTAAGTGATCACTACAAAATTTTCAGTTTGTCTGATTTTCTTCTTTATAGGTATATTTTTGAGTAAAATGTAAATTGTTTTTTTATTCTATAAACTACTGACAACACGTCTCCGAAGTTCCAAGCAATAAATTTTGTATTTATTTTCTGAAAATGAGAAATGGTCAAAATAAAAAAATGCATTGCTTGCAGACCTCAAATTAATGCAAAGAAAACAAGTTCATAATCATTTAGAAACAACAATACTAATGTTTTAACTCAGAAAGAGTTCAGAAATCAATATTTTGTGGAATAACCATGATTTTTAAGCTTTCATGCGTCTTGGCATGCTTTCCACTAGTCTTTCACACTGCTTTTGGGTGACCTTGATGGCTTGTGACTATCCATCTTCCTCTTAATTACATTCCAGAGGTTTTCAATGGGGTTTAGGTCTGGAGATTGGGCTGCCCATGACAGGGATTTGATGTGGTGGCCCTTCATCCACACCTTGATTGACCTAGCTGTGTGGCATGGAGCATTGTCCTGCTGGAAAAAACAGTCCTCAGAGTTGGGGAACATTGCCTGAGCAGAAGGAACCAACTGTTTTTCCAGGATAACCTTGTACGATTCATATGTCCTTCGCAAAGATTAAACTGCCCAATTCCAGCCTTGCTGGAGCATCCCCAGATCATCACCGATCCCCCACCAAATTTCACAGTGGGTGCAAGACACTGTGGCTTGTACGCCTCTCCAGGTCTCACAATCAGTCGACCAGGTGTTGGGCAAAGCTGAAAATTAAACTCATCAGAGAAGATTACCTTACTCTAGTCCTCTATGGTCCAATCCTTATGGTCTTTGGCAAACTTCAGCCTGGCTCTCCTTTGCTTCTCATTGATGAAAGGCTTTTTTCTAGCTTTACATGACTTGAGTCGTGCCTCTAGGAGCCTGTTACGAACTGTTCTTGGCATGCACTTCACCCCAGCTGCCATTTGCCATTCCTTTTGTACTGTAGGTCACTTGATGTCATCCTGTGGTTGCTGAGTGACATTCGAATAAGATGGCGGTCATCCCGGTCAGTGGAAAGTTGTTTTCGCCCTCTACCGGTCTGTAGCTTTGTTGTCCCCAATGTCTACAGCTTGACCTTGTTGTAATGGACTGCCATCTTAGACATTTTAAGGATGGAGGCAACATGATGTTCACTGTGTCCCTCTGCTAGTAAAGCCAAAATTGAGCCCTTCTTTTCCTCACTCAAGACTTTTCTTTTCAACTCCTTTGGCATGGTTAAAAGTTATTTTTTTATTCCTATTACTTTTGGGATATTACTAGCACTTGCTTTGCCATCCAGCTTGACCTATTGCAAGAGGATTGTGAACACCACAGCAGTGTTTTTTATTCTTTCCTTCATTAAATAAGATTTGGTTCAAGTGATCACCTAATCAGAAGCATATTAAGTAGAATGATGTGTACTCTGGTTGAAATTCAACTGACACTAGAATGGAATGGCTGTCAGACATGTAGAGAAGCTGATTTTTATAAAACTGTGCAGTGGTCTCTTAATTTTTGCCAGAGCTATATATTGGAAGAGACTCGATAATGCAAGTTAATGGGTGCGAGAAAAAATTGCATGGCACACGGGCTATGCGTGTGCCATCTGATTTTTATGCTCTCAGCTCCTAGAAAACCCGATATTTCACTGGCATAGTACAGTAAATTCACAGTTTGACCTGTCAGAATAGAATAGATAGAATAGATATAAACATAGAATAGATAGATAGAAAGATGTAAGTGATATATATAATTAGTGCAGTGAGTGTGTAGTTTAATGTTCATGTATTTAGCTAATAATTCAGTAAATTAAAGAAAAAATGGCATGGGGTTCCCCTACTTTTTCCTAACCAGCTGCGATAAAGATGGCTGCTAGGGGCTGATGTTTATAGCCTGAGAAGAGGGTAATAACCATGGGGCTTCTCAGGTATTAATAGCATCTCACAGCTGTCTACTTAAACATTACAGGTGATGATGTGGGGTCACCCCATATAATTAATAACCAGCAAAGGCTAAGAAGATTGCTGCGGGCTGATGTTAGTAGGCTAGGAAGGGGACATGGATATTGGCTCCCTCCCAGACTAAGAACATCAGCCCTCAGCAGCCCCAGAAATGGTGCATCCATAAGATGTGCCAAATCTGGAGCTCAGCCTCACTGTTTCCACTTGCCCTGGTGCGGTGGCAAGTGGGGTAATAGGGTTGGGGTTGATGTCGTCTTTGCATTGTCAGCTGACATCAAGTTCAGGGGTTAGTCATGGACCTGACTAACCCCTTAGTCATATTGTAAAAAATACACAGCCAGAATAAAGTCCTTTAATTGAAAGAAAGACACAGACTCCTTCATTTTAAATTAATACTCCCCGTCCATCTTTTTCCCATTTATTACTGTAAAATCACAAAATAATCAACTACCATATTCCTCACCTGTCCAAAGACAATCCATTTGTCCAATGAAGAACTCCGGCTCTGCTACTTCCGGCTGGATTGTTGAGTGGTGGCATGATACGACCACTCAGCAAGCCAGCCGAAACACACTGAGACAGGAGCGTGAGGTCACCAGAGTTTATAGCTGATGAACCCCGGTGACCTCACTGATGTCACCGCTCACTGTGTAAGAAAGCAAATATAAGAAGTCAGCCTGATTTGATCCACCCTGAAAGTGTAGTATTCTGATATGCATCACTTTAAAAAAAACAAACATGTTGAGCAGCAATGGTACAGTGTACAATAATAGAATAGGTGATTAGCCTACTTACCGCTATACAGTCCGGTGAAGTCTTTAGTTGCAACCGCTTGGAAGAAGAGCAAAAGCAACCCGAACTCGGCAAGTGTGTGAGGATGCTAGGAAGAGAAACAAGGAACATGTGGAGTGAAGAGGCAGTGCCAGGCAGTGGTGGGCTGCCAAAGGTAGAACAGCGTGTGACGTCACATAGTCCACAATGAGTGGAGACGCCTTTGAGGTCCGCAAGTCCAGGTCCATAGTCCTTACGAGTTTTGGAAAATCTCGGTTTCAGAGATATTTTTTGAGTGCTATCTTTTCACGTCCCACACATCTGACAGTCTATGCAACCTACCTGTTTGCAGCTGTTTGCATTCTCTTATTGGCTACTCCTTTTGTGTGGTTTTAGTGCAGATGTCTTTCATTCTGTGTACTTTTCATAAAATGGAGTTATGGTTTCTAATGATTTATATGTTTTGCAAGTAAAGCTATAGGAAAACAAAACACATTATACAAAATATACTGTACGTCTATATTGTTGGTTAGATATATTATAGATCACTCCGGCACACCAAAAATTTTTTAACAGTTAGTGTATATTTATTTCAATTCAACAGACAACGGGATATATTGTTGGTTATACATAGAGCTATGCATACATTCACCTGTTGCGTTTGTTTGGGGTTTTATAGATGGTAAGGGCACAATATGTACCCACTATATTATCATAAATGAACTGAAATTCAACTCAAACACTTGCTGTCAACTGAACAGATTCCCGAATTAATACATACAATACATATAGATACAGTCATGGCTGAAAGTGTTGGCGACCTTGAAATTTTGTCAGAAAATGAAGTATTTTTCCCAGAAAATTATTGCAATTACATACTGTATGTTTTGCTATTTCCTTTGTGTGTATTGGAGCAACACAAATAAACAGAGAAAAAAGGCAAATTGGATATAACTTGACACAGAACCCTAAAAATGGTCCGGACAAAATTCTTGGCACCTTTCCAAAATTGTGGATAAGCAACTTTGTTTCTAGCATGAAATGCTTGTTCAAACTCACCTGTGGCAAGTAACAGGTGTGGGCGATATGAAAATCACAACTAAAACCAGAAAAAAGGGAAGAAGTTGACTCAATCTTTGCACTGTGTGACTGTGTGTGCCACAATAAGCATGGAGAACAGATAAATAATAAGAGAACAGTCTGAGGACTTGAGAACCAAAATTGTTGAGCAATATCAACAATGTCAAGTTTACAAGTCCATGTACAGAGATCTTGATGTTCTTTTGTCTATGTTGCGTAATATAATCAATATGTTTACAACCCATGGCATTGAAGCTATTCTCCCTGGACGTGAATGGCAGAGAATAATTGAAGAAAGGTTTTAACACAGGATAGTTTGCATGGTGGATAAGCAGGCTCAATCAAGCTCCAAAGAAAATCAAGCTGTCCTGCAGAGTCTGAGTGTATCAGTGTCAGTGCAAACTATCAGTTGACATTTGAATGAATTGAAATGCTATGGCAGGAAACCCATGAGGACCCCACTGCTGACACATGGACATAAAAAGCTAGACTGTATTTTGCCAAAATGTACATGAATAATCCAAAATCCTTCTAGAAAAGCATCTTGTGGGCAGATGAGACCAAGTTGCAGCTTTTTAGTAAAGAACATAATTCTGTTTACCAAAAACAGAATGAGGCCTAAAAAGAAAGCAACATAATACCTACAGTCAAATATAGTGGATGTTCAAAGGTGTTTTGGGGTTGTTTTGCTGCCTCTGGTACTGGGTGCCTTTATTATGTACAAGGCAGGAGAAATTTCACTGCACGCTCTCATTGGATAGTGATGCAAAGTTTTTATTCAACAATTTGCACACTGTGAAATAGTTGGGGCGTGACGTTTTGACACGGGAGTGCCTCAGAATACCCAACCAAAAGAGCAGTTCTTTCTCACATACCCTACAATTTCCCATTGAGAGGGTTCCCTTTACGCTCTACTAAACAACAATACTATGATAAAGACCCATATAGGTTTGAAACGTCGTGTTTCATGTTGTTGTAACTTGCACTTAGTATTTCACTGTGTGCCAGTTGTTGAATAAAAACATAGCATCACTATACAGTGAGAGTGTGCGGTGAAATTTCTCCTGTCTTGATCTTGGGGTCACGCACCCTATTCCACCAGTACTTCACTTAACGAAAGAGTGCACACCAAAACTCCTTATTTTGACTATTTGCAAGACATCATGAAATCTGAAGATTAACAAAGGTTTTTTGGTTGCAATGTAGTGCCCAATGTCAGAAAGTTTGGTTTGTATCCTAAGTCATGGGTCTTCCAAATCTAAATCCCATAGAACACCTGTGGAGAGATCTTAAAATTGCCGTTGAGAGAAGGCACCCTTCAAATATGAGAGATCTGGAGCAGTTTACAAAACAAGAGTGGTTTAAAATTCCAGTTGAGAGGTGTAAGAAGCAGTTGTCCTACTCATTTTGGGGGTTTTATGTGAAATTTTGTAACATTTGCCTCTTCTCTCTGTTGTTCCAATACACAAAAAGGAAATAAACATGTGTATATCAAAACAGGTGTATTTGCAATAATTTTCTGGGAGAAATACTTCATTTCCTGGAACAATTTCAAGGCTGACCACACTTTCAGCCATGACTTTATATATTTGGTCAACACAAAGTCTTAAGGTGCATTTATCCTGGACTAGGGTTGAGCGACTTTCATTTTTTTAAGATCGAGTCGGGTTTTGGGAAACCCGATTTTGTCCAGAGTCGAGTCGAGTGCATTCGGCCGATTATCGCTAAAAGTCGGGGATCGACCGAAACACGAAACCCAATGCAAGTCAATGGGGAAGCATAGTCGGCAGTGAGTGGAGGCCAGGAAAACACCTACAGTGCCCATTTTAATGCCAAAAACATCCATTCTTGTTTCTGAAGCTTGTCAATCTTAATTAACTTTATAATAATAGTTGGGCATTGGAAATTGGGGGTCATTTGGCCAAAGTTGTGGGGGGAGTAGGGCTGGCTCAAGTTTTTCGTGGGCCCAGGAAACGCGGACTACGTCACGGCGGTGGAGCAGGGAGAGGTAAGTATTTCAACGTTGCAAGTGCTGTGATCCTGAGCAAGCAGGGGGGGCCCACTCGTTCGCATTGGCACTGGCACAGGGCCCCTCAAAGTACGGCGGTGTGTTTGCATGGCGGGGGCGCCTCCCACCAGCAGCGACACTTTTGCATACTCTGAGGGGCCCTGTGCCAGTGACGTCGCCAACGAGTATGCCCCCCCCCACCTGATGAAGGAACCTGCACTTTCATCTGCACCTTCCTCTTTGTCCCTGTGTAAGGTGGTATAACATGCGGGAAGGAGAACCTTACTTTCAGCAGGGTCAGATTCTGGCTGTGTAGAGTGCAAGGGGAATGTAGTGGTCTAGGTCAATGTACCAGCAGACTCATCTAGCAGTGGCTGGGCAATGGGCAGGATGAAGAGGAAACAGATATAGGGCCAAAGAATAAAGTAGGCTAAATGCAGTTCAAAATTGGTAACAGGACTAAACAGGCGGCATTGCTTTGTTCAGTGGAGTAGCAAACCCAAGAGCAGCAGACACTGTTTCAAGGGCCCAACCACACTAGTAGGCCAAATGCAGTTTAATATCTGATAGTATAGGCCAAAAGCCAGAAGGTAGAAGCTCAGCTTTATTCAGTTGAGGACAACACCAGGCAGGGGCAGACACCGTTAGTAGGCCGGAACCACCAATTTTTTAAAAACAGCAGTTAATCAGAGCCAGAAGGTAGAAGCTCAGCTTTATTCAGTTGAGGACAAACACCAGGGAGCAGCAAACAGAGGTATTAGGCCCCATCCAGCAATTTAAAAAAAAAAAAAAAAAAACTTAATCAGAGCCAGAAGGTAGAAGCTCAGCTTTATTCAGTTGAGGACAACACCAGGCAGGGGCAGACACCGTTAGTAGGCCGGAACCACCAATTTTTTAAAAAACAGCAGTTAATCAGAGCCAGAAGGTAGAAGCTCAGCTTTATTCAGTTGAGGACAACACCAGGCAGGGGCAGACACCGTTAGTAGGCCGGAACCACCAATTTTTTAAAAAACAGCAGTTAATCAGAGCCAGAAGGTAGAAGCTCAGCTTTATTCAGTTGAGGACAACACAAGGCAGGGGCAGACACCGTTAGTAGGCCGGAACCACCAATTTTTTAAAAACAGCAGTTAATCAGAGCCAGAAGGTAGAAGCTCAGCTTTATTCAGTTGAGGACAACACCAGGCAGGGGCAGACACCGTTAGTAGGCCGGAACCACCAATTTTTTAAAAACAGTAGTTAATCAGAGCCAGAAGGTAGAAGCTCAGCTTTATTCAGTTGAGGACAACACCAGGCAGGGGCAGACACCGTTAGTAGGCCGGAACCACCAATTTTTTAAAAAACAGCAGTTAATCAGAGCCAGAAGGTAGAAGCTCAGCTTTATTCAGTTGAGGGCAACATGAGGGAGGGGCAGACACCGTTAGTAGGCCCTAAACACCATTTTTTTGTTTTAAAACAGCACTTAGTGAGAGCCAGAAGGTAGAAGCTCAGCTTTATTCAGTTGAGGACAACACCAGGCAGGGGCAGACACCGTTAGTAGGCCGGAACCACCAATTTTTAAAAAAACAGCAGTTAATCAGAGCCAGAAGGTAGAAGCTCAGCTTTATTCAGTTGAGGACAACACCAGGCAGGGGCAGACACCGTTAGTAGGCCGGAACCACCAATTTTTTAAAAACAGCAGTTAATAAGAGCCAGAAGGTAGAAGCTCAGCTTTATTCAGTTGAGGACAAACACCAGGGAGCAGCAAACAGAGGTATTAGGCCCCATCCAGCAATTTAAAAAAAAAAAAAAAAACTTAATCAGAGCCAGAAGGTAGAAGCTCAGCTTTATTCAGTTGAGGACAACACCAGGCAGGGGCAGACACCGCTAGTAGGCCGGAACCACCAATTTTTAAAAAAACAGCAGTTAATCAGAGCCAGAAGGTAGAAGCTCAGCTTTATTCAGTTGAGGACAACACCAGGCAGGGGCAGACACCGTTAGTAGGCCGGAACCACCAATTTTTTAAAAAACAGCAGTTAATCAGAGCCAGAAGGTAGAAGCTCAGCTTTATTCAGTTGAGGACAACACCAGGCAGGGGCAGACACCGTTAGTAGGCCGGAACCACCAATTTTTTAAAAAACAGCAGTTAATCAGAGCCAGAAGGTAGAAGCTCAGCTTTATTCAGTTGAGGGCAACATGAGGGAGGAGCAGACACCGTTAGTAGGCCCTAAACACCATTTTTTTGTTTTAAAACAGCACTTAGTGAGAGCCAGAAGGTAGAAGCTCAGCTTTATTCAGTTGAGGACAACACCAGGCAGGGGCAGACACCGTTAGTAGGCCGGAACCACCAATTTTTTAAAAACAGCAGTTAATCAGAGCCAGAAGGTAGAAGCTCAGCTTTATTCAGTTGAGGACAACACCAGGCAGGGGCAGACACCGTTAGTAGGCCGGAACCACCAATTTTTAAAAAAACAGCAGTTAATCAGAGCCAGAAGGTAGAAGCTCAGCTTTATTCAGTTGAGGACAACACCAGGCAGGGGCAGACACCGTTAGTAGGCCGGAACCACCAATTTTTTAAAAACAGCAGTTAATCAGAGCCAGAAGGTAGAAGCTCAGCTTTATTCAGTTGAGGACAAACACCAGGGAGCAGCAAACAGAGGTATTAGGCCCCATCCAGCAATTTAAAAAAAAACAAAAAAAAAAAACTTAATCAGAGCCAGAAGGTAGAAGCTCAGCTTTATTCAGTTGAGGACAATACCAGGCAGGGGCAGACACCGTTAGTAGGCCGGAACCACCAATTTTTAAAAAACCAGCAGTTAATCAGAGCCAGAAGGTAGAAGCTCAGCTTTATTCAGTTGAGGACAACACCAGGCAGGGGCAGACACCGTTAGTAGGCCGGAACCACCAATTTTTTAAAAAACAGCAGTTAATCAGAGCCAGAAGGTAGAAGCTCAGCTTTATTCAGTTGAGGGCAACATGAGGGAGGGGCAGACACCGTTAGTAGGCCCTAAACACCATTTTTTTGTTTTAAAACAGCACTTAGTGAGAGCCAGAAGGTAGAAGCTCAGCTTTATTCAGTTGAGGACAACACCAGGCAGGGGCAGACACCGTTAGTAGGCCGGAACCACCAATTTTTTAAAAACAGCAGTTAATCAGAGCCAGAAGGTAGAAGCTCAGCTTTATTCAGTTGAGGACAAACACCAGGGAGCAGCAAACAGAGGTATTAGGCCCCATCCAGCAATTTAAAAAAAAAAAAAAAAAAAAACTTAATCAGAGCCAGAAGGTAGAAGCTCAGCTTTATTCAGTTGAGGACAACACCAGGCAGGGGCAGACACCGTTAGTAGGCCGGAACCACCAATTTTTTAAAAAACAGCAGTTAATCAGAGCCAGAAGGTAGAAGCTCAGCTTTATTCAGTTGAGGACAACACCAGGCAGGGGCAGACACCGTTAGTAGGCCGGAACCACCAATTTTTTAAAAAACAGCAGTTAATCAGAGCCAGAAGGTAGAAGCTCAGCTTTATTCAGTTGAGGACAACACCAGGCAGGGGCAGACACCGTTAGTAGGCCGGAACCACCAATTTTTTAAAAACAGCAGTTAATCAGAGCCAGAAGGTAGAAGCTCAGCTTTATTCAGTTGAGGACAACACCAGGCAGGGGCAGACACCGTTAGTAGGCCGGAACCACCAATTTTTTAAAAACAGTAGTTAATCAGAGCCAGAAGGTAGAAGCTCAGCTTTATTCAGTTGAGGACAACACCAGGCAGGGGCAGACACCGTTAGTAGGCCGGAACCACCAATTTTTAAAAAAACAGCAGTTAATCAGAGCCAGAAGGTAGAAGCTCAGCTTTATTCAGTTGAGGACAACACCAGGCAGGGGCAGACACCGTTAGTAGGCCGGAACCACCAATTTTTTAAAAAACAGCAGTTAATCAGAGCCAGAAGGTAGAAGCTCAGCTTTATTCAGTTGAGGGCAACATGAGGGAGGGGCAGACACCGTTAGTAGGCCCTAAACACCATTTTTTTGTTTTAAAACAGCACTTAGTGAGAGCCAGAAGGTAGAAGCTCAGCTTTATTCAGTTGAGGACAACACCAGGCAGGGGCAGACACCGTTAGTAGGCCGGAACCACCAATTTTTAAAAAAACAGCAGTTAATCAGAGCCAGAAGGTAGAAGCTCAGCTTTATTCAGTTGAGGACAACACCAGGCAGGGGCAGACACCGTTAGTAGGCCGGAACCACCAATTTTTTAAAAACAGCAGTTAATAAGAGCCAGAAGGTAGAAGCTCAGCTTTATTCAGTTGAGGACAAACACCAGGGAGCAGCAAACAGAGGTATTAGGCCCCATCCAGCAATTTAAAAAAAAAAAAAAAACTTAATCAGAGCCAGAAGGTAGAAGCTCAGCTTTATTCAGTTGAGGACAACACCAGGCAGGGGCAGACACCGCTAGTAGGCCGGAACCACCAATTTTTAAAAAAACAGCAGTTAATCAGAGCCAGAAGGTAGAAGCTCAGCTTTATTCAGTTGAGGACAACACCAGGCAGGGGCAGACACCGTTAGTAGGCCGGAACCACCAATTTTTTAAAAAACAGCAGTTAATCAGAGCCAGAAGGTAGAAGCTCAGCTTTATTCAGTTGAGGACAACACCAGGCAGGGGCAGACACCGTTAGTAGGCCGGAACCACCAATTTTTTAAAAAACAGCAGTTAATCAGAGCCAGAAGGTAGAAGCTCAGCTTTATTCAGTTGAGGGCAACATGAGGGAGGAGCAGACACCGTTAGTAGGCCCTAAACACCATTTTTTTGTTTTAAAACAGCACTTAGTGAGAGCCAGAAGGTAGAAGCTCAGCTTTATTCAGTTGAGGACAACACCAGGCAGGGGCAGACACCGTTAGTAGGCCGGAACCACCAATTTTTTAAAAACAGCAGTTAATCAGAGCCAGAAGGTAGAAGCTCAGCTTTATTCAGTTGAGGACAACACCAGGCAGGGGCAGACACCGTTAGTAGGCCGGAACCACCAATTTTTAAAAAAACAGCAGTTAATCAGAGCCAGAAGGTAGAAGCTCAGCTTTATTCAGTTGAGGACAACACCAGGCAGGGGCAGACACCGTTAGTAGGCCGGAACCACCAATTTTTTAAAAACAGCAGTTAATCAGAGCCAGAAGGTAGAAGCTCAGCTTTATTCAGTTGAGGACAAACACCAGGGAGCAGCAAACAGAGGTATTAGGCCCCATCCAGCAATTTAAAAAAAAACAAAAAAAAAAAACTTAATCAGAGCCAGAAGGTAGAAGCTCAGCTTTATTCAGTTGAGGACAATACCAGGCAGGGGCAGACACCGTTAGTAGGCCGGAACCACCAATTTTTAAAAAACCAGCAGTTAATCAGAGCCAGAAGGTAGAAGCTCAGCTTTATTCAGTTGAGGACAACACCAGGCAGGGGCAGACACCGTTAGTAGGCCGGAACCACCAATTTTTTAAAAAACAGCAGTTAATCAGAGCCAGAAGGTAGAAGCTCAGCTTTATTCAGTTGAGGGCAACATGAGGGAGGAGCAGACACCGTTAGTAGGCCCTAAACACCATTTTTTTGTTTTAAAACAGCACTTAGTGAGAGCCAGAAGGTAGAAGCTCAGCTTTATTCAGTTGAGGACAACACCAGGCAGGGGCAGACACCGTTAGTAGGCCGGAACCACCAATTTTTTAAAAACAGCAGTTAATCAGAGCCAGAAGGTAGAAGCTCAGCTTTATTCAGTTGAGGACAACACCAGGCAGGGGCAGACACCGTTAGTAGGCCGGAACCACCAATTTTTAAAAAAACAGCAGTTAATCAGAGCCAGAAGGTAGAAGCTCAGCTTTATTCAGTTGAGGACAACACCAGGCAGGGGCAGACACCGTTAGTAGGCCGGAACCACCAATTTTTTAAAAACAGCAGTTAATCAGAGCCAGAAGGTAGAAGCTCAGCTTTATTCAGTTGAGGACAAACACCAGGGAGCAGCAAACAGAGGTATTAAGCCCCATCCAGCAATTTAAAAAAAAACAAAAAAAAAAAACTTAATCAGAGCCAGAAGGTAGAAGCTCAGCTTTATTCAGTTGAGGACAATACCAGGCAGGGGCAGACACCGTTAGTAGGCCGGAACCACCAATTTTTAAAAAACCAGCAGTTAATCAGAGCCAGAAGGTAGAAGCTCAGCTTTATTCAGTTGAGGACAACACCAGGCAGGGGCAGACACCGTTAGTAGGCCGGAACCACCAATTTTTAAAAAAACAGCAGTTAATCAGAGCCAGAAGGTAGAAGCTCAGCTTTATTCAGTTGAGGACAACACCAGGCAGGGGCAGACACCGTTAGTAGGCCGGAACCACCAATTTTTTAAAAAACAGCAGTTAATCAGAGCCAGAAGGTAGAAGCTCAGCTTTATTCAGTTGAGGGCAACATGAGGGAGGGGCAGACACCGTTAGTAGGCCCTAAACACCATTTTTTAGTTTTAAAACAGCACTTAGTGAGAGCCAGAAGGTAGAAGCTCAGCTTTATTCAGTTGAGGACAACACCAGGCAGGGGCAGACACCGTTAGTAGGCCGGAACCACCAATTTTTTAAAAAACAGCAGTTAATCAGAGCCAGAAGGTAGAAGCTCAGCTTTATTCAGTTGAGGACAACACCAGGCAGGGGCAGACACCGTTAGTAGGCCGGAACCACCAATTTTTTAAAAAACAGCAGTTAATCAGAGCCAGAAGGTAGAAGCTCAGCTTTATTCAGTTGAGGGCAACATGAGGGAGGGGCAGACACCGTTAGTAGGCCCTAAACACCATTTTTTTGTTTTAAAACAGCACTTAGTGAGAGCCAGAAGGTAGAAGCTCAGCTTTATTCAGTTGAGGACAACACCAGGCAGGGGCAGACACCGTTAGTAGGCCGGAACCACCAATTTTTTAAAAACAGCAGTTAATCAGAGCCAGAAGGTAGAAGCTCAGCTTTATTCAGTTGAGGACAACACCAGGCAGGGGCAGACACCGTTAGTAGGCCGGAACCACCAATTTTTTTAAAAACAGCAGTTAATCAGAACCAGAAGGTAGAAGCTCAGCTTTATTCAGTTGAGGACAAACACCAGGGAGCAGCAAACAGAGGTATTAGGCCCCATCCAGCAATTTAAAAAAAAAAAAAAAAACTTAATCAGAGCCAGAAGGTAGAAGCTCAGCTTTATTCAGTTGAGGACAACACCAGGCAGGGGCAGACACCGTTAGTAGGCCGGAACCACCAATTTTTAAAAAAACAGCAGTTAATCAGAGCCAGAAGGTAGAAGCTCAGCTTTATTCAGTTGAGGACAACACCAGGCAGGGGCAGACACCGTTAGTAGGCCGGAACCACCAATTTTTTAAAAAACAGCAGTTAATCAGAGCCAGAAGGTAGAAGCTCAGCTTTATTCAGTTGAGGACAACACCAGGCAGGGGCAGACACCGTTAGTAGGCCGGAACCACCAATTTTTTAAAAAACAGCAGTTAATCAGAGCCAGAAGGTAGAAGCTCAGCTTTATTCAGTTGAGGACAACACCAGGCAGGGGCAGACACCGTTAGTAGGCCGGAACCACCAATTTTTTAAAAACAGCAGTTAATCAGAGCCAGAAGGTAGAAGCTCAGCTTTATTCAGTTGAGGACAAACACCAGGGAGCAGCAAACAGAGGTATTAGGCCCCATCCAGCAATTAAAAAAAAAAAAAAAAACTTAATCAGAGCCAGAAGGTAGAAGCTCAGCTTTATTCAGTTGAGGACAACACCAGGCAGGGGCAGACACCGTTAGTAGGCCGGAACCACCAATTTTTTAAAAAACAGCAGTTAATCAGAGCCAGAAGGTAGAAGCTCAGCTTTATTCAGTTGAGGACAACACCAGGCAGGGGCAGACACCGTTAGTAGGCCGGAACCACCAATTTTTAAAAAAACAGCAGTTAATCAGAGCCAGAAGGTAGAAGCTCAGCTTTATTCAGTTGAGGACAACACCAGGCAGGGGCAGACACCGTTAGTAGGCCGGAACCACCAATTTTTTAAAAAACAGCAGTTAATCAGAGCCAGAAGGTAGAAGCTCAGCTTTATTCAGTTGAGGACAACACCAGGCAGGGGCAGACACCGTTAGTAGGCCGGAACCACCAATTTTTTAAAAAACAGCAGTTAATCAGAGCCAGAAGGTAGAAGCTCAGCTTTATTCAGTTGAGGACAACACCAGGCAGGGGCAGACACCGTTAGTAGGCCGGAACCACCAATTTTTTAAAAAACAGCAGTTAATCAGAGCCAGAAGGTAGAAGCTCAGCTTTATTCAGTTGAGGACAACACCAGGCAGGGGCAGACACCGTTAGTAGGCCGGAACCACCAATTTTTAAAAAACAGCAGTTAATCAGAGCCAGAAGGTAGAAGCTCAGCTGTATTCAGTTGAGGACAACTTGAATTAGGGACTGCAGACAGACTTAGCAGGCTGCCCCCTGTGTGGACCATGCATCCAATACATTAACCCATTGCGCCACAAAGGACACGTAACCTTCCGTGGCCATGCCTACAGGTCCATGTGTCTGTTGTCAGGTGTACCTTTGGACTCACAGATTGACAGAATGCAAGGACAATGCGGTCTTTAACATGCTGGTGGAGGGGTGGGATGGCTTTTCTCGCAAAAGAATTGTCAACTGGGTAGCTCATAGCGTGGTACAGCGTAGTCCATCATGGCTTTATTAATATTAAAAAAAATAAAAAAATAGGCTCTATGCACTGTAAATTAGGTTCCAGGGGTACACGGGCAGCAGTGGTCTGGTCAGTGGAGGCCTAGTGGAAGGAGGGACCGCAGACAGGCTTCGAAGGCCTAACACAATAAAATGGGCTGGCTGTAGGCACTTTATAATTGTTTCCAGGGGTACACGGGCAGCAGTGGTCTGGTCAGTGGAGGCCTAGTGGAAGGAGGGACCGCAGACAGGCTTCGAAGGCCTAACACAATAAAATGGGCTGGCTGTAGGCACTTTATAATTGTTTCCAGGGGTACACGGGCAGCAGTGGTCTGGTCAGTGGAGGCCTAGTGGAAGGAGGGACCGCAGACAGGCTTCGAAGGCCTAACACAATAAAATGGGCTGGCTGTAGGCACTTTATAATTGTTTCCAGGGGTACACGGGCAGCAGTGGTCTGGTCAGTGGAGGCCTAGTGGAAGGAGGGACCGCAGACAGGCTTCGAAGGCCTAACACAATAAAATGGGCTGGCTGTAGGCACTTTATAATTGTTTCCAGGGGTACATGGGCAGCAGTGGTCTGGTCAGTGGAGGCCTAGTGGAAGGAGGGACCGCAGACAGGCTTTGAAGGCCTAAAACAATAAAATGGGCTGGCTGTAGGCACTTTATAATTGTTTCCAGGGGTACACGTGCAGCAGTGGTCTGGTCAACGGAGGCCGATTGTAATGAGTGTCTGCCAGTTAGTAGTCAAAAACAACAATTAAATGTGAATGTCTCGCATTAAAACAAAACAAAAACACTAAAGGGTGCAATCATTAGGTTCAGGGGTGGGATCCTCTGCGTTGTTTCAGACCTACTAATTTAGCGCAAAGTATTTACTGTGGTAAATAGAGGACACTGCCCCTGACTATGTTAAGTACCATCATACATGTCAACACAATGGTATTGTCAGTGGCAGGTATGGAAGGATGTCAGCGCATAGACTAAACATTGGTGGAAGTGTGAGAGATAACTGTGGAAGTGGTAGAGCAATGTTTGACCTGGGGGTGGGTGAACTCTCTTGTGGCCGGCGGTACAGGCCCAGGGCCCCTCATGTTACAACAGTGTGTCTGACGTTGGGTGCGCACCACCACCGCCAGAGACACTTTATTGTACTATGAGGGACCCAGTAGCAATGCCGTCGACCAAAAGCAAGCACACCCACCTCTTCAGACAAACAGCAGTCTCACGGCTGCTTGCGCCAAGTCGCGATACCACGGCCCCGTGTGGGGAGTTTGGCCATTTAGGGAGGTGTAAACATGTCGTATGCTGGACAATCAGCTGCAGAAAATTAGACATTAGAAAAGTAATTCACAGTAGTCCACAGGCAAGAGCTTTTCATAGGAAAGCTAGGTGTCAGCCGGGCAAGGTGGGGCAAAAGATTTCGAAATCCAGTTGTGGTTCATTTTAATGAATGTTAGATCTTCAACATTTTGGGTAGCCAGACGAGTCCTTTTTTCGGTTAATATTGAACCTGCAGCACTGAATACTCTTTCTGATAGGACACTTGCTGCCGGGCAAGCAAGCTCCTGCAATGCATATTCTGCCAATTCTGGCCAGGTGTCTAATTTTGATGCCCAGTAATCAAATGGGAATGACGGTTGAGGGATAACATCGATAAGGGATGAAAAATAGTTAGTAACCATACTGGACAAATGTTGTCGCCTGTCACTTTCAATTGATGCAGCAGTACCTGTCCTGTCTGCGGTCATAGCAAAATCACTCCACAACCTGGTCAGAAAACCCCTCTGTCCAACGCCACTTCTGATGTGTGCACCCCTAACACTCCTAGTCTGCTGCCCCCTGGAGCTCGTGTGAGAACGATCACGTGCGCTGTGTGCTGGGAATGCCTGAAGCAAACGGTCAACAAGAGTTGATTGTTTTGTTGCTAATATTAGTTCCAAGTTCTCATGTGGCATAATATTTTGCAATTAGCCTTTATAGCGTGGATCAAGGAGGCAGGCCAACCAGTAATTGTCATCGTTCATCATTTTCGTAATGCGTGTGTCCCTTTTTAGGATACGTAAGGCATAATCCGCCATGTGGGCCAAAGTTCCAGTTGTCAAATCTCCGGTTGTGATTGGTTGAGGGGCAGTTTCAGGCAAATCTACGTCACTTGTGTCCCTCAAAAAACCAGAACCCGGCCTTGCCACGCAACCAATTTCCAGTGCCCCCGGGAAAGCTTCCGCATTAAAAATATACTCATCCCCATCATCCTCCTCGTCCTCCACCTCCTCTTCGCCCGCTACCTCGTCCTGTACACTGCCCTGACCAGACAATGGCTGACTGTCATCAAGGCTTTCCTCTTCCTCTGGTGCAGACGCCTGATCCTTTATGTGCATCAAACTTTGCATCAGCAGACGCATTAGGGGGATGCTCATGCTTATTATGGCGTTGTCTGCACTAACCAGCCGTGTGCATTCCTCAAAACACTGAAGGACTTGACACGTCTTGTATCTTCGACCACTGCACACCTGACAACTCCATGTCTGCCATCCTACTGCCTGCCCGTGTATGTGTATCCTCCCACAAAAACATAACAGCCCGCCTCTGTTGGCACAGTCTCTGAAGCATGTGCAGTGTTGAGTTCCACCTTGTTGCAACGTCTATGATTAGGCGATGCTGGGGAAGGTTCAAAGACCGCTGATAGGTCTGCATACGGCTGGAGTGTACAGGCGAACGTCGGATATGTGAGCAAAGTCCACGCACTTTGAGGAGCAGGTCGGAGAACCCAGGATAAGTTTTCAATAAGCACTGCACCACCAGGTTTAAGGTGTGAGCCAGGCAAGGAATGTGTTTCAGTTGGGAAAGGGAGATGGCAGCCATGAAATTCCTTCCGTTATCACTCACTACCTTGCCTGCCTCAAGATCTACTGTGCCCAGCCACGACTGCGTTTCTTGTTGCAAGAACTCGGACAGAACTTCCGCGGTGTGTCTGTTGTCGCCCAAACACTTCATAGCCAATACAGCCTGCTGACGCTTGCCAGTAGCTGGCCCATAATGGGACAACTGGTGTGCAACAGTGTCATCTGCCGATGGAGTGGTTGGCCGACTGCGGTCTGTGGAAGAGCTGTAGCTTCTGCAGGAGGAGGAGGAGGAGGAGGGGGTGCGAACGCCTACAGCCAACTGTTTCCTAGACCGTGGGCTAGGCACAACTGTCCCGAAATTGATGTCCCCTGTGGACCCTGCATCCACCACATTCACCCAGTGTGCCGTGATGGACACATAACGTCCCTGGCCATGCCTACTGGTCCATGCATCTGTAGTCAGGTGCACCTTTGTACTCACAGATTGCCTGAGTGCATGGACGATGCGCTGTTTAACATGCTGGTGCAGGGCTGGGATGGCTTTTCTGGAAAAAAAGTGTCGACTGGGTAGCTCGTATTGTGGTTCAACGTACTCCATCAGGGCTTTGAAAGCTTCGCTTTCAACTAACCGGTAGGGCATCATCTCTAACGAGATTAGTCTAGCTATGTGGGCGTTAAAACCCTGTGTACGCGGATGCGAGGATAAGTACTTCCTTTTTCTAACCAGAGTCTCATGTAGGGTGAGCTGGACTGGAGAGCTGGAGATCGTGGAACTTTCTGGTGTGTCGGTGTACATGGCAGACTGAGAGACGGTTGGAGACGGTATTGTTTCCGCCGGTGCCCTAGATGCAATATTTCCTCCTACAAAACTGGTGATTCCCTGACCCTGACTGCTTTTGGCTGGCAAAGAAACCTGCACAGATACTGCCGGTGGTGCGGAAAATGGTGGCCTTACAGTGACGGAAGGGATGTTGCGTTGCTGACTAGCTTCATTGGCCGAGGGTGCTACAACCTTAAGGGACGTTTGGTAGTTAGTCCAGGCTTGAAAATGCATGGTTAAGTGTCTATGCATGCAACTAGTATTTAGACTTTTCAGATTCTGACCTCTGCTTAAGCTAGTTGAACATTTTTGACAGATGACTTTGCGCTGATCAATTGGATGTTGTTTAAAAACATGCCAGACTGCACTCTTCCTAGCATCGGATCCCTTTTCAGGGATTGCAGACTGAGCTTTAACCGGATGGCCACGCTGTTCTCCAACAGGTTTTGGCTTTGACACGCGTTTTGGGCCAGATACGGGCCCGGCAGATGGAACCTGTTGCGATGTTGATGCCTGCTGCGGCCCCTCCTCCACCTCCGCTTCTGAACTACTGCCGCCTGCACCCTGTTCCCCCAATGGCTGCCAATCGGGGTCAACAACAGGGTCATCTATTACCTCCTCTTCGAGCTCGTGTGCAACTTCGTCTGTGTCACTGTGTCGGTCGGTGGTATAGCGTTCGTGGCGGGGCAACATAGTCTCATCAGGGTCTGATTGTGGATCAGTACCCTGAGAGGGCAATGTGGTGGTCTGAGTCAAAACAGCAGCATAGTACTCTGGCTGTGACTGTGCATCAGTGCACTCCATGTCAGAATCTACTTGTAATGGGCATGGCCTGTTAAGTGTTTCACTTTCTAAGCCAGGGACGGTATGTGTAAAGAGCTCCATGGAGTAACCCGTTGTGTCGCCTGCTGCATCCTTCTCTCTTGTTGTAGTTTTTGCTGAAGAGGACAAGGAAGCGACTTGTCCCTGACCGTGAACATCCACAAGCGACGCGCTGCTTTTACATTTACCAGTTTCAGAAGAGGAGGCAAAAGAGCTAGAGGCTGAGTCTGCAATGTAAGCCAAAACTTGCTGTTGCTGCTCCGCCTTTAAAAGCGGTTTTCGTACTCCCAGAAAAGAGAGCGTTCGAGGCCTTGTGTAGCCAGACGACGAAACTGGCTCCACAGCTCCAGACTTAGGTGGAATATTTTTATCCCCATGACCACCTGATGCTCCACTACCACTACCATCATTACCAGCTGACAATGAACGCCCACGACGACCTCTTGCACCAGACTTCCTCATTGTTTTAAAATCTTAACCAAAGTAACTTTATTTGTTGCTGTCAAACAACTTACACGGTGAGCTATAACTTCAGTATGATTTCAATATCCCTTAACAGGTTGGTGAGACGACAAGGAAAATCAGGCACAATGTTACACACTCTGTTTTCTGTGGCACCAAATCACAGAGATGCCACACACGCAGGACTGTCACTCAAGCACAAATGTCAATATTAATCTCCCACTGTTTTATTTTTTTTTTCTTTTTCAGGGAGACTTTAGAAACAAAATAATAAAAAATAAATAGGCTTTCTATGGCCCACTGAGTGAGAGATGGCACACACAGGAGTCAGGAGTGGCACACAAGCCCTGAGGCCAATATTTTTCTCCCACTGATTGATGTAGTGATTTTTTTTCAGGTAGATTTTAGAACCCAAATCAAGCAAAAAAATTAATAGGCTTTCTATGGCCCACTGAGTGAGAGATGGCACACACAGGAGTCAGGAGTGGCACACAAGCAGAAAGGGCAATATTAATCTCCCACTGTTTTATTTATTTTTTCTTTTTCAGGGAGACTTTAGAAACCAAATAATAAAAAATAAATAGGCTTTCTATGGCCCACTGAGTGAGAGATGGCACACACAGGAGTCAGGAGTGGCACACAAGCAGAAAGGGCAATATTAATCCCCCACTGATTGATGTAGTGATTTTTTTTCAGGTAGATTTTAGAACCCAAATCAAGCAAAAAAATAAATAGGCTTTCTATGGCCCACTGAGTGAGAGATGGCACACACAGGAGTCAGGAGTGGCACACAAGCAGAAAGGGCAATATTAATCCCCCACTGATTGATGTAGTGATTTTTTTTCAGGTAGATTTTAGAACCCAAATCAAGCAAAAAAATTAATAGGCTTTCTATGGCCCACTGAGTGAGAGATGGCACACACAGGAGTCAGGAGTGGCACACAAGCAGAAAGGGCAATATTAATCTCCCACTGTTTTCTTTTTTTTTTCTTTTTCAGGGAGACTTTAGAAACCAAATAATAAAAAATAAATAGGCTTTCTATGGCCCACTGAGTGAGAGATGGCACACACAGGAGTCAGGAGTGGCACACAAGCAGAAAGGGCAATATTAATCTCCCACTGTTTTATTTTTTTTTTCTTTTTCAGGGAGACTTTAGAAACAAAATAATAAAAAATAAATAGGCTTTCTATGGCCCACTGAGTGAGAGATGGCACACACAGGAGTCAGGAGTGGCACACAAGCAGAAATGGCAATATTAATCTCCCACTGTTTTATTTTTTTTTTCTTTTTCAGGGAGACTTTAGAAACAAAATAATAAAAAATAAATAGGCTTTCTATGGCCCACTGAGTGAGAGATGGCACACACAGGAGTCAGGAGTGGCACACAAGCAGAAAGGGCAATATTAATCTCCCACTGATTGATGTAATGATTTTTTTTCAGGTAGATTTTAGAACCCAAATCAAGCAAAAAAATTAATAGGCTTTCTATGGCCCACTGAGTGAGAGATGGCACACACAGGAGTCAGGAGTGGCACACAAGCAGAAAGGGCAATATTAATCTCCCACTGTTTTATGTATTTTTTCTTTTTCAGGGAGACTTTAGAAACCAAATAATAAAAAATAAATAGGCTTTCTATGGCCCACTGAGTGAGAGATGGCACACACAGGAGTCAGGAGTGGCACACAAGCAGAAAGGGCAATATTAATCTCCCACTGTTTTATTTTTTTTTCTTTTTCAGGGAGACTTTAGAAACCAAATAATAAAAAATAAATAGGCTTTCTATGGCCCACTGAGTGAGAGATGGCACACACACAGGAGTCAGGAGTGGCACACAAGCAGAAAGGGCAATATTAATCTCCCACTGTTTTATTTTTTTTTCTTTTTCAGGGAGACTTTAGAAACCAAATAATAAAAAATAAATAGGCTTTCTATGGCCCACTGAGTGAGAGATGGCACACACACAGGAGTCAGGAGTGGCACACAAGCAGAAAGGGCAATATTAATCTCCCACTGTTTTATTTTTTTTTTCTTTTTCAGGGAGACTTTAGAAACCAAATAATAAAAAATAAATAGGCTTTCTATGGCCCACTGAGTGAGAGATGGCACACACAGGAGTCAGGAGTGGCACACAAGCAGAAAGGGCAATATTAATCTCCCACTGTTTTATTTTTTTTTTTCTTTTTCAGGGAGACTTTAGAAACCAAATAATAAAAAATAAATAGGCTTTCTATGGCCTACTGAGTGAGAGATGGCACACACAGGAGTCAGGAGTGGCACACAAGCAGAAAGGGCAATATTAATCTCCCACTGATTGATGTAGTGATTTTTTTTCAGGTAGATTTTAGAACCCAAATCAAGCAAAAAAATAAATAGGCTTTCTATGGCCCACTGAGTGAGAGATGGCACACACAGGAGTCAGGAGTGGCACACAAGCAGAAAGGGCAATATTAATCTCCCACTGTTTTATTTTTTTTTCTTTTTCAGGGAGACTTTAGAAACCAAATAATAAAAAATAAATAGGCTTTCTATGGCCCACTGAGTGAGAGATGGCACACACAGGAGTCAGGAGTGGCACACAAGCAGAAAGGGCAATATTAATCTCCCACTGTTTTATTTTTTTTTTCTTTTTCAGGGAGACTTTAGAAACCAAATAATAAAAAATAAATAGGCTTTCTATGGCCCACTGAGTGAGAGATGGCACACACAGGAGTCAGGAGTGGCACACAAGCAGAAAGGGCAATATTAATCTCCCACTGTTTTCTTTTTTTTTTCTTTTTCAGGGAGACTTTAGAAACCAAATAATAAAAAATAAATAGGCTTTCTATGGCCCACTGAGTGAGAGATGGCACACACAGGAGTCAGGAGTGGCACACAAGCAGAAAGGGCAATATTAATCTCCCACTGTTTTATTTTTTGTTTCTTTTTCAGGGAGACTTTAGAAACCAAATAATAAAAAATAAATAGGCTTTCTATGGCCCACTGAGTGAGAGATGGCACACACAGGAGTCAGGAGTGGCACACAAGCAGAAAGGGCAATATTAATCTCCCACTGATTGATGTAGTGATTTTTTTTCAGGTAGATTTTAGAACCCAAATCAAGCAAAAAAATAAATAGGCTTTCTATGGCCCACTGAGTGAGAGATGGCACACACAGGAGTCAGGAGTGGCACACAAGCAGAAAGGGCAATATTAATCCCCCACTGATTGATGTAGTGATTTTTTTTCAGGTAGATTTTAGAACCCAAATCAAGCAAAAAAATTAATAGGCTTTCTATGGCCCACTGAGTGAGAGATGGCACACACAGGAGTCAGGAGTGGCACACAAGCAGAAAGGGCAATATTAGTCTCCCACTGTTTTCTTTTTTTTTTCTTTTTCAGGGAGACTTTAGAAACCAAATAATAAAAAATAAATAGGCTTTCTATGGCCCACTGAGTGAGAGATGGCACACACAGAAGTCAGGAGTGGCACACAAGCAGAAAGGGCAATATTAATCTCCCACTGTTTTATTTTTTTTTTCCGTTTCAGGGAGACTTTAGAAACAAAATAATAAAAAATAAATAGGCTTTCTATGGCCCACTGAGTGAGAGATGGCACACACAGGAGTCAGGAGTGGCACACAAGCAGAAAGGGCAATATTAATCTCCCACTGTTTTATTTTTTTTTTCTGTTTCAGGGAGACTTTAGAAACAAAATAATAAAAAATAAATAGGCTTTCTATGGCCCACTGAGTGAGAGATGGCACACACAGGAGTCAGGAGTGGCACACAAGCAGAAAGGGCAATATTAATCCCCCACTGATTGATGTAGTGATTTTTTTTCAGGTAGATTTTAGAACCCAAATCAAGCAAAAAAATTAATAGGCTTTCTATGGCCCACTGAGTGAGAGATGGCACACACAGGAGTCAGGAGTGGCACACAAGCAGAAAGGGCAATATTAGTCTCCCACTGTTTTCTTTTTTTTTTCTTTTTCAGGGAGACTTTAGAAACCAAATAATAAAAAATAAATAGGCTTTCTATGGCCCACTGAGTGAGAGATGGCACACACAGGAGTCAGGAGTGGCACACAAGCAGAAAGGGCAATATTAATCTCCCACTGTTTTATTTTTTTTTTCTGTTTCAGGGAGACTTTAGAAACAAAATAATAAAAAATAAATAGGCTTTCTATGGCCCACTGAGTGAGAGATGGCACACACAGGAGTCAGGAGTGGCACACAAGCAGAAAGGGCAATATTAATCTCCCACTGTTTTATTTTTTTTTTCTTTTTCAGGGAGACTTTAGAAACCAAATAATAAAAAATAAATAGGCTTTCTATGGCCCACTGAGTGAGAGATGGCACACACAGGAGTCAGGAGTGGCACACAAGCAGAAAGGGCAATATTAATCCCCCACTGATTGATGTAGTGATTTTTTTTCAGGTAGATTTTAGAACCCAAATCAAGCAAAAAAATTAATAGGCTTTCTATGGCCCACTGAGTGAGAGATGGCACACACAGGAGTCAGGAGTGGCACACAAGCAGAAAGGGCAATATTAGTCTCCCACTGTTTTCTTTTTTTTTTCTTTTTCAGGGAGACTTTAGAAACCAAATAATAAAAAATAAATAGGCTTTCTATGGCCCACTGAGTGAGAGATGGCACACACAGGAGTCAGGAGTGGCACACAAGCAGAAAGGGCAATATTAATCTCCCACTGTTTTATTTTTTTTTTCTGTTTCAGGGAGACTTTAGAAACAAAATAATAAAAAATAAATAGGCTTTCTATGGCCCACTGAGTGAGAGATGGCACACACAGGAGTCAGGAGTGGCACACAAGCAGAAAGGGCAATATTAATCTCCCACTGTTTTATTTTTTTTTTCTTTTTCAGGGAGACTTTAGAAACCAAATAATAAAAAATAAATAGGCTTTCTATGGCCCACTGAGTGAGAGATGGCACACACAGGAGTCAGGAGTGGCACACAAGCAGAAAGGGCAATATTAATCTCCCACTGTTTTATTTTTTTTTCTGTTTCAGGGAGACTTTAGAAACAAAATAATAAAAAATAAATAGGCTTTCTATGGCCCACTGATTGAGAGATGGCACACACAGGAGTCAGGAGTGGCACACAAGCAGAAAGGGCAATATTAATCTCCCACTGTTTTCTTTTTTTTTCTTTTTCAGGGAGACTTTAGAAACCAAATAATAAAAAATAAATAGGCTTTCTATGGCCCACTGAGTGAGAGATGGCACACACAGGAGTCAGGAGTGGCACACAAGCAGAAAGGGCAATATTAATCTCCCACTGTTTTATTTTTTTTTTCCTTTTCAGGGAGACTTTAGAAACCAAATAATAAAAAATAAATAGGCTTTCTATGGCCCACTGAGTGAGAGATGGCACACACAGGAGTCAGGAGTGGCACACAAGCAGAAAGGGCAATATTAATCTCCCACTGTTTTATTTTTTTTTTCTTTTTCAGGGAGACTTTAGAAACCAAATAATAAAAAATAAATAGGCTTTCTATGGCCCACTGAGTGAGAGATGGCACACACAGGAGTCAGGAGTGGCACACAAGCAGAAAGGGCAATATTAATCTTCCACTGTTTTATTTTTTTTCTCTTTTTCAGGGAGACTTTAGAAACCAAATAATAAAAAATAAATAGGCTTTCTATGGCCCACTGAGTGAGAGATGGCACACACAGGAGTCAGGAGTGGCACACAAGCAGAAAGGGCAATATTAATCTCCCACTGTTTTATTTTTTTTTTCTTTTTCAGGGAGACTTTAGAAACCAAATAATAAAAAATAAATAGGCTTTCTATGGCCCACTGAGTGAGAGATGGCACACACAGGAGTCAGGAGTGGCACACAAGCAGAAAGGGCAATATTAATCTCCCACTGTTTTCTTTTTTTTTTCTTTTTCAGGGAGACTTTAGAAACCAAATAATAAAAAATAAATAGGCTTTCTATGGCCCACTGAGTGAGAGATGGCACACACAGGAGTCAGGAGTGGCACACAAGCAGAAAGGGCAATATTAATCTCCCACTGATTGATGTAGTGATTTTTTTTCAGGTAGATTTTAGAACCCAAATCAAGCAAAAAAATAAATAGGCTTTCTATGGCCCACTGAGTGAGAGATGGCACACACAGGAGTCAGGAGTGGCACACAAGCAGAAAGGGCAATATTAATCTCCCACTGTTTTCTTTTTTTTTTCTTTTTCAGGGAGACTTTAGAAACCAAATAATAAAAAATAAATAGGCTTTCTATGGCCCACTGAGTGAGAGATGGCACATACAGGAGTCAGGAGTGGCACACAAGCAGAAAGGGCAATATTAATCTCCCACTGTTTTATTTTTTTTTTCCTTTTCAGGGAGACTTTAGAAACAAAATAATAAAAAATAAATAGGCTTTCTATGGCCCACTGAGTGAGAGATGGCACACACAGGAGTCAGGAGTGGCACACAAGCAGAAAGGGCAATATTAATCTCCCACTGTTTTATTTTTTTTTTCTTTTTCAGGGAGACTTTAGAAACCAAATAATAAAAAATAAATAGGCTTTCTATGGCCCACTGAGTGAGAGATGGCACACACAGGAGTCAGGAGTGGCACACAAGCAGAAAGGGCAATATTAATCTCCCACTGATTGATGTAGTGATTTTTTTTCAGGTAGATTTTAGAACCCAAATCAAGCAAAAAAATAAATAGGCTTTCTATGGCCCACTGAGTGAGAGATGGCACACACAGGAGTCAGGAGTGGCACACAAGCAGAAAGGGCAATATTAATCTCCCACTGTTTTATTTTTTTTTTCCTTTTCAGGGAGACTTTAGAAACAAAATAATAAAAAATAAATAGGCTTTCTATGGCCCACTGAGTGAGAGATGGCACACACAGGAGTCAGGAGTGGCACACAAGCAGAAAGGGCAATATTAATCTCCCACTGTTTTATTTTTTTTTTTCTTTTTCAGGGAGACTTTAGAAACCAAATAATAAAAAATAAATAGGCTTTCTATGGCCCACTGAGTGAGAGATGGCACATACAGGAGTCAGGAGTGGCACACAAGCAGAAAGGGCAATATTAATCTCCCACTGTTTTATTTTTTTTTCTTTTTCAGGGAGACTTTAGAAACCAAATAATAAAAAATAAATAGGCTTTCCATGGCCCATTGAGTGAGAGATGGCACACACAGGAGTCAGGAGTGGCACACAAGCAGAAAGGGCAATATTAATCTCCCACTGTTTTCTTTTTTTTTTCTTTTTCAGGGAAACTTTAGAAACCAAATAATAAAAAATAAATAGGCTTTCTATGGCCCACTGAGTGAGAGATGGCACACACAGGAGTCAGGAGTGGCACACAAGCAGAAAGGGCAATATTAATCTCCCACTGATTGATGTAGTGATTTTTTTTCAGGTAGATTTTAGAACCCAAATCAAGCAAAAAAATAAATAGGCTTTCTATGGCCCACTGAGTGAGAGATGGCACACACAGGAGTCAGGAGTGGCACACAAGCAGAAAGGGCAATATTAATCCCCCACTGATTGATGTAGTGATTTTTTTTCAGGTAGATTTTAGAACCCAAATCAAGCAAAAAAATTAATAGGCTTTCTATGGCCCACTGAGTGAGAGATGGCACACACAGGAGTCAGGAGTGGTACACAAGCAGAAAGGGCAATATTAATCTCCCACTGTTTTATTTTATTTTTATTTTTCAGGGAGACTTTAGAAACCAAATAATAAAAAATAAATAGGCTTTCTATGGCCCACTGAGTGAGAGATGGCACACACAGGAGTCAGGAGTGGCACACAAGCAGAAAGGGCAATATTAATCTCCCACTGTTTTCTTTTTTTTTTCTTTTTCAGGGAGACTTTAGAAACAAAATAAGAAAAAATAAATAGGCTTTCTATGGCCCACTGATTGAGAGATGGCACACACAGGAGTCAGGAGTGGCACACAACCAGAAAGGGCAATATTAATCTCCCACTGTTTTATTTTTTTTTTCTTTTTCAGGGAGACTTTAGAAACCAAATAATAAAAAATTAATAGGCTTTCTATGGCCCACTGAATGAGAGATGGCACACACAGAGATGGCACTCTAGTAGAAATGCCAATCTTAATCTCCTACAAAAAAAAAAAAAAAGAAACTGTCCTACAATTACTATCTCCCTGCAGTAATCTCAGCCAGGTATGGCAGGCAGCAATAAGGAGTGGACTGATGCACAAATTAAATAAAAAGTGTGGACAAACAAAAAAGATAGCTGTGCAGAAAGGAAGGAACAAGAGGATATGTGCTTTGAAAAAAGCAGTTGGTTTGCACAGTGGCGTACACACGGCAATACAGCTATCAGGGAGCCTTCTAGGGCAGCCCAATGAGCTACAGCGCTGAGAGAAAAAAAAAATGTAGCTTCCACTGTCCCTGCACACCGAAGGTGGTGTTGGACAGTGGAAATCGCTACAGCACAAGCGGTTTGGTGGTTAATGGACCCTGCCTAACGCTCTCCCTGCTTCTAATGAAGCGGCAGCAACCTCTCCCTAAGCTCAGAGCAGCAGCAGTGAGATGGCGGTCGGCGGGAACGCCCCTTTATAGCCCCTGTGACGCCGCAAACAGCAAGCCAATCACTGCAATGCCCTTCTCTAAGATGGTGGGGACCAGGACCTATGTCATCACGCTGCCCACACTCTGCGTTCACCTTCATTGGCTGAGAAATGGCGCTTTTCGCGTCATTGAAACGCGACTTTGGTGCGAAAGTCGCGTACCGCATGGCCGATGCAACGCTGGGATCGGCTCGGTTTCATGAGACGCCGACTTTGCCAAAAGTCGGCGACTTTTGAAAATGAACGACCCGTTTCGCTCAACCCTATCCTGGACAATTATCTGGAATGAGTGTTCTTAGAAACGTGCATCCCCAATAATCGTGCAGCGTAAACAGTCTGACGGTGACCGGATAACCAAACAAAATAGGTAACATGATCTTTTGGCTTGCTTAAATAAAATCATTGTTCACGGCAGCACATCGTCCTGTTCTGCTGAGAACAGATGTGACCTACTGTATGTGTACAGAATGACCTATTATTGAATGTCTTGTACACATTGTACGTGTGGCCATCCTGTCTAAGCAGACTATTAAAAGGAAGCTGTCACCAGGTTTTTTGCCGAGTTATATGAGAGCAGCATGATGTAGGGGCCAAGACTCTGATTTCAGCGATGTGTCAATTGCTGGTCTGCTTACTGTCATTTTTATACAATTGCAGTTTTATCTGATGCCGATCTAGCAGTGCTCTGAATGCTGTGTATAACCACGCCCACACATCTGATTGGCTGCTTTGTGAAACACTGCACATTGAAAGAAAACAGTTGACTAGGAGGCACGAGACATCTAGTCATGTAGTGTTAATCTCCTCTGATAAAACACTGATTTTATTGAAATAGCAACACACAGCCTAGTAAGTGACACATGGCTGGAGTCAGTGGCAATCAATTAACACCACAAATTTTCTACTTTAAACAATCCCGTACCTTAGGTCTCCATAGTAAAAGATAAATCTCCAGGGTTTCTCCTTCTGTTTTCTTTAGTGTTTTTCTGCAAATTGTTTCTAGCATGATCCTCAGTAATCAATCTGACAGTGAATGTTACTGTCATAAAGAAAAATGTATAGCTGTTAGGGTGGAAAATTAAACTTCTTTTGTTCTTCACATTTTACACAGCCTAATATTAGCATCAAGCAAATGACCAATTGTAGTAAATCACCATTTTGTTATAAATTCCACAATATGAATCTAATGTAATATCTACTGCAGAAATGTGATGACATTTTCAGTTATTCATCAAAGCTCTCTATAGCTCTTTATCTAATGCCAAACACAGCACAGATCTTCAAAAATATGCAACCTTATAAAAGCAAAGCGTTTCTTAAGCTGGCACTTTTCCTTGTGAGTACTCGGCTATGAGGCTATAATAATTAGGCCCCAAGGCAGACTGATGAGAGCATGCTGAGTACTTGAAAGGCTTTTGGCCTGTGTACTGTTTGTGTTGGAGGGATGCGCTTTTTCTTCTATCAATGGCCGATAAATGATTTCCAGTATAAATAAGGCTAAAAAAACATAAGCACAAATATTTCATAATAAAATTTGTTCTTCCTTGGTCATTAATGTCATCTATTAGGAAGCGAAACCCCTAAATTACTGTATTAGGAGTTCAGATCAATAGCTATTCTAGAGGAAGTCAGGGTGTTTTGTGTATCCAAGGATCTATTATTATCCGAGAATTTCGCAAGAAAGCAACAACTTATAATAGTAATATTGTTTCCTAGCTACGTAGCATGTGTAATACAATTATGTTCCCACGAGATTTGTATAATTTCCATTCTTTGTGATGTTTCAGGATAACAGGAATATGGGCTGAATTATACACAAGTCAAACAAAGCAATTTATTATGGCGTACAATCTTCTGTAAACCACCAAAACAGACTGCCTGTTGGGAAATTTCTGCATTACTGTCCTATCTCATATCCATATTATGCAACACACATTATGTATTAGTCATTGTGTGATATTTCTACTGGTGCAAGTAATCTAGTCTATTCTAAACCAGTTGGTTAGGAATGAATAAAAGAGTCTACTTACGGTATTATCCAGCAACAACGCTGTTCTTGTCCATTGACTGCATGCGTTTTGTAGTGCAGTCAATGACAGCTAATTAGTAGTGATGAGCGAATATACTCGTTACTCGAGACGAGATTTCCCGAGCACGCTCGGGTGACCTCCGAGTATTTTTTAGTGCTCGGAGATTTAGTTTTCCTCTCCTCAGCTGAATGATTTACATCTCTTAGCCAGCTTGATTACATGTGGGAATTCCCTAGCAACCAGGCAACTCCCACATGTACTTATGCTGGCTAATAGATGTAAGTCATTCAGCTGCGGCGATGAAAACAAAATCTCCGAGCACTAAAAAATACTCGGAGGTCACCCGAGCGTGCTCGGGAAATCTTGAGTAACGAGTATATTCACTCATCACTAGGGTTGAGCGAAACGGGTCGTTCATTTTCAAAAGTCGCCGACTTTTGGCAAAGTCGGGTTTCATGAAACCCGATCAGACCCCTGTGCGGGGTCGGCCATGCGGTACGCGACTTTCGCGCCAAAGTCGCGTTTCAATGACGCGAAAAGCGCCATTTCTCAGCCAATGAAGGTGAACGCAGAGTGTGGGCAGCGTGATGACATAGGTCCTGGTCCCCACCATCTTAGAGAAGGGCATTGCAGTGATTGGCTTGCTGTCTGCGGCGTCACAGGGGCTATAAAGGGGCGTTCCCGCCGACCGCCATCTCACTGCTGCTGCTCTGAGCTTAGGGAGAGGTTGCTGCCGCTTCGTCAGAAGCAGGGATAGCGTTAGGCAGGGTCCATTAACCACCAAACCGCTTGTGCTGTAGCGATTTCCACTGTCCAACACCACCTTCGGTGTGCAGGGACAGTGGAAGCTACATTTTTTTTTTTTTCCTCAGTGCTGTAGCTCATTGGGCTGCCCTAGAAGGCTCCCTGATAGCTGTATTGCTGTGTGTACGCCACTGTGCAAACCAACTGCTTTTTTCAAAGCACAAATCCTCTTGTTCCTTCCTTTCTGCACAGCTATCTTTTTTGTTTGTCCACACTTTTTATTTAATTTGTGCATCAGTCCACTCCTTATTGCTGCCTGCCATACCTGGCTGAGATTACTGCAGGGAGATAGTAATTGTAGGACAGTCCCTGTTTTTTTTTTTTTTAGTGGGAGATTAAGATTGGCATTTCTGCTAGAGTGCCATCCCTGTGTGTGCCATCTCTCACTCAGTGGGCCATAGAAAGCCTATTTATTTTTTTGCTTGATTTGGGTTCTAAAATCTACCTGAAAAAAAATCACTACATCAATCAGTGGGAGAAAAATATTGGCCTCAGGGCTTGTGTGCCACTCCTGACTCCTGTGTGTGCCATCTCTCACTCAGTGGGCCATAGAAAGCCTATTTATTTTTTTGCTTGATTTGGGTTCTAAAATCTACCTGAAAAAAAATCACTACATCAATCAGTGGGAGAAAAATATTGGCCTCAGGGCTTGTGTGCCACTCCTGACTCCTGTGTGTGCCATCTCTCTCAGTGGGCCATAGAAAGCATTTTTTTTATTATTATTATTATTTGGTTTCTAAATTGTCCCTGAAACAATCATTTTATCTTATTTGGTTTCTAAAGTCTCCCTGAAAAAATAAATAAAAATAAAACAGTGGGAGATTAATATTGCCCTTTCTGCTTGTGTGCCAGTCTTGACTCCTGGGTGTGCCATCTGTCATGGTTCCCAATGGCAGGGGAACGTCAAAACACAAAAATAACGGACGAGCTCTGGGTGATGGAATCTCGAGCTGACCGTGAGCTAAATCTACCACACAACTAATAGCAGCCAGGGAGCATACCTACGATTATCCCTAGATGCCACGCGCCAGCCGGAGGACTAACTACTCCTGGTAGAGGAAGAAACAGACCTGGCTTACCTCTAGTGAAATACCCCAAAGATGATAGAAGCCCCCCACATATAATAACGGTGAGTTCAGAGGAAACTACATACACAGTATGAAAGTAGATTTAGCAAAGAGAGGTCCACTTACTAGATAGCAGAAGGATACAAAAGAGGACTTCACGGTCAACTGAAAACCCTTTCAAAAAAACCATCCTGAAATTACTTTAAGACTCCTGTGTCAACTCATGACACAGGAGTGGCAATTTCAGCCCACAAGAGCTTCCAGCTACAGAGAATAACAAAACTGCAAACTGGACAAAGATACAAAAACAAAAGGACAAAAGTCCACTTAGCTGATCAGCAGACTAGTAGCAGGAACATGCAACCGAAGGCTCTGGTTACAATGATGACCAGCAAGGAAATGACTGGAGAGCAAGGCTAAATAGGAAACTCCCAAACACTGATGGGAGCAGGTGAACTGAGACCGCAAAGCACACACAAGTAATCAGTACCACCAGCAACCACCAGGGGAGCCCAAAAGCGGATTCACAACAGTACCCCCCCCTTAAGGAGGGGGCACCGAACCCTCACGAGAACCACCAGGGCGATCTGGATGAGCCCTATGAAAGGCACGAACCAAATCCGAGGCATGAACATCAGAGGCAGTTACCCAAGAATTATCTTCCTGACCATAGCCTTTTCATTTAAGGTGCTTGGCATTGATATGATCAAGTCTGGGGAGCGTGGAGGACCAATTACCATACCACTGGCAAAAAGGGAAACAAAATGGATATGGGCTTTGAATACTGTCTCACCAAGGGGTTTGAATGAAAACATGAGTTTTGCCCCATTTTTATAAGAGATGTTCTTTTGAAAAGGAAAAATTCATTTTTATATTGATATTTTCTTATAAAAGGGAATTCTTGGTCTTGGAAAAATAAAGGGGTTTTTCAGAAAACTTTTTTGTGTTTTTATAAAAATACTTTGTAAACCGTCAATGGTTTATTTTTAAATTTTGTCTATTTCTTTTAATTAACATTTTTATTCTATTATACTCTTTTAGTTTTAATACATACCTGATGACCGGTGTGAAGAAGGTTGTTCTCGTGTGGGTACATCTGGTTCTGATATGGGTCCATTGGGAGCTCGTTGGAATCTGTACAGTAAAGAAACATGAAGATCCAGAAGATTATTAATTATCATATAAATATATGTAACTTTAGATACCGTTTGTCTATGTATAACATGTTATTATTGTGAGGTCTCAGTATAATAGTCTATCCAAGCCATATAGGAGAGATTTATACCATGTATACCACCGAAGGGTGATATGCAGTGTCCCTGCAAAGTAGAAATATAATCCTTGCTACAATTCAGGGACATGACTCTGGTAGGACCTTATATTTAGTATAGGGATTCATAGATTTGTTAATTTATAGGTATTTGTGAACATATAGTCTCCACCCACTAGTATAGATGAGAGTTTGGTCTTTTTTTTAGTCACCCGGTCTTCTTCACAGCGGCTGCAACCTTCTATGCCTCCTCCTGGTGGTGCGCATGCGTGGTCTGCGGCCCGGGGTGCGCGATCTGCGTCCCAGTGGCCTTGGTAACGTCGGGACTGTGTCCTGTGCGTCCGGTCACGTGGGGCGGGATCGCGCACTTCCGGGTCCTCCTGACTGCGCATGCGCCGGCGTAGCCAGGGGTGGGAGGCATAGTTAGGGATATTACACATAAATAGGATCACTTCGGACCTAAGTTTAGGACCCCCTGACGAAGGAAAAGTGTCCGAAACGCGCGTTGGGGTGCGCCATCACAGGACCCGGCCATATTTGAGGTAATACATTGGTAACTATTGTTAGTCCCCTCCAGCCTGCACATATATGTGTGGTTTAGTTGTGACACTGTGCACTTTTCTGCTGTCTTTTGGCACGATATATATATATATATAAACATATACCCTTTTGGGCACTATTGCACTTTTAAGTAATTGTTGTGTGCAATTTAGCACACTACATGGTGGCTATAGAAGCACTATTTTGCACTTTTAAAGAACTCTTTTGTGATTTTCTGCGATTTTTTTGGCACGGTATAGCACAAAAAAATTTTTTTGCACTTTATCTCTTTGCAATTGAGTCTTTAGATTTTAGAGCAGTGTGGGTGAGGGACTGCAGATAATATATACTAGGATATCGTGGCCTGCATATTTTATGCAACTATTTTTTTGGTCCTGTGGTTGGTTTTAATATGATGTAGTTTTTATGATATTTTACTATGTGTTGTTACTCCTGTATATGAATTATATATTCAAAATAAAGATCTTTGTTCTGATATTTTCTGGTAATCCTTTAGGGTGTTTTGGGTCTTTCCTTTCCATTTAACCAGATATTGAAGTCTCCGTCTGGAAATACGGGAGTCCAGGATCTTCTCTACAACGTACTCCAATTCACCCTCAACCAGCACAGGAGCAGGAGGTTCAGTAGAAGGAACCACCGGTACCTCATACCTCCGCAACAACGACCGATGGAATACATTATGGATAGCGAAAGATGCCGGGAGGTCCAAACGAAAGGACACAGGGTTAAGAATCTCCAAAATCCTATAAGGACCGATGAACCGAGGCTTAAACTTAGGAGAAGAAACCCTCATAGGGACAAAACGGGAAGACAACCACACCAAGTCCCCAACACGAAGGCGAGGACCAACACGACGACGGCGGTTAGCAAACTGCTGAGTCCTCTCCTGGGACAACTTCAAATTGTCCACCACTTGTCCCCAAATCCGATGCAACCGATCCACCACAGCATCCACTCCCGGACAATCCGAGGATTCCACCTGACCAGATGAAAAACGAGGGTGAAACCCTGAATTGCAAAAGAAAGGGGAAACCAAAGTGGCAGAACTAGCCCGATTATTAAGAGCAAATTCTGCCAACGGCAAAAAGGCAACCCAGTCATCCTGATCCGCAGACACAAAACACCTCAAATAAGTCTCCAAAGTTTGATTAGTTCGCTCCGTCTGGCCATTAGTCTGAGGATGGAATGCAGACGAAAAAGACAAAACAATGCCCAACCTGGCACAGAATGCCCGCCAAAATCTAGACACGAACTGTGTTCCCCTGTCAGAAATGATGTTTTCCGGAATACCATGCAAGCGAACCACATTTTGAAAAAATAGAGGGACCAATTCAGATGAGGAAGGCAACTTAGGCAAAGGTACCAAATGAACCATTTTAGAAAAACGGTCACACACCACCCAGATGACAGACATTTTCTGAGAAACAGGGAGATCAGAAATAAAGTCCATAGAGATGTGCGTCCAAGGCCTCTTCAGGATAGGCAAGGGCAACAATAACCCACTAGCCCTAGAACAACAAGGCTTAGCCC
Organism: Ranitomeya variabilis; assembly: GCF_051348905.1. Taxonomy (NCBI): domain Eukaryota; kingdom Metazoa; phylum Chordata; class Amphibia; order Anura; family Dendrobatidae; genus Ranitomeya; species Ranitomeya variabilis. Next base: position 298,246,583 of record NC_135236.1, on the reverse strand, counting down.
GAGCACAAACATCACAAGACTGCACAAAAACACGCACATCTCGAGACAGGGAAGGCCACCAGAAGGCCCTAGCCACCAAATCTCTGGTACCAAAAATTCCAGGATGACCTGCCAGCGTAGAAGAATGAACTTCCGAGATGACTCTACTGGTCCAATCATCAGGAACAAACAGTCTACCAGGCGGACAACGATCAGGTCTATCCGCCTGAAATTCTTGCAAAGCACGTCGCAGGTCTGGGGAGACAGCAGACAAAACCACCCCATCCTTAAGGATACCAGCAGGTTCAGAATCCCCAGGAGAGTCAGGCTCAAAACTCCTAGAAAGAGCATCTGCCTTCACATTTTTAGAACCCGGTAGGTATGAGACCACAAAATTAAACCGAGAGAAAAACAACGACCAGCGTGCCTGTCTAGGATTCAGGCGCCTGGCCGACTCTAGATAAATCAGATTCTTGTGATGAGTCAAAACCACCACCCGATGTCTGGCACCCTCAAGCCAATGACGCCACTCCTCAAACGCCCACTTCATGGCCAAAAGCTCCCGATTACCAACATCATAGTTCCGCTCGGCGGCTGAAAATTTTCGAGAAAAGAACGCACAAGGTCTCATCACTGAGCAGTCGGAACTTTTCTGTGACAAAACCGCCCCTGCTCCGATCTCGGAAGCATCGACCTCAACCTGAAAGGGAAGAGAAACATCAGGCTGGCGCAACACAGGGGCAGACGAAAAGCGGCGCTTAAGCTCCCGAAAGGCCTCCACAGCAGCAGGGGACCAATCGGCAACATCAGCTCCCCTCTTAGTCAAATCAGTCAAAGGCTTAGCAACGCCAGAAAACCCAGTTATAAATCGACGATAAAAATTAGCAAAGCCCAAGAATTTCTGAAGACTCTTAAGAGAAGTAGGCTGCGTCCAGTCACAAATAGCCCGAACCTTGACAGGGTCCATCTCAATAGAAGAAGGGGAAAAAATGTACCCCAAAAAAGAAATCTTTTGAACCCCAAAAACACACTTTGAACCCTTTACACACAAAGAACTAGCCCGCAAAACCTGAAAAACCCTCCTGACCTGTTGAACATGAGACTCCCAGTCATCAGAAAAAATCAAAATATCATCCAAATACACAATCATAAATTTATCCAAATATTCACGGAAAATATCATGCATAAAGGACTGAAAGACTGAAGGTGCATTAGAAAGGCCGAAAGGCATTACTAAATACTCAAAATGGCCCTCAGGCGTATTAAATGCGGTTTTCCACTCATCCCCCTGCTTAATTCGCACCAAATTATACGCCCCACGAAGATCAATCTTAGAGAACCACTTAGCCCCCCTTATGCGAGCAAACAAATCAGTCAGCAAGGGCAACGGATACTGATATTTGACTGTAATTTTATTCAGGAGTCGATAATCAATACAAGGCCTCAGAGAGCCATCTTTTTTAGACACAAAGAAAAAACCGGCTCCTAAAGGAGATGAAGAAGGACGAATATGTCCCTTTTCCAGGGACTCCTTGATATACTCTCACATAGCAGTATGTTCAGGTACAGATAAATTAAACAAACGACCCTTTGGAAATTTACTGCCAGGAATCAGATCTATGGCGCAATCACAATCTCTGTGGGGAGGGAGTGAACCAATTTTAGGCTCCTCAAAAACATCACGATAATCAGACAAAAATGCCGGAATCTCAGAGGGAGTAGATGACGAAATGGAAACCAAAGGTACATCCCCATGAGCCCCCCGACATCCCCAGCTTATCACAGACATTGTTTTCCAGTCAAGGACTGGGTTATGAGATTGTAACCATGGTAATCCAAGCACTAAAACATCATGTAAATTGTACAACACAAGGAAGCGAATCACCTCCTGATGGTCTGGAGTCATACGCATAGTCACTTGCGTCCAGAACTGTGGTTTATTACAAGCCAAAGGTGTAGAATCAATACCCTTCAAGATACAAAAACAAAAGGACAAAAGTCCACTTAGCTGATCAGCAGACTAGTAGCAGGAACATGCAACCGAAGGCTCTGGTTACAATGATGACCGGCAAGGAAATGACTGGAGAGCAAGGCTAAATAGGAGACTCCCAAACACTGATGGGAGCAGGTGAACTGAGACCGCAGAGCACACACAAGTAATCAGTACCACCAGCAACCACCAGGGGAGCCCAAAAGCGGATTCACAACAGCCATCTCTCTCTCTCAAATTGTGGGCCATAGAAAGCCTATTTATTTTTTTGCTTGATTTGGGTTCTAAAATCTACCTGAAAAAAAATCACTACATCAATCAGTGGGAGAAAAATATTGGCCTCAGGGCTTGTGTGCCACTCCTGACTCCTGTGTGTGCCATCTCTCACTCAGTGGGCCATAGAAAGCCTTTTTTATTATTATTATTTGGTTTCTAAATTGTCCCTGAAAAAATCATTTTATCTTATTTGGTTTCTAAAGTCTCCCTGAAAAAATCATTTTATCTTATTTGGTTTCTAAAGTCTCCCTGAAAAAAAAAATAAAAAATAGGTGGGAGATTAATATTGACATTTGTGCTTGAGTGACAGTCCTGCGTGTGTGGCATCTCTGTGATTTGGTGCCACAGAAAACAGAGTGTGTAACATTGGGCCTGATTTTCCTTGTGGTCTCACCAACCTGTAAAGGGATATTGAAATCATACTGAAGTTATAGCTCACCGTGTAAGTTGTTTGACAGCAACAAATAAAGTTACTTTGGTTAAGTTTTTAAAACAATGAGGAAGTCTGGTGCAAGAGGTCGTGGCCGTGGGCGTTCATTGTCAGCTGGTAATGATGGTAGTGGTAGTGGAGCATCAGGTGGTCATGGGGATAAAAATATTCCACCTAAGTCTGGAGCTGTGGAGCCAGGTTCGTCGTCTGGCTACACAAGGCCTCGAACGCTCTCTTTTCTGGGAGTAGGAAAACCACTTTTAAAGCCGGAGCAGCAACAGCAAGTTTTGGCTTACCTTGCAGACTCAGCCTCTAGCTCTTTTGCCTCCTCTTCTGAAACTGGTAAATGTAAAAACAGCGCGTCGCTTGTGGATGTTCACGGTCAGGGACAAGTCGCTTCCTTGACCTCTTCAGCAAAAACAACAAGAGAGAAGGATGCAGCAGGCGACACAACGGGTTACTCCATGGAGCTCTTTACACATACCGTCCCTGGCTTAGAAAGTGAAAGATTTAACAGGCCATGCCCATTACAAGTAGATTCTGACATGGAGTGCACTGATGCACAGCCACAGCCAGAGTACTATGCTGCTCCTTTGACTCAGACCACAACATTGCCCTCTCAGGGTACTGATCCACAATCAGACCCTGATGAGACTATGTTGCCCCGCCACGAACGCTATACCACCGACTGACACGGTGACACAGACGAAGTTGCACACGAGCTCGAAGAGGAGGTAATAGATGACCCAGTTGTTGACCCCGATTGGCAGCCATTGGGGGAACAGGGTGCAGGCGGCAGTAGTTCAGAAGCGGAGGTGGAGGAGGGGCCGCAGCAGGCATCAACATCGCAACAGGTTCCATCTGCCGGTCCCGTATCTGGCCCAAAACGCGTGTCAAAGCCAAAACCTGTTGGAGGACAGCGTGGCCATCCAGTTAAAGCTCAGTCTGCAATCCCTGAAAAGGGATCCGATGCTAGGAAGAGTGCAGTCTGGCATTTTTTTAAACAACATCCAATTGATCAGCGCAAAGTCATCTGTCAAAAATGTTCAACTAGCTTAAGCAGAGGTCAGAATCTGAAAAGTCTCAATACTAGTTGCATGCATAGACACTTAACCACCATGCATTTTCAAGCCTGGACTAACTACCAAACATCCCTTAAGGTTGTAGCACCCTCGGCCAATGAAGCTAGTCAGCAACGCAACATCCCTTCCGTCACTTTAAGGCCACCATTTTCCGCACCACCGGCAGTATCTGTGCAGGTTTATTTGCCAGCCAAAAGCAGTCAGGGTCAGGGAATCACCAGTTTTGTAGGAGGAAATATTGCATCTAGGGCACCGGCGGAAACAATACCGTCTCCAACCGTCTCTCAGTCTGCCATGTCCACCGGCACACCCGAAAGTTCCACGATCTCCAGGTCTCCAGTCCAGCTCACCCTACATGAGACTCTGGTTAGAAAAAGGAAGTACTTATCCTCGCATCCGCGTACACAGGGTTTTAACGCCCACATAGCTAGACTAATCTCGTTAGAGATGATGCCCTACCGGTTAGTTGAAAGCGAAGCTTTCAAAGCCCTGATGGAGTACGCTGAACCACGATACGAGCTACCCAGTCGACACTTTTTTTCCAGAAAAGCCATCCCAGCCCTGCACCAGCATGTTAAACAGCGCATCGTCCATGCACTCAGGCAATCTGTGAGTACAAAGGTGCACCTGACTACAGATGCATGGACCAGTAGGCATGGCCAGGGACGTTATGTGTCCATCATGGCACACTGGGTGAATGTGGTGGATGCAGGGTCCACAGGAGACATCAATTTTGGGACAGTTGTGCCTAGCCCACGGTCTAGGAAACAGTTGGCTGTAGGCGTTCGCACCCCCTCCTCCTCCTCCTCGTCCTCCTGCAGAAGCGACAGCTCTTCCACAGACCGCAGTCGGCCAACCACTCCATCAGCAGATGACACTGTTGCACACCAGTGGTCCCATTATGGGCCAGCTACTGGCAAGCGTCAGCAGGCTGTATTGGCTATGAAGTGTTTGGGCGACAACAGACACACTGCGGAAGTTCTGTCCGAGTTCTTGCAACAAGAAACGCAGTCGTGGCTGGGCACAGTAGATCTTGAGGCAGGCAAGGTAGTGAGTGATAACGGAAGGAATTTCATGGCTGCCATCTCCCTTTCCCAACTGAAACACATTCCTTGCCTGGCTCACACCTTAAACCTGGTGGTGCAGTGCTTATTGAAAACTTATCCTGGGTTCTCCGACCTGCTCCTCAAAGTGCGTGGACTTTGCTCACATATCCGACGTTCGCCTGTACACTCCAGCCGTATGCAGACCTATCAGCGGTCTTTGAACCTTCCCCAGCATCGCCTAATCATAGACGTTGCAACAAGGTGGAACTCAACACTGCACATGCTTCAGAGACTGTGCCAACAGAGGCGGGCTGTTATGTTTTTGTGGGAGGATACACATACACGGGCAGGCAGTAGGATGGCAGACATGGAGTTGTCTGGTGTGCAGTGGTCGAAGATACAAGACATGTGTCAAGTCCTTCAGTGTTTTGAGGAATGCACACGGCTGGTTAGTGCAGACAACGCCATAATAAGCATGAGCATCCCCCTAATGTGTCTGCTGATGCAAACTTTGACGCACATAAAGGATCAGGCGTCTGCACCAGAGGAAGAGGAAAGCCTTGATGACAGTCAGCCATTGTCTGGTCAGGGCAGTGTACAGGACGAGGTAGCGGGCGAAGAGGAGGTGGAGGACGAGGAGGATGATGGGGATGAGTATATTTTTAATGAGGAAGCTTTCCCGGGGGCACTGGAAATTGGTTGCGTGGCAAGGCCGGGTTCTGGTTTTTTGAGGGACACAAGGGACGTAGATTTGCCTGAAACTGCCCCTCAACCAATCACAACCGGAGATTTGACAACTGGAACTTTGGCCCACATGGCGGATTATGCCTTACGTATCCTAAAAAGGGACACACGCATTACGAAAATGATGAACGATGACAATTACTGGTTGGCCTGCCTCCTTGATCCACGCTATAAAGGCAAATTGCAAAATATTATGCCACATGAGAACTTGGAACTAATATTAGCAACCAAACAATCAACTCTTGTTGACCGTTTGCTTCAGGCATTCCCAGCACACAGCGCACGTGATCGTTCTCACACGAGCTCCAGGGGCCAGCAGACTAGGAGTGTTAGGGGTGCACACATCAGAAGTGGCGTTGGACAGAGGGGTTTTCTGACCAGGTTGTGGAGTGATTTTGCTATGACCGCAGACAGGACAGGTACTGCTGCATCAATTGAAAGTGACAGGAGACAACATTTGTCCAGTATGGTTACTAACTATTTTTCATCCCTTATCGATGTTCTCCCTCAACCGTCATTCCCATTTGATTACTGGGCATCAAAATTAGACACCTGGCCAGAATTGGCAGAATATGCATTGCAGGAGCTTGCTTGCCCGGCAGCTAGTGTCCTATCAGAAAGAGTATTCAGTGCTGCAGGTTCAATATTAACCGAAAAAAGGACTCGTCTGGCTACCCAAAATGTTGATGATCTAACATTCATTAAAATGAACCACAACTGGATTTCGAAATCTTTTGCCCCACCTTGCCCGGCCGACACCTAGCTTTCCTATGAAAAGCTCTTGCCTGAGGACTACTGTGAATTACTTTTCTAATGTCTAATTTGCTGCAGCTGATTGTCCAGCATACGACATGTTTACACCTCCCTAAATGGCCAAACTCCCCACACGGGGCCGTGGTATTGCGACTTGGCGCAAGCACCCGTGAGACTGCTGTTTGTCTGAAGAGGTGGGTGTGCTTGCTTTTGGTCGACGGCATTGCTACTGGGTCCCTCATAGTACAATAAAGTGTCTCTGGCGGTGGTGGTGCGCACCCAACGTCAGACACACTGTTGTAACATGAGGGGCCCTGGGCCTGTACCGCCGGCCACAAGAGAGTTCACCCACCCCCAGGTCAAACATTGCTCTACCACTTCCACAGTTATCTCTCACACTTCCACCAATGTTTAGTCTATGCGCTGACATCCTTCCATACCTGCCACTGACAATACCATTGTGTTGACATGTATGATGGTACTTAACATAGTCAGGGGCAGTGTCCTCTATTTACCACAGTAAATACTTTGCGCTAAATTAGTAGGTCTGAAACAACGCAGAGGATCCCACCCCTGAACCTAATGATTGCACCCTTTAGTGTTTTTGTTTTGTTTTAATGCGAGACATTCACATTTAGTTGTTGTTTTGGACTACTAACTGGCAGACACTCATTACAATCGGCCTCCGTTGACCAGACCACTGCTGCCCGTGTACCCCTGTAACTAATAATAAAGTGCCTACAGCCAGCCCAATTTAATTATGTTAGGCCTTCGAAGCCTGTCTGCGGTCCCTCCTTCCACTAGGCCTCCACTGACCAGACCACTGCTGAACGTGTACCCCTGGAACCAATTATAAAGTGCCTACAGCCAGCCCAATTTAATTATGTTAGGCCTTCGAAGCCTGTCTGCGGTCCCTCCTTCCACTAGGCCTCCACTGACCAGACCACTGCTGCCCGTGTACCCCTGTAACTAATAATAAAGTGCCTACAGCCAGCCCAATTTAATTATGTTAGGCCTTCGAAGCCTGTCTGCGGTCCCTCCTTCCACTAGGCCTCCACTGACCAGACCACTGCTGCCCGTGTACCCCTGTAACTAATAATAAAGTGCCTACAGCCAGCCCAATTTAATTATGTTAGGCCTTCGAAGCCTGTCTGCGGTCCCTCCTTCCACTAGGCTTCCACTGACCAGACCACTGCTGCCCGTGTACCCCTGGAACCTATTTTACAGTGCATAGAGCCTGCCCATTTTATTATGTTAGGCCTTCGAAGCCTGTCTGCGGTCCCTCCTTCCACTAGGCCTCCACTGACCAGACCACTGCTGCCCGTGTACCCCTGGAACCTATTTTACAGTGCATAGAGCCTGCCCATTTTATTATGTTAGGTCTTCGAAGCCTGTCTGCGGTCCCTCCTTCCACTAGGCCTCCACTGACCAGACCACTGCTGCCCGTGTACCCCTGGAACCAATTATAAAGTGCCTACAGCCTGCCCATTTTATTATGTTAGGCCTTCGAAGCCTGTCTGCGGTCCCTCCTTCCACTAGGCCTCCACTGACCAGACCACTGCTGCCCGTGTACCCCTGGAACCAATTTTAAAGTGCCTACAGCCAGCCCATTTTATTATGTTAGGCCTTCGAAGCCTGTCTGCGGTCCCTCCTTCCACTAGGCCTCCACTGACCAGACCACTGCTGCCCGTGTACCCCTGGAACCAATTATAAAGTGCCTACAGCCTGCCCATTTTATTATGTTAGGCCTTCGAAGCCTGTCTGCGGTCCCTCCTTCCACTAGGCCTCCACTGACCAGACCACTGCTGCCCGTGTACCCCTGGAACCTATTTTACAGTGCATAGAGCCTGCCCATTTTATTATGTTAGGCCTTCGAAGCCTGTCTGCGGTCCCTCCTTCCACTAGGCCTCCACTGACCAGACCACTGCTGCCCGTGTACCCCTGGAACCTATTTTACAGTGCATAGAGCCTGCCCATTTTATTATGTTAGGCCTTCGAAGCCTGTCTGCGGTCCCTCCTTCCACTAGGCCTCCACTGACCAGACCACTGCTGCCCGTGTACCCCTGGAACCTATTTTACAGTGCATAGAGCCTGCCCATTTTATTATGTTAGGCCTTCGAAGCCTGTCTGCGGTCCCTCCTTCCACTAGGCCTCCACTGACCAGACCACTGCTGCCCGTGTACCCCTGGAACCTATTTTACAGTGCATAGAGCCTGCCCATTTTATTATGTTAGGCCTTCGAAGCCTGTCTGCGGTCCCTCCTTCCACTAGGCCTCCACTGACCAGACCACTGCTGTCCGTGTACCCCTGGAACCTATTTTACAGTGCATAGAGCCTATTTTTTTATTTTATTTAATATTAATAAAGCCATGATGGACTACGCTGTACCACCCTATGAGCTACCCAGTTGACAATTCTTTTGCGAGAAAAGCCATCCCACCCCTCCACCAGCATGTTAAAGACCACATTGTCCTTGCATTCTGTCAATCTGTGAGTCCAAAGGTACACCTGACAACAGACACATGGACCTGTAGGCATGGCCACGGAAGGTTACGTGTCCTTTGTGGCGCAATGGGTTAATGTATTGGATGCATGGTCCACACAGGGGACAGCCTGGTAAGTCTGTCTGCAGTCAATAATTCAAGTTGTCCTCAAATGAATAAATCTGAGCTTCCACCTTCTGGCTCTCATTAAGTGCTGTTTTTTAAAAGATTGTTGGTTCCGGCCTACTAACGGTGTCTGCCCCTGCCTGGTGTTGTCCTCCACTGAACAAAGCTGAGCTTCCACCTTCTTGCTCTCTTTAAGTGCTGTGCTTTTAAAAATAGGTGGTTATGGGCCTACTAACGGTGTCTGCCCCTGCCTGGTGTTGTCCTCAACTGAATAAAGCTGAGCTTCTACCTTCTGGCTCTGATTAAGCTATTTTTTTAAAAAAATTGGTGTTTAGGGCCTACTAACGGTGTCTGCCCCTGCCTGGTGTTGTCCTCAACTGAATAAAGCTGAGCTTCTACCTTCTGGCTCTTATTAAGCTTTTTTTTTTTTTTTTTTTAATTGCTGGATGGGGCCTAATACCTCTGTTTGCTGCTCCCTGGTGTTTGTCCTCAACTGAATAAAGCTGAGCTTCTACCTTCTGGCTCTCATTAAGTGCTGTTTTTTAAAAAATTGGTGGTTCCGGCCTACTAACGGTGTCTGCCCCTGCCTGGTGTTGTCCTCAACTGAATAAAGCTGAGCTTCTACCTTCTTGCTCTCATTAAGTGCTGTTTTTTAAAAGATTGTTGGTTCCGGCCTACTAACAGTGTCTGCCCCTCCCTGGTGTTGTCCTCAACTGAATAAAGCTGAGCTTCTACCTTCTGGCTCTGATTAAGCTATTTTTTTAAAAAAAATTGGTGTTTAGGGCCTACTAACGGTGTCTGCCCCTGCCTGGTGTTGTCCTCCACTGAACAAAGCTGAGCTTCCACCTTCTGGCTCTCTTTAAGTGCTGTGTTTTTAAAAATAGGTGGTTATGGGCCTACTAACGGTGTCTGCCCCTGCCTGGTGTTGTCCTCAACTGAATAAAGCTGAGCTTCTACCTTCTGGCTCTGATTAAGCTATTTTTTTAAAAAAATTGGTGTTTAGGGCCTACTAACGGTGTCTGCCCCTGCCTGGTGTTGTCCTCAACTGAATAAAGCTGAGCTTCTACCTTCTGGCTCTGATTAAGCTATTTTTTAAAAAAAATTGGTGTTTAGGGCCTACTAACGGTGTCTGCCCCTGCCTGGTGTTGTCCTCCACTGAACAAAGCTGAGCTTCCACCTTCTGGCTCTCTTTAAGTGCTGTGTTTTTAAAAATAGGTGGTTATGGGCCTACTAACGGTGTCTGCCCCTGCCTGGTGTTGTCCTCAACTGAATAAAGCTGAGCTTCTACCTTCTGGCTCTGATTAAGCTATTTTTTTAAAAAAATTGGTGTTTAGGGCCTACTAACGGTGTCTGCCCCTGCCTGGTGTTGTCCTCAACTGAATAAAGCTGAGCTTCTACCTTCTGGCTCTCATTAAGTGCTGTTTTTTAAAAGATTGTTGGTTCCGGCCTACTAACGGTGTCTGCCGCTGCCTGGTGTTGTCCTCCACTGAACAAAGCTGAACTTCCACCTTCTTGCTCTCTTTAAGTGCTGTGCTTTTAAAAATAGGTGGTCATGGGCCTACTAACGGTGTCTGCCCCTGCCTGGTGTTGTCCTCAACTGAATAAAGCTGAGCTTCTACCTTCTGGCTCTCATTAAGTGCTGTTTTTTAAAAGATTGTTGGTTCCGGCCTACTAACGGTGTCTGCCGCTGCCTGGTGTTGTCCTCCACTGAACAAAGCTGAACTTCCACCTTCTTGCTCTCTTTAAGTGCTGTGCTTTTAAAAATAGGTGGTCATGGGCCTACTAACGGTGTCTGCCCCTGCCTGGTGTTGTCCTCAACTGAATAAAGCTGAGCTTCTACCTTCTGGCTCTTATTAAGCTTTTTTTTTTTTTTTTTTAATTGCTGGATGGGGCCTAATACCTCTGTTTGCTGCTCCCTGGTGTTTGTCCTCAACTGAATAAAGCTGAGCTTCTACCTTCTGGCTCTCATTAAGTGCTGTTTTTTAAAAAATTGGTGGTTCCGGCCTACTAACGGTGTCTGCCCCTCCTTGGTGTTGTCCTCAACTGAATAAAGCGGAGCTTCTACCTTCTGGCTCTGATTAAGCTAATTTTTTTTTTAAATTTGTGTTTAGGGCCTACTAACGGTGTCTGCCCCTGCCTGGTGTTGTCCTCCACTGAACAAAGCTGAGCTTCCACCTTCTGGCTCTCTTTAAGTGCTGTGTTTTTAAAAATAGGTGGTTATGGGCCTACTAACGGTGTCTGCCCCTGCCTGGTGTTGTCCTCAACTGAATAAAGCGGAGCTTCTACCTTCTGGCTCTGATTAAGCTTTTTTTTTTTTTTTTTTAATTGCTGGATGGGGCCTAATACCTCTGTTTGCTGCTCCCTGGTGTTTGTCCTCAACTGAATAAAGCTGAGCTTCTACCTTCTGGCTCTCATTAAGTGCTGTTTTTTTAAAAAATTGGTGGTTCCGGCCTACTAACGGTGTCTGCCCCTGCCTGGTGTTGTCCTCAACTGAATAAAGCTGAGCTTCAACCTTCTGGCTTTTGGCCTACAGTAGCAAATATTAAACTGCATTTGGCCTATTAGTGTGTTTGGGCCCTTAAAACAGTGTCTGCTGCTCCTGGGTTTGCTACTCCACTCAACAAAGCAATGCCGCCTGTTTAGTCCTGTTACCAATTTTGAACTGCATTTAGCCTACTTTATTATTTGGCCCTATATCTGTTTCCTCCTCATCCTGCCCATTCCCCAGCCACTGCTAGATGAGTTAAATGTAAGTCACACAGTACACATAGAATAAATTTCAAAATATCTCACATTCTTATTCATATATCCATATGTGTGAAGAAAGAAATTTCATATGCGTCACCCCAGTGCACTGTGTACCAATTCGCTGTGGAAACCACAGCAGTAACCAAACTGAAACCAAAACAATTCAGTAGGGGTCAAAAAGAACCAAATGAGATATCAAGACGTGGACATATCGAAATAAACTTTTATTTTTATTGTGTGTGACGGTGATTACAAAGTATATTAAAATTATATAAATCCACAAATATAAGATCATATATAAACATTAATACTTAAAAACAAAACATGCGCTGCACCAGGAAGATCAGGATGAAAGAGTGAGATATCACTCCTAACCGCAGCCCCACTATAATACCAGGATGTTTTAAATTATGCTGGCACCGTGTAATTGAAAATATCTCTGCCAAGTCCAACTCAAATAGAACAGTGAAAAAATATATAATAAATATTTATATTTAAAAGTGCCCCAATACCAAGTCAAATTTAAAATGGCATTGCTAAATTCAACTCAGTAACAAAAAAAGTGCATCAGTGCCAAATCAGATTAAAATAACCACTCATGATTATAAATTGATACAAATCACTGCATAAAGTGACAGTGCAGAAAAAGTGAATAGCACAAGAATTTCACCTACAAAAAAGTGTCTAGTACTGTGTTGGATATAGCAAGTTATAAAATAGCGGTGTCAGCAATTGTATAATTTATACCTGCGGGGGCTGAATCCTGGACCTGCGCTTCTCCCGACGCGCGTTTCGGATTCAATATATCCTTCTTCCCTGAAGAAGGATATATTGAATCCGAAACGCGCGTCGGGAGAAGCGCAGGTCCAGGATTCAGCCCCCGCAGGTATAAATTATACAATTGCTGACACCGCTATTTTATAACTTGCTATATCCAACACAGTACTAGACACTTTTTTGTAGGTGAAATTCTTGTGCTATTCACTTTTTCTGCACTGTCACTTTATGCAGTGATTTGTATCAATTTATAATCATGAGTGGTTATTTTAATCTGATTTGGCACTGATGCACTTTTTTTGTTACTGAGTTGAATTTAGCAATGCCATTTTAAATTTGACTTGGTATTGGGGCACTTTTAAATATAAATATTTATTATATATTTTTTCACTGTTCTATTTGAGTTGGACTTGGCAGAGATATTTTCAATTACACGGTGCCAGCATAATTTAAAACATCCTGGTATTATAGTGGGGCTGCGGTTAGGAGTGATATCTCACTCTTTCATCCTGATCTTCCTGGTGCAGCGCATGTTTTGTTTTTAAGTATTAATGTTTATATATGATCTTATATTTGTGGATTTATATAATTTTAATATACTTTGTAATCACCGTCACACACAATAAAAATAAAAGTTTATTTCGATATGTCCACGTCTTGATATCTCATTTGGTTCTTTTTGACCCCTACTGAATTGTTTTGGTTTCACTGCTAGATGAGTCTGCTGGTACATTGACCTAGACCACTACATTCCCCTTGCACTCTACACAGCCAGAATCTGACCCTGCTGAAAGTAAGGTTCCCCTTCCCGCATGTTATACCACCTTACACAGGGACAAAGAGGAAGGTGCAGTTGAAAGTGCAGGTTCCTTCATCAGGTGGGGGGGGCATACTCGTTGGCGACGTCACTGGCACAGGGCCCCTCAGAGTACGCAAAAGTGTCGCTGCTGGTGGGAGGCGCCCCCGCCGTGCAAACACACCGCTGTACTTTGAGGGGCCCTGTGCCAGTGCCAATGCCAACGAGGGGGCCTCCCTGCTTGCTTAGGATCACAGCACTTGCAAACTTGACATACTTACCTCTCACTGCTCCACCGCCGTGACGTAGTCCATGTTTCCTGGGCCCACTAAAAGCTTGAACCAGCCCTACCCTCCACAACGTTTGCAAAATGACCCCCAAGTTCCAATGCCCAACTATTATTATAAAGTTAATTAAGATTGACAAGCTTCAGAAACAAGAGTGGATGTTTTTGGCATTAAAATGGGCACTGTAGGTGTTTTCCTGGCCTCCACTCACTGCCGACTATGCTTCCCCATTGACTTGCATTGGGTTTCGTGTTTCGGTCGATCCCCGACTTTTCGCGATAATCGGCCGACTGCACTCGACTCGACTCTGGACAAAATCGGGTTTCACAAAACCCGACTCGATCTTAAAAAAATGAAAGTCGCTCAACCCTACTCATCACTACTAATTAGCTGAGGACCCTGCTTAATATTACGGGGTCTAGTTTTTCAGAATTATGTATGAACAGCATATAAAACTCTTTCTCTAAAATGAAACACTAGGGGACAATTGACAACCAACAATGATTAGTACACCTCAGTCACCTACATAATGACCATAGTTATTGGTACACATAAGAAGAGCTAACTTTACCTACTTTAGCCAAGGGACATCCAATTCTGTGAAGGTTTCAGGGTTAGCCGGATCCAGCTTTTCACCTTAAGGTACCGTCACATTAAGCGACGCTGCAGCGATAGCGACAACGATGCCGATCGCTGCAGCGTCGCTGTTTGGTCGCTGGAGAGCTGTCACACAGACCGCTCTCCAGCGACCAACGATGCCGAGGTCCCCGGGTAACCAGGGTAAACATCGGGTTGCTAAGCGCAGGTCCGCGCTTAGTAACCCGATGTTTACCCTGGTTACCATCGTAAAAGTAAAAAAAACAAACAGTACATACTCACCTGCGCGTCCTCCGGCGTCCGCTTCCCTGCATTGTGTGAGCGCCGGCCCTAACAGCAGAGCGGTGACGTCACCGCTGTGCTTTTACTTTCACTTTAGAGCCGGCGCTCAGTCAGAGCAGGAAGCGGACGGCGGGGGACGCGCAGGTGAGTATGTACTGTTTGTTTTTTTACTTTTATGCTGGTAACAAGGGTAAACATCGGGTTACTAAGCGCGGCCCTGCGCTTAGTAACCCGATATTTACCCTGGTTACCAGCGTAAAACATCGCTGGTATCGTTGCTTTTGGTGTCAAACCTGACGATAAACGCCGGTCTGATGACCAAATAAAGTTCTGAACTTTATTCAACGACCAGCGATATCACAGCAGGATCCTGATCGCTGCTGCGTGTCAAACTAAACGATATCGCTAGCCAGGACGCTGCAACGTCACGGATCGCTAGCGATATCGTTTAGTGTGAAGGTACCTTTAGTCTACCGTGTCATGCCCCATGTATTTGCTCCTGTCCTAACAAGGGAAGTACCCAAGTAAGCCTATAATAGTCACCCCAAAAAGGGAGGAATTCTTATGTTTGTCTTATGTGTAGTTAAGGTACCAATTAGGGATGAGCGAGAAAGCTCGTTATTCGAGTTTCTCCGAGCATGCTCTGGTGGTCTCCGAGTATTTCGGTGTGCTCGGAGATTTAGTTTGTGTTGACGCAGCTGCATGATTTGCGGCTGCTAGACAGCCTCAGTATATGTGGGGGTTGCCTGTTTGTTAGGGAATACCCCCATGTATTCAAGCTGTCTAGCAGCCGCAAATCATGCAGCTGCGTCGAACTAAATCTCCGAGCACTCCGAAATACTCGGAAACCACCCGAGCATGCTCGGAGAAACTCAAGTCATGAGCATACTCGCTCATCACTAGTACCAATATCTATTTTCCTTATGTAGGTGACATATGTGTACTCATTGTTGGTTGTTAATTGTCCCCTAGTGTTTTATTTGAGAGAAATTGAAAGTTATGTTTTAATAGAGACTATATCCATGCTGTTTATGCAGTCAAGAACACCTGAAAGGGAATATGTCAGTAAGGTTTATCTTCCTAAGCTGTCTGTATGGGCATGTAGGTCATTGAAAATAGAATAAAATGAAAACCTTCTGAGAAATTCACATTTTTCTTAATATGTAAATAAATTGTTAAGATCTATAGGTTGGACATAAATCTCCCTTAGAATCTGCCTACAGAGCTTATTTTAAATGAAAGGAGGCGATTCCAGCTCTCCTGATCTTACATTGTCTCGCGCAGGTAACACTCCCTTCCATTTAAAATAAGCTCTGGAGGCAAATTCTTAGGGAGATCTATGTCCGGTCCATAGATCTCAACAGCTCATTTACATGTTAAGAAAAACGTGGATTTTTCAAGAATAAGATTGTAAATACCAAGATGTCACTTTATTTCTATGACCTACATGCCTATATACAGTGGGGCAAAAAAGTATTTAGTCAGTCAGCAATAGTGCAAGTTCCACCACTTAAAAAGATGAGAGGCGTCTGTAATTTACATCATAGGTAGACCTCAACTATGGGAGACAAACTGAGACAAAAAAATCCAGAAAATCACATTGTCTGTTTTTTTATCATTTTATTTGCATATTATGGTGGAAAATAAGTATTTGGTCAGAAACAAAATTTCATCTCAATACTTTGTAATATATCCTTTGTTGGCAATGACAGAGGTCAAACGTTTTCTGTAAGTCTTCACAAGGTTGCCACACACTGTTGTTGGTATGTTGGCCCATTCCTCCATGCAGATCTCCTCTAGAGCAGTGATGTTTTTGGCTTTTCGCTTGGCAACACGGACTTTCAACTCCCTCCAAAGGTTTTCTATAGGGTTGAGATCTGGAGACTGGCTAGGCCACTCCAGGACCTTGAAATGCTTCTTACGAAGCCACTCCTTCGTTGCCCTGGTGGTGTGCTTGGGATCATTGTCATGTTGAAAGACCCAGCCACGTTTCATCTTCAATGCCCTTGCTGATGGAAGCAGGTTTGCACTCAAAATCTCACGATACATGGCCCCATTCATTCTTTCATGTACCCGGATCAGTCGTCCTGGCCCCTTTGCAGAGAAACAGCCCCAAAGCATGATGTTTCCACCACCATGCTTTACAGTAGGTATGGTGTTTGATGGATGCAACTCAGTATTCTTTTTCCTCCAAACACGACAAGTTGTGTTTCTACCAAACAGTTCCAGTTTGGTTTCATCAGACCATAGGACATTCTCCCCAAACTGCTCTGGATCATCCAAATGCTCTCTAGCAAACTTCAGACGGGCCCGGACATGTACTGGCTTAAGCAGTGGGACACGTCTGGCACTGCAGGATCTGAGTCCATGGTGGCGTAGTGTGTTACTTATGGTAGGCCTTGTTACATTGGTCCCAGCTCTCTGCAGTTCATTCACTAGGTCCCCCCGCGTGGTTCTGGGATTTTTGCTCACCGTTCTTGTGATCATTCTGACCCCACGGGGTGGGATTTTGCGTGGAGCGCCAGATCGAGGGAGATTATCAGTGGTCTTGTATGTCTTCCATTTTCTAATTATTGCTCCCACTGTTGATTTCTTCACTCCAAGCTGGTTGGCTATTGCAGATTCAGTCTTCCCAGCCTGGTGCAGGGCTACAATTTTGTTTCTGGTGTCCTTTGACAGCTCTTTGGTCTTCACCATAGTGGAGTTTGGAGTCAGACTGTTTGAGGGTGTGCACAGGTGCCTTTTTATACTGATAACAAGTTTAAACAGGTGCCATTACTACAGGTAATGAGTGGAGGAAAGAGGAGACTCTTAAAGAAGAAGTTACAGGTCTGTGAGAGCCAGAAATCTTGATTGTTTGTTTCTGACCAAATACTTATTTTCCACCATAATATGCAAATAAAATGATAAAAAAACAGACAATGTGATTTTCTGGATTTTTTTGTCTCAGTTTGTCTCCCATAGTTGAGGTCTACCTATGATGTAAATTACAGACGCCTCTCATCTTTTTAAGTGGTGGAACTTGCACTATTGCTGACTGACTAAATACTTTTTTGCCCCACTGTATACAGCTTAGGGAGGTTGATCTTACTGACATATTTAAAGGGAATCTGTCAGCTGGTTTTTACTGCCTCATCTGAGAGCAGCATGATGTAGGCAGAGAGACCCTGAATACAAGAATGTATCACTTAGATTACTGGATGCAGCTGTTCTCACACAATCAGAGTTTTTAGATTGAGCAATGATGCAAAGCTGGGAAAGCTAACCCCACCCCAATCAGGCTCTGTATATACAATGTCCATAGACAGTGAGCTGCCTATCACAGGAGGAGGTGTATTGGACTGGGGCTCGCACAACCAACTAGGCACAGCAATGATAAGCTGCTGGTGCAAAAACAATCATTATAAGCAAATAAAACCTCAGAGATTGATAAGAAAGACATCGCTTAAATCTGCGTTTTAACCCCTAGCTAATGCGGTCTTCAAATTACATATCAAAAACCTGCTGACAGATTCCCTTTGAAGGTCATGGACTGCAATGCAAGTCACAGACAATGACACTTTTACAACTTTGTCAAATGATGTTAAGGACCCTTAAATAAGGCCATATGTAGATAAGGCTAGACCCTATAGCAAACATTAATGACTTACTCCACTCCCTCAAGCATGAACATTTACCAGCTTTGTACAGCACTAAAGACAAAATCACTCATACTCCTATTAATTGTTGTGCCACTTATGATGTGCATAATTTAAGAATAATCAAAGATAACGCCAAGATAGCCATGAGCAGGCTTGTTTATTGCATGGCGAGAATTTTTTGTAATTGAACTATTTCTTGATCCCTATAAAAGATTTTTTTAATGTATTATTTTTGAGTAATGGATGTAATAAGATATGAGAACATGTGTGTTATTATACAGCACTATTCAAAGTGCAAAACAAGATACCAAAAAAAAATATATACAAATGGTAAGAGTTAAGGTTAGATATACCAGTAAAACTAAGAACTTCAACTGAACAGTTTGCCAAGACAATATTCAACAAATTCCTTTAAATTTCAAGTAGTAGTAGAAGAAAGATGTGGACTATGCTGGACAGACCAAGCAGAATCATTGCAGTATGGGAAAAGGCAAGGTAGAATAAAAACAGCAAATGGTATAGGAGCTGGTGTAGCCAATCAAACACAAGGGAAGACGTAAGCAGTAGTGAAGTCACAGATTGGCCGTATTTAAACAGAGATAGCGGGATCATGCGACTGCATCCCTGGCTCTGCTACACTAGCCCGGGCCACGTCTGATTTTGTGGACACATACAATGGGGAAAAAAGTATTTAGTCAGCCACCAATTGTTCAAGTTCTCCCACTTAAAAAGATGACAGAGGCCTGTAATGACCAAATACTTGTTTTCCACCATAATTTGCAAAATAAATCTTGTCAAATCAGACAAGGTGATTTTCTGGATTTGTTTTCTCATTTTGACTCTCATAGTTGTGGTCTACCTATAATGTCAATTACAGGCCTCTCTCATCTTTTTAAGTGGGAGAACTTGCACAATTGGTGGCTGACTAAATACTTTTTTCCCCACTTTAGTACCACTCTAAGGATTTTGCGACTTGTCTGAAAATTGCTGTGGTGCTATCAGAGTTGCCATGTGGCCCTAGCCTAATTGTGCACTTCTTACTTTCTCCAGTGTAACATGTATGGAGACTACTGAGCTTAGGAGAAGATAAATCCTATTTTTGTTATGACAGGACTGTATTAAAGCAGGAACATTCTTCACTGCAGATGAAGCTTACACCTGAAGTATGTGAAAGATGTAGAGGCAGGGGTGTAGATGGATGATAATCCCTCAGATTCCAGGGTTGTTTCACACCTGAGGGCAGGGTGGACCATGAGAATTATTTGCGCCTGGCAAGCAATATGTGGGTACCTGGATATGCACCAGTAAGACCTGATTTTCAGCTGTTTGGTTATTGTTCTTTGTTTCCTTGTCTTTGTTATCTTTACAAAGTGTAACACATTAAGCCGCTTTGTATGTCTCATTATTTTAAGTTTCCCTTTAAGAAATATTTTCATTTGCGTAATTAGAAAATAAGACAAACACAATAATATGTTAAGAAATAAACCGAATTATACACTATATGTAATCAAGCGTAGAGCAATATACAGTATTGGGATAAGGTGAAGATCTTATTGCTTTTCCGAATAGCAGTGCAAACTTATGGCCATGGCCACCCAAAGCTGGAACACATCCATATGATGGAGGATGGGAGTGAATAAAAAATAATCTCCAACATATACTCTGATCTGCATGGAATTTTTTTTACTGCATGAGCATTGGGTATTGTTAATGAAAACCTGTCATCATGATAATTCCTGTTAAAATAAAGGCATGACGATAATAGCGCTGTTATACTGATTAAAAGGGGTTGTCCACTACTAGGACAACCCCTTCTCATTCCCTATGTTTGGCCCATTAGAATAAAAACATCTATACTCACTTCCTCTTACAGCGCCATTCCAGCGGTGTCGGCACTCACGTTCAAAAGGTTCACATGAGGTTATTACATCTTGTGAGCACTGCGGCCAGTCAGCGATGGTGTCACTGTCCCCACCTTCGGATATGTACGTAATTAAGAGGAAATCAGAGCTGCAACTGGCCGCACACAGGGACAGTGAAGCTGGTGCTGATTGGGCGCAGGCCTCACATGACGTAACAAATTCACATGAACCCCAGAAATGCAAGTGCCAACACCAATGGAATGTCGTCAGCTCGGGAGGTGAATATTAATAATATTTTTATTTTTAAATGATTAAACATGGGAAATAAGATGAGGTTGATCAGATAGTTGTCCCCTCCTTTTAATAAATACCTCCAGTGAAGAAATCTGTAGCCTGGTTGTTGTTTAATCATCATTGGAAGCTTTGATTTCTTAAACTTTTGGTGCACTGGGGCTGGACTGCGGATAGGGTCTTCGGCTTTGCCCCAGCTCCTCTGTTGCTTCTGGTGTCTGTATCTTCTACCTGTTGAAAATTTTTCACCGTCTAAGTCCTAACTGTGGGCAACACATGCACATATTAATTGTGGTGTATGCGCAGATTGAGCATATGCTGCCACCATCGCAATTTTTCTAAAAACTGATACGAGATTAATCTGCGCATGTCTGTGGCTAGGATGGCGCTGGCACAAAAAAAACAGAAAGAAGATACATACACCAGAGGCCCACAATCTAAGAAAAATAGTGAACATATAAATGGCTCCATTCATTGTGATATATAGGAGTAGGGTTGAGCAAAACGGGTCGTTCATTTTCAAAAGTCGCCGACTTTTGGCTAAGTCGGCGTCTCATGAAACCCGATCTGACCCCTGTGCTTGTCGGCCATGCGGTACGCGACTTTCGCGCCAAATTCGCGTTTCAATGACGCGAAAAGCGCCATTTCTCAGCCAATGAAGGTGAACGCAGAGTGTGGGCAGCGTGATGACATAGGTCCTGGTCCCCACCATCTTAGAGAAGGGCATTGCAGTGATTGGCTTGCTGTCTGCGGCGTCACAGGGGCTATAAAGGGGCGTTCCCGCCGACCGCCATCTTACTGCTGCTGATCTGAGCTTAGGGAGAGGTTGCTGCCGCTTCGTCAGAAGCAGGGAGAGCGTTAGGCAGGGTCCACTAACCACCAAACCGCTTGTGCTGTAGCGATTTCCACTGTCCAACACCACCTTCGGTGTGCAGGGACACTGGAAGCTACATTTTTTTTTTCCCTCAGCGCTGTAGCTCATTGGGCTGCCCTAGAAGGCTCCGTGATAGCTGTATTGCTGTGTGTACGCCACTGTGCAAACCAACTGCTTTTTTCAAAGCACATATCCTCTTGTTCCTTCCTTTCTGCACAGCTATCTTTTTTGTTTGTCCACACTTTTTATTTAATTTGTGCGTCAGTCCACTCCTATTGCTGCCTGCCATACCTGGCTTACATTACTGCAGGGAGATAGTAATTGTAGGACAGTCCCTGTTTTTTTTTTTTTTTTTGTGGAAGATTAAGATTGGCATTTCTGCTACAGTGCCATCCCTGTGTGTGCCATCTCTCACTGAGTGGGCCATAGAAAGCCTATTTATTTTTTTCCTTGATTTGTGTTCTAAAATCTACCTCAACACAAAAACACTACATCAATCAGTGGGAGAAAAATATTGGCCTCAGTCAGGGCTTGTGTGCCACTCCTGTGTGTGCCATCTCTCATTCAGTGGGCCATACAAAGCCTATTTATTTTTTTGTTTTTTTTAATATTATTGGGTTTCTAAAGTCTCCGTGAAAAAAAAAAAAAATACATAAAAAAACAGTGGGAGAGTAATATTGCCCTTTCAGCTTGTGTGCCAGTCTTGACTCCTGGGTGTGCCACCTCTCTCTCTCTAATTGTGGGCCATAGAAAGCCTATTTATTTTTTTGCTTTTTTTAATATTATTTGGTTTCTAAAGTCTCCCTGAAAAAAAAAAAATACATAAAAAAACAGTGGGAGAGTAATATTACCCTTTCAGCTTGTGTGCCAGTCTTGACTCCTGGGTGTGCCACCTCTCTCTCTCTAATTGTGGGCCATAGAAAGCCTATTTATTTTTTTGCTTTGTTTAATATTATTTGGTTTCTAAAGTCTCCCTGAAAAAAAAAAATACATAAAAAAACAGTGGGAGAGTAATATTGCCCTTTCAGCTTGTGTGCCAGTCTTGACTCCTGGGTGTGCCACCTCTCTCTCTCTAATTGTGGGCCATAGAAAGCCTATTTATTTTTTTGCTTTTTTTAATATTATTTGGTTTCTAAAGTCTCCCTGAAAAAAAAAAATACATAAAAAAACAGTGGGAGAGTAATATTGCCCTTTCAGCTTGTGTGCCAGTCTTGACTCCTGGGTGTGCCACCTCTCTCTCTCTAATTGTGGGCCATAGAAAGCCTATTTATTTTTTTGCTTTGTTTAATATTATTTGGTTTCTAAAGTCTCCCTGAAAAAAAAAAATACATAAAAAAACAGTGGGAGAGTAATATTGCCCTTTCAGCTTGTGTGCCAGTCTTGACTCCTGGGTGTGCCACCTCTCTCTCTCTAATTGTGGGCCATAGAAAGCCTATTTATTTTTTTGCTTTTTTTAATATTATTTGGTTTCTAAAGTCTCCCTGAAAAAAAAAAATACATAAAAAAACAGTGGGAGAGTAATATTGCCCTTTCAGCTTGTGTGCCAGTCTTGACTCCTGGGTGTGCCACCTCTCTCTCTCTAATTGTGGGCCATAGAAAGCCTATTTATTTTTTTGCTTTTTTTAATATTATTTGGTTTCTAAAGTCTCCCTGAAAAAAAAACAAAAACATAAAAAAACAGTGGGAGAGTAATATTGCCCTTTCAGCTTGTGTGCCAGTCTTGACTCCTGGGTGTGCCACCTCTCTCTCTCTAATTGTGGGCCATAGAAAGCCTATTTATTTTTATGCTTTGTTTAATATTATTTGGTTTCTAAAGTCTCCCTGAAAAAAAAAAATACATAAAAAAACAGTGGGAGAGTAATATTGCCCTTTCAGCTTGTGTGCCAGTCTTGACTCCAGGGTGTGCCACCTCTCTCTCTCTAATTGTGGGCCATAGAAAGCCTATTTATTTTTTTGCTTTGTTTAATATTATTTGGTTTCTAAAGTCTCCCTGAAAAAAAAAAATACATAAAAAAACAGTGGGAGAGTAATATTGCCCTTTCAGCTTGTGTGCCAGTCTTGACTCCTGGGTGTGCCACCTCTCTCTCTCTAATTGTGGGCCATAGAAAGCCTATTTATTTTTTTGCTTTGTTTAATATTATTTGGTTTCTAAAGTCTCCCTGAAAAAAAAAAAAACATAAAAAAACAGTGGGAGAGTAATATTGCCCTTTCAGCTTGTGTGCCAGTCTTGACTCCTGGGTGTGCCACCTCTCTCTCTCTCTAATTGTGGGCCATAGAAAGCCTATTTATTTTTTTGCTTTTTTTAATATTATTTGGTTTCTAAAGTCTCCCTGAAAAAAAAAAAAAATACATAAAAAAACAGTGGGAGAGTAATATTGCCCTTTCAGCTTGTGTGCCAGTCTTGACTCCTGGGTGTGCCACCTCTCTCTCTCTAATTGTGGGCCATAGAAAGCCTATTTATTTTTTTGCTTTGTTTAATATTATTTGGTTTCTAAAGTCTCCCTGAAAAAAAAAAAAAAACATAAAAAAACAGTGGGAGAGTAATATTGCCCTTTCAGCTTGTGTGCCAGTCTTGACTCCTGGGTGTGCCACCTCTCTCTCTCTAATTGTGGGCCATAGAAAGGCTATTTTATTTATTTAATTTTTTTATTAGTATTTGGTTTCTAAATTGTCCCTGAAAAAAACATTTTATCTTATTTGGTTTCTAAAGTCTCCCTGAGAAAAAAAAAAAAAAATTAGGTGGGAGAATAATATTGACATTAGTGCTTGAGTGACAGTCCTGCGTGTGTGTCATCTCTGTGATTTTGTGCCACAGAAAACAGAGTGTGTAACATTGTGCCTGATTTTCCTTGTGGTCTCACCAACCTGTTAAGGGATATAGAAATCATACTGAAGTTATAGCTCACCGTGTAAGTTGTTTGACAGCAACAAATAAAGTTACTTTGGTTAATTTTTTAAAACAATGAGGAAGTCTGGTGCAAGAGGTCGTGGCCGTGGGCGTTCATTGTCAGCTGGTAATGATGGTAGTGGTAGTGGAGCATCAGGTGGTCGTGGGGATAAAAATATTCCACCTAAGTCTGGAGCTGTGGAGCCAGTTTCGTCGTCTGGCTACACAAGGCCTCGAACGCTCTCTTTTCTGGGAGTAGGAAAAACGCTTTTAAAGCCGGAGCAGCAACAGCAAGTTTTGGCTTACATTGCAGACTCAGCCTCTAGCTCTTTTGCCTCCTCTTCTGAAACTGGTAAATGTAAAAGCAGCGCGTCGCTTGTGGATGTTCACGGTCAGGGACAAGTCGCTTCCTTGTCCTCCTCAGCAAAAACTACAACAAGAGAGAAGGATGCAGCAGGCGACACAACGGGTCACTCCATGGAGCTCTTTACACATACCGTCCCTGGCTTAGAAAGTGAAACACTTAACAGGCCATGCCCATTACAAGTAGATTCTGACATGGAGTGCACTGATGCACAGCCACAGCCAGAGTACTATGCTGCTCCTTTGACTCAGACCACCACATTGCCCTCTCAGGGTACAGATCCACAATCAGACCCTGATGAGACTATGTTGCCCCGCCACGAACGCTATACCACAGACCGACACAGTGACACAGACGAAGTTGCACACAAGCTCGAAGAGGAGGTAATAGATGACCCGGTTGTTGACCCCGATTGGCAGCCATTGGGGGAACAGGGTGCAGGCAGCAGTAGTTCAGAAGCGGAGGTGGAGGAGGGGCCGCAGCAGGCATCAACATCGCAACAGGTTCCATCTGCCGGGCCCCTATCTGGCCCAAAACGCGTGTCAAAGCCAAAACCTGTTGGAGCACAGCGTTGCCATCCGGTTAAAGCTCAGTCTGCAATCCCTGAAAAGGGATCCGATGCTAGGAAGAGTGCAGTCTGGCATTTTTTTAAACAACATCCAATTGATCAGCGCAAAGTCATCTGTCAAAAATGTTCTACTAGCTTAAGCAGAGGTCAGAATCTGAAAAGTCTCAATACTAGTTGCATGCATAGACACTTAACCACCATGCATTTTCAAGCCTGGACTAACTACCAAACGTCCCTTAAGGTTGTAGCACCCTCGGCCAATGAAGCTAGTCATCAACGCAACATCCCTTCCGTCACTGTAAGGCCACCATTTTCCGCACCACCGGCAGTATCTGTGCAGGTTTCTTTGCCAGCCAAAAGCAGTCAGGGTCAGGGAATCACCAGTTTTGTAGGCGGAAATATTGCATCTAGGGCACCGGCGGAAACAATACCGTCTCCAACCGTCTCTCAGTCTGCCATGTCCACCGGCACACCCGCAAGTTCCACGATCTCCATCTCTCCAGTTCAGCTCACACTACATGAGACTCTGGTTAGAAAAAGGAAGTACTTATCCTCGCATCCGCGTACACAGGGTTTTAACGCCCACATAGCTAGACTAATCTCGTTAGAGATGATGCCCTACCGGTTAGTTGAAAGCGAAGCTTTCAAAGCCCTGATGGAGTACGTTGAACCACAATACGAGCTACCCATTCGACACTTTTTTTCCAGAAAAGCCATCCCAGCCCTGCACCAGCATGTTAAACAGCGCATCGTCCATGCACTCAGGCAATCTGTGAGTACAAAGGTGCACCTGACTACAGATGCATGGACCAGTAGGCATGGCCAGGGACGTTATGTGTCCATCACGGCACACTGGGTGAATGTGGTGGATGCAGGGTCCACAGGGGACATCAATTTCGGGACAGTTGTGCCTAGCCCACGGTCTAGGAAACAGTTGGCTGTAGGCGTTCGCACCCCCTCCTCCTCCTCCTCCTCGTCCTCCTGCAGAAGCTACAGCTCTTCCACAGACCGCAGTCGGCCAACCACTCCATCGGCAGATGACACTGTTGCACACCAGTTGTCCCATTATGGGCCAGCTACTGGCAAGCGTCAGCAGGCTGTATTGGCTATAAAGTGTTTGGGCGACAACAGACACACCGCGGAAGTTCTGTCCGAGTTCTTGCAACAAGAAACGCAGTCGTGGCTGGGCACAGTAGATCTTGAGGCAGGCAAGGTAGTTAGTGATAACGGAAGGAATTTCATGGCTGCCATCTCCCTTTCCCAACTGAAACACATTCCTTGCCTGGCTCACACCTTAAACCTGGTGGTGCAGTGCTTATTGAAAACTTATCCTGGGTTCTCCGACCTGCTCCTCAAAGTGCGTGGACTTTGCTCACATATCCGACGTTCGCCTGTACACGCCAGCCGTATGCAGACCTATCAGCGGTCTTTGAACCTTCCCCAGCATCGCCTAATCATAGACGTTGCAACAAGGTGGAACTCAACACTGCACATGCTTCAGAGACTGTGCCAACAGAGGCGGGCTGTTATGTTTTTGTGGGAGGATACACATACACGGGCAGGCAGTAGGATGGCAGACATGGAGTTGTCAGGTGTGCAGTGGTCGAAGATACAAGACATGTGTCAAGTCCTTCAGTGTTTTGAGGAATGCACACGGCTGGTTAGTGCAGACAACGCCGTAATAAGCATGAGCATCCCCCTAATGCGTCTGCTGATGCAAAGTTTGACGCACATAAAGGAGCAGGCGTCTGCACCAGAGGAAGAGGAAAGCCTTGATGACAGTCAGCCATTGTCTGGTCAGGGCAGTGTACAGGACGAGGTAGCGGGCGAAGAGGAGGTGGAGGACGAGGAGGATGATGGGGATGAGTATATTTTTAATGCGGAACCTTTCCCGGGGGCACTGGAAATTGGTTGCGTGTCAAGGCCGGGTTCTGGTTTTTTGAGGGACACAAGTGACGTAGATTTGCCTGAAACTGCCCCTCACCCAATCACAACCGGAGATTTGACAACTGGAACTTTGGCCCACATGGCGGATTATGCCTTACGTATCCTAAAAAGGGACACACGCATAACGAAAATGATGAACGATGACGATTACTGGTTGGCCTGCCTCCTTGATCCACGCTATAAA
Source organism: Ranitomeya variabilis (assembly GCF_051348905.1). Taxonomy (NCBI): domain Eukaryota; kingdom Metazoa; phylum Chordata; class Amphibia; order Anura; family Dendrobatidae; genus Ranitomeya; species Ranitomeya variabilis. The sequence continues at coordinate 298,219,569 of NC_135236.1, read as the reverse complement.
GGCAAATTGCAAAATATTATGCCACATGAGAACTTGGAACTAATATTAGCAACCAAACAATCAACTCTTGTTGACCGTTTGCTTCAGGCATTCCCAGCACACAGCGCACGTGATCGTTCTCACACGAGCTCAAGGGGGCAACAGACTAGGAGTGTTAGGGGTGCACACATCAGAAGTGGCGTTGGACAGAGGGGTTTTCTGACCAGGTTGTGGAGTGATTTTGCTATGACCGCAGACAGGACAGGTACTGCTGCATCAATTGAAAGTGACAGGAGACAACATTTGTCCAGTATGGTTACTAACTATTTTTCATCCCTTATCGATGTTCTCCCTCAACCGTCATTCCCATTTGATTACTGGGCATCAAAATTAGACACCTGGCCAGAATTGGCAGAATATGCATTGCAGGAGCTTGCTTGCCCGGCAGCAAGTGTCCTATCAGAAAGAGTATTCAGTGCTGCAGGTTCAATATTAACCGAAAAAAGGACTCGTCTGGCTACCCAAAATGTTGACGATGTAACATTCATTAAAATGAACCACAACTGGATTTCGAAATCTTTTGCCCCACCTTGCCCGGCCGACACCTAGCTTTCCTATGAAAAGCTCTTGCCTGTGGACTACTGTGAATTACTTTTCTAATGTCTAATTTGCTGCAGCTGATTGTCCAGCATATGACATGTTTACACCTCCCTAAATGGCCAAACTCCCCACACGGGGCCATGGTATCGCGACTTGGCGCAAGCACCCGTGAGACTGCTGTTTGTCTGAAGAGGTGGGTGTACTCGCTTTTGGTCGACGGCATTGCTACTGGGTTCCTCATAGTACAATAAAGTGTCTCTGGCGGTGGTGGTGCGCACCCAACGTCAGACACACTGTTGTAACATGAGGGGCCTTGGGCCTGTAACGCCGGCCACAAGAGAGTTCACCCACCCCCAGGTCAAACATTGCTCTACCACTTCCACAGTTATCCCTCACACTTCCACCAATGTTAAGTCTATGCGCTGACATCCTTCCATACCTGCCACTGACAATACCATTGTGTTGACATGTATGATGGTACTTAACATAGTCAGGGGCAGTGTCCTCTATTTACCACAGTAAATACTTTGCGCAAAATTAGTAGGTCTGAAACAACGCAGAGGATCCCACCCCTGAACCTAATGATTGCACCCTTTAGTGTTTTTGTTTTGTTTTAATGCGAGACATTCACATTTAGTTGTTGTTTTGGACTACTAACTGGCAGACACTCATTACAATCGGCCTCCGTTGACCAGACCACTGCTGCCCGTGTACCCCTGTAACTAATAATAAAGTGCCTACAGCCAGCCCAATTTAATTATGTTAGGCCTTCGAAGCCTGTCTGCGGTCCCTCCTTCCACTAGGCCTCCACTGACCAGACAACTGCTGAACGTGTACCCCTGGAACCAATTATAAAGTGCCTACAGCCAGCCCAATTTAATTATGTTAGGCCTTCGAAGCCTGTCTGCGGTCCCTCCTTCCACTAGGCCTCCACTGACCAGACCACTGCTGCCCGTGTACCAGTGTAACTAATAATAAAGTGCCTACAGCCAGCCCAATTTAATTATGTTAGGCCTTCGAAGCCTGTCTGCGGTCCCTCCTTCCACTAGGCCTCCACTGACCAGACCACTGCTGCCCGTGTACCCCTGTAACTAATAATAAAGTGCCTACAGCCAGCCCAATTTAATTATGTTAGGCCTTCGAAGCCTGTCTGTGGTCCCTCCTTCCACTAGGCCTCCACTGACCAGACCACTGCTGCCCGTGTACCCCTGTAACTAATAATAAAGTGCCTACAGCCAGCCCAATTTAATTATGTTAGGCCTTCGAAGCCTGTCTGCGGTCCCTCCTTCCACTAGGCCTCCACTGACCAGACCACTGCTGCCCGTGTACCCCTGTAACTAATAATAAAGTGCCTACAGCCAGCCCAATTTAATTGTTAGGCCTTCGAAGCCTGTCTGCGGTCCCTCCTTCCACTAGGCCTCCACTGACCAGACCACTGCTGCCCGTGTACCCCTGTAACTAATAATAAAGTGCCTACAGCCAGCCCAATTTAATTATGTTAGGCCTTCGAAGCCTGTCTGCGGTCCCTCCTTCCACTAGGCCTCCACTGACCAGACCACTGCTGCCCGTGTACCCCTGGAACCAATTATAAAGTGCCTACAGCCAGCCCAATTTAATTATGTTAGGCCTTCGAAGCCTGTCTGCGGTCCCTCCTTCCACTAGGCCTCCACTGACCAGACCACTGCTGCCCGTGTACCCCTGGAACCAATTATAAAGTGCCTACAGCCAGCCCAATTTAATTATGTTAGGCCTTCGAAGCCTGTCTGCGGTCCCTCCTTCCACTAGGCCTCCACTGACCAGACCACTGCTGCCCGTGTACCCCTTTAACTAATAATAAAGTGCCTACAGCCAGCCCAATTTAATTATGTTAGGCCTTCGAAGCCTGTCTGCGGTCCCTCCTTCCACTAGGCCTCCACTGACCAGACCACTGCTGCCCGTGTACCCCTGTAACTAATAATAAAGTGCCTACAGCCAGCCCAATTTAATTATGTTAGGCCTTCGAAGCCTGTCTGCGGTCCCTCCTTCCACTAGGCCTCCACTGACCAGACCACTGCTGCCCGTGTACCCCTGTAACTAATAATAAAGTGCCTACAGCCAGCCCAATTTAATTATGTTAGGCCTTCGAAGCCTGTCTGCGGTCCCTCCTTCCACTAGGCCTCCACTGACCAGACCACTGCTGCCCGTGTACCCCTGGAACCAATTATAAAGTGCCTACAGCCAGCCCAATTTAATTATGTTAGGCCTTCGAAGCCTGTCTGCGGTCCCTCCTTCCACTGGGCCTCCACTGACCAGACCACTGCTGCCCGTGTACCCCTGGAACCAATTATAAAGTGCCTACAGCCAGCCCAATTTAATTATGTTAGGCCTTCGAAGCCTGTCTGCGTTCCCTCCTTCCACTAGGCCTCCACTGACCAGACCACTGCTGCCCGTGTACCCCTGTAACTAATAATAAAGTGCCTACAGCCAGCCCAATTTAATTATGTTAGGCCTTCGAAGCCTGTCTGCGGTCCCTCCTTCCACTAGGCCTCCACTGACCAGACCACTGCTGCCCGTGTACCCCTGTAACTAATAATAAAGTGCCTACAGCCAGCCCAATTTAATTATGTTAGGCCTTCGAAGCCTGTCTGCGGTCCCTCCTTCCACTAGGCCTCCACTGACCAGACCACTGCTGCCCGTGTACCCCTGTAACTAATAATAAAGTGCCTACAGCCAGCCCAATTTAATTATGTTAGGCCTTCGAAGCCTGTCTGCGGTCCCTCCTTCCACTAGGCCTCCACTGACCAGACCACTGCTGCCCGTGTACCCCTTTAACTAATAATAAAGTGCCTACAGCCAGCCCAATTTAATTATGTTAGGCCTTCGAAGCCTGTCTGCGGTCCCTCCTTCCACTAGGCCTCCACTGACCAGACCACTGCTGCCCGTGTACCCCTGTAACTAATAATAAAGTGCCTACAGCCAGCCCAATTTAATTATGTTAGGCCTTCGAAGCCTGTCTGCGGTTCCTCCTTCCACTAGGCCTCCACTGACCAGACCACTGCTGCCCGTGTACCCCTGTAACTAATAATAAAGTGCCTACAGCCAGCCCAATTTAATTATGTTAGGCCTTCGAAGCCTGTCTGCGGTCCCTCCTTCCACTAGGCCTCCACTGACCAGACCACTGCTGCCCGTGTACCCCTGTAACTAATAATAAAGTGCCTACAGCCAGCCCAATTTAATTATGTTAGGCCTTCGAAGCCTGTCTGCGGTCCCTCCTTCCACTAGGCCTCCACTGACCAGACCACTGCTGCCCGTGTACCCCTGTAACTAATAATAAAGTGCCTACAGCCAGCCCAATTTAATTATGTTAGGCCTTCGAAGCCTGTCTGCGGTCCCTCCTTCCACTAGGCCTCCACTGACCAGACCACTGCTGCCCGTGTACCCCTGTAACTAATAATAAAGTGCCTACAGCCAGCCCAATTTAATTATGTTAGGCCTTCGAAGCCTGTCTGCGGTCTCTCCTTCCACTAGGCCTCCACTGACCAGACCACTGCTGCCCGTGTACCCCTGGAACCAATTATAAAGTGCCTACAGCCAGCTCAATTTAATTATGTTAGGCCTTCGAAGCCTGTCTGCGGTCCCTCCTTCCACTAGGCCTCCACTGACCAGACCACTGCTGCCCGTGTACCCCTGTAACTAATAATAAAGTGCCTACAGCCAGCCCAATTTAATTATGTTAGGCCTTCGAAGCCTGTCTGCGGTCCCTCCTTCCACTAGGCCTCCACTGACCAGACCACTGCTGCTCGTGTACCCCTGGAACCAATTATAAAGTGCCTACAGCCAGCCCAATTTAATTATGTTAGGCCTTCGAAGCCTGTCTGCGGTCCCTCCTTCCACTGGGCCTCCACTGACCAGACCACTGCTGCCCGTGTACCCCTGGAACCAATTATAAAGTGCCTACAGCCAGCCCAATTTAATTATGTTAGGCCTTCGAAGCCTGTCTGCGGTTCCTCCTTCCACTAGGCCTCCACTGACCAGACCACTGCTGCCCGTGTACCCCTGTAACTAATAATAAAGTGCCTACAGCCAGCCCAATTTAATTATGTTAGGCCTTCGAAGCCTGTCTGCGGTCCCTCCTTCCACTAGGCCTCCACTGACCAGACCACTGCTGCCCATGTACCCCTGTAACTAATAATAAAGTGCCTACAGCCAGCCCAATTTAATTATGTTAGGCCTTCGAAGCCTGTCTGCGGTCCCTCCTTCCACTAGGCCTCCACTGACCAGACCACTGCTGCCCGTGTACCCCTGTAACTAATAATAAAGTGCCTACAGCCAGCCCAATTTAATTATGTTAGGCCTTCGAAGCCTGTCTGCGGTCCCTCCTTCCACTAGGCCTCCACTGACCAGACCACTGCTGCCCGTGTACCCCTGTAACTAATAATAAAGTGCCTACAGCCAGCCCAATTTAATTATGTTAGGCCTTCGAAGCCTGTCTGCGGTCTCTCCTTCCACTAGGCCTCCACTGACCAGACCACTGCTGCCCGTGTACCCCTGGAACCAATTATAAAGTGCCTACAGCCAGCTCAATTTAATTATGTTAGGCCTTCGAAGCCTGTCTGCGGTCCCTCCTTCCACTAGGCCTCCACTGACCAGACCACTGCTGCCCGTGTACCCCTGTAACTAATAATAAAGTGCCTACAGCCAGCCCAATTTAATTATGTTAGGCCTTCGAAGCCTGTCTGCGGTCCCTCCTTCCACTAGGCCTCCACTGACCAGACCACTGCTGCCCGTGTACCCCTGGAACCAATTATAAAGTGCCTACAGCCAGCCCAATTTAATTATGTTAGGCCTTCGAAGCCTGTCTGCGGTCCCTCCTTCCACTGGGCCTCCACTGACCAGACCACTGCTGCCCGTGTACCCCTGGAACCAATTATAAAGTGCCTACAGCCAGCCCAATTTAATTATGTTAGGCCTTCGAAGCCTGTCTGCGGTCCCTCCTTCCACTAGGCCTCCACTGACCAGACCACTGCTGCCCGTGTACCCCTTTAACTAATAATAAAGTGCCTACAGCCAGCCCAATTTAATTATGTTAGGCCTTCGAAGCCTGTCTGCGGTCCCTCCTTCCACTAGGCCTCCACTGACCAGACCACTGCTGCCCGTGTAACCCTGTAACTAATAATAAAGTGCCTACAGCCAGCCCAATTTAATTATGTTAGGCCTTCGAAGCCTGTCTGCGGTCCCTCCTTCCACTAGGCCTCCACTGACCAGACCACTGCTGCCCGTGTACCCCTGTAACTAATAATAAAGTGCCTACAGCCAGCCCAATTTAATTATGTTAGGCCTTCGAAGCCTGTCTGCGGTCCCTCCTTCCACTAGGCCTCCACTGACCAGACCACTGCTGCCCGTGTACCCCTGTAACTAATAATAAAGTGCCTACAGCCAGCCCAATTTAATTATGTTAGGCCTTCGAAGCCTGTCTGCGGTCCCTCCTTCCACTAGGCCTCCACTGACCAGACCACTGCTGCCCGTGTACCCCTGTAACTAATAATAAAGTGCCTACAGCCAGCCCAATTTAATTATGTTAGGCCTTCGAAGCCTGTCTGCGGTCCCTCCTTCCACTAGGCCTCCACTGACCAGACCACTGCTGCCCGTGTACCCCTGGAACCAATTATAAAGTGCATAGAGCCTATTTTTTAATTTAATTTAATATTAATAAAGCCAGGATGAACTACGATATACCACGCTATGAGCTACCCAGTTGACAAATCTTTTGCGAGAAAAGCCATCCCACCCCTCCACCTGCATGTTAAAGACCGCGTTGTCCTTGCATTCTGTCAATTTGTCAGTCCAAAGGTATACCTGACAACAGACACATGGACCTGTAGGCCTGGCCACGGAAGGTTACGTGTCCTTTGTGGCTCAATGGGTTAATGTATTGGATGCATGGTCCACACAGGGGACAGCCTGCAAAGTCTGTCTGCAGTCCCTAATTCAAGTTGGCCTCAACTGAATAAAGCTGAGCTTCTACCTTCTGGCTCAGATTAACTGCTGTTTTTAAAAAAATTGGCTTTTCCGTCCTTCTAAAGGTGTCTGCCCCTGCCTGGTGTTGTCCTCAACTGAATAAAGCTGAGCTTCAACCTTCAGTTCCAAACATACAACAAAAAACTGGTACAATACAAAAAGTGGCCTCCAGCTACAAAAACTTTCTCCTACAAGTAGTTAACTGACAGTTTTTTTTCCAGTGAAAACACAGATATGGCATCCAACGAGTGTTGTCCTGTCTCGTCTTCTTTATATTATTGCCAAGAAGCTGCAACTGAATAAAGCTGTGCTTCAACCTTCTGTTCCAAATTACCATTTTTAAAAATGCAATTGGCTGTTCCGGCCTACTAAAGGGGTCTGCCCCTGCCTGGTGTTGTCCTCAACTGAATAAAGCTGAGCTTCAACCTTCAGTTCCAAATTACCATTTTTAAAAATGCAATTGGCTGTTCCGGCCTACTAAAGGTGTCTGTCTGCCCCTGCCTGGTGTTGTCCTCAACTGAATAAAGCTGAGCTTCAACCTTCAGTTCCAAACATACAACCAAAAACTGGTACAATACAAAAAGTGGCCACCAGCTACAAAAACTCTCTCCTACAAGTAGTTGAATGACAGGTTTTTTTCCAGTGAAAACACAGATATGTCATCCAACGAGTGTTGTCCTGTCTCGTCTTCTTTATATTATTGCCAAGAAGCTGCAACTGAATAAAGCTGTGCTTCAACCTTCAGCTCCAAATTACCATTTTTAAAAATGCAATTGGCTGTTCCGGCCTACTAAAGGTGTCTGTCTGCCCCTGCCTGGTGTTGTCCTCAACTGAATAAAGCTGAGCTTCAACCTTCAGTTCCAAATTACCATTTTTAAAAATGCAATTGGCTGTTCCGGCCTACTAAAGGTGTCTGTCTGCCCCTGCCTGGTGTTGTCCTCAACTGAATAAAGCTGAGCTTCAACCTTCAGTTCCAAATTACCATTTTTAAAAATGCAATTGGCTGTTCCGGCCTACTAAAGGTGAATGTCTGCCCCTGCCTGGTGTTGTCCTCAACTGAATAAAGCTGAGCTTCTACCTTCTGTTCCAAATTACCATTTTTAAAAATGCCATTGGCTGTTCCGGCCTACTAAAGGTGTCTGTCTGCCCCTGCCTGGTGTTGTCCTCAACTGAATAAAGCTGAGCTTCAACCTTCAGTTCCAAATTACCATTTTTAAAAATGCAATTGGCTGTTCCGGCCTACTAAAGGTGTCTGTCTGCCCCTGCCTGGTGTTGTCCTCAACTGAATAAAGCTGAGCTTCAACCTTCAGTTCCAAATTACCATTTTTAAAAATGCAATTGGCTGTTCCGGCCTACTAAAGGTGTCTGTCTGCCCCTGCCTGGTGTTGTCCTCAACTGAATAAAGCTGAGCTTCAACCTTCAGTTCCAAATTACCATTTTTAAAAATGCAATTGGCTGTTCCGGCCTACTAAAGGTGTCTGTCTGCCCCTGCCTGGTGTTGTCCTCAACTGAATAAAGCTGAGCTTCAACCTTCAGTTCCAAATTACCATTTTTAAAAATGCAATTGGCTGTTCCGGCCTACTAAAGGTGTCTGTCTGCCCCTGCCTGGTGTTGTCCTCAACTGAACAAAGCTGTGCTTCAACCTTCTGTTCCAAATTACCATTTTTAAAAATGCCATTGGCTGTTCCGGCCTACTAAAGGTGTCTGTCTGCCCCTGCCTGGTGTTGTCCTCAACTGAATAAAGCTGAGCTTCAACCTTCAGTTCCAAATTACCATTTTTAAAAATGCAATTGGCTGTTCCGGCCTACTAAAGGTGTCTGTCTGCCCCTGCCTGGTGTTGTCCTCAACTGAATAAAGCTGAGCTTCAACCTTCAGTTCCAAATTACCATTTTTAAAAATGCAATTGGCTGTTCCGGCCTACTAAAGGGGTCTGCCCCTGCCTGGTGTTGTCCTCAACTGAATAAAGCTGAGCTTCTACCTTCTGCCTCTTACTAACTGCTGTTTTTTAAAAAAATTGGCTGTTCCGGCCTACTAAAGGTGTCTGTCTGCCCCTGCCTGGTGTTGTCCTCAACTGAACAAAGCTGAGCTTCCACATTCTGGCTTTCGCCCTATACTATCAGATATTAAACTGCATTTGGCCTACTAGTGTGGTTAGGCCCTTGAAACAGTGTCTGCTGCTCTTGGGTTTGCTACTCCACTGAACAAAGCAATGCCGCCTGTTTAGTCCTGTTACCAATTTTGAACTGCATTTAGCCTACTTTATTCTTTGGCCCTATATCTGTTTCCTCCTCATCCTGCCCATTGCCCAGCCACTGCTAGATGAGTCTGCTGGTACATTGACCTAGACCACTACATTCCCCTTATACTCTACACAGCCAGAATCTGACCCTGCTGAAAGTAAGGTTCCCCTTCCCGCATGTTATACCACCTTACACAGGGACAGAGAGGAAGGTGCAGATGAAAGTGCAGGTTCCTTCATCAGGTGGGGGGGCATACTCGTTGGCGACGTCACTGGCACAGGGCCCCTCAGAGTACGCAAAAGTGTCGCTGCTGGTGGCAGGCGCCCCCGCCATGCAAACACACCGCTGTACTTTGAGGGGCCCTGTGCCAGTGCCAATGCGAACGAGTGGGCCCCCCCTGCTTGCTCAGGATCACAGCACTTGCAACGTTGAAATACTTACCTTTCCCTGCAACACCGCCGTGACGTAGTCCGCATTTCCTGGGCCCACGAAAAACTTGAGCCAGCCCTACTCCCCCCACAACTTTTGCCAAATGACCCCCAATTCCCTATGCCCAACTATTATTATAAAGTTAATTAAGATTGACAAGCTTCAGAAACAAGAATGGATGTTTTTGGCATTAAAATGGGCACTGTAGGTGTTTTCCTGGCCTCCACTCACTGCCGACTATGCTTCCCCATTGACTTGCATTGGGTTTCGTGTTTCGGTCGATCCCCGACTTTTAGCGATAATCGGCCGACTGCACTCGACTCTGGACAAAATCGGGTTTCACAAAACCCGACTCGATCTTAAAAAAATGAAAGTCGCTCAACTCTATATAGGAGTGCTATCCATGAAAAATATGGATAGCGCTCATAAGCATAAAACTGATATCTGCATGAGCACTAAGTGTATATAAAAAACAAACCAGACATGTTCAATTTTGATCTGAGTGACATATCAAGCCTGACAATCAAAATCCGCTAGTCTGTGCAATCTGTGTGTCAAAGTGCTTTTTCTGCTGTTTATTGAATAGGTTAAGCTTACATATTTTTTGTCCAAGAAAAACAGATGAAAACTAATGGTAGAAAATAGACACCTGGACCAAAAACAGATAAAAATTGGATCAAGCTAATTTGTGAAAACTGGTCAGTATTACGTAAAAAAATGGATGACTGAATGAGGCTTAACACATCCTGCTATGTACTGAGGTCTTGGTGCTAACGTTTCTCCTAGTGGAGAGTGACATACCGGCTCTGGCATGGCAAGGTATGGAGGCTTATTCGCTGTGCAATGTTCCTCTTGGAAATTTAATATGTAAATTGCTTCTTCAGAGAGGAAGCGGACATGAACTCTATAGCGCCACCTGTTGGAAGCAGCAATCCTGCTATGTACTGTAATACATTACGGCTGTAGAAGCCACATGATCCAAAGTTTTTAAACCCTATTGCAAAGATCTTTACCCAAAAATAGATACATTTCAATAAAAACACCCTAGAGTTGTCTTTTTCCTTGGCATGACATTTGATTTTAACTTTCCTTATTACAAATATTTCAATACTTACATCCATAAATAAATTCCCTTAGAACAAAAAAAAAACATTGGCAAAGTAGAATTTTTACGAATTTTCTAAAAGTTCAATGTGTAGTCTAGAGTCTGCACAAGATTGTATTTTTTATAGTATGCATCTTTTTATTTATTTTGAGCAAGTACTCTTTATTGTTAACTGAGACTGGTAATAGCTGGAGCAAACCCAAATTGCTTCAGCTCACCATACAGGCATGTTTTGGGTGATCATGTGAAAAGTCACTCAATGACCGTTGCTATGAATATAGAAACATAAACATGAAACCATATAACCAGCAGTCTCTGAAAGCCTGAATTGTTGATTATTCCCTTCCAATACCTAGTTCCAGAGACAAACTGGGCTTCTTCACAGCATATGGTTGTTGTTTTCCAGTGACACACAAAGGTTTTGGGGAAAAAAACAGCTGTGATTGGCATTAAAAAGGGGGAATAGTACCTCTACAGATAAGCTTAGAGGGGACGCAGACTAGTTGCATATACCCTCATATCATATACAGTGCATTTTCTTCAATGTCCTTGACCATGGGCTGTTTAGACTGTAAACACAACACACTAGAAGATGGGATCAGAGGGAATGAAATCTCTAACTTTACTAGCTTGCTGTTTTGTGCAGGGAACTATAAAGAGCAGGAATGAATATATAGATGATATTTATTTTGATCCATTTTTAGAATGTATTTAACTATTTGAAAAGATGGTGGTGTCCCCACCATCTTACTAAGATAAATGCCACAGGAGAGATCAGCACGACTTTGTATGCAGGTGAGTGATGACATCATAGTTAGAAATTGCACAAGATTCGATCTTGGGTTATGTAATTACTCAAGTAAGGTGTAGCTGGGTACTTGATGAAGAGTGCATCCATCAGTAATGGAAAAGGAGATAACCAAATCAGAGAAGCTTTGAAGCCAATACTTAAGTATGAGGAGGAGTGCCACACTAGAGTTGGCCAGTAGACCATGAGGTGATGACTATGAAGAATAAAACTCAAGAGTGTGCAAAGTGCCATCGAAAGGTGACCAACACAGAGTATGGGACCAGAGCTGATGTTGTAAGGACACAGAGACTAATGCAAAGTAATGGAAGTGCTGTCAAGGAATATGTCAGCAGATTGTCAAAATTATCCATGAAATACAAACTTATTGTCTCTATCCAAGTCAAACTGTTGCCTTACGTGAGACTGTTGAACACATCAGCTAGTTGAAACATGTAAAACCTTGTAACCATCAAGCCTATTACCTTCTTGTAACCAAGTAACCACATTTTTTCAGTTGACATCTATATCCTTCCACCATTCAGGAGTGGGGAAACACTCTACCATTGGACTGGACCACTACTATCTACTTGTTTCCAAAGCATAATGACAATGTACATGCCATCTTATAATATGGTCACAAAATTTTTGTGTAATCCTAAAGTCCTAAAATGTCCAATGTACCCACTTTTCTTGACATAAGCAAAGCCAGGAGAACAAATGACCTACAGAATATTTATGCAATGTGTCTAGCTAGTTCTTGTACATTTTTGTATGTAATAATGGGACTGAAAGATATTTCAAATGTAATCTTTCCAATTACCTCCTACAATTCTTACAAAATCTATAAGTCTTTGAGAAAAGTAAAAACAAACTTTGTAAGTGTAATGATGTCATCTGAAATTATTAGGAGATTAAAAGAATAAAGAAAGACTAAGATGGAAAGGAAAGCCAACTGTGGTGAATCACCGAGATGTGAGATATATGTTTGCTTGTGTGGTCAGTGTGGGAGACTCGGCCTGATGTGATAGAATACAGGCAGAAAGTAAGAGCTGTCATCCTCTCTCTTATAGAGATGCAAAGCAGAAAGGCACCTTTCTAAAAAACGTGACCCAGGAAAGGAGGACTCTGGTGAAGGAGGTATGCTTCTGTGCAGAGAAGGAAATGTTTATGAGAATGAAACAATAACTCTAGGTCCCTTGTCTTATATGGAGCCCAAACAGGACTAAAAGCAAAGCAATACAAAAAGAAAAACAACACACATCCCCTTCCAGATGACTCAGAAAATATAATCAGAGATGCCATTTCAATATTTATCATTCTTTGCCTAAAGAACGGTGCTTGAGGGTGTAAATCACCCCCTTCCAGTCCATATTCCTTAGGATAACACTGGTATGCGGGCAAGCAATGTAAAGATTTACACACAATCTAAAGTGGTCATACATTTTTAATTTGGTTTGACCAGCTGCAATATGACGGTCCATACTTCTCAATGGCGGCAAGTCCTGGTTTTTACTATTTTAACATGGCCAATTATTTTGTTTTCCTGGAAGATAAACTGCCTCCAGGGGTGATTGGCAACGACTTACAACCCTCTACCCTTATGTTGAGTAAAATGCAAAAGTGCGTGGGGGTTGGCAATTTGGCCAGCCACTATTAAAGTGTATGGTTATCTTACCTGTTCCAACGTTTTTTTTACAATCCGAATTAAATACTGGAAAATCTGCCATATAATTGGAAATATTGGCCATTGGCACTGCCATACATGCATTTGTCAAAAATATTTGTGAACGCTAACAACTGAATATTTTTCCTAGATATATTTGAATCTTGAATAAAAACTTTGCATTTGATATGCCCATTGATTAGGGGTAACATGTGTATGAAAAATATTTTAATGTACATTGTGCGACCTGAGGTTAATTCCTACAAGATAAAATTGTTACCAGCCTGAAAAAAATATGTTTGTGCGTTAAAGGGTGTGGCGGGGGGTGGAGCAGTCAGCTAAACTAAGGCACCCATACACATTAGACTAATATAAAGGCACACATCAAATACCTACCTAATTTGTAATGGTAATCAAAGATATGTCCATTTTTCCTCATCTTAGGGAAAATAATTCCCTCCTACCAACCCTGCTGATATTGTTTGAAGGTCTCCTGGATATGCCTGTATATAGGGACAGATACAGTGGCATGTAAACGTTTGGGCAACACTGTTGAAAATTGCTGTGAACAGTTTGGCAAGTTGAAGATGAAAGGGATAAAGTAAAAGATGACACATTCCCTTTGCATTCTACGCAAAAAAAAAATATTATAATTTTTTACATTTTAAAAATTACAAAAAAAAAATAGGCCAATGCAAAAATTTGGGCACACTTAGAGATTTGTGTGCCCACATAACTTTGACTAAGGTTTCAGACATTAAATAGTTTGTTAGGGTTATGGCTTGTTCACTATCATCGTTAGGAAGACCAGACCAGGTGATGTAAATTTCTCAGCTTTAAAAAATACTGCCTCCTCTAGCCTTGTGCCAAAAAACAGCAGCCATAGGTTCTTCTAAGCAGCTACCTAGCACTCTGAAAATAAAAATGGTGGAGGCCAACAAAACAGGAGAAGGATATAAGAAGATAGCAAAGTATTTTCAAGTTTCCCTTTCCTGAGTTCGAAATGTAATTAAGAAATGGCAATTAACAGTAACAGTGGAGGTCAAGATAAGGTCTGGAACACCAAGCAAAATTTGAGAGCTGCTCATAAAAAGGCAAATCAGAACCCCAGCTTGACTGAAAAAGACTTTCAGAAAGATTTAGCAGACTCTGGAGTTGTGTTACATTGTTCCAGTGTTCAGAGACACCTGCGCAAATTTGGCCTTCATGGAACCGTCATCAGAAGAAAACCACTCCTGGGTCCACACCATAAAATTTAGAGGCACAAGTATGCAAAAGAACATATAAACAAGCCTGAGGTATTTTGGAAACAAGTTGTGTGGACCGATGAAGTTAAAATAGAACTACTTGGCCACAATGATCAAAGTATCTGTGGAGAAAAGAATTTCAGGAAAAGAACATCTTGCCAACCATTAAGCATAGGAGTGTATATATCATGCTTTGAGGTTGTGTTGCAGCCAATGACACAGGGAACATTTCACTGGTAGAAAGAAGAATGGATTCAATGAACTTTCAACAAATTCTTGATGCAAACATAACACCATCTGTCAAAAATCTGAAGTTGAAATGAGAATGGCTCCTACAAATGAATAATGATCCTAAGCACACATCAAAATCCACAAAAGACTACCTCACAATAGACTACCTCAAAAGGCACAAGCTGAAGGTTTTACAATGGCCCTCACAGTCTCTTGATGTGAACATCATTGAAAATCTGTGGCTAGACCTCAAAATAGCAGTGCATGCAGAATTTCCCAAGGAAGAATGGATGAAAGTCCCTCAAACTAGAATTGAAAGAATCTTGGCTGGCTACAAAAAGTGTTTACAAGCTGTGATACTTGCAGAAGGGCATACTACTAGGTAATAACCATGCAGGGTTCCAAACCTTTAGCATTGGCCCATTTTCCTTTTTGTAATTTTTAAAATGTAAGAGATAAATATATCAGTTTGATATTTAATTACTTAATTAAGTATATAGAAGTCTTTTGATTTTCTTATGGGCTGCATTCCTCTTAGAAGCTATGTGTTGGGTCGCCTCCTGCGCTCTCTTCTCAGCTCGCACAGTATCTTCCCTGGACGTCTTTCATTAGGTGCTAGTGAGTATATTATTTCCCTTTTCTACAACAGGTACTATTTGTCCGGATCGGTTTCCATCTCAGGCAGAGATTCTATCTCTATCCCTAGAAAAAGACAGACCTTCTGTTATAGATCCCTATCATTTTTCACTTCTTAGATACCCTGATTACGTTCTCTTATACTTATTACGTGGAGGGCCCACCTGAAGGCTAACTTCATTCTTACATTTATCTTTTGGATTAACTGCTCTGTAGGGTATTACTACTTCCCACATTCATCTACCAACAGCTATGTGTACTAGGTAGGATATGTGGATTTAGGTCTTGCTATATGCATTTTGGAAATATATAGTTTATATTCACTATTTACTTTGGAATTTGGCTTGTATGCTATTTGCTCATATGCATGTGGTTTTGCATCATTCTTTTTGACCAGGTTAAAGGTCTTTTATGATTATGTCACAATATAGGACATTGATTCAACAATCAATTTACTTACTTACCTGTATTGCATACTGTCTTGATACGGTATTCATTTTTCAACACCAGTCTTTGAGTTTTTCTTGTGTTTAGCAAGTAACATGCTTATCATACACACAATATTATGACATTATTTCCTTGGTCCTTTGTCATGCATACTGTGTTATATAAACCTGCATTTCTCTAATTGCACTTATTTTTTGCATTGGTAACTATATACTGTGGGTTGCATATTTGGCATATTGTTGCCCTTGGGGGTTTTGTTTGAGAGCAATATATGTTGTTTTTAAATGATTTTAATTTTTGTTCTCCCATGCCTCCTTTGGATCATCCAGATCGTCATTGGTGAACTTCAAAGTGGCCGGGACAAGTACTGGCATGAGCAGGTGGGCCTTACATGCCCTGCAGGATTTTAATTTTTGACTGCGTAGTGTGTTACTAATGGTAATGTTTGAGTCTATGGTCCCAGCTGTTTTGAGGTCATTAACCTGGACCTCCCATGTCCCACGTAGTTTTGGGCTGATTCCTGACCTTTCTCAGAATCATCCTTGCTCCACGAGGCGAGACTTTGCATCAGGCCCCAGACTGAGGAAGATTGTTGCAGTACAAACAGTACATGGCACTCTTACAATGCGAAATATGGTGGCCAAGTAGGGTATCCAGCCCGTGCGATACAGCATGAAATAAACTTGGCACTCAGAAGGTAGTATTTTGTGAGAATAAAGTTCCTTTTGTTGTGCATTCATTGTAGTTAAATGCCTATCACAGTGACGCAGCTCGCACAGACCGTGCGCGAGCCTCTACGGGTTCCTCCCTCCACATGGCATTCAGTTCTGATAAAGGTCTTTGGCAGGACCGAAAACGTAACAGATCTGTGAGAGCCAGAATTCTTGCTGGTTGGTAGGTGATCAAATACTTATTTCATGCAATAAAATACAATTTAATTATTTAAAAATCACACAATGATTTTCTGGTTTTTACTTTTAGATTCTGCCTCCCGCAGTTGAAGTGTACCTACGATAAAGATTACAGAGCTCTCCATTCTTTGTAGGTGGGAAAACTTGCAAAATTTGCAGTGTATCAAATCCTTATTTTCCCCAATATGTGCTTGTACTTTCATTTCTTACCATTTTCAAAATGGTCCCAGTTTGCTGTTAGTGAGTAGAAATTTAGTATATTACAAAAAATTCAGGTGATGCCCATCTGAAACAACTGCATAAACCCTATTATGTCAATTTCTTTTTTTCATAAATTAGTAGCTCAGGTGACTGCACAAACCTATGTAATAAATCTTATTAGAGAATAGTGGCATTCCCTCACTTTATCGCAGCCTGAAGTTTCCTTTCCTTACCTGCAGAATCTTTGTACATATTTTAAAACCTCTTCAGATCCCAAAATGTTTGTCTTTAGATAAACAGCAAGTCACACAGGAGAGAAAAGAGAAGGGCAAGTGGGTATGATGCTACCGTGTCTCTGTATCTCTGGCTAAGTGATGTGTAAGCTTTATTCTGTAACAAGGGCAGCAGACATCAGACATCTGATTGGTCAGAGCACACGTCACCATTCTCCAAGCTCATCCCATAAAGAGCCCATAGAGGCATGTTAAAGGACCCCGTCACTCGATTCATGGTGCTCAAACCACAAGCAGAATGAATTAGAGCATGGCTGCATAATTACAGCTAGGAAGTGGTCACTCTATACCAGTGTCCATCTTAGCCTGTTTTTAATAAGATTTTTTTAATAGTACTTTTCAATTGTTGAATTACTTTAAAGGGAACCTTTCGTAAAAAAAAAAACAGTATTTACCTGCAGCCATAAGTTAATCTGCTGATAAATAAAAGTTTAAAACATATCCAACAGTGTAACTGGATGTATGGCTGCAGGGAAAAAATGAACAAATATTCTCCCTGCAGCCACTCAGGGCTGTGTGGCTGAGCTACATGATTCAGGAAGTCATGTTTACGGTGCACTCGCCTTGTAGAGAGCAGTGACTGCTGCCTACTTGACTGGAACAAAATGGCTGCATACAGTATGTACATTCACTCCTTGAAGTTGTACATACAGTAAGACTGCCGCATATGTTTATTACCATTTACCTGCCGATTAGTGATATAGTAGGTAAAAACTGTTTTTTTTAATAACAAGTTCTCTTTAAGTCATTTAAGATTAGGCAGCTAGGCTGATGGTGTAATTACACACTTAGAACTTTATTTCCTTGAAAATAGCACTTTCTAAGCAATAAAATGTATTTAGTTAGATGTTGAGAAAACAGATTACTATCTACTGGAAAAAACGTGTAGTGGGGTGTGGAGGCCAGTAAAACTCAGAAAAAGCAAAATGGCAAAATTATATTGTCAGCGGTAGAGTTACAATTCATTGTAAATAAGTTAAGACTGTTCTCTGTGGCCTGTTTAATCATGTTTTATGAAGTATATACTCATGTTAAAAAATATTTATTTAAACAATATGTCAAGTAATGGAAAAAAATAAAATTTGGTTGAAATGTTTACAGAACATTTAAGCCAACATCATAGAAGTTCAATTGTACAGAATATCCTAAAATAATTGAGGAATGGAGGAAAAGCCCTTATGCTTAAAAACAATTATTGATGCAGAGTCTCAGGAGCCTGTAACCACAGATTAGCTGACACCTTAAGGCCCCGTCTCACTAAGCGATTTACCAACGATCACGACCAGCGATACGACCTGGCCGTGATCGTTGGTAAGTCGCTGTGTGGTCGCTGGGAAGCTGTCACACAGACAGCTCTCTCCAGCGACCAACGATCAGGGGAACGACTTCGGCATCGTTGAAACTGTCTTCAACGATGCCGAAGTCCCCCTGCAGCACCCGGGTAACCAGGGTAAACATCGGGTTACTAAGCGCAGGGCCGCGCTTAGTAACCCGATGTTTACCCTGGTTACCAAAAAAAACAAACAGTACATACTCGCCTTTCGGTGTCCAGGTCCCTTGCCGTCTGCTTCCTGCTCTGACTGAGCCGCCGTACAGTGAGAGCAGAGCGCAGCGGTGACGTCACTGCTGTGCTCTCACTTCTCACTGTACGGCCGGCAGTCAGTGAGAGCAGGAAGCAGACGGCAAGGGACCTGGACACCGAAAGGCGAGTATGTACTGTTTGTTTTTTTTGGTAACCAGGGTAAACATCGGGTTACTAAGCGCGGCCCTGCGCTTAGTAACCCGATGTTTACCCTGGTTACCAGTGAAGACATCGCTGGATCGGTGTCACACACACCGATTCAGCGATGTCAGCGGGGCCTCAACGACCAAAAAAAGGTCCAGGCCATTCCGACACGACCAGCGATCTCGCAGCAGGGGCCTGATCGCTGGTACGTGTCACACATAGCGAGATCGCTATGGAGGTCGCTGTTGCGTCACAAAACTTGTGACTCAGCAGCGATATCGCTAGCGATCTCGCTATGTGAGACGGGGTCTTTAACATTCCTCCCATATATTTATTACCTTATGCCATGTATGGCTTAAACATGTTTGCTTCTCCTTTTCCCTCCAGTGGTCTCCTTCTCTGAAACCAACAGGACTATTACCTAATTAAAATATTAATATCCTAAATTTACATATACTGTAAAAGCTGACATTTTGTGATATGTACAATCAATGTCTCTTTATCAGGGCTCCACCTTTCCCCAGGGATACCCATAGACACAGACCCTTAATTCACAACCTGAATCATTTCATGGTTTTAGATTATTTGCTTCCTACTATACCCAACAATCTTGTTTGAATTTCTTTATAATGTAAAGCATCTTCAATGTAGATAATTCTTACACTGATGATCAAGAGGGTAACAATGCTTTGAATTTTTCACTTTCTGGCTCCATATCTCACCATTCACTATTGCTTTGAATGTGAGACTACCATCATTTTGTAGACAATCATCTTGGCTCTGTCATACAAAAATTTGATTTGCAGCTATGTAGTATATGATTAGTTATGCAGATTCTTTTCGTGTCACTGCTTCATTACTGTTTTGCTCCTAAAAATCTAAATTATTAATTTGTATTATTTTTTTTATTTTTTTGCATATCCACTTTTGGTTTTCAACACTGCCTGAATCCTACTGGGAATGTTCTTGATCAGATTCAAGCAAGTCTCAACTAAAATCTGATCCCAGGTCTTTTCTACACGTTTCCAAAGTTGCTGTACCTGATCGATTCACTTGGTTATGTATACAGCCTTTTCTTCAACTCTACCCTCAAGTGTCTGATTGGGTTGAGGTCTGGGGAATGTGGGGGCAAACCAGCACCCCTACTTCATTGTCAATGAACCATTTCTTTGCCAATCTCAACATTATGCTGCTGTCCTACTGGAACACTATGATATCCTTTACATAAACAAAGTACTCTAGATCAATCCCGGTCAAGTATCCAACATCTTTGACTGTGAAACAGCCCCATATCATCAGGCTTCCTCCACTGAACTTGACAGGTCCTTCAATTTCTTGATCTCTTAGCCCCTTTTTCTCTTGATTCTTCCAGACCCATGTGCACCCATTAGAGCCTAGTCTATTGACTTTCATCTCATTGCTCCAAATTGCCCGTTTTCAATCGTCTACTGTCCACTTTTTGTACTTTTTTGCAAACTCGAGCAAATACTTCTTAGGGCCTCTTTTTTGGGCCACCTTTCCAGACTTGTGCAACGTGCGTCGCACGGTGCTTGCATGGTCATCTGTGATCTCACTATTATGAAGCAAACAAACCACCTGCACTGCAGTGTTTGTTGTTCCAGAACTGATAGACCTTGTGATTAGCCATCTTGTTGATTCTGATATTTTGCCTGGATGTCCACTTCTTGGCTTTTGAATGGATGGACGGATTTTATTTCGTATTCTTCCAAGTGTTATGGCATTCACATAATGCAGTTGGGCAATTTTCTTGGCCGAGAGACTGCTATCAATTAGGGTATGTGCACACATTGCGGATTCTCTGCGGATCCGCAGTGTTTTTTGCAGTGCAGAAACGCTGCAGATCCGCAATTGATTTACAGTACAATGTAAATCAATGAGAAAAAAAAAATGTTGTGCACACGTTGCGGAAAATCTGCTGCGGAAACGCTGCTGTTTAAAAGAAGTAGCATGTCACTTCTTTTTTGTGAATCTGCAGCGTTTTTGTACCCATTCCATTATAGAAAACCACAGGGGTAAAAAACGCAGCAAATCCGTAAGAAAACCGCAGCAAAAACGCACAAAAAACCGCTGCGGAACCGCACAAAAAAACGAGGTGCGTTTTCTGCCAGGAGAGGCAGAATCCGCACCAGAAATTCCTAAGCCTAATCTGCAACGGGTGCACATAGCCTAAGATGGATGATGCTGTTTCTCTTTTCTTAGGAAATCTTCTTCATGGCTGCTCCTCAATTCGAACCAATGACTGTTCACTTGGGAATCAACTTAGTAATACACTGAGCTGTTAGGGAATGTGAGAACAGATTCTAATTTGTAGTATACAGGAATAAAAAAGATTTTTCCACAACCAGGAGCAAAACAGTAAAAAAGCGGTGACATGACAAGAATCTGCAGAATTAATCATATGATAAATAGTTGCAATTCAAATGTATGTATGAGATAGCCAAGGTGATTGTCTATAAAAAAAAAATGGTAGTGTCACAATCAAAACAGTAGTGGATGGAGAGATATGGAGCCTGAACGTCAAAATTTCAAAACATTGTTACCTTTTTATTTGTCTGTGTATGTCTCAGTCTCTACCTATGTTTCTATTAATATTCCTCTATCTGTCTATGTAATCTATCTGTATATCCCAGTCTGTCTGCCCATCTGACAGTATTATATTCAGTCACCGGGGGGAATATTATTTATCACTATATAGAGGCACAGGTGATGCACTATTTCTACAAAGAGGCACAATCGGGGCACTGCTTTGTATGGAAGCACCCAGGGAGCACTCATACTATATGTAGGCACAGAGGGGGAATTAATACTATGTAGTGCCACAAAGGGGCACTATTTATTTTGTGGAGATAAAAAGAGCACTACCACTATATGCTGGCACAATCGAAGAACTATTACTATTTTACTATGTGGGACAAAATAGGGGCACGATTGCTATGTGAAGACACAATAGGTACACCATTACTGTTTGGAGGCACCCATGAAGGCACTTATACTATATATAGGCACAGAGTGAGTGCCATACCTATATTGAAGCACAAAAGGGGCACTATTTAATATTTGGAAGCACAAAAAGGGCATTATTATTATATGGAGGCACATGGGAGAACTATTACAATATTACTATGTGGGACACAATGAGGGTGCTATTGTTACAGTATTTGGAGGCACAATAGGGTCACTATTACCATGTGGGAGAACAGCGAAGGCACAATTAATGTGTGGGCACAAAAGGGGTATTATTACTATGTGGGGCAGCAGAAGGAGCAATGCTAAATTAGGGGCATTATAGGGCACTATGGAGCATATATATATATATATATATATATATATATATATATATATATATATAGCACCTTTGAAAGTGTTTCAGAAAATTAAGTATTTCTCCCAATTTCTGCAATTACACATTTTGTTATACACGTTTATGTCCTTTGTGTGTATTAGCGCAACACAAAAAATAGAAAAAACAGGCAAATTTGACATAATTTCGCACAAACCCCCCAAAATGGGCCAGACAAAATTGTTGGCACCTTTCCAAAGTTCTGGGTGAACTACGTACATGGTAAAATTAGCCTTGTATTCCTTCAAATGCCAGGACTGAAATTCAAATCATAGAATTAGTTCTGCAAATACAAAAGTTCCTGGGTCTTGGACTCAACAATAACAATAAGGTTATTTTTATAGACTTTAAGCTCATTTGAGCCCAGAATATCCCAGACAGTTTTCTCTGGCTGAACAATATTCCAGCAGGTTTTAAAATTAAAGTACAACATTGTGTGATTTAGTATGAACTTGGAGAATGGTTTCAAATGTTCATCTGGATCTGCAATTTTCTCTTCAACTGTTAGGACCACACATCCATGTGAACCAAGGTTGTGCCAAGTATATAACTTAACCACTCCATATTCAAAAGATTTTAGAGAGAACTATGATAGCAAAAAAACAACACTGGAAAACTCCTTTAAAAATAAAATTGTAACAGATGCCTAAAGCAAAATCCAGAGATTGAGACCATGTTCTAACATAGTGGGGGATAGAAGAAATTATACTCATCTAATCTTGGCATAACTTGTATACACCTTTTCTAGTCCTTATTTTAGTAAACATACAATCACAACTTGAACTATTTCATTAAATGTTCAGTTTGTACAGAAACAAGGGAACAGATTTATCACCTCCGAAATGAAAAAATAAAGGGTACACTTCATGTTCAAGTAGACCTTTCAGTTTTCCTGACAAGACCTTTAGTTATTATACTCTTCAAGAAACTTTATGTTGTGCTATTACTTTGATATTCCTCCTAGCAAATTAGGTATAAAGCAACAATGTGTGTATTACAGGTTTTTGGATTCAGTTCAATCTATCACATCAATCCTGACAATATAGGGACACATTCTTTGTTTAGGGGAATGATAACGCTCAGTTGTAAATGTATTCATTATAAATGTTTACTATTTTTAATGTTAAAGGCTACTTGCTTTTGAAGATATATTTTTATTATGGCATACTTATATAATCTGAAATGTGAACATAGAATTTATAGTAACATTCAAAAATATCGGCCTCCATATTACGTTAGTATTGTTGCTCACCGGTCCTGGCTCCAGCACCGGTCCATGTATCTTCCCTCTGCTGCAGCTGGCTCTCTATGATCTAGTGCAGGTGGGGTTATTCTATTAAACCTGGCCCACACCTCAGTGTTCTTCTTCCCAGACCTGTTAAGGCACACTCACGTGGCTGCTCCCAATCTGAATATTAAGGTTGTTAGTACTTTATAAAGGTTTGATGTTCTTATGAATTTATGAGAGATCTATGACAGTAAACAATGATGGCATGTTCTCTCCCAATATTGTATTCTCCCTTATTATTAGAGCTGGTTATAACAGTTACAGATGAAGTTTAGTTATCTCACATTAATATATCATTATGGTACTATCCTGCCTGTACAATATTTTATTTATTTTTGAATTGTGTACCATATGGGCTTTATATTTCAATTTGGAAAAATCGGGACATTATCTCTCTCCTTGGGAATCACCTTTATGCATATAATGTCTTTTAAGGCAAATAATCAGGCAAAAAAAATGCTAAAAGGAATGTACATATGCACTGAAAAGGTAAAAACAAATCACTGTGTATGTATCTTGACCACTCTAAATTTCCAAAAATGCTACGAAGTGGCCTGACGATTCTTCAGACGGAGGTCACTCACTATTATGTACAGTACAAGTTAAAAAAAACCCTGCAGGTTGCAAATGTGTTGCTAAAATTTTTCTAAAGACACTGCAAAAAGATTATTTAGGAATAATAACAAGATATATGGGAAGGAGAGAGTGGTTTAAGGGGTTAGAAAACCTCCAGTTGGTAATGAGGTGGCAGCAGGGTTATTACAGGTTGTAGGCTTTCCTTAAGATGTGGGTTTTCAAGTTGTATCTTAAGGTTTCAATCATGGTAAACAATCTGGTATGCTACTGTAATGAGTCCCAGAGGATGCAGAATGTTCAGAAGAAATATTGGAGATGTGTGAGGAACTTATAAGTGCAAAGGGAAGAAGGACACCTTTTGAGCACCAGAGATTACGTGTGGGGAGGTATCGGGTGGTTAGGCAAGAGATGTATAAGAAAACAGCCTTGTGGGTAATTGTTAGTATTTTAAATTGAATTCTCTGAGAAATTAGAAGCCAATGAAAAGATTACCAGAGGGGAGAAGAAGAGTAGTAAGGGGAGATATGGATTAATTAGGGAGCAGAGTTAAGGAAATATTGGAGAGCTGAAAGAGTGTTCGATTGGAGGCCACAGAGGAGAACGTATCATTATTTGAAATGGGAGATGATGAGGGCATGTAGTAACTTTTGTTGATTTGGGGTTGAGGAATGGATGAATTGTGGAAATGTTTTTGAATTGGAGGTGGCGGAAGATTGTAAGGTCTTGGATGTGTAGTAGAAAGGACAAAGTGCAGTCTAAGGTTACACTCGGATAGTGGACTTGTGAGACAGAGGAAAGTGTGGAAAGTATGGGTTCATTCACTTTCATAGATAGGTCTGGTAGGGTATATGAGTGAGATGGAGGAAAGATGATGACTTCAGTTTCCACATTCAATTTTAGAAAGTGTGGTGAGATGATGAAGAAGGATAGACACTCTAATATTCTGGACAGAAGTGAGGTGACATCTGGACCAGAGAAATTTCATCAGCAAATACGTGGTACTGGAAGTCATAGCACTTAATGGGTTGTGCCAGGCTAAAGTTATAAATAGAGAAGAGTAAAGTGTCCCAGGACAGAGCCTTG
Organism: Ranitomeya variabilis; assembly: GCF_051348905.1. Classification (NCBI taxonomy): domain Eukaryota; kingdom Metazoa; phylum Chordata; class Amphibia; order Anura; family Dendrobatidae; genus Ranitomeya; species Ranitomeya variabilis. Next base: position 298,194,766 of record NC_135236.1, on the reverse strand, counting down.
AGAGACACCAACAGAAGTCGCATGATGAGGAAGTAGTATGGGAATGGGAGAGGTAGTTAGTGAGGTATGAGGAGATCCCAGAAAGGGCAAAATCTGTTTATTGCCAAGTGAAGATAGGATCTGCAGTAGGAATAAATGACCTACTTATATTGAAAGCAGAGAGAGAGGGTCTACAACCACCAGAAGTTCTATATAAAAATGGCAATATATAAACAATACCTTTTTTTTCCAATGAAAGATTCACTTACAGGGATTTTGACGTATTTTACAAAACCTGGCCAAAAGTAGGGTATATTTTAAAATATACAAATAACCATTAGTTACCCATAGAATTGCCCAGTGCTCCAGCACAACAGCAGTGATGTCTGACAGTGATGTCTTTTCCATTATTCGTATGAATTAATCACTGGCCTCAGCCTTACTTGCAAATGTCACTGCAGAGGCCAGTAATTAGCTTCAGGCTTAACATGTATGACTAGCGTGATTGCCGATAAAAGTAAATGTGCTTTTCCTGTTAAACATACGATGAGAAGGAGTTGCTTACAAGGTTAAAATTTCAGGGGAGTAATTCATTTTAGTCTAATATAATTAATTTAATTTTTACATGTTTAATAGAATAACAGATAATAAACACGTCTATTGACTAGAAATTCAATTCACTCAACTCTTCTTTACTGCTGCATTTCTTGCATTGTAGATGTAAGAAATGTTGGAACATAAAAGAGAACACTTGGAAATCTGCCTCAGCTTCTGTGTTACCAGCCTTTAATTATGAACATACTGTATTATACTGAAGGACAAAGTACGGTCATTAACTACAGCAGTCACCTTCAGCAATCTTTACTGATAATATTTATGGAAATGCTGATTTGTTGGATAAGGATGTTTTTTTTCAATTTTGCATGACGTACAGTACATAATGTTGCATCATGAACATTAATATTGACAATTCATATGGAGGTACAGGGAGTTATTGTTTGTAAGATTCTGCATTACGAGGCTTTACACCATAGCTCCCAGGCAGTATCGGATTATATTCTGGATATTTCACTTCTGGCCACTCAAAGTGGCAATAATTAAATCTGCCACTGAACGCTGGAGTAATTTTTAAAAAATGTGCCATTATCCATTGGGATTATCCAATAGGTAATGGCTGTTAAAACTTACTCTATCCTCACTTTTGGGCTCCTCGTTATGTTCATTCAATACCACAGTGAGCATTGATACCACGTTATTGGCAGCATCAAGACTGAGTATGACAGTGCCTGGATCTGAAATGAAGGTCAGGAGTGGAGAAGGTAAGTATGACTTTGGTCTAGGGTCTAAAATTAGCATTTTCTCCTGATAGTTTACAAATTTTTTAAATTTTCTTCTTATGTGACAAAGGGTTCTTGGTAGTCAGCCGACCAGCCCCCATTACACTTCTCATAGGAAGCTCTCTCCTGTTTCTATCCCAAAGCAGAACTAAAGATTCTAGAAGATGAGAGGAGTGCTATAACTAGGACATTAGGGAATATTTAAAAAATAAAGCATTTTAGTAAATGATAACATTAAAGAACATTTCCAACAATTGAACATTTATATTCTGCTTCATAACAATGTTCTCAGTTAGCAAAATGTAACTCCAATCATAATTAAATTAGGTTTTTGGTGGTTTCTAAGCTGATGGATCTCACCATGTAGGTTGTGTAAGAACACATCCAATTAAGAAGGTATTTATACATTTCTAGGAGAAATAAAAGAAGAGTAGCACAACACAAAGCTTAAGATGAAAGTCCTCTAAATGTCTTATTTACTACCATGTCAGGAGAGCTGACAGATCATATTCAAACATGGACATTATATTTTATAAATCATTTACCGTGCTATGTTAATTAAATTATCTCTGGTAGGTTTCATATGTTCCTTTATGTGAACTGTTTAAGTTTATGTCAAAAGTTGCTTGAATGCTTTCAGAACCCATAAAGCAAGCACGAGATTCTTGTTCAACCCACAATATGACAGCTCTCCCTGTATGCAAATCAATATATTGACATTCCTTATAGTCTAAAATAGCTCATCCTAACACCAGAAGATGAAATTCAACTTAAATTAATGTATTGGAGGTATAGTGATCTATTTATTCTGGTTTGCATAGCTATGAATCACCAACAGTCTTTAAAATAGATAACAAAATGTATGATATTGGGGAAGATTTTTGCACATCAGTAAGATGGACACATGATCGGCTCTCCAAGAACATCTGGAATATGGAATTTAGAGCAAATTTCCTGGAACAACACTTGTACCATAGAACTTTCAAGTTTCAGTAGTTCACATTCAATGGAAAGGCTACCAATATATCTACATAAAGTATGCACTAACTGCACTAACAGTCCTGTCCCAGATTACTGTGGAAAAGTGGAAAATCAGTATGCTACTGCTTACTAAAGAAGTCAGCGAAGTACCATAGATAGTTATCCACAAGTTCAAATAATTCCTTCTGTTGGGCTAAGCTTTCTTTTACTGTATGTTATCATAATTCTGTTACTTTTCAGTAGTTTTCCAGACAAACCACAAACCTCTTGTTGAACATTAGGTAATGGTAGAACAATAACTCTGAGAAATCAGGCACCAAATGGTATTAACAGAGCAGAACATGAACAAAGAAACATTTTAGGACACAGTGTGGTCCAAATACAATTCTAAATGTAATCTCAGGTTCAGTAAATACTTCCGACATTATTTTCCACTCCGCCTTTACATATGGGGATCGGTCACAAGTTTGAGCTGTTAGTAGAGCCTCACAAGGAAATGTATCTCCTGTATTTTCACTTACAGTTGCTAGTAGCCAGCATATCCACATGTTTAACCTGTCCTAAAGAAAACTCTTTGTTCCCTAAAGTACAACTCACTCCTGAAGTAATAATTTCCAGTGTGACCCGCGTAAAAGAAAAGCACATTGGCCACAATTTATTACAACTGGAGTTTTGAACACCATTCTTGGGAGGAGCATTCAGGAATAACATGTGGCAAATTCATTAAGAGGTATATCTTAGCAGTGGCATGAACCTCCTTCAATTGGTGTAACAGAAATATTACTCCAATTGAAGATGAGAGCAGCATTTTTGGAAAAATAAGCGCTGCCACTTTTGATTAATTTGAAGGGTAGATGTAGCCACGTCCTGTTCCACTAGAGTTCATTCTAGTGCAGTCTATTTAATTTTTTTTTTTTTATTTCTATAGCACCAACATATTGCGCAGCACTTTACATTTTACTGTTTTGGCAGAGCTGCCCAAAAATGGCACAAAAACACTAAATGTTGCACTATTTTTGTGCAAAAATTTTGTGACTTTTAAAAGTATTTTACAACAGTTTTCTGATGTAAAAACTTTGATGAATCAGGGTCTCGATTTCCTATGACAGCTTGAAACCACAAGCTTTCCAGCTTGAAACCACAGTTTTTCTTATACGAGTTCTATTTGTCTACGTCTAGTCCAATATTGATAAGTCTCAGATCAATCTCCATTGTTCTTCAAGCTGGTTGTCAAACTGACAGCCAGCTCAGAAAATGGCAGCAGCCTACATTGAATTGAACTCAAATCTTTCAGGCATGAGTACAATTGAATATCTGACTGCAGGCACTTCCGGGATCAAGACAAGATTAGCAGCATGATTAGGTCACCTGATCAAACTGCTGACATCACTCCTACAACACAGAGGAGTAGGACAGTGATAAGTTAAGTGCTCTAAAGGATCAAAAGATACTGAAGAGTTTAATTGGGAGGGGGTGAGGTGACCCCAGAGGAGGGGAAATGTGTGAGGGGACAGTATGGTGGGTGAGTGTAAGAAGTTAGCATGGGAGGACAGTATGGGAAGGGAAAGTTTTAATGGCTAGTATGTGGAGAAGTGTCACCAAGGACAACATCTACAAGGAGTTCCAACATGTTCCTTAAGAGGGACTGTGGAGAAACGGGGTCAGTGGGTGCTCTCGTCCGCTGGCCCAGCTGTCTTTAGCAAGACTGCATGGACCACGGCTCATACCACTGAACGCCCACTCTATCTCCCCGTGGGCAATACACTACACAGACAACACAGGGTTAAGGTAAAACAGTGTGACAATACTTTATTGAACCACAACACACAATAGCAAACAGAACAATCTCACCATGGCTGGAATTGTTTGGTTACATGGGCGCATATAAAATATCACTGCGTCTCCACGTATTTCCAGTATGACACGATGTCAGGGCTCCCAGGGTCACATGGGCGCATATAAAAGATCACTGCATCTCCACGTATTTCCAGTATGACATGATGTCAGAGCTCCCAGGGTCGCTACTCCATCTGTGGATGAACGCACAGAGAAGGGGTAACGACAAGCATAGGGAGATGACCAAGAACTGTCCATAGAGTCCATACAAGGTCCAAAGCCAGTTGACACGAGAGCCACCACCTGGCTTATCTGACCATCTCCATGGAACCAGGCGACCAGCGGGTCCCATACCTGGCTTTCTCCAAACATATCCATGGTTCAGAGATGGTCACTGGATCAGATCTGTGTCCTTCCATCCGGAGCTGAAAACCCCTAGGTTGTATCCTATAGAATACTAGATCAGTGTCCCTCGTGATGGTGCCATGATGAATTGGCTGCAGTCCTTTCTCTTGTCTGTTGGGTGGTTTGCAGAATGTCTGGCTGGAAGCTCTGTTTTACTTCAGACTCCCAGGATGTGATCTCTGAGTCAATTTATACCCAAGGCATGTAAGCTATTTTTAGAATTACCCAGGGTCTTTCAGTCCAACATCAAGATAAGGTAAACAATGGTGATGGGATTAAGTAGCACTATTAGCATATAAGCACACATCAATAAACAAAGCTTAACCCACTCAATGTACAGTCACTATTACCGACTTACACAGTATGTTAGATAGTATATCAGTGAGCAAGTCTGTCTTCTTGACCCACCAGACATAAACACTTAAATTCACAAGCCAATATACAGATAAAAAGCCAGTTCTTTTGTTTTTGCAAAACACGGTTGTCTGGGAAATTAAGATACAATCTGGTTTCTTCACAGGGACAGTGTGAGGATCATATTTTAAAGGGGAGGTTTTGGCCTGCACTCTGTCACGTAGTGAGGTGCTGGTGTAACGGGCCAGATGACCCTTAGTCTATATAGTCAAAATTCACCGCACACTCTAATGTTTAGGTGATGCCAGAAAATCATATTATAGTCAGTGAAAACAGGAAACAATAGGTAAGATGCAGGAAAAAAATTACAGAGTGACTATACTCAATTGTAGACGTTTCGACCTGTCCTAGGTCTTATTCGTTATGTCGCTGTATTGTATCACGCTGGAGATAAAGGTAACTGTAGTCTGTAATGGGACAGTCCCCAGGAAGCAAAATAGTGAGTACAAAGCTGTAAAGTCCTCAGTTCTCTAGGGAAGTTGTGGTTTGCTGTTGATTGAGATAATGGTGGCGCTCTCGGGGGCAAGGCATGTGCTTGTGCAATGCGGGGTTTGGCCCACAAAGTCGGGTGCTTTGCTGCGATATGCTAGAATAAGGACAAGGCGCACAGCTATATACATATAACAAAAGTAAGGAGGGTGCAAAAGGCAGTGATAAGCAAAACCAAAGAAAACATGTGTAGAGAGAGCATCACTGCATAATATGCACACCATCCAGATAATAACAATAATACAAAGAGAAGATATATGTATCTATTTTATTAATGCATTTAAAACACACCAAGCAATGAGTAAAACATACTTAAAAACCGACACAAAACATAACAGGTTGAATCATATGCAAAATAAGGTAACCACCAAGCTCTAACCTAACTGGCTCATATAATGGTATCCCATGCGGCCATAACAAGATAAAAGCCACTGATCAGGATCCAGCAGGGGAAAATAAGCATATTCCCACAATTGCGTGGCCTAAGCCAGATAGGAGACCAAAGTCCTAGGATAAACAGGACAAAGGAGGGGCAGTAAATCACATAGGTAGCACCAATAGTAACTCATAATGAGATCTCAGAGTGCATACAACCTGGTGTAAACAGATATCCCACGCGTATCGCCCGGCGAACCGGGCTTCCTCAGGGAATGTGTGGAGAAACGCACGTGCAAGATTTATATACATATGACATAAATGTCAAACAACATACCGGTGTGTAGATTCGGCCAACCGGAAAGAGCAGGAGAGTCGCGCAGTCACATGACATGGCAGAGGCTAGTAAGACACAGGGCTAACACCTCACGTATAATAAAACACCGCCTCCCATTGGGAAAACAAGGGAACAGGCGTCTGCGCGGACATCTAATAGAAAGCCGCACAACCAATGAGGCCGGTACCATAGGAACCAGCGATGCCACAAGCTCCACCTCCCGTAAGGAGCATTGGAGGACAGGCGCCTGCGCGGACAAAATATGACAAGCCGCCCAGACGCTGAAGCCGGCACCATGGGAACCAGCAACGCCCTAGATTCCACCTCCCGTAAGGAGAGTAAGAGGGCGAGCGCCTGCGTGGAAAAGGAGATAACGAGCCACACAGACGCTCATGCTGGCACCATGGAAACCACAAAGTTATAAAAAGAGGGCCAGCTGGGAATATGTACGGAACTGATATATCAAAATGTCTAAGCCCCGTGTATATCCAATCATACAACAAACACTCTCCGGAGAGTTCACACAGGCAGCCATACATACATCGCAAACAATAAGAATACATTGAGCATAAGTCCAAACTGATTAAAGCCAACTTTATTATCTCATAATATAAAGGTATATACGTTAATATAAAAATGCTATTATAATGTCCATGAGTAAATACGATATGTATAACAAAACATAATAGCCCGTAGGAGAGAAAACGGGGGTTTTTTTTGGAGCGGACTCAAAGCATATAGGTATATAAAGTAAGAAGAGATAGCCCAACATGGAGTAGAAAACCATTAACCTGCCTAATGAGCCAGTACTAAAGGCTAGCAATATTCCAGAGCCAAATTGGTTTATCCAACTACCTAATGAGCCAGTCCTAAGACCTATCTAATAATAGGACCTAAGCATCCAAAAATCTGTAATAACCTGTAAAAAACGCCATAATAGGCTTACATGTAGCAGTATAAGGAACCATACCTCAACCAAAAATAACTCAACTAGGCAAGAATCAACTAGAACAGTATAGCAAGTATATAAAAGCCGCTGGGGAACATTCTCTTAAGGCAGTATGACAAGTATATACAAGCCACTAGAGGAACATTCTTATAGGGCAATCCATAGTCCATGGGGGCTTAAGAGTACGAATCCAGAAGTCAAGTCCACATAGGGCAGTCCATATATTCTCCAAGGTACCAATCCAAATATTAGGACGACATATGGCAAACATCCTCCATATCCAATTCCCGATAGTTACGTCCGGTGATGTATCAGCCCAGGAATCCGGTGAAAAGCAATTCTTCGTTTAAACCTGCGGGGGCAATAGAACCTAAATTAAAAATCCAACGAGCCTCCTTTTGTAAAAGGGTCCGTTTATAGGCACCCCCCCTATTTGATAGTTTAAGCCTTTCCAGACCTACAACTTTGGTATTCAACACCCGACCTGTTATGACCCCAGTGGACAGGGTCTCAGAGGAACGTGTAAGTCTGCGAGATTCAAAAATCCAGCTCATAGGGCTGTGGTAACTGGGTTGACCAAATAGCTACTCCTAACGCCAACACTAGAAGTAGCCGGGGATCATGCCTACGGTGATCGCTAGATGACTCGCGCCAGCCGGAGAATCTAACTACCCCTAGGAGAAGAAAACAAAGACCTCTCTTGCCTCCAGAGAAAGGGACCCCAAAGCAAGATACAAGCCCCCCACAAATAATAACAGTGAGGTAAGAGGAAATGACAAACACAGAAAAGAACCAGGTTCAGCAAAGAGAGGCCAGCTTACTAATAGCAGAATATAGCAAGATAACTTATCTGGTCAACAAAAACCCTATAAAAATCCACGCTGGAGATTCAAGAACCCCCGAACCGTCTAACGGTCCGGGGGGAGAACACCAGCCCCCTTGAGCTTCCAGCAAAGGTCAGGATACAGATTGGAACAAGCTGGACAAAAATACCAAACAAAACAAAAGCAAAAAGCAAGGAAGCAGACTTAGCTTGAAATACAGGAACCCGGATCATAGGACAAGAGCACAACAGATTAGCTCTGATTTCAACGATGCCAGGCATTGAACTGAAGGTCCAGGGAGCTTATATAGCAACGCCCCTGAACTAACGGCCCAGGTGAGGATATAGGAAAAGACAGAAGCTCCAGAGTCAAATCACTAATGACCACTAGAGGGAGCAAAAAGCAAAATCACAACAGTACCCCCCCCTTAGTGAGGGGTCACCGAACCCTCACCACGACCACCAGGGCGATCAGGACGAGCGGCGTGAAAGGCACGAACTAAATCGGCCGCATGAACATCAGAGGCGACCACCCAGGAATTATCTTCCTGACCATAGCCCTTCCACTTGACCAGGTACTGAAGCCTCCGCCTGGAGAGACGAGAATCCAAGATCTTCTCCACCACGTACTCCAACTCGCCCTCAACCAACACCGGAGCAGGAGGCTCAGCAGAAGGAACCACAGGCACAACGTACCGCCGCAACAAGGACCTATGAAACACGTTGTGGATAGCAAACGACACAGGAAGATCCAGGCGAAAGGATACAGGATTAAGGATTTCCAATATCTTGTAAGGACCAATAAAACGAGGTTTAAATTTGGGAGAGGAAACCTTCATAGGAACAAAGCGGGAAGAAAGCCACACCAAATCCCCAACACGTAGTCGGGGACCCACACCGCGGCGGCGGTTGGCAAAGCGCTGAGCCCTCTCCTGTGACAACTTCAAGTTGTCCACCACAAGATTCCAGATCCGCTGCAACCTATCCACCACAGAATCCACCCCAGGGCAGTCAGAAGGTTCCACATGACCCGAAGAAAAACGAGGGTGGAAACCAGAGTTGCAGAAAAACGGCGAAACCAAGGTGGCGGAACTAGCCCGATTATTAAGGGAAAACTCAGCCAACGGCAAGAAGGTCACCCAATCGTCCTGATCAGCAGAGACAAAACACCTCAAATAAGCCTCCAAAGTCTGATTAGTTCGCTCCGTCTGTCCATTAGTCTGAGGATGGAAAGCAGACGAAAACGACAAGTCAATGCCCATCCTACTACAAAAGGATCGCCAGAATCTGGAAACGAACTGGGATCCTCTGTCTGACACAATATTCTCAGGGATGCCATGCAAACGAACCACGTTCTGGAAAAACACAGGAACCAGATCGGAAGAGGAAGGCAGCTTAGGCAAAGGAACCAAATGGACCATCTTGGAGAAGCGATCACATATCACCCAGATAACAGACATGCCTTGAGACACCGGAAGATCAGAAATGAAATCCATGGAGATATGTGTCCAAGGTCTCTTAGGGACAGGCAAGGGCAAGAGCAACCCGCTGGCACGAGAACAGCAAGGCTTAGCTCGAGCACAAGTCCCACAGGACTGTACAAATGACCGCACATCCCTAGACAAGGAAGGCCACCAAAAGGATCTGGCCACCAGATCTCTGGTGCCAAAAATTCCTGGGTGACCTGCCAACACCGAGGAATGAACCTCGGAAATGACTCTGCTGGTCCACTTATCAGGCACAAACAGTCTGTCAGGTGGACAAGAATCAGGCCTATCAGCCTGAAATCTCTGCAACACACGTCGCAGATCTGGAGAAATAGCTGACAAGATAATACCATCCTTAAGAATACCAACAGGTTCAGCGACTCCAGGAGCATCAGGCACAAAGCTCCTGGAAAGAGCATCGGCCTTCACATTTTTTGAACCTGGTAAATACGAGACAACAAAGTCAAAACGGGAGAAAAACAATGACCAGCGGGCCTGTCTAGGATTCAGGCGTTTAGCAGACTCGAGATACATCAGATTTTTGTGATCAGTCAAGACCACCACACGATGCTTAGCACCCTCGAGCCAATGACGCCACTCCTCAAATGCCCATTTCATGGCCAACAACTCCCGATTGCCCACATCATAATTTCGCTCCGCAGGCGAAAACTTCCTAGAGAAAAAGGCGCAAGGTCTCATAACAGAGCAACCAGGGCCTCTCTGCGACAAAACGGCCCCTGCTCCAATCTCTGAAGCATCCACCTCAACCTGAAAGGGAAGCGAGACATCAGGCTGGCACAAAACAGGCGCCGAAGTAAACCGACGTTTCAACTCCTGGAAAGCCTCCACGGCAGCAGGAGCCCAATTAACCACATCGGAGCCCTTCTTGGTCATATCCGTCAAAGGTTTCACAATGCTAGAAAAGTTAGCGATAAAACGACGGTAGAAGTTAGCGAAACCCAAGAACTTCTGAAGACTCTTAACTGACGAGGGCTGAGTCCAATCAAGAATAGCTCGGACCTTGACTGGGTCCATCTCCACAGCAGAAGGGGAAAAAATGAACCCCAAAAAGGGAACCTTCTGTACACCAAAAAGACACTTTGAGCCCTTGGCAAACAAAGAATTTTCACGCAAAATTTTAAAGACCATCCTGACCTGCTCCACATGCGAGTCCCAATTATCAGAAAAAACCAGAATATCATCCAGATAAACGATCAAAAATTTATCCAGATAGTTCCGGAAAATGTCATGCATAAAGGACTGAAAAACTGAAGGGGCATTAGAGAGCCCAAAAGGCATCACCAAGTACTCAAAATGACCTTCGGGCGTATTGAATGCGGTTTTCCATTCATCCCCTTGCTTAATGCGCACAAGGTTGTACGCACCACGAAGGTCTATCTTGGTAAACCACTTGGCACCTTTAATCCGGGCAAACAAGTCAGACAACAGCGGCAAAGGATACTGAAATTTGACAGTGATCTTATTTAAAAGCCGATAGTCAATACAAGGCCTCAAAGATCCGTCCTTTTTAGCCACAAAAAAGAATCCCGCACCAAGAGGGGAAGAAGACGGACGGATGTGTCCTTTCTCCAGAGACTCCTTGATATATGAACGCATAGCGGTATGTTCAGGTATCGACAGATTAAACAGTCTTCCCTTAGGAAATTTACTGCCTGGAATCAAATCTATTGCACAGTCACATTCCCTATGAGGAGGCAATGCACTGGATCTGGACTCGCTGAAGACATCCTGATAATCAGACAAATACTCAGGAACTTCCGAAGGCGTAGAAGAAGCAATAGACACAGGCAGGGAATCCTCATGAATACCACGACAGCCCCAACTAGACACTGACATAGCCTTCCAGTCAAGGACTGGATTATGGGTCTGTAACCATGGCAGCCCCAAAACAACCAAATCATGCATCTTATGTAGAACGAGAAAACGTATCACCTCGCGGTGTTCAGGAGTCATGCACATGGTAACCTGTGTCCAATACTGCAGTTTATTTTCTGCTAATGGCGTAGCATCAATACCCCTAAGAGGGATAGGATTTTCTAATGGTTCAAGAATAAAACCACAGCGCTTAGCAAATGAGAGATCCATAAGGCTCAGGGCAGCACCTGAATCTACAAACGCCATGACAGGATAAGATGACAGTGAGCAAATCAAAGTTACAGACAGAATAAACTTAGGATGCAAATTACCAACGGTGACAGGACTAACAACCTTAGATATACGTTTAGAGCATGCTGAGATAACATGTGTAGAATCACCACAGTAGTAGCACAAGCCATTCCGGCGTCTATGAATTTTCCTCTCATTTCTAGTCAGGATTCTATCACATTGCATCAAATCAGGTGTCCGTTCAGACAACACCATGAGGGAATTTGCGGTTTTTCTATCACATTGCATCACATCAGGTGTCTGTTCAGACAACAACATGAGGGAATTTGCGGTTTTGCGCTCCCGCAACCGCCGGTCAATTTGAATAGCCAGGGACATGGTATCATTCAGACCTGTGGGAATGGGAAAACCCACCATAACATTCTTAATGGCCTCAGAAAGGCCATTTCTAAAATTAGCGGCCAGTGCACACTCGTTCCAATGTGTCAGCACGGACCATTTCCGAAATTTTTGGCAATACACCTCAGCCTCGTCCTGGCCCTGAGACATAGCCAGCAAGGCTTTCTCTGCCTGAATCTCAAGATTGGGTTCCTCATAAAGTAAACCGAGCGCCAGAAAAAACGCATCAATATCAGCCAATGCCGGATCTCCTGGCGCCAACGAAAAAGCCCAATCTTGAGGGTCACCCCGTAAGAATGAAATAACAATTTTTACTTGTTGAGCAGAGTCTCCAGACGAACAAGGTTTCAGGGACAAAAACAATTTACAATTATTCCTGAAATTCCTAAACTTAAATCGGTCTCATGAAAACAGTTCAGGAATCGGAATCTTGGGTTCAGACCTAGGATTTCTGGTAACATAATCTTGTATACCCTGCACACGAGCGGCAAGCTGGTCTATACTTGTAATCAAGGTCTGGACATTCATGTCTGCAGCAAGCTTAAGCCACTCTGAGGTAAAGGGGAAAAGAAAAAAAAAAAAAAAAATGAGAGAGGGAAAAAAAAACTCAAAATTTTCTTTCTTATAATCCCACTTCTGCAATGCATTAAACATTTAATACTGGCCTGGCATACTGTTATGACCCCAGTGGACAGGGTCTCAGAGGAACGTGTAAGTCTGCGAGATTCAAAAATCCAGCTCATAGGGCTGTGGTAACTGGGTTGACCAAATAGCTACTCCTAACGCCAACACTAGAAGTAGCCGGGGATCATGCCTACGGTCCGGGGGGAGAACACCAGCCCCCTTGAGCTTCCAGCAAAGGTCAGGATACAGATTGGAACAAGCTGGACAAAAATACCAAACAAAACAAAAGCAAAAAGCAAGGAAGCAGACTTAGCTTGAAATACAGGAACCCGGATCATAGGACAAGAGCACAACAGATTAGCTCTGATTTCAACGATGCCAGGCATTGAACTGAAGGTCCAGGGAGCTTATATAGCAACGCCCCTGAACTAACGGCCCAGGTGAGGATATAGGAAAAGACAGAAGCTCCAGAGTCAAATCACTAATGACCACTAGAGGGAGCAAAAAGCAAAATCACAACACCGACCATCATGATGGACTAAATAATGTGCAGCAACCGGAGTCAACACCTTCCCTTTAGCGGAGTCCATAGCCGCCAGATTTATAGTCGAAAAATGTTTTTGAGTCCTACGGCGTAGCTCTTGGGAGGTCTGGCCCACATAGATATGTTGACAAGGGCAGATCAAAGCATAGATGACATACGATGTTTTACAGTTGATATAAGAACGTAGTCTATGCTTGCTACCATCTTTAGGGCTAATAAAAAAATTTCCCATGGTGCCGGCTTCAGCGTCTGGGCGGCTTGTCATATTTTGTCCACGCAGGCGCCTGTCCTCCAATGCTCCTTACGGGAGGTGGAGCTTGTGGCATCGCTGGTTCCTATGGTACCGGCCTCATTGGTTGTGCGGCTTTCTATTAGATGTCCGCGCAGACGCCTGTTCCCTTGTTTTCCCAATGGGAGGCGGTGTTTTATTATACGTGAGGTGTTAGCCCTGTGTCTTACTAGCCTCTGCCATGTCATGTGACTGCGCGACTCTCCTGCTCTTTCCGGTTGGCCGAATCTACACACCGGTATGTTGTTTGACATTTATGTCATATGTATATAAATCTTGCACGTGCGTTTCTCCACACATTCCCTGAGGAAGCCCGGTTCGCCGGGCGATACGCGTGGGATATCTGTTTACACCAGGTTGTATGCACTCTGAGATCTCATTATGAGTTACTATTGGTGCTACCTATGTGATTTACTGCCCCTCCTTTGTCCTGTTTATCCTAGGACTTTGGTCTCCTATCTGGCTTAGGCCACGCAATTGTGGGAATATGCTTATTTTCCCCTGCTGGATCCTGATCAGTGGCTTTTATCTTGTTATGGCCGCATGGGATACCATTATATGAGCCAGTTAGGTTAGAGCTTGGTGGTTACCTTATTTTGCATATGATTCAACCTGTTATGTTTTGTGTCGGTTTTTAAGTATGTTTTACTCATTGCTTGGTGTGTTTTAAATGCATTAATAAAATAGATACATATATCTTCTCTTTGTATTATTGTTATTATCTGGATGGTGTGCATATTATGCAGTGATGCTCTCTCTACACATGTTTTCTTTGCTGCGATATGCCTGATCATGCTGGTTGTGGTCAGGCTGGTAGTTTTACAAACACCTGCTGATGCTGGCCTGGCAGGTGGTGCAAATGGCCTTTTTGGGGTTATCGGCAGAGTCTTTAAAAAACAACCAGACTCGGGAAGACCTAACAGTTGTACTGGTGTGCTGAGGTCCCTTAGTAATTGGAACAGGAAGGTCGGGCGAGAAGATGTGGGTTTTTGTTGTGGCACAATTTCAGCTTGCCCATGCCTTGGCCGTGTACCATCACCATCATGTTCAGTTCCCCATCCAATGCCACGTGCCTTGCCAATTTTAAATGGAGGACAATATTTTCCACGTTCAATACAAATGGCTGAATTTATAGCTAACTTATATGTGATCCATGTGACGGAAAACCACAGTTTTAAATAGCTGGCCTGTAGGTAACTATTTTTAACAGCAAACTGGTGTCAATAACTTCGCTAACACACTGCAACAAAATTTAAATGGAGGCCAGAAATGGCAGAATTTTGAGCGCAATCATATGTGATCCGTGTGACGGACAAAGCACAGTTTGCATTCTTATTCTCCTCACCAGCATTCGATATTCAGTTACAGGCAGTTGTAACCAGGCCCCGGTCCTGACTGACACTGGCTCTACATTGCAGCCACCTATTGGAAGTAGCAATCCTAACAGTCAATGTCGACCCTTTAACGAGCCTTGTGACATGACTTAGGATAAAAACCAAACCAGAATCTCAATTTGCAGACACTGTTTCGGGTACTGCCCCTCATCAGTGCAAAGTGGAGATCTGGTTGGCTGAGTGAGAGACGTCTGACCAGGATCCAAGAAGTATAATTTCTCCTTGACTGTTAGGATTGCTACTTCCAATAGGTGGCACTAGAGTTCTAGTCCTCTTCCTCTCTGAAGAGACAATTTGCATATTTCCCAGAGGAGCCTTGCGGCTTTAAGTCTCCTCATCTCGACATGCTTAACATCTCACTCTCCACAAGGAGAAACGATACTTCTTGGATCCCGGTCAGACACCTCTCACTTAGCCAAACCCGATCTCCACTTTGCACTGATGAGGGGCAGTACCCCGAAACACAGTGTCTGCAAATTGAGATTCTGGTTTGGTTTTTATCCTAAGTCATGTGACAAGGCTCTTTAAAGGGTCGACATTGACTATTAGGATTGCTACTTCCAATAGGTGGCACTAGAGTTCTAGTACTCTTCCTCTCTGAAAAGACAATTTGCATGTTTCCCAGAGGAGCACTGCGGCTTTAAGTCTCCTCATCTCGACATGCTTAACATGTCCCTCTCCGCAAGGAGAAACGATACTTTTTGGATCCCGGTCAGACGCCTCTCACTCAGCCAAACCAGATCTCCACTTTGCACTGATGAGGGGCAGTACCCCGAAACACAGTGTCTGCAAATTGAGATTCTGGTTTGGTTTTTATCCTAAGTCATGTGACAAGGCTCTTTAAAGGGTCGACATTGACTGTTAGGATTGCTACTTCCAATAGGTGGCACTAGAGTTCTAGTACTCTTCCTCTCTGAAGAGACAATTTGCATCCTAAGGTACTGAAAGAGTTAGCAGAGGAAATTGCAGAACCACTAGCCAGATTCTTTGAAAAATCCTGGAAAACAGAAGAAGTTCCAGAAGATTGGAGAAGAGCAAATGCTGTCCCTATCTTCAAAAAAGGAAAGAAGACAAAGCAAGGAAATTGTCAGTAAGCCTTACTTCTATACCAGGAAAGATATTTGAACAAATTATTAAACACCATGTATGTAAGTACTTGGATAAGAATACGTAATCAACCAAAGCCAGCATGGGTTTGTAGCTAGTGATGATCAAGCATTAAATTGCTCAGGTGCTCGTTGCTCGGGTCAAACAATTTGTAATACTCGGGTACTTGGCCAGAACAATGAGCCCAATGTAAGTCTATGGGGGACCCGAGCATTTTTACAGCAATCCCACCCGGGGGTCTTTTAAGGTCTAAAAACATCTGAAAATGATGGAAACACTGCACAAATGACACGGTAACATCATGGCAAATGTCCCTGGAAGCATTTCTGACTCCTAGGTCACAGCTGTAAACAATGTTGTCAGAGCTTCACGCCATTTTTACAGGTGTACCAAAAAACATACAAAAACTAAACCAAAATGAATTTTGCTGGGAAATATGTTAAGGAACATCCTTTCCAGGATAATAACTTGTATATAAGGCAAAATAATTAACCCCAAACAAAAATGTTCCTCCACCACTTGGGCTAATTTCACACGCAGCGTTTTTGATGCGTTTTTCAACTTTAGCATTGCTTTTAAACCAGGGGTGGGGAATCTCAGGCCTGAGGGCCATTTATGGCCCTCGATGACCTTTCATCAGGCCCCCGAGCAGATTCTCAGGGACCACATTCTTGGGCAGGGAGGTGTATTTTGATTACAACCAGCTCATTCATTTCTTCTTGCTCTGTTAGCACACACATGCAGTGTTCCCTACTGAACACTGAAGGGCATGCAATGAATGATTATGTCCTGACACCAGTGCCAGAGTCAGGATGTACTTTGTGGTCGGAGTTTGTACGGCCCCCGAAGGATGGTATAAATATCCAAATGGCCCTTGGCAGAAAAAAGATTCCCCACCCCTGCTTTAAACCCATACAAATGAATTCATTGGGTAATGTCATTGTAACATTTAACAACCCTAGCTGGCCATGTGGTGGGTGACACATAAGCAGATACATCTTGTTTCATTTAAGAAGGAGGGACTCAAAGTCACAGATCCTATTTTTAGAGGGGTATCAGGCGGCATTAATCTTCTTAAAGGACCATTAAACAGTAGGTCTCCTATACTGTTATTGCATATGCAGTGAGTGGCTGGGCTGCCAAAAATTAGGAAGCACCCCAATACCCCTTTCACGAGATGTACAGGAGGGCCTCCTGAAAAAATGTTGCATTGAATGCAAGGCCTCGCCTGCCCCAAAGTTACATGCTTCCCAATAACTGATTCAGCAGACATACTTGAGGGCCTCAGGAGAAAATTGTTCCCATTAGAAGAAAATGTGTCTCCCATACTGTTTTGCTTATGCACTGAATGCAAGGCTTGCCCTGCACCAATGTTACATGCACTCCAATAACCCTTTGAAACCACGTACTGGATGGCCACATGAAACAAAAGTTCCATTATTATTTTTTTTTTTATTACCATCAATTTTGTCCTTGAAGTGAATGCAAGGCCTGGCCGTAATTTGCACGCACCACAATCCCTCTTGGAAGAAACTTGGAGCAGGGTGTTAGAGTTGGCGGAACGCACCGAATATATATATATTTATTAGAAGAAGTTGGTGCGTTCGCAACTCGGGATCCACCGTGCAGGAAAGCACCTGCAGCTAGATATGGCGGTACAATTTAGTAATATAAACAGACTCTGTTACTTCACAGAGTCTGTTAGCAAGGATAACGCTGTGCCCTGTTTGGCTCACAGAGGAACACAGCTACTTAATAGAGCAGATGGTGGTCATGCAGTCAAATGCAAACACGCAGCTCCTCGACGGAGGTGCCAGCATTCTAGGGGCTTATTTCAGCCGGGTCCCTGAATACACATACACCAAACTCCTCGCCGGAGGTGCCAGCATTCTAGGGGCTTATTTTAGCTGGGTCCCTGAATACACACACAAACATGACCACACTGGCGCTGAGCTCGTACATAAATTGACACTAGCACATGGCCGTGCGGTCATGCGCACCTCTTATAGCTGCAGCAAGTACAGGACCTTCCTAGAAGGACCAATGAGAGACTGCCACAGACGTTGAACACCTTCAGGACCTTCCTAGAGGACCAATAGGATTTGCTGCAGTACCTGAGCATGTGACCCTTGATCTCCAATGAGAGATCTTACCCTGGGCATGCTCAGAAGAGGAAAAGTAGGACTTAGTCCCAAAGACGTCTGCTCGCTGCTGACCAGTACTGGCCACAATGGCAGAAGCTGGAAGGACATCAGTAACCCTTCGCACAGTGTCAGACTGAGCATGATGCTGGGACCGACGCCTCTGCTGAGCAGGCTCCACTGCAGCAGGAGAAGAATGGGAGACCGCAGCGGAGATGAATCGAGATTCCCCCTGTGCAGAGGCAGGAACTTGACCCCTCACACAGGGTCTCATAAAAAAATTTTCACATTACAAAGGAGCGCTTCACGTATACTTCGAATGTCCATACACTAAGTGCATGGGCTGACAAACATTTCCCCATGGGGGGTAAATTTTTTTTAAAAAATGTGTTTTCTGCCATCGTACACCCTTCCAAAGAGTGGCTGTAGCATCACGGAATACATTCACCCTCGTGGTCTAGTGGTGGTGTCTGAAGAGACGTGGAGGATGCCCTCCTATGAATGTTTTCCCAATTTAAAGGAGCGGGGCTCCTATACTTGTAATACCTATACACTAAGTTTAAGGGCTGACTAACATTTCCCCCTGGGGGGGTCTACTTTTTTTTCAATTATTTACAGGCATCTTAAACACCCTTGCCAAATATTAGAGTGACTGCTACATCACGGAATACGTTCACCCTCGTGTTCTAGTGGTGGTGTCTGAAGAGATGTGGAGTATGTCCTCCTATGAATGTTTTCCCAATTTAAAGGAGCAGGTCTCCTATACTTGTAATGCCCATACACTAAGTGTAAGGGCTGACAAACATTTCCCCATGGGGGTACATTTTTTAAAAAATTTTTACGGGCCTCATAGACACGCTTGAAAAAATTAGACTGGCTGTAGCATCACAGAACAGGTGAACCCTGGCGTTCTAGTGGTGGTGGATGATAAGGATGAGGAGAAAGAGGAGGAGGACAAGAAATAGCCAAAACCAGGAAGCATATACCCATGTGTGGTGTGAAGAGGTGCATGGGAATACACCTCCCAAAAAGACATTTTATTGGAGGTTATTTTTCGCTGTCATTTGGTGGTGTAGAGAAGTCTTGCCCAATCCAGCCCTTGCTCATTTTTAGAAAAGAGTCAGCCTGTCTGACATTACTCGCACCTCTGGGCCAGGGCGATGGGAGGGTCTGAGAAAACTGTCCCAGAACTTTGCCAGTGTTGCCCTGCCATTGCTGGATTGGAGTTGTGTCTCTCTTGCCTGTACTTCTTGGTTGTCCAACGCACTGTGACATCTGCCACCAGCATTTTCAGATGGGAATTTATTTTAATAATTCCGCAAGAATAGCCCTCTGGTACAGCACCATTTTAGTACACCTGTCTGCCTCTGGAAAAAGAGATTGAAAGTTCTCCTTTTAGCGTGGGTCTAAAAGTGTCACTACCCAGTAATGACTGTCACCCAAAATTTTTACAATACGAGGGTCACAGGAAAGGCAGCACAACATAAAGTCAGCCATGTGTGCCAGACTGGTAACAGGAAAGCCTTCCGTGTCCTCAACAACAGGACAAGTGACCAAGGTGTCCTCCTCCTGCTCTCTGTCCTCAGGCTATCCACGCTAAACAGACGGTATGATAGTTGTGCTTATAGTACAGTCTGTGCCACATGAAAGTAGCTCCTGTTCCTCCTCCTCCTCTTCCTCATTGTTAACCAATCCACATTAGGATAACATGAGGCTGGGCTGTGTGTAATCATCCTGCATGGTTCCATGCTCCATGTCCTCGTGCTCCGCCTGCAATACATCCTCTTTCATTGTGAGCAGAGAGCTTTCCAGAATGCAGAGAAGCGGGCTGGTGATGCTAATTATGGCATCATCGTGGCTCACCATCTTGGTGGACTCCTCAAAGTTTTGGAGGATGGTACAGATGTCTGAATCCATGTCCACTCCTGAGGTGTTATGTGTGGATTCTGAACTGAATAACGATGGCCTTGTTGATGCTGGTAGTCAACAACTGCCTTCTTCTGCTCACAAATCCTTTCCAACATATGCAGTGTAGAGTTCCAACGTGTGGAGACATCACAAACCAGTCGGTGAGCTGGAAGCTGCAAACCTAGGTCTATACACTGCTGAAGCATGGCAAGGGTGTCTGAAGCTGTAGCTGACTTTCTAAAATGGGCACACAGTCGGCATACTATCATAAGCAGATCCGGCAGCTCCGGGTAGGTTGTGAGAAAACGCTGAACCACGAGGTTAAGCACATGGGCAAGGCAAGGCATGTGTGTGAGCTCCACTCACCTCAGATCCGCCACCAGGTTCTGGCCATTGTCACACACGACCATGCCTGGCTGTAGGTTCAGCGGTGTCAGCCACAGATCTGAGAGCTCTTTCTGAGCTGTCCACAACTTTTCAGCATTGTGCGGTTTGTCACCTAAGCAGATTAGCTTCAGCACAGCCTGTTGGCGCTTGACTGAGGCAGTGCTGCAGTGCTTCTAGTTTGTGACTGATGTGCTACTTTCGGAGATGGAGGCTGAAGAGGAGGTGGGAGAGGAGGTTCAGGAGCTGTAGACTGTGGGGGCAACTCAGATTGATGTAGGGCCCGCAATCCTCAGAGTTTGGAGAACGTGCACCATCCCAAGGTCCGATTGGGTCCTGGCTTCCACTATGTTAACCCAGTGTGCCATCAGCGAGATGTACCATCCCTGCCCACAAGCACTTGTCCATGTTTCCGTGGTTAGGTGGACTTTCCCAGTAACAGCATTGTTGAGGGCACGGCTAATGTTGTGGGATACGTGGTTATGTAATGCCAGGATGGCACAGTGGGAGAAATAGTGGCGGCTGAGTACTGAATACCTTGGGATGGCCGCCGCCCTCAGGTTGCAGAAAGCTTCTTTCTCCACTAGCCTAAAAGGCAACATTTCGAGTGCAAGCAGATGAGAAATTTGTGAATTTAGTACTGTGGCCTGTGGGGCGTTGAAGGTGTACTTTCGCTTGCGTTCCAATGACTGTGGTATGGACAATTGAAGGCTGCAGTGGGACAAGGTCGTGGATGTGCTCGTTGATGGTGCTAGTTGAGTCTGGGTAATGGCATGTGCAGGGCATGAGACATCTTCACATGCACTGTGGATAGGAGATTGTCTTTCACGCACAACAGTGGAAGAAGGAGTGGTGTTACCCACAGACACTGTTCCAGGTGCCTGTCGTATGGCCCACAAAGTCGGGTGCTTTGCTGCCATGTGCCTGATCATGCTAGTGGTGGTCAGGCTGGTAGTTTTGCTACCCCTGCTGATGCGGGCATGGCAGGTGTTGCAAATGGCCTGTTTGGAGTTATAAGCAGAGCCTTTAAAAAGCAACCAGACTCAGGAAGATCTTACAGTTGGACTTGCAACTTCTGTCATGTTGGTGTTGCGTGCAACGGTTGGCCGCCTTCTGTCTGTGGACACCACACTGCATCTTCCTGCCTGTTGGGGTGCTACGCCTTCACCCCCATGTGTGCTGCTGTCCTCGCTCTGCATGTCCTCCTGCCAGGTTGGGTCAGTTACTACATCATCCACCAACTCTTCTTCCACTTTCACACCCTGGTCCTCCTCCTGAGTTTCTGGCAATTGTGTGTCATCATCATCCACCTCTTGTGACACGTTAACACTGTCACCTTCTTGTGACCATGGCTGCGCAAATATTTGGGCATCGCTACATGGAATGTCATCTTGCCTTGCTTCAAGTGGACCAGGAGAGAGGCACAAATCAATAAATGGAAAAATGAACGACTCTTTGGAGTGTCCAAATGTTGGATCAGTTTCCTCAGGACACTCAGCATGGTGGGAGGAAGGAGGATCAGGGTGAGGAATATGCGTCCAGAGTCACGGCTACTCAGACTTGATGTGTGGAAGACAGGGTGCTGGTGGTGGTGACAAAGTGACTGGATGCATTATCTGCCATCCAACAAACTACCTTTTCACGCTGCTCTGGTGTAACGAGTGCTGTTCTGCCGTGCCCTATGAATTCTGACAGGAATCTGTTGCGAGAAGATGTAGGTGTTTGTTGTGGCCCACTTTCAGCTTATCTACAGCCTCGACCTCTGCATGCACCATCACATCCACTTCCCTGTCCCTTGCCACTCGCCTTGCCCATTTTAATAAAAAGGTAAATGCAAGCCTCAAATCTAATCTAATGACACAATTTGTAGGCCACAGATAGATGAGGCGTTTCACAGAGATAGCAGACTGTTTAATATGTGCCGGTATTTTTTTATTTTTTTCACCAAAATAGTGTTTTGAGCTAGGGTAGCAGACAGACAAAAAAGGGGAATGTAGGCCTGAAATGCAACTATTTGTAGGCCACAAATAGATCAGGCATCTGACAGTGAAACCAGACTGTTCAATACGTGGCCTGTATTTTTTTTTATCCCAAAATAGTGTATAGACCTAGGGTAGCAGACAGCCAAAAAAGTGGAATGTAGGCCTGAAAACCAACTATTTGTACAGCACAGAGACAAGGAGTATGACGGAGATATGCAACGCCCACTAGGGCTGTGGGGTACTCGGAACAAGGTCGGACGGTTCTTAAAGGGGTGGTCACGGCAGTGGTGACCCAGTCCGTGGCCCTGGGCGCGTAATGAAATAGGGATGTATGATGGAAATAAAGTTCATAGTGGATAAGGGGAATGTTCGTGACGCCACCTGGGGTACTCAGCCAGGGATGGCCTACACTGCTTAAAGGGACTGCTGGGGCTGATGGTGATGCAGCAGAGATGGTATAGCTCCCCACAGGTAGAACTTAGTCCCCAGGGAAGTTAAAGACATGTATGATAAAGGTATTGACAGATGGTAGTTGTGCAGGACGAGTGATGCCGGAATGAATTGAGAGGACACAGCAGGGTGCAGTTTCCACACTTTTACTCACTGTTCAGATGTTATTCCCCAGCCAGGGTGCTGTGCTTTCTAAAGCAGTAGTCCAGCAAACTCTCCGATAGCTTGGGGCACTTGTCCAGAACCTCCTTCGCATGTGCCTTTCCTGGCCGATTCACTGTGCTGGCTCTCACCTCTCCTGCCCTGCACTTCACACCCAGTGTCCCAAGCTGATAGTCGCGGGTCCTGTCCGGCGACGTCCTCACTGTCCCCTTTACCCTCTGTGTCCACCTTTTTGGCAAATAGATGTGTTTGTGGCTGTCGCACTTGCTGACACGACAGCCTCTGAGTTCCTAGCTGTGACTTGTAGTTCCTCACTAGATCAGGGGTCGGTTCCCCTACAGTGACCTGGTCCCTCCACCTGGCCATGGTCAGCGTGGATGCGGGCCTCACGGGTGGTTTCCACACTTCCCATGCCCCTAGGACCCCTTTGTTCCTTTAGGGAGCTTCTTTCTTTTCCTCTCTCTCTTCAGACTGTCAGGAGCTTCAAACCCACACATCTGCTCTGCTTCACTTCTCCTCATCAACTATGACTCCTCCCTCCTGTCTTCCCTGACGACTCCTCACTCTCCACCCACACCTTCTACCTAATCCCTCCCTGGCCTGGGTATGTCTGGTGTTGGGTGCTAGTGTTAGGGTCCTGTGCAGTGTCCCCTCCTTACCAGAGAGTTGGGGTACCACACCTTTGGTTGAGATGCAGTACCTCTGTGGTGACTGGACCCTCAGGGTCCACAGATATCACACTTTTCAATATGTGGCCTTGAGTTTTTTATTTTATACCCCAAAATAGTGTACAGAACTAGGGTAACAGACAGCAAGTAAAGTGGAATGTAGGCCTGAATTGCCACAATTTGTAGGCCACAAATAGATCAGGCGTCTGACAGCGATACCAGCCTGTTCAATTCGTGGCCTGTATTTTTTTTTTTTTATCCCAAAAGAGTGTATAGACCTAGGGTAGCAAACAGCAAAAACAGTGGACTAAAAGCCTGAAAAGCAACTATTTGTAAAACAGAGATAGACCAGGAGTCTGACGGAGATACCACACTCTTCTATATGTGGCCTGTATTTTTTTATTTTACACCCCAAAATAGTGTATAGAACTAGGGTAACAGACAGCAAATAAAGTGGAAGGTAGGCCTGAATTGCCACAATTTGTAGGCCACAAATAGATCAGGTGTCTGACAGTGATACCAGACTGTTCAATATGTGGCCTGTATTCTTTTTACCCTAAAATAGTGTATAGACCTAGGGTAGCAGACAGCAAAAAAGTGGTATGTAGGCCTGAAAAGCAACTATTTGTAGAGCACAGATAGACCAGGTGTCTAACGGAGATATTACACTCTTCAATATGTGGCCTTGAGTTTTTATTTTATACCCCAAAATAGTGTACAGAACTAGGGCAACAGACAGAAAAGACAGTGGAATGTAGGCCTGAATTGCCACAATTTGTAGGCCACAAATAGATCAGGCATCTGACAGTGAAACCAGACTGTTCAATACGTGGCCTGTATTTTTTTTTATCCCAAAATAGTGTATAGACCTAGGGTAGCAGACAGCCAAAAAAGTGGAATGTAGGCCTGAAAACCAACTATTTGTACAGCACAGAGACAAGGAGTATGACGGAGATATGCAACGCCCACTAGGGCTGTGGGGTACTCGGAACAAGGTCGGACGGTTCTTAAAGGGGTGGTCACGGCAGTGGTGACCCAGTCCGTGGCCCTGGGCGCGTAATGAAATAGGGATGTATGATGGAAATAAAGTTCATAGTGGATAAGGGGAATGTTCGTGACGCCACCTGGGGTACTCAGCCAGGGATGGCCTACACTGCTTAAAGGGACTGCTGGGGCTGATGGTGATGCAGCAGAGATGGTATAGCTCCCCACAGGTAGAACTTAGTCCCCAGGGAAGTTAAAGACATGTATGATAAAGGTATTGACAGATGGTAGTTGTGCAGGACGAGTGATGCCGGAATGAATTGAGAGGACACAGCAGGGTGCAGTTTCCACACTTTTACTCACTGTTCAGATGTTATTCCCCAGCCAGGGTGCTGTGCTTTCTAAAGCAGTAGTCCAGCAAACTCTCCGATAGCTTGGGGCACTTGTCCAGAACCTCCTTCGCATGTGCCTTTCCTGGCCGATTCACTGTGCTGGCTCTCACCTCTCCTGCCCTGCACTTCACACCCAGTGTCCCAAGCTGATAGTCGCGGGTCCTGTCCGGCGACGTCCTCACTGTCCCCTTTACCCTCTGTGTCCACCTTTTTGGCAAATAGATGTGTTTGTGGCTGTCGCACTTGCTGACACGACAGCCTCTGAGTTCCTAGCTGTGACTTGTAGTTCCTCACTAGATCAGGGGTTGGTTCCCCTACAGTGACCTGGTCCCTCCACCTGGCCATGGTCAGCGTGGATGCGGGCCTCACGGGTGGTTTCCACACTTCCCATGCCCCTAGGACCCCTTTGTTCCTTTAGGGAGCTTCTTTCTTTTCCTCTCTCTCTTCAGACTGTCAGGAGCTTCAAACCCACACATCTGCTCTGCTTCACTTCTCCTCATCAACTATGACTCCTCCCTCCTGTCTTCCCTGACGACTCCTCACTCTCCACCCACACCTTCTACCTAATCCCTCCCTGGCCTGGGTATGTCTGGTGTTGGGTGCTAGTGTTAGGGTCCTGTGCAGTGTCCCCTCCTTACCAGAGAGTTGGGGTACCACACCTTTGGTTGAGATGCAGTACCTCTGTGGTGACTGGACCCTCAGGGTCCACAGATATCACACTTTTCAATATGTGGCCTTGAGTTTTTTATTTTATACCCCAAAATAGTGTACAGAACTAGGGTAACAGACAGCAAGTAAAGTGGAATGTAGGCCTGAATTGCCACAATTTGTAGGCCACAAATAGATCAGGCGTCTGACAGCGATACCAGCCTGTTCAATTCGTGGCCTGTATTTTTTTTTTTTTATCCCAAAAGAGTGTATAGACCTAGGGTAGCAAACAGCAAAAACAGTGGACTAAAAGCCTGAAAAGCAACTATTTGTAAAACAGAGATAGACCAGGAGTCTGACGGAGATACCACACTCTTCTATATGTGGCCTGTATTTTTTTATTTTACACCCCAAAATAGTGTATAGAACTAGGGTAACAGACAGCAAATAAAGTGGAAGGTAGGCCTGAATTGCCACAATTTGTAGGCCACAAATAGATCAGGTGTCTGACAGTGATACCAGACTGTTCAATATGTGGCCTGTATTCTTTTTACCCTAAAATAGTGTATAGACCTAGGGTAGCAGACAGCAAAAAAGTGGTATGTAGGCCTGAAAAGCAACTATTTGTAGAGCACAGATAGACCAGGTGTCTAACGGAGATATTACACTCTTCAATATGTGGCCTTGAGTTTTTATTTTATACCCCAAAATAGTGTACAGAACTAGGGCAACAGACAGAAAAGACAGTGGAATGTAGGCCTGAATTGCCACAATTTGTAGGCCACAAATAGATCAGGCATCTGACAGCAATACCAGACTGTTCAATACATGGCCTGTATTTTTAAATTTTTTACTCAAAAATAGTGTATAGACCTAGGGTAGCAGACAGCCAAAAAAGTGGAACGTAGGCCTGAAAAGCTACTATTTGTAGAGCACAGATAGACCAGGAGTCTGACGGAGATATCACACTCTTCAATATGTGGCCTGGAGTTTTTCTAATTTTTTTTTACCCCAAAATACTGTATAGATCTAGGGTAGCGGACAGCCACAAAAGTGGAATGTAGGCCTGAAAACCAACTATTTGTAGAGCACAGATAGATCTGGCGTCTGACGGAGATAGAACACTGTTAAATATTTGGCCTGGATTTTATTGTGTCAATAAGTAGGCTATGACACTAAAAAAAAAATGTTGGAGTACTAACATTGTAAAATATTTAGCGCAATGATATGCGATGTATGTATGAGATTTTTTGGCAAGATAAATATTTTTTGGTCAGCAAAATGGTGTCCAGAAATGTTGTCAGACATTCCAAAAAATACTACAGCACCAAAAAAATAGGCCAAAATTTTCTGCGCATTCACATCTAATTCCTGGGACAAAAAAAGCCTTTTAAATTGCTAGATTTTCATGCTGTTGTATTAAAATGACTTGGCTGTAGTCTGCAGTCTGACCAAGCAAATAAATGTAGAAAGAAATGGGGCTCTTGATTGCTTTGTAATAAAATTAGGATTCAGATGCCAAAAAAATTAATCCTAGCCACAGATACCTGCAGCTAGTTATGTATAAAATAGGCAGCAGTAGACAGTAAAGGACCCTCTTGATGTATGCAGTGAGATCTATATACTCACATATAGTGCCTGCATGCCTTGCACTGATGTGGTCATGGGCACATAGACTCCCCTGACTACCTAGCACTGTAATCAATATACCACCTAATTAGCCCTAAAAAGTTGTTTTATCTGGATTTGTGGATTCTGTGATGGTAGACCCACACTAACTAATAAAAGAACAAATCTGACCTAATCTAATGTCCTTCTATGATGGAATCACTGACTGGCTGTGTAGAGACCGCAGGTAAAGAAGGATGCAGGGACAAATAGGAGCCAGAAAGCAAATAGCGTTTTTAACTTTCTTTTTAACTTCCAACCAAAAAGATAACAAACGTTTTCCACGCAGGGAACTTATATACAAGAACACAATCTCGCAGTAAATCCCAATTATTATATGGCCGCCCTGAACTACACCCGTAGAACGCGGCAGCGCCTCACTAGTGACTCCCTACTAAGATAAAGTCAACAACGGTCACTTATCAGTGCTGGTTCAGCGATGTAGTCCTGACGGGGAGGCTCCGACAACGCCGTAGTCCTGATGGCGGAGGAAGGAGGTGTCTTCTGGCGACGGGCCCAGGCGTAGAGTCGAGTCCAGAATGTCTTTTGCGGTGCTGCGTTCCCTCCTGCAGGCGGACGTTGATCCGAGGTAACAGCCTCCCAGTCCAGAGAAGAGTCTTTTTGAGGAGGATTAGGAGAATAATCAGTATCAGTCACAGCTGAGACGAAACCATGCGAGTCTGTAGCACTCTCTGGCAAGGTGTTCTCAGGGAGCGCGGTAATACTGTCCCTGAGCTGGTCAGCACTACCCCTCTGCCTGGGGGGTCGCTGACGACGAATGCGTCTCTTTTTGAGGGCTCCAGTAATTGCCCGCAGTGTCTGTTGCACGTTTTCCCCCTGCTTCCTGCAAGTCTCACTGCGGCCTGCACACTCACAGCAACTGCGCTGCAGTTTCCTCTCCTCAGAGATTTCCCGCGCTTCTCTGCCCCTGCTTTCGCGCGTTTTGCTTTTTATCCTCTCCTCTCCCTGCGTCACTCTGCCTCCTGTCACATGAGCCTGGCTTCCCATGCACCCCTCAAATCCGTCCCCCGGAACCCCGACTCCCGGCAACAATGGTTCCACCCGTCTGCACAGCTCACCAGGTCCCTGTCCCCTACATTCCCCCACCCTGTATGCTCGCCAGTCCCTGGGCGAGGCCTTCGCACTGACAGGTCGCCCACCTGACGGATTGTTCCACACTTGGGTCTGTCTAGTGTGTAAGTCAGGACTGTAGCGAGTTGGGGGTCTACCGGCAGTAGAACGTTCAGAACGTCGTGGCTCGGGTCCTTGTGTAGGGGGTGTTGGGGGAATGTCGTCAGCGGAAGGGTGACTGGTCAGGGGTAGTGTAGTAGTCGAGATAGGGGGAGTATTTTGACGCCGTTCTTCTTCTTCATCATCTTCTTCATCCCACCAATGGTTGTTGGGGGACTCAGTCGTAGGTGGCTCTTCCCTGATTGCGGATTCCGGGGTGTCCGAGTCAACAGAGCGACACAACCGGAGCATGTTGCGATGAAGAATGCGAGTACCTGTACTTCCGAGGGCCTCAGACTGCACTTCATATACAGGTCCATGCGGGTCTATACGGCGAAGCACCCGATAGGGTGTTTTTTCCCAACGATGGTCTAACTTGTTTTGCGGTCTTTGCTCTCGAACGAGTACTCGATCACCTGGCCGGAACTCTGGGGGTTTTGCTGTAGGGGTGCTCCGATGCTCCACTTCCCGAATTCGAGTGTGTACCAGTCGGTGTAAGGTCTGCAGCCGATGCCGATGATCACGCACCCACGAAGCCATCCCTGTTCGGGGGCCTTCTTCCTCCGAAGACAGTTCCAGATCTGTCATGCCTTTTCCTGGGCGCCCAAAGACCACTTCATACGGGGTGCGTCCGGTGACTTGATGAACTCTATTGTTGTAGACCCACACTAGGTCAGACACGTACTCCGGCCAGCGGGCCTTCTGATCTTGTTCTAGCGCACGCAGCATTTGAAGCAAAGTCCGGTTAAACCGCTCACAAGCCCCATTTCCCTGGGGATGATACGGTGTGGTGCGTGACTTATCAATGCCGTAGAGGCGATGCAGCTCTTCCATGACCTTGCCCAAGAAACAGGCGCCTTGATCCGAATGTATTCGCCTCGGACAGCCGTAAACTTGAATAAAGTTCTTACAGATAGCGCTCGCCGCCGACTCAGCTGTCTGATCACGGGTAGGGATGACTACCGCGAATTTTGAAAAATGATCTACCATAACGAGGCAGTGTTCGTAGCCTTGATGCGCTGCTCCAATGGTAATGTAGTCTATCATTAATACTTCAAAAGGGGTAGACGTCGTGATGCTCTGCACAGGCGCCCTTTCCTCCGGTGACTTGGTTAGCTCACATTGTCGACATTGTCTACAGGCAGTTTGTACTTCCGCAAGCAGCCGAGGATGATAGAACCGAGTTTGCAGCCACTTAAACGTCCTCTTCACTCCGAAGTGTGCCCCGGACTCATGAGCTTCTTTAGCAACTGCGGCCACCACAGGCCCTGGTAAGACCATCTGCCAGGTCGGCTCAGAATCTGCCAGAGCCATGGTTAAGTGGCATAAGAGCCCGTCCTGAAGAGTTAGGCGCTCCCACTGCCGCAGAAGAAGGTTCAGATCTGACGGGAGAATTTGTCCAGGGGTTCTCATGGGCAATAGACCATTCGTTATCCACTGTCGCAATGGAGCTAGTTCCTGGTCTTCCTGTTGTAGCCGTATCCATTCGTCCCGACTCTGAACCAACAGTCCTGCAGCCGTTCCGTTCCCGGTCTGTTCCCGGCTCACAGCCGTCTGAGCAGCGCCCCCGATGGCGTAGGGGATTTCTTCTCCCTCCAGCTCCTCATCTCGGTTAGTTCTTGGGGGATTTTTCCGCAGACGAGATAATGTGTCAGCATGAACATTCTCCGCTCCTCGCTTGTAAAGGATACGGTATCTGTACTTGGCCATCCGGGCTACCCAGCGCTGTTCTAGGGCACCCAATTTCGCATTTTCCAGATGTGCCAATGGGTTGTTATCCGTGCGTATCAGCACCTCGGAACCGGCCAGGTACTCAGCGAACCGCTCCGTCATAGCCCACACCACGGCCAGCAGCTCCACCTTGAAAGAACTGTAATTGTCTGGGTTCAACTCAGAGTCATGAAGAGACCGACTCGCATAGGCGATCACTCTCTCCCGCCCATCCTGAACCTGAGACAACACAGCCCCCAATCCCTGAGAGCTGCCGTCGGTGTGTAGGATGAACGGTTGCGAAAAGTCCGCATAAGCCAACACCGGCGGCTCCATGAGAGCTGTCTTCAAGTCCCGGAACGCTGCTTCTTGTGGCTCCTGCCATTGTATCTTCTTTCCCCGTTCCTTGGGGGAGCTTCCTTTCAGCAGGACTTGTAGATTGTGAGAACGGCGAGCAAAATTCTTCACGAAGCGCCGGTAGTACCCAGCGAGGCCCAAGAACGCCCGTACATCTTTAGCGGTCTCCGGTGTGGGCCACTCCTGGATTGCAGCAATCTTCTCCTGCGATGGCCGGACTCCTTCGGCGGACACCACATGCCCCAGGTACTCGATCTGTTCCCGGAACAAGTGACACTTCTGGGGCTTCACCTTAAGCCCGTATTTCAGCAACCGGTCTAGTACCTGTTCCAGTCGGCACAGATGTTCCTCGAATGTTGGGGCGTAGATGATGATGTCATCCAGATAAATGAGAGTGGCCTCGAAGTTCAAATCCCCCAGACACCGCTCCATTAATCGTTGGAAGGTGCCTGGAGCGTTGGCCAGCCCAAACGGCATTCGATTGAACTCAAATAGTCCCATGGGAAGGATGAACGCTGTCTTAGGACGATCTGCTTCTGTCATCGGGACCTGCCAGTATCCGCTGGCTAGGTCTAAGGTGGAAAAATATTTGGCCCGACCCAGCACGGAGAGAGACTCCTCGATACGGGGAAGTGGATAAGAGTCTCGGACGGTGCATGCATTTAGCTTACGATAGTCCACACAGAACCGGAGCGTGCCGTCCTTTTTCCGCACCAGCACGATCGGGGCAGCCCACGGGCTCTGACTCTCGCGGATCACTCCCTTTTGTAGCATCTGGCCTAACAACGTCTTTACTTCCTGGTACATCTGCGGGGGAATCTGTCTGTACCGCTCCCTGATGGGCACTGTATCTCCGGTCGGAATTCCATGTTCGATGGCCGTGGTACAGCCAAAATCATCTTCATGTTGCGCAAACACTTCAGCATAGTGTCCAAGGAGCCGCTGCACTCGCGAGACTTGTGATGGATCCAGACCCGGTAATTCTGCTCGCATATGTTCCAGAATAGTTTGACCTTTTCGTAACGCTATCAGCTCAGGATCCTGTGTAGACCGGACACTGACCATCCAGGGATCAGGGGAATCCACCTTTAACTGTAAAGTATCTGGAGGAGGCATCACTTCTAACGGTCGTAACACTTTGGCCATCTCACTTCGGACCCGTAGCACGACATCGTGTTCGTCCACATTCACACATCGCACTGGTACGGCCCCATTTTTAACAGTAGCCAGAGATCGGGCCACCAGCAGTCCTGTGGGCAAAGGGGACGTAAAGGTGGGCTCAACCTGCACTTGCACTCCTTCCAGAGGGATGCGAGCTCGGATGGGCAGGGATATAACAGTCTGTCCTGGGGGAAACGTCACTTCTGCTGTCGGGGAGGTGATTACTTTCCCTAGTATGTCTCCCTCCTGAAAGGTCTCTTGCACACGGACTTCCCTCACTAACCGTCTGAACACGGAGCCTTGAGGTGTACTGGTCCCCCACTGATTGAGTGTCTCTTGTGTGGTCTCCCCTAACAGCAAACTGCCAAAGTCCTTCAATACATTCATCCCCAAAGTCACGATATGTTGTGGGCTGGGATCCCCCCGTGTCAACACCACCCCCCGGCGGCCCAGGTCTTTCCCACATAAAGATATATGCATCCAGGTGACCCCTTCCACTGGGATGGGCAGCTGATTGGCGGCCTGCAACCGGATTACGGGGCCCCATTGGGGTCTGACTGACACAGGGAAGTGTTTTCTAAAATAGGCCTCGGGCATAGTCGTGACTTGAGATCCGGTGTCCACCAGACAACGTACAGCCCGCCCTTCAAACTCTGCCCAAACCAGAGGGCAGCTGGCAACCAAATTTTCGGGACTTTCACCACCCATCCGCGGGGATTCTGACTCCGAGCGTCGTCCCCTTAGCTCGGAGTCCTCTAGTTTAACGCCCGCCGTGACGAGGCCCTCCCTCTCCGGGGGCACTCTCGTGCGAAATGTCCTGCCTCCCCGCAACCATAGCAAGCACCGGAGACCGGATAATATCCTGAACGAGCGCCACGAGCTGGACTCCCAGACCCTTGCCCCCGGGGTAGCTCCCTTGGGCTTCGCGCATTTTTTTTTACTTCGGCCAGTTCGTCTCGGATTTGTTTGAGCTCCTGCCGCATCTCCTGAACCCACGACGGCTCACCCCCTCCTGGTGCAGCGGTCTGGATAACCCGAGCCTCTCCTGTCAGGACCGTCACCCCCCTCTCTTGCTCCCGGGTGCGGGCCTCATTGCCTATGTCGGAGAAAGTCAGGCGCGGGTCGACCCGCACTCGTTCACGTAGAGCCTGTTTGGTCAACTCATCCCGCAGTCCCGTCACCAGTTGGTCGCGCAGGGTCACGTCGACATGTCCCATCCCCATACCATCTTTCCGCACGATTGCAATGTTTAGCTCTTGCAGAGCATTCATGTACTGAGTGACAGTCTCGCCCTCTTTTTGTCGCCGTCCAAACAACCGGGCCCGCAGCTCTCCCACGTCGGTGGGATCCCCGTGCGTCCCCTCTAACACATGTAACACCCCGGTAAAAGTATTCCGCTCTGTGGGGGGTCTCAACATCACTGAATCTCGGGCCTCTCCGTCTAATGCCATAATGGCTACCTCAGCTTCCAGGGCTGGGGTCATAGGATGCATTCTCAACAGCCCCCTCATCCTCTCAGTCCAGCTCCACAACAACATGTTGCTCCCATTAAACTTGGGCAAATTGTTTAACATGGCCCCCAATGAGAGAGAAGCTCTAGGCCCAGCCCCATCCTCCGTATCTTCTGGCTCCTTCTTTGGATCCTGCATCCTGCCGACTACGCCAAATGTAGAGACCGCAGGTAAAGAAGGATGCAGGGACAAATAGGAGCCAGAAAGCAAATAGCGTTTTTAACTTTCTTTTTAACTTCCAACCAAAAAGATAACAAACGTTTTCCACGCAGGGAACTTATATACAAGAACACAATCTCGCAGTAAATCCCAATTATTATATGGCCGCCCTGAACTACACCCGTAGAACGCGGCAGCGCCTCACTAGTGACTCCCTACTAAGATAA
This sequence comes from Ranitomeya variabilis, assembly GCF_051348905.1. Taxonomy (NCBI): domain Eukaryota; kingdom Metazoa; phylum Chordata; class Amphibia; order Anura; family Dendrobatidae; genus Ranitomeya; species Ranitomeya variabilis. The sequence continues at coordinate 298,161,128 of NC_135236.1, read as the reverse complement.
AGTCAACAACGGTCACTTATCAGTGCTGGTTCAGCGATGTAGTCCTGACGGGGAGGCTCCGACAACGCCGTAGTCCTGATGGCGGAGGAAGGAGGTGTCTTCTGGCGACGGGCCCAGGCGTAGAGTCGAGTCCAGAATGTCTTTTGCGGTGCTGCGTTCCCTTCTGCAGGCGGACGTTGATCCGAGGTAACAGCCTCCCAGTCCAGAGAAGAGTCTTTTTGAGGAGGATTAGGAGAATAATCAGTATCAGTCACAGCTGAGACGAAACCATGCGAGTCTGTAGCACTCTCTGGCAAGGTGTTCTCAGGGAGCGCGGTAATACTGTCCCTGAGCTGGTCAGCACTACCCCTCTGCCTGGGGGGTCGCTGACGACGAATGCGTCTCTTTTTGGGGGCTCCAGTAATTGCCCGCAGTGTCTGTTGCACGTTTTCCCCCTGCTTCCTGCAAGTCTCACTGCGGCCTGCACACTCACAGCAACTGCGCTGCAGTTTCCTCTCCTCAGAGATTTCCCGCGCTTCTCTGCCCCTGCTTTCGCGCGTTTTGCTTTTTATCCTCTCCTCTCCCTGCGTCACTCTGCCTCCTGTCACATGAGCCTGGCTTCCCATGCACCCCTCAAATCCGTCCCCCGGAACCCCGACTCCCGGCAACAATGGTTCCACCCGTCTGCACAGCTCACCAGGTCCCTGTCCCCTACAGCTGGATCAAGGAAATGCGGTTGATATTGTATATCTCGACTTCAGCAAGGTGTTTGATAAAGTATCTCATACTATCCTTATTGAAAAAAATGACCAACTATGGGATTGACAAGGCTATGGTTAGGTGGATTCATAACAGGCTCAGTGAACATACCCAAAGAGTGGTAATAAATGGTTGCACATCCAATTGGAAAAGTGTTTCAAGTGGGGTACCACAAGGCTCTGTCCTGGCCCCATTGTTGTTTAACATTTTTATACATGATATAGGTAAGGTGACTGAAGGTAAACTAATCAAGTTTTCAGAAGATGCAAAGCTAGGAGTGATAATTAACACTAGAGAAGACAAAGAAAGGATTCAGAAGGATCTAGATAAGCTTGAACAATGGGCAGTGGCTAATAGAATGCTATTTAACCAAGATTCTGCTTCTGGGCAAGAAAAACGATAAAGTACATCGACAGAATGGAAGAACTAAGCTGCAAATGAGTTGAAAGTGTGATGCCGCTGCAAAATAGTAAAACAGTTCTGGGATGAATTAAAGGAAGCATTGGAGTCTAGATCACGTGAAGTAATTATTCCCCTCTATTGCTCCTTGGTCAGGCCGCATCTGGAATACTGTGTCCAGTTCTGGGCACCACATTTTAAAAAAGACATTCAAAAACTGGAACAAGTTCAGAGAAGAGCCACCAGGATGGTGAGCGGACTGCAAAGTATGTCCTATGAGGAATGGGTAAAGTGTTGTGAATTCTGCTCTTGGGCTCCCTCCGGTGGTTGTTGGTGGTAGTGCAGTTGTCTTGGGGTTGTAATCCAGGGCAGGTGTTTCTGCTGATTGCAGCTCTATTAGGTATTTAGGTGTGCATGATCCATGAGTCCTTGCCAGTTGTCCATTGTTCTTGGAGGGATTGCATCTCTCTCTGGCTCCTCATGCCCTGCTGCCAATTCAGCTAAGATAAGTGTCTGTTTTTTTGTCTCTGTGCACACATGCAGTGTGCTTTGCAATTCAGTGCAATTCATTGTGTTTTTGTCCAGCTTAGACTTTGTTTGGATTTTTCAGTCATGCTGGATTCTCAGGAGATGCAGATATACTTTCTATGTCTTTAGTTAGATGTAGAATATTTGTATTATCTGCTGTGGATATTTTTAGGATTTTAATACTGACCGCTTAGAATTCTGTCCTATCCTTTTCTATTTAGCTAGAAGTGCCTCTTTTGCTAAATCCTGTTTTTCTGCCTGCGTGTGTCTTTCCTCTTATACTCACAGTCAATATTTGTGGGGGGCTGCCTATCCTTTGGGGTTCTGCTCTGAGGCAAGATAGAATTCCCATTTCCATCTATAGGGGTATTTAGTCCTCCAGCTGTGTCGAGGTGTCTAGGACGTGTTAGGTACATCCCGCCACTGCTACTTCTAGTTGCGGTGTTAGTTTAGGGTTTGCGGTCAGTACAGGTACCACCTACTCCTGAGAGTCTCTCATGCGGCTCCAAGGTCACCGGATCATAACCGTAAAGGATCTGGGAATGTTTAGCTTGCAAAAAAGAAGGCTAAGAGGACACTTAATAGCTGTCTAAAAATATCTGAAGGGCTGTCATGGTGTAGAGGGATCATCATTATTCTCATTTGCACATGGAAACACAAGAAGCAAATGGAATATTAGAAAAACTTTTTTGACAGTTTGATCAATGAGTGGAACAGGCGTCCACGAGTGGTGGTGAGTTCTCCTTCAGTGGAAGTCTTCAAATAGAGGCTGGACAGACATCTGTCTGAGATGGTTTAGTGAATCCTGCATTGAGCGTGAGGTTACATAGTTACATAGTTATTAAGGTTGAAAGAAGACTGTAAGTCCATCTAGTTCAACCCATAGCCTAACCTAACATGCCCTAACATGTTGATCCAGGGGAAGGCAAAAAAAACCCATGTGGCAAAGAGTAACTCCACCATGGGGAAAAAAATTCCTTCCCGACTCCACATACGGCAATCAGACTAGTTCCCTGGATCAACGCCTTATCAAGGAATCTAGTGTATATACCCTGTAACATTATACTTTTCCAGAAAGGTATCCAGTCCCCTCTTAAATTTAATTAATGAATCACTCATTACAACATCATACGGCAGAGAGTTCCATAGTCTCACTGCTCTTACAGTAAAGAATCCGCGTCTGTTATTATGCTTAAACCTTCTTTCCTCCAGACGTAGAGGATGCCCCCTTGTCCCTGTCTCAGGTCTATGATTAAAAAGATCATCAGAAAGGTTGGACAAGATGACGCTTGAGGTCCCTTCCAACTCTAACATTCTATAATTCTATGTTACTTCTACTTTCTGCTGTCAACATCTTTGGTGCTTTTTATAGTATTGTACGTTCTTTATTGGAAATAATATGTTAATAATGCAGGGACATATTACACAGTTGATGATGTCTCTTTCACATCTTACTTTCTGAACAATTTTACTCATCTGTCCTGATTGTTGTTTGTTAATATAAAGGTTCCTATCCCCTATAATTTCTAATTACCTTATACTTAAGAATATTTGATAATTTAGCATCTCCATAATCACATGAATGCCAAATTAAAGGACTTGTACTGTATGTCACGTATACACTTCTCAGCACGTGACGTGGGGTGCACCTTCAGGGGTTAATTTATCTCCTCTTACTAAGTCCAGCAATGAACCTCTGTTCTAGGCTATAAATTGAACATAATTTACACCATGACACAGTCCACACACCCCAGGTGCACAACACACTGCCACCACTCATTAAAGACGTGGGGTGGTGAGTCCCAGAAATATGCTACTGTCTGTCAATCCATTGATTGACAGCTTTCTGCCTACCATGTGCATAGGCAGAAGTTGGCAATCAATGGCGCAGGATAGAGAAAGCCCACGTTCTCAGAGGACTAGCAGAGATGCAGGAGATAAAACAACGTTTTATCAAAACCACAGCATTAGAAATAGGGTTTCTTCCCCTACCTCATGCTTTCTCGCAGACTGGGTAGCATAAACTTGGTGATAGATTATCTTTGCTGTATGACATTTCAATATCCAATGTCATCTGTTGTCATAAAAGGGAATTTTTTTTTATTGCTTACAAGTTTTGTGAAAATTGTGGTACCACTTGGCTGAAATGTAAGTTGAGTTGAATCTTACCTTGCGCTTTAATTTTTTTATTTCCTAAAGCCAACTTACCTTTTTCTCCCATACAATTTTTATCTACAATACTCTAGACTTTAAGGGCCCAATTTATCCAGATTTGTTCACCAGAATTCTGTTGTAAAAAAAAAACACCTTGAAATGTCATAAAACGTTGGCACAAATTTACATTTTGAAAACTTTGTAATTTTTACACCCATTGCAGACAGCTTTGCCAAATGTTTGCAATAAACTAAGCCCTCCTGATAAACTCATGACAATTTATGATGGCATAAATTATTCCAGAAATATTGTCCAGGCCCTGGCTGATCCAACATTTCTTACAGTGGCACATGGCTGCTGAAAGAAAGGCCAAATTCATTAAAAGGCACACACCTCTTAATGAATAAGGTGCATCTTATGGCAGCGCAGAGTTTATCAAGAAAGGTGTACAAAACACCAGTCTTGAGGAATAGTGCCCTATGAGCTTTTTTATTGTCTAATTTTTGCCTGCTTTTCATTTGCTCCTAATTTTACCATTGAATTGGGCCTATTTAACAATCTGTATTATATGTCTTCACATGGTTTTTATCGTTGTCATGGTAGGGGGCAGTTTCGAATTTTCAGACGTTTTCGGCTGATTCATCAATTGCAATCCTTTAAAAAGTTGCAAAATTTGGTGAAAATATACTTTGGTCCCCCCCTTAAGTGATTTAGTGTACTTCAGATATTTTGTTACAAAAGTCACAAAACAGGTCAAAGAGAAAAATAAACAGCATTTTTTAAGTTTGGGCTAAATTCATAAACCACATACGGCAATTTGAAGAATTTGGTGCTAAAAAATCAACTAATACCACAAAACAAAATAAAAAAGATTAAAAAACAAATGGTGAATCGGCCCTAATTGATGTAGTCGAGTCCTATTTCTGGATGGTCTTTCTCTGCATTTTCTCATTGTTAGCATATGAATATCTCCTACTAATTATCTTTTTCGTTTGCACTGCACCATCTCTTTCAGATTCTTCTTGTGTATTTCACCTTCAGATCTGGTATCAAGCAAATAAAAACATCCTTAACAAGCATAAAGTCAATATTTCTTATCATATTTCTCTAGCATTTAACTTTGTTTTGGTCAGGAGTGGACACAGAAGAGACCACTGTGTAAGAACAATGTATGTGCCCTTCTTCAGCACAATAGTTCATCATAATGCATATTTTCCACCTGCTCTGGAGGTGGATGTGACAGTGGCCCCCTCACCTCTTAGGCACCTGCGTGGTTGCACCAATCTTATGTCCGACTATGGTTTCATCTATCATAATCATAAATTGTATGTTAGCTCATTAAAGAAATGTATGTATTTAAAGTGCTTTGAAAGAGTAAGAGAAAACATGTGTAATGGTTGGAAAGAGCTAATAAATAAATGGAAACCTTAGAATTGTTAAACCCTTAGCAAACATTACATAATATGTTAGATATGGTCCTTAACAAAAGAAATGTTGGGACATTGTGAAATCATAGTTTTATCTTAAGCATTGCTTCATTTTGTCGACAGTGATAAATATTTCTGGAACCAATTATGTTCCCTATGTAGGATTATTTCATGATATCATCATTGTACACACTGTGAGCTCATTCTGAAGATGCTGAAGCCAAAACCTATGTGCAATGTAAACTTACAACACTGAGAGTGTACTTTAACTCCATCCATAGTTCTGTTTCTCTTAAAGTCCTGATTACATCACTATTTATGCAATCTGTATTGCTAGATATACAATTATATATATAATTGAATATATGTACAGGGTGGGCAATTTATATGGATACACCTAACAAAATGGGAATGGTTGGTGATATCAACTTCCTGTTTGTGGCACATTAGTATATGGGAGGGGGTACATTTTTCAAGATGGGTGGTGACCATGGTGGCCATTTTGAATTCTGCCATTTTGGATGCAACTTTATTCTTTCCAATGGGAAGAGTGTCATGTGACACATGAAACTTATTGAGAATTTTACAAGAAAAACAATGGTGTGCTTGGTTTTTAACATAACTGTATTCTTTCATGAGTTATTTACAAGTTTATGACCACTTATAAAATGTGTTCAAAGTGCTGCACATTGTGTTGGATTTTCAATGCAACCCTCTCCTCCCACTCTTGACACACTGATAGCAACACCGCAGAAGAAATGCTAGCACAGGCTTCCAGTATCCTTTGTTTCAGATGCTGCACATCTCGTATCTTCACAGCATGGACAATTGCCTTCAGATGACCCTAAAGACAAAAGTCTAAGGGGGTCAGATTGGGAGACCTTGGTGGCCATTCAACTGGCCCACGATGACCATCATGATGATGTGTGGCCCTCTTTATGCACTGAAGATGGCACGTTCCCTGTTTTTCCAGCAAGATGGTGCACCACCACATTATGGGTGTCAGGTCCGAGCATTCCTACATGAACAGTTTCCTGGAAAGTGGATTGGTCGTCGTGGGCCAATTGAATGGCCACCAAGGTCTCCTGATTTTATTACATTACAAGCTGAAGAGCCCGGCGTTGCCTGGGCATAGTAAATATCTGTGGTTAGTTATAGCACCTCACTTCTCTTATTTTCCCATCACACCTCTCATTTTCCCCCTCACATCTCTCATTTTCTCCCTTACACCTCTCATTTTCCCCCTCACTCCTCTTATTTTCCCCCTCACTCCTCTCATTCCCCCCTCACTCCTCTCATTCCCCCCTAACACTTGTCATTTCGACCTCACATCTGTCATTTTCCGATCACTCCACTATTTTCCCTCACTCCTCTCATTTTGCACTCACACCTTTTCATTTTCACCTCACACCCCTCATTTTCACCTCACACCTCTCATTTTCCCCTCAGAATATACATGTTTGTCATCTCCCTTATATATAGTATACACCTGTATGTCATCTCTTCTGTATATAGTATATACCTGTATGTCATCTCCCCTGTAAATAGTATATACCTGCTGTATGTCATCTCCTCCTGTATATTGTATATACCTATGTGTCATCTCCTCCTTATATAGTATATACCTGTATGTCATCTCTTCTGTATATACTATATACCTGTATGTCATCTCCTCCTAAATATAGTATATACCTGTATGTCATCTTCTGTATATAGTATATACCTGTATGTCATCTCCCCTGTATATAGTATATACCTGCTGTATGTCATCTCCTCCTCTATATACCTATCTGTCATCTCCTCTTTTATATTGTATATACCTGTATGTCATCTCCTCCTGTATGTAGTATATACGTGTGTCATCTCCTCCTGTATATAGTATATACCTGTAAGTCATCTCCTCCTGTATATAGTATATACCTGTGTGTCATCTGCTCCTGTATATAGTATATACCTGTGCATCATCTCCTCCTGTATATAGTATGTACCTGTATGTTATCTCCTCCTGTATATAGTATATACCTGTGTGTCATCTCCTCCTGTATATAGTATATACCTGTGTGTCATCTCCTCTGTATATAGTATGTACCTGTATGTCATCTCCTCCTTTATATAGTATGTACCTGTATGTCATCTCCTCCTGTATATAGTATATACCTGTGTGTCATCTCCTCCTGTATATAGTATATACCTGTGTGTCATCTCCCCTGTGTATAGTATATACATGTGTGTCATTTCCCCTGTATATAGTATATACCTGTGTGTCATCTCCCCTGTATATAGTATGTACCTGTATGTCATCTCCCCTGTATATAGTATATACCAGTGTGTCATCTCCTCCTATATATAGTATATACCTGTGTGTCATCTCCCCTGTATATAGTATATACCTGTGTGTCATCTCCTCCTGTATATAGTATATATCTGTGTGTTATCTCCTCCTGTATTAGACCTCGTTCACACGCTATTTGCTCAGTATTTTTACCTCAGTATTTGTAAGCTAAATTGGCAGCCTGATAAATCCCCAGCCAACAGGAAGCCCTCCCCCCTGGCAGTATATATTAGCTCACACATACACATAATAGACAGGTCATGTGACTGACAGCTGTCGTATTTCCTATATGGTACAGTTGTTGCTCTTGTAGTTTGTCTGCTTATTAATCAGATTTTTATTTTTGAAGGATAATACCAGACTTGGGTGTGTTTTAGGGCGAGTTTCATGTGTCAAGTTGTGTGTGTTGAGTTGCGTGTGGTGACATGCATGTAGCGACTTTTGTGAGATGAGTTTTGTGTGGCGACATGCGTGTAGCAACTTTTTGTGTGTCGAGTTGCATGTGACAGGTTACTGTAGCAAGTTGTGTGCAGCAAGTTTTGTGCATGGCGAGTTTTGCGCGTGGCGAGTTTTATGTGTGGTGCATTTTGAGTATGTGCAAGTTTTGTGTGAGGCAACTTTTGCATGTGTTGCAACTTTTGAGCATGTGGCAATTTTTCCCCTTGTGCAAGTTTTGCGTGTGGCGAGTTTTCCATGAGGTGAGTTTTGCACGTGTGGCGAGTTTTGCGTGAGCCTAGTTTTGCATGTGGCGAGTTTTGCGCGTGGCGAGTTTTGAGCGGCGACTTTTGTGTTTCAACTTTTATGTGATGAGGTTGGTGTATGTGTGGTGAAATGTGTGCTGAGGGTGATATGTGTTCAAGCACGTGGTAGTGTGTGGTGCATTTTGTGTGTGTGTTCATATCCCCGGGTGTGGTGAGTATCCCATGTCGGGGCCCCACCTTAGCAACTGTATGGTATATACTCTTTGGCTCCATCGCTCTCACTCTTTAAGTCCCCCTTGTTCACATCTGGCAGCTTTCAATTTGCCTCCAACACTTTTCCTTTCACTTTTTCCCCATTATGTAGATAGGGGCAAAATTGTTTGGTGAATTGGAACGCGCGGGGTTAAAATTTTGCCTCACAAAATAGCCTATGACGCTCTCAGGGTCCAGACGTGTGACTGTGCAAAATTTTGTGGCTGTAGCTGTGACGGTGCAGATGCCAATCCCGGACATACACACATTCACACATACACACACCCACATTCAGCTTTATATATTAGATATACCTGTAAGTCATCTCCCCTGTATATAGTATATACCTGTATGTCATCTCCCCTGTATATAGTATATACCTGTATGTAATCTCCCCTGTATATAGTATATACCTGTATGTCATCTCCTCCTGTATATAATATATAGCTGCATGTCATCTCCTCCTGTATATAGTATATATGGGTATGTCATCTCCCCTGTATATAGTATATACCTGTATGCCATCTTCTCCTGGCTGTCAATTTGCCTCCAACACTTTTCCTTTCACTTTTTCCCCATTATGTAGATAGGGGCAAAATTGTTTGGTGAATCGGAACGCGCAGGGTTAATATTTTGCCTCACAACATAGCCTATGACGCTCTCGGGGTCCAGACGTGTGACTGTGCAAAATGTTGTGGCTGTAGCTGCGATGGTGCAGATGCCAATCCCGGACATACACACATACACACACACATTCAGCTTTATGTATTAGATTACATTTATTATTATTCTATAAACTTCTGGCAACATGTCTCCGAATTTCCAAGCAATAATTTTTGTATTTTTAGTTCAACAAAAAAAAAAGGTCAAAATTAAAAAAAACCAGGGCTTTCAGACCTCAAATAATGCAAAGGAAGAGTTCAGAAATCAATATTTTGTGGAATAACCATGATTTTTAATCACAGCTTTCATGCGTCTTGGCATGCTTTCCATCAGTCTTTCATACTGCTTCTGGCGCAAAAATTTAAGCAGTTCTTCTTTGTTTGATGGCGTGTGACTATCCATCATCCTCTTGATTACATTCCAGAGGTTTTCAATGGGGTTCAGGTCTGGAGATTGAGCTGCACGTGACAAGGCTTTGATGTGGTGGTCTCTTAATTTTTGCCAGAGCTGTATGCATACAGGTGTTTCTCACAAAATTAGAATATCATCAAATAGTTATTTTATTTCAGTTCTTCAATACAAAAAGTGAAACTCATATATTATATAGTGTCATTTCAAACAGTGATCTATTTCAAGTGCTTATTTCTGTTAATGTTAATGATTATGGCTTACAGCCAATGAAAACCCAAAAGTCATTATCTCAGTAAATTAGAATAATTAACAAAAACACTGGCAACGTCTTACTAAGCATTTAAAAAGGTCCCTTAGCCTGTTTCAGTAGGCTTCACAATCATGGGGAAGACTGCTGACTTGATAGATGTCAAGAAGGCAGTTATTGACACACTCCACAAGGAGGGTAAGCCACAAAAGGTCATTGCTAAAGAAGCTGGATGTTCAAAGAGTGCTGTATCCAAGCTTATTAATGAAAAGTTGAGTGGAAAAAAAGTGTGGTAGAAAAAGGTGCACAAGCAACCGGGATAACTGTAACCTTGAAAGGATTGTTAAGAAAAGACCATTCAAAAATTTGGGGGAGATTCACAAGGAGTCAACTGTTGCTGGAGTCATTGCTTCAAGAGCCACCACACACGTATCCAGTACATGGGCTACAAGTGTCGCATTCCTTGTGTCAACCAGTCATGACCAATAGACAAAGCCAGAAGCATCTTACCTGGGCCAAGGAGAAAAAGAACTGGACTGTTGCTCAGTGGTTCAAGGTGTTGTTTTCAGATGAAAGCACATTTTGCATTTCATTTGGAAATCAAGGTCCCAGAGTCTGGAAGAAGAGAGGCACACAATCCAAGCTGCTTGAGATCTAATGTGAAGTTTCCACAATCAGTGATGGTTTGGGGAGCCATGTCATTTGCTGGTGTAGGTCCACTGTGATTTATCAAGACCAAAGTCAGAGCAGTCATCTACCAGGAAATTATAGAGCACTTCATGCTTCTGTCTGCCGATAAGCTTTTGGAGATGGAAATTTCATTCTCCAGCAGGACTTGGCACATGACCACGCTGCCAAAAGTACCAATACCTGGTTTAAAAGCAAACGTATCACTGTGCTTGATTGGTCAGAAAACTCCATGACTTTAACCCCATAGAGAATCTATGGGGTATTGTTGTGAGCGTTGGGCAGGGTGGTAGTCATGGCCCACATAGATGACTGCTCAAGCGCGCCCTGACCGCCCGCATCATATAAAGTCCCACTGTCTTACGTGCCTGGTCCTCAGAGTCCTCCCTGAGTTGCAGGAAAACTTCTTCTTCTGATCTTGGACATAATAAGACAGAGTCCGGTTTAAACTTTAAACATAGAACTTTACTTGTTTTCGTACGCAGCACGTTCATTTCAGTTGCAGCATCAACATTAGGTTCCACACAGCATGTTTCCTTTGTCTTTTCAGTTACAGCATCAAGATTAGGTTCCACACAGCATATTTCCTTTGCTTTCCCTTTGCTTTTCAGTGTGTTCCCGGGACATTCCATCCCGCTCGGTATCGCAGCATCCTCCCTGTCCGTCCAGACTACCTTTAGGAGTTCCTTTGTCTGTTTTATGCCAGACATAAGGGCATCAGCCCAAGTAGCAAGCTGCCACATTTTCGGAGCGACCTGCGATACTGTCCTGCTCTGACTCCTGCAGTAGCTTCTGCTCTCGCCACTGCTGTCACCGATGCTATCTGCTGTCACTGCTGCTGTCTCTGCTGCTGTCTACTAAGGTGTTATGGACCTGGTAGTTAGGAGCACCCGGAATGACCTGATGAGTAAACTAGAAATCGGAACAAGCTCTGGGAAAGTGGGAACTCTGCTGACCGCAAACACTACTCCTATCAGACACACTAGAAATAGCCGTGGAGCGTACCTAACTCTCCCTAGACGCCTCTTCACAGGCTAAGAGCTAACTACCCCTAAAGATAGAAATAGAAGCCTAACCTTGCCTCAGAGAAATTCCCCAAAGATAAAGGCAGCCCCCCACATATATTGACTGTGAGTTAAGAGGAAAGTCACAAACACAGGAATGAAACAGGTTTTAGCAAAGGAGGCCAGACTTCACTAATTTAGTCAGAGGATAGAAAAGTGAACTATGCGGTCAGCACAAAAGACTACAAAAAACCACGCAGAGTAAGCAAAAAGACTCCCCACACCGACTTACGGTGTGGAGGTGCCACTCTGCACCCCAGAGCTTCCAGCTAGCAAGGGAATAACATGATAGCAAGCTGGACAAGAAATTAGCAGTACTAAGAAATATATTCAGGAAGCAGTAACAACAAATGAACTAGCAAAGACTTAGCTTCTGCTGGAGTAGACAGGTCCTCAGAGAAGTCCAAGAGAGATCTGAACCAATACCGAAACATTGACAGCTGGCATCAAGTAACGATCTGAGTAGAGTTAAATAGGGAAGCCAGCAAGCAATAAACGAGAGCAGCTGACAAAGCCAACCTCAGTGACCAGCAGTTCCGCTCAAAGCCACCAGAGGGACTCCAAGAGCAGAACTAACCAAAGTACCATTCATGACCACAGGAGGGAGTCCGAGAACGGAATTCACAACACTAAGGCCCCTGGAAGGCTGGGCTATTTTCCTTAAACTTTATGGAGTCCAGTCACCCTACCCAGGCTCCCTGGCCCTTCTGAGCTCAAATCAGGAAATCTTCCTATCTTACCCACAGCTGAGCCCTCCTACATTAACTATTTACTACAAAGCTTCTATTCCTATCCTTCTACTATATAATCCTAATGTGCCCCATCTAGTGGGCTAACTCGGTACTGCATTCTCCCTATATCAGGGGTGGGGAAGCGTTTTCCAGCCGGGGGCCATTTGGAAATTTCTACCATCATCCGGGGGCCACATAAAAATGATCACCTTGAATATTACCCCGGTATATTTAGTCAAACAATTAATTACGGTAACTCACCCTTAATGTCATAGCTGGAGCTGCTTCTGTTTGGTGCAGATGTGATGTTAGGTGATGCTGATCATGTTGCTTCTCACAGCTACTTTTCCAGGGGTGGCATGAAGATCACAGGGGGCACAGAAATCACAGGGGGGGGGCACAAAGATCAAAGGAGTGCACATAGCTGGAGGGGACAGAGATCACAGGGGGCACAGATCACATGGGAGCACAAATATCACAGGGGGTACATAGCAGGGGGGCACATAGATCACAGAGGGGCACATAGCTGGAGGTTCCCCACCCCTGCCCTATATACACAACATAGATAGCAGCATCATGTAATTATATATACAATTATACAAACAAGGTAATATCAACATGAGGAAAGGGAGTGAAGCATACAGGGCAAAATTAACTTATTCAGACAAATAAGGTATATATGACAATATTTACAGATCAATAATCACTTATCCGGGATGTGTTTGGGGTCAAGACAGTCGCTGTGACCCCCCTACATTTTCATGAAGAAGATGAGAGACACCAGACCCAACAATGCAGTCGAGCTGAAAGCTGCTATCAGAGCAACCTGGGCTGCCATAACACCTCAGCAGTGTCACAAACTGATCACCTTCATGCCACGCTGCATTGATGCAGTAATTGATGCAAAAGGAGCCCTGACCAAGTATTGAGTACATTTACTGAAAATACATTTCAGTAGGCCAAGATTTCAGATTTTTAAATAATTTTTCAAGCTGATGTTATAAAGTATTCTAATTTTCTGAGATAATGACTTTGGGGTTTTCATTGGCTGTAAGCCATAACCATCAACATTAACAGAAATAAATACTTGAAATAGATCACTCTGTAATGACTCTATATAATACTCTATATAATATATGAGCTTCACTTTTTGTATTGAACTGAAATAAATTAACTTTTTGATGATATTCTAATTTTGTGAGAAGCACCTGTATGTATGTATATATATATATATATATATATATATATATATATATATATATATATATATATATACTAGACTGTGGCCCGATTCTAACGCATCGGGTATTCTAGAATATGCATGTCCCCGTAGTATATGGACAATGATGATTCCAGAATTCGCGGCAGACTGTGCCCGTCGCTGATTGGTCGAGGCAACCTTTATGACATCATCGTCGCCATGGCAACCATCATGACATCTACGTCGATACTGTGCCCGTCGCTGATTGGTCGAGGCCTGGCGGCCTCGACCAATCAGAGACGTGGGATTTCCATTATGACATCATCGTCGCCATGCTGTGCCCGTCTCTGATTGGTCGAGGCCCGGCGGCCTCGACCAATCCGAGACGCGGGATTTCCAGGACAGACAGACAGACAGACAGAAAGACAGACAGACAGACAGACAGACAGAAAGACAGACAGACAGACAGACAGACGGAAAAACCCTTAGACAATTATATATATAGATATATGTACCCATTTAATGGCAGATTGTAATTCACGGGATTACAAACTACATTTGTGTTAAGCCTTTTATCCACAAATAGAATATTAAGCAGATTGTTTTTTATTACTTAAAAAATTACCAAACATTTGGAAATGGTGAACATTTGGTTTTACCAAAGTGCTGCATACCTTCACCCCTTTCTGACATTAGACGTACTATCCCGTCGAGGTGGGGTGGGTCCTTATGACCACCGAAGGGATAGTACGTCATATGCGATCGGCCGCGCTCACGGGGGGAGCGCGGCCGATCGCGGCCGGGTGTCAGCTGACTATCGCAGCTGACATCCGGCACTATGTGCCAGGAGCTGTCACGGACCGCCCCCGGCACATTAACCCCCGGCACACTGCAATCAAACATGATCGCAGTGTTCCGGCGGTATAGGGAAGCATCGTGCAGGGAGGGGGCTCCCTGCGTGCTTCCCTGAGACCCCCGGAGCAACGCGATGTGATCGCGTTGCTCCGAGGGTCTCTTACCTCCTCCTCGCTGTAGCAGGCCCGGATCCAAGATGGCCGCGGCATCCGGGTCCTGCAGGGAAGTGGCTTCAAGTTATAGTCCTCAGAATAAAATGATGCAAAAATAATTATTTTTTCTATAAAATAGTTTTTATCGTATAAAAGCGGCAAAACATAAAAAAATGATATAAATGAGGTATTGCTGTAATCGTACTGACCCGAAGAATAAAACTGCTTTATCAATTTTACCAAACGCGGAACGGTATAAACGCCTCCCCCAAAAGAAATTCATGAATAGCTGGTTTTTGGTCATTCTGACTCACAAAAATCAGAATAAAAAGCAATGAAAAAACAAAAATGTCACTTGTCAAACGTCAACTCGTCCCGCAAAAAAACAAGACTTCACATGACTCTGTGGACCAAAATATGGAAAAATTATAGCTCTCAAAATGCGGTAACGCAAAAAAATTTTTTGCAATAAAAAGCGTCTTTCAGTGTGTGACGGCTGCCAATCATAAAAATCTGCTATAAAAATAAATCCAACCCCCCTTCATCACCCCCTTAGTTAGCAAAAAATTAAAAAATTAAAATGTATTTATTTCCATTTTCCCATTAGGGTTCGTTTTAGGGCTAGGGTTAGGGCTAGGGTGAGGGTTAGGGCTAGGGTTAGGGCTAGGGCTAGGGTTAGGGTTAGGGCTAGGGTTAGGGTTAGGGCTAGGGTTAGGGTTAGGGCTAGGGTTAGGGTTAGGGCTAGGGTTAAGGTTAGGGCAAGGGTTAAGGCTAGGGTTAGGGTTAGGGTTGGGGCTAGGGCTACAGTTAGGGTTGGGGCTAAAGTTAGGGTTAGGATTGGGGCTAAAGTTAGGGTTAGGGTTTGGATTACATTTACGGTTGGGAATAGGGTTGGGATTAGGGTTAGGGGTGTGTCAGGGTTAGCGGTGTGGTTAGGGTTACCATTGGGATTAGGGTTAGGGATGTGTTTGGATTAGGGTTTCAGTTATATTTGGGGGGTTTCAACTGTTTAGGCCCATCAGGGGCTCTCCAAACGTAACATGGCGTGCTATCTCAATTCCTGTCAATTTTGCCTTGAAAAGTCAAATGGCGCTCCTTCGCTTCCGAGCTCTGCCATGCGTCCAAACAGTGGTTTACCCCCTCATGTGGGGTATCGGTGTACTCAGGACAAATTGTAAAACAACTTTTGGGGTCCACTTTCTCCTGTTACCTTTGGTAAAATAAAACAAATTGGAGCTGAATTAAATTTTTTGTGAAAAAAAGTTAAATGTTCGTTTTTATTTAAACATTCCAAAAATTCCTGTGAAACACCTGAAGGGTTAATAAACTTCTTGAATGTGTTTTTGAGCACCTTGAGGGGTGCAGTTTTTAGAATGGTGTCACACTTGGTTATTTTCTATCATATAGACCCCTCAAAATGACTTCAAATGAGATGTGGTCCCTAAAAAAAAATGGTGTTTTAAAAATGAGAAATTGCTGGTCAACTTTTAACCCTTATAACTCCCTAGAAAAAAAAATTTTGGTTCCAAAATTGTGCTGATGTAAAGTAGACATGTGGGAAATGTTACTTATTAAGTATTTTGTGTGACATATCTCTGTGATTTAATTGCATAAAAATTCAAAGTTGGAAAATTTGGGAAATTTTCAAAATTTTCGCCAAATTTCCATTTTTTTCAGAAATAAACGCAGATAATATCAAATAAATTTTTCCACTTTCATGAAGTACAATATGTCACGAGAAAACAGCTTCAGAATCACCGGGATCCGTTGAAGCGTTCCAGAGTTATAACCTCATAAAGGGACAGTGGTCAGAATTGTAAAAATTGGCCCTGTCATTAACGTGCAAACCACCCTTGGGGGTAAAGGGGTTAAACAAAATATAACGATAAGAATATGACAAAGACTAGTGCAAGGGCAACAAAAAAAGAATAAACTTTTTGGTATGTTGATTTCAGCGTTGAATTAACACTGAAAGACATTCCCATCACATTTGTTATTGCCTAAAAGTGTTTAAATGTATATACAGTACAATATGGTGTAAGTGTAGTGCTATACTCATTGATTCGCCGTCTTCCCCAGTTTCTAGCACCACTTCTCCTCTTCTCACTCATGTGACTCTTCTGTTCTGACTCACCGTATCACTTTCGAGTTTATGCACGTGCCGAAAGTTACTTTTACAATGTAAGTCTATGGAATATCAGTCTCCATAGGCTTACAATGTAAAAGTAACGTCCAGCTCAAACATAGAGTAATGTGAGTCTGCACTTCAAAATAACCTTCTCGTGACCCAGAAGAGGTCTGGAGCGGCAGGGAAGAAGGCAATCAGTGAGAATCACGGCTCTTACACTACACTACATATACATTTACATTGGTTTAGGCAATGAAAAGTTTAATGCTCGTCTCACCAAGACAACTCCTTAGCCTTTACCTAATTACTACTTAACGATGACAAAGTATGGGACAAAACACTCCCCAGAGCAGACAGCAGCTAAGAGAGATCACGTGTTACTCGGGCATAATTAGCCTTCCCATTGACGAAAGGCTCGTTCATTTGATTTTCCAAATTTCCACAGTTGATGCAGAGAAAATGTATGGCCAATTATAACTTTCAATTGGAATAATAAGTAATTGTTGAGAGGTTTCTAATCAATGAGATGACTTTGATTCTAAAAGTCATGAGATGACTTTGATTCTTTGATCAGTTCCACCGATCAGCTGTTTGCTACAAAACATAGCTCTGTCCTTATCAGATGCAGTTCCAAGACTTAGACCTCCATGAAAAAAGGGCTGGGTGATCTACTTTAGTCTGTAAATGTAGTCTGTATTACCTGATATTATTGGATGCAACTTGTGATGATTCAGGGTAATTTCCAGTTGGAAATATGAGAAATAATGTCATTTGTTGGCACTGATAGCATGCATTGTTTGCATACTTGACTTAATTTTTAATATTCCACCTCTATAAATTAAACATCCATAAAACACTTTGTTGAAGATTATTCATTCATATCAGGAAACCTCTGTGATTCCCTAGAACACATGCACTGATAGGATAGTAATAAGTGAACTTTAGATCCTCATACATGAACGTGCTATGGCTACATACCTCTCTGTTAATTATTTGTATACTAACCTAATAAATAAAGTGACAGTACTTGTCAGTACAAAAGTAAATCAAACCGTTTTCCAAGAATTACTTCTGACTACACAGATTGATGAAGCTGATGTTAAGTTCATTATACACATTAGACTCACCTCAGCCAATCCCGCCTGTATCAATGGGTGAAGCCGACAATCTAATGTGAATGGGAAGGAACTGCCTCTTCCCCTATAGATGATGTGGGGAAAGCAAAGATCTGGTATGGTCATTTTTGGACTGCCAATCCTTTTGTTCTTGGTGAGATATCCACGTCCCAACCACACCCATTTAGCACTGCTGATCACACTGTTTCATAAAGAATAATTATAAACAAAAAAATATGGCCACACAGTGCTCCATACTGTATAATGGCCACACATGATGCTCCATACTGTATAATGGCCACACATGATGCTCCATAATGTATATTGGCCGCACATGATACTTCGTACCGTATAATGGCCACACATAGCTACTCCTACACACGCGGCTGCGCTCCGTACGCACGCGCTCCGCTCCATACACCTCGTACACATGCGGCTCCGCTCCGTACACCTCGTACACATTTAGCTCTGCTCCATACACCTCATACACACCGACTCCGCTCCGTACACCTCATACACACGGCTCCGCTCCGTACACCTCATACACACACGGCTCCGCTCCATACACCTCATACACATTCAGCTCCGCTCCATACACCTTTTGCCTTTTGAAAAGATTTTTTATAATTTTTTCTATTTTTTCTCTGGCACCCCCTTAGGGTCGGCGCCCTAGGCGGCCGCCTAGTTCGCCTATACGTTCGGGCCGGCCCTGCTTGTATGTGGTATTAATGGTCATTTTTAAAAAAATGTTTGCGACTTATTCCCTTAAAGAAGAAAGAAAAATACATAAACATATATTTATTTTTAATAGTTTACAGTAGAGTAGGACCCAGCCAAAAGAGTCTACCGTGTCATGGTGGCAGCTTAAAAATTATTTTGGCCAGAACAAAAGCTGCTGGTTATATGTGTGATCTGGTGTTTGATGGGGACTATTAATATCTGATAGGTGAGGATGTGGTGGAGAAGTTGAGTTTTTCCAAGAGTTGGCAGTGGGACGGTGGAGGCGGAGCTGGGGTGGAGCCTGTGCGGAGTCTCAAGGGGGCCCGAAAATTCATTCATTCCCCCATAGGGAATGAATGAGGCCGAACGCAGTGCTGCTGTAAGTCATCCGTTACGCGGCAGATGTAGAAAAACTGCCGTATCTGCCGTGAATGGCAAAAACCGCTTATGTGAAAGTAGCCTAAGTCACTGCTGACAGTGCCTGCATTACTCATACTCACCAATAGGGGAGGCAGCACTAAAAGTGCCTAGGGCAGCATAAACTCTAAATACGGCCCTGATCCTCTTGATTACATTCTAGAGGTTTTCAATGGGGTTCAGGTCTGGAGATTGGGCTGCCCATGACAGGGTTTTAATGTGGTGGTCTCTTAATTTTTGCCAGAGCTGTATGTGGGGACCATCATATTATATATGTAGGTGCCATCATACTATACATATGGGGACCGACCATTATACTATATATGTGAGGGCCATCATACTATATATATGAGGGCCATCATAATACAGTATATTGTATTCACTGTGTAGTGGTGATGGTAGTGGGCATTGTGTTGCCATATTGCTTTGGCTTTTTATAGTAGTATTTTGATAATATTGGTCTTTGTATAATGTATAGCAACAATGTTATTCTGTAATTATATATGTATATATCCTCTTTTAAATTGCTTTATGGGGGTCGTATGGGGAGACATGCACTTTGGGGCTTGGGCCACTGATCTTATAGGACCCTGGCAACACCACTGCCCATAGGGATGGAGTTAAAGGGGACCTTTTGTACCAAAAGCTGGCTGAAAAGATTAGTCAAAGCTATGGTGGGCAAGCAGGTTAAGGGATTTAAAAAGGATAACTTGGGTGCTGCAATTTAATGAACAAGTGGCATGTTGTTCCAGACTATTGTCCCCTGCAACATGAGGATCATTACATGAATCTGGATGTCAAAATGGTCATAACAGTAGTAATAACTTAATGCTGTAAGTGAACACAGGTGGCCAGCACCGCTATGCTGTTCCAGGACCACAGCTCTACACCGGCTGAGGGATCTCAGGTGCCACTTTACAGAAAACCAAGGCAATATGCAAGTCCAAAAATGAACAACAGAGTGGCACTCACATCCCATAGAAATGTCCTTTATTTAGAATCACATGTAACAAAAGCAGGAGAGTTCACAGTGGAGTAGCACTGGATGACGGCCGTTTTGCGCTGATGTGCATTCTATGGGTCCTCAAGTAATAACTTAGCACTTAGTGTAGTCGCCATTTTTACTTGGGCCCGCTGCACCATGATAGTGCATTTGATTCAAGGCCTAGACAGGTAAGCACCTTTGCCTGTTTTTCTGTTGTTTTTTCTAGAATAGTGGAGTTTTTTTCCTATTTTTCCTCCTTTTGTGGTTTTTGCTGTACTAGCCTGGGCTGACTAGCCTGGGGAACTATTTCCTCATTGACTGGTCAAAGCTCTCATTACCATAGGAAAAACAGAGGCTATAAATACTTTTTTAAAGCATTTATTTAACTGAATTATGTTATACAGGGCTGGTTAGGGAGGGAGTTTTATCACACATTGCTGAATGCTGCACCTTGTTTGGAGGGCATGGAGGACCTGACAGATTAAATCCTGGATAGCTGATCAGGAAGCATTGGCCATTGATTTAGCAAAATATATTCCTTCACACCAGTCACGTACTAATCATCTAGTCCCACAGCCATACTCATAGCCATAAAAGATATCAGATCTGGGACTTTCAAACGTGACTCTGAACTTTTGGCACAATCAACAATTCATAAATGCCCAATGTGCAACAAGGTTATTATACTAAAAGTAAGTATATAAAAGTGAGTTCAAGCTGTGTCAAACTGAATCTGTTCACTACAATTTGGTAACTCGAAGACGACTTTATTCTCTATTCCCAGAGTCTCTAAGGCAAGCCCTTACTAACCCTCCATATGCCTCTGATTTTTCACAGAGTGCTATGGATGTGTTTGTCCCATTGCTTTTATGGCACACTACAATGTGTATATTAAACACAGTCTTAGAAAAAAAAAATTTTGCAAAACGTCAAATACTGTAATAAATACACACTACTACTTGAATACGGAGTAGAAAGACGAAACAGCAAAATAATTAAAATATTTGTAAGTTTATTGAAAGATGATTAAAAAAACATGTAAAATACCGAAAAAAAGCTATAAGAACCACACATGACAGAGCACACAAACAGGGACTTCTGAAAAAATCAACATACATGTACCAAGCCAGGTATGCTTAGAGAATTAATGCCTTATGAAAAGCGTATTTATGAGCAGATAAATATAATTAACTGTGCTGCCAATTATATATAACACTTAATTATATGTGCAAAAATTGCTACATGAAGTGCCAATTAATAAATACCTATTAAATATATATACCAAAAATGATAAATGTGGACTTGTAAATGACCTAAAGTGTCCTAGTGCAAATTACATGTATATGTAACTAGTTGATAATCATAAAGTGCTGAATGCTCAGTGCAAGTGCATAATGCACGAATGTGCCATTACAAAATTATAACAAAATAGATCTAGCATAAAGTGCTAAATGTTCAGTGCAAGGGCATAATATACACAGATCCAGCATAAGGTGCTAAGTGTTCAATGTAAAACACATGCTATACACGTGTGTCACCGCAGAGTAGCCACAATATGGATCCAATCTAAGGTGCTGAGTGCTCAGTGCAAATATATAACGCACAAATGTGCTACTACAGGATTATATCAGCAAGGATCCAGCTTACCCCGTAACACGTAATGTAGCAGAAACATGTAACCATACCTGGCTATAAATAAGCACGGTCCCAGATTATGCGTGTGCTCTCACCCCGACAGCGCTGTTTCGCTAATGCTTCCTCTATGGGGTGCTAAGTGTTCAATGTAAAACACATGCTATACACGTGTGTCACCGCAGAGTAGCCACAATATGGATCCAATCTAAGGTGCTGAGTGCTCAGTGCAAATATATAACGCACAAATGTGCTACTACAGGATTATATCAGCAAGGATCCAGCTTACCCCGTAACACGTAATGTAGCAGAAACATGTAACCATACCTGGCTATAAATAAGCACGGTCCCAGATTATGCATGTGCTCTCACCCCGACAGCGCCGTTTCGCTAATGCTTCCTCTATGGGGGCGCCCCATAGAGGAAGCATTAGCGAAACAGCGCTGTCGGGGTGAGAGCACACGCATAATCTGGGACCGTGCTTATTTATAGCCAGGTATGGTTACATGTTTCTGCTACATTACGTGTTAGGCCGGTTTCACACGTCAGTGATTCCGGTACGTGAGGTGACAGTTTCCTCACGTACCGGAGACACTGACACACGTAGACCCATAAAAATCAATGCATCTGTGCAGATGTCATTGATTTTTTGCGGACCGTGTCTCCGTGTGCCAAACACGGAGACATGTCAGTGTTCGTGGGAGCGCACGTTTTACACGGACCCAATAGAGTCAATGGGTCCGCGTAAAACACGGACCTCACACGGACATTCTCCGTCTGGGGTCCGTGTGCGTGCAGGAGACAGCGCTACAGTAAGCGCTGTCCCCCCCACATGGTGCTGAAGCCGGTATTCATATCCTCTCTGCAGCAGCGTTTGCTGTAGAGAAAATATGAAGAATAGTGTTAAAAATAAAGATTTAGGTGTCCGCCGCCCCCCCACCCCCTGTGCGCCCCCCCCCCGCTGGTCAGAAAATACTTACCCGCTCCCTCGCTCCTTCCTGGTCTGGCCGCGCCTCCTACTGTATGCGGTCACGTGGGGCCGATCATTTACAATCATGAATAGTCGGCTCCGCCCCTATGGGGGGTGGAGCCACATATTCATGACTGTAAATGATCGGCCCCACGTGACCGCATGCAGGAGAAGCCGCGGCCAGACCAGGAAGCAGCGAGGGAGGCGGGTAAGTATTTTCTGACCAGCGGGGGGGCGCACAGGGGGTGGGGGGGCGGCGGACACATGGATCTTTATTTTAAACACTATTCTTCATATTTTCTCTGCAGCAAACGCTGCTGGAGAGAAGATATGAATCGCGGCTTCAGCATGATGCAGAGTGGGTACCACACGCTCCGTGTGGTACCCACTCGCCATACGGGCGGCACACGTGTGCCGCACGTATGGCCTCCGTGAGTTCCCAGGCACACGGACACGGATAACTCCGGTACCGATTTATTCCGGTACCGGAATTATCTGGACGTGTGGGACAGCCCTTACGGGGTAAGCTGGATCCTTGCTGATATAATCCTGTAGTAGCACATTTGTGCGTTATATATTTGCACTGAGCACTCAGCACCTTAGATTGGATCCATATTGTGGCTACTCTGCGGTGACACACGTGTATAGCATGTGTTTTACATTGAACACTTAGCACCTTATGCTGGATCCGTGTATATTATGCCCTTGCACTGAACATTTAGCACTTTATGCTAGATCTATTTTGTTATAATTTTGTAATGGCACATTCGTGCATTATGCACTTGCACTGAGCATTCAGCACTTTATGATTATCAACTAGTTACATATACATGTAATTTGCACTAGGACACTTTAGGTCATTTACAAGTCCACATTTATCATTTTTTGTATATATATTTAATAGGTATTTATTAATTGGCACTTCATGTAGCAATTTTTGCACATATAATTAAGTGTTATATATAATTGGCAGCACAGTTAATTATATTTATCTGCTCATAAATACGCTTTTCATAAGGCATTAATTCTCTAAGCATACCTGGCTTGGTACATGTATGTTGATTTTTTCAGAAGTCCCTGTTTGTGTGCTCTGTCATGTGTGGTTCTTATAGCTTATTTTCGGTATTTTACATGTTTTTTTAATCATCTTTCAATAAACTTACAAATATTTTAATTATTTTGCTGTTTCGTCTTTCTACTCCGTATTTAAGTAGTAGTGTGTATTTATTACACTACAATGTGTGTATGGCACCTTACCCATACACACTCATGTGCAGCTCACAAAGACTGTGCAGCTCTGTACTCAGGAGCAGGAACAATCTTCTTCTGTGTGGATAATCCCTTAGGGCCATACATATTAGATATTGGAAATTCCCATCCTTGATCTACAACAGTATGAATGGCTTAGCCCATTATCAGTATCTTTAGAGCAACAATCTAATAGCAATACTGTGAATATTACTGGATCATGTGTAAGACCTAGACATTTGTGTGAAAAGAGAGGGCTAATACTCCAATCCAGATAAGCAGTGTTTTATTATATATAAAAAAATATATGTGTATACACTGCTCAAAAAAATAAAGGGAACACATAAACAACACAGTGTAAGTCCAAGTCAATCACATTTCTGTCCAGTTATGAAGCAATACTGCTGTTGTGCAAATGGAACAAACAACAGGTAGAAATATTAGGCAATTAGCAAGACTACTCCTATAAAGGAGTGATTTAGCAGGTGGTGACCACAGACCATGTCTCTGTTGTTATCCTTTTTGGCTGTTGTTTTGGTCATTTTTGCATTTTGTCATTGCTCACACCCCTACAGTACAGTAGCATGAGGTGGTGTCTACAACCCACAAAAGTTGCTGAGCTAGTGTAGCTCATCCAGGATGGCACATCAATGAGAGCTGTGGCAAGAAGGGAAGTTGTGTCTATCAGCCCAGTGTCCAGAACATGGAGCAGATACCAGGCCAATACATCAGGAGACATGGAGGGGGCTGTAGGAGGGCAATAGCTCAGCAGCAGGACCGCTACCTCCTCCTCTAAGGACGAAAATGTGGAACAGTGCCAGAGCCCTGTAAAATGATCTCCAACAGGCCACTAACATCCATGTGTCTGCTCAAACTGTCAGAAACAGACTCATGAGGATGGTATGAGGGCCCGACGTCCACAAGTGGATATTGTGCTTACACCTTAACATTGTGCAGGACAATTGGTATTTGCCAGAGACAATTACCTCTCTCAGCTGGTAGATGAACCAACCAGGGGAGGGGGCGGGTCCGATGCACTGTGCACCTGCGCCCTCATGGTGCGTCACTGTCGAACTTGGATGACCCGGCAGTAAACCCAGGTATCTGACGTAGGGTGCGGGTTCAGATAGGAGCCTTGGTACTGGATAAAATAGCTGTGCTATATGGGTAGAATTGTCATGTCGGACGCTGTTCAGACCAGGTCGTTCGACAGACAGCTGTAATTCCGCTTTTGTCCACTATGCGCTCATTGACGTCAGCTAGATTTTATCTAGCTGGTCCGGGGTTAATTTACCTGGTGCTCGGATTGGAAGCTGGGCCATGCCCACTGCCTTTAAATAGTTCTCCTGAACATTGGGCATCGCCGATTATAGCTTCTGTCTTGTGCGTGGTTATCTCGGTCTGGAGTGGTGAGCTAGTAGTTGGAGTATTGTTGCTGGTGGTGTATTTCCCTTTGTCTTATTTTCTCCTTCCCATATTTGTGTTTTGCCCTTTGCACTTATAGTGTGTTCCTGAGTGACTGTGGCGTGGTTCTTTTTTTTTCCGTTATCCTTGTCTGTGCTAACTGTGGGTATTGGAGTGTGGTCTTCACTGGGTGGTGGGAGGTAGTTTCAGCCTAGGGTTGAAACAGGAGATAGGGCGAGGGTGGAGGCCCAGACATGCACACCATCAGTGTAAACTCTGGGAGAGGGTCAGTCAGGGTTTCCCTAGTCTGAGGGAAATCGCAGGGGCCCGGGTTATTAGCTCTTTCCTACCTAGGTCACCCGTGACATTATAATCGGCCAACATTATTTCCATGGATCCCATGATTTCCATAACCCGCCAGTTGGAGGCGCTGTCCCTACAGGTCACTGAGTTGAGGGGGGCAGTGCAGCAACAGGGACTAGCAGTATCTAATGTGCAAGCCGGAGTTACAGGTAAAGGTGCTGAGCCTAAGTTTCCTTTGCCTGAAAAGTTTGTTGGAGAACGCAGTAAATTTGTTTCTTTTCGTGAAGCTTGCAAACTGTATTTCCGTATGCGCCTGATCTCCTCAGGTAATGAGACTCAGCGTGTGGGCTTGGTGTTGTCATTATTAAGCGGGGATCCCCAAGCATGGGCGTTTTCTTTGCCGTCTGATACTGCTACATTTAACTCTGTGGAGAGTTTTTTTTCTGCTGTAGGACACATTTACGACGATCCAGACAGAATGGCTCTAGCAGAATCTAAGATACGCATTATTCGCCAGGGGGAGCGTGTTGCAGAGGATTACTGTCCTGAATTTCACCGCTGGGCGGTCGACACACAGTGGAATGATCCCATGCTGCGGATTCAACTTTATTCATGGAGTTTCTGATAGGGTTAAAAAAGCCCTCCTGATGTACGAGACTCCTGCTTCACTAGATTCCGTTATGAGTTTTGTTGTCCGCATTGATCGCCGTTTGCGTCAGGGGGATCATGAGACGCCGCCTGTGGGAGAAGGTTTAGGTTCACGTGAGGTTGCTGCAGGTGAGCCCACGGAACCTATGCAAATCGCAGGGGTGTCACATGTTAAGCATGGAGCCCCTGTGCTCAGGAAGCAGGGAGCCTGTTTTTACTGCGGTAATTTTGTTAATATTTGTCCTCTGCTGTCAAAGAAAAATGCAACGGTGGAAAACTTCTAAGCTCAGAGGGTGTGGAGGAGTCCAATGTGAGCTTATGTATATCCTCCATGATGGTTTCTCAATGCATGCTCCCTGCCAAAGTTGTTGTCACTGGCAGAGAGCTGCCAATCACTGTTTTTGTGGATAGTGGTTCTGCCACAAATCTCATTGATGAGGAGTTTGCACGCACTGCTGGTTTTAGGATCGAAAAACTGCCTCATCCTATCCGCGTGGTCACCATCAATTCTGCTCCTCTCCCACAGGGGGAGATTACTGAGTTTGTGGCTGAGGTTACACTCCATATTGGGGTTCTTCATTTCGAGCAGGTTACATGTAAGGTGCTCAAGAGTCTTCCGGCACAATTGGTTCTGGGTTTTCCATGTTTGTCTACACACAATCCGGTTATTGACTGGAAAACTCAGGACATAATTCAGTGGAGTGATTTCTGTCAGGAGAATTGCTTGGCCACATGTGTTTCTGCTGTGACTTCAAGCGTTCCTGAGTCACTTCTGGATTTTGTGGATGTGTTCTCTGAGAAGTGTTGTTCAGAGTTGCCACCACATCGCTCCTATGACTGTTCTATCAGGTTTAAACCAGGGGCCAAATTGCCTAAAGCAAGGATGTTTAACATCTCCGGTCCAGAGAGACAAGCGCTAAAGGATTACATTGCTGAAAGTTTGAGCAAAGGGCACATCAGGCCTTCATCCTCACCTGTGGCAGCAGGGTTCTTCTTCGTTAAGAAGAAAGATGGTGGACTACGGCCATGTCTGGATTTCAGAGAGTTAAACCAGATTACGGTTCGTGATCCATACCCTATGCCATTGATACCGGATTTGTTCAACCAGGTGGCAGGTGCTAAGTGGTTTACCAAGCTTGACCTCAGGGGGGCGTACAACCTTATAAGAGTCCGTCAAGGTGATGAGTGGAAGACGGCTTTTAATACCCCTGGGGGTCATTTTGAAAATTTGGTGATGCCATTTGGGTTGACAAACGCACCTGCAGTGTTTCAACATTTCATAAATGATGTGTTCTCGCATGTTTTGGGGAAATTCGTTATTGTGTACCTAGATGACATTCCTCATATATTCTTGCGACCGTGATACTCATTTAGATCATGTCAGGCAGGTGTTACAGCTTCTCAGAGAGAATAAGCTATATGCAAAACTGGAGAAATGTGTATTTTCGGTACAGGAGTAGCCTTTCTTGGGCTATATTGTGTCTGCTTCTGGTTTTAAAATGGACGCCGCTAAGGTGCAAGCGGTGTTGCATTGGGAACGGCCTGATAACCTAAAAGCACTTCAGCGGTTCCTTGGGTTTTCTAACTACTATAGGAAGTTTATCAAGGATTTTTCTATCATTGCTAAACCGCTAACTGACATGACTAAAAAGGGTACCAATTTCTCCGTTTGGCCTGAGGCTGCGGTGTGCGCATTTGAATCTCTTAAGAACAGGTTTGTTTCGGCTCCCATTCTTGTGCAGCCAGATGTATCGAAACCTTTTGTTGTAGAAGTCGATGCGTCTGAGGTTGGTGTGGGGGCAGTGCTGTCTCAAGGCTCATCCTTGAGTCGTTTGCGTCCATGCGCCTATTTTTCCAAGAAACTGTCGCCCGCCGAATGTAACTACGATATCGGCAACAGAGAGTTGTTGGCAATCAAATTGGCCTTTGAGGAATGGCGACACTTCTTGGAGGGGTCGATTCATCAGGTTACTGTTATTACTGACCATAACAATTTGCTTTATTTGGAGTCTGCCAAGCGTCTGTCTCCCATGCAGGCTCGCTGGGCATTGTTTTTCACGCGGTTCAACTTTGTTGTCACTTACAGACCTGGTTTTAAAAACACTAAGGCGGATGCTTTGTCCAGGTGTTTTCCTGGGGGAGAGCCTCGGGAAGATCCAGTAGCCATCCTCCAAAAGGGTGTTGTGGTTTCGGCTCTCACTACCGAGGTTGAGGCTGAGATTGCCGAGGCCCAGGAGGAGGTACCATCTGAGCTTCCCATCAACAAAACGTTTGTACCGCTTCATCTCCGCTTAAAGGCTTTGGCGGAGCATCATGATGCTGTCCTGGCTGGCCATCCAGGGGTTAGGGTTACCTTGGAGTTGGTGTCATGTCAGTTTTGGTGGCCCAAGATCCGACAGGACGTGGTCTCATACGTGTCAGCTTGCACCACGTGTGCTAGGACTAAGACGCCCCGCTCCCGTCCTGTTGGCACACTACTTCCTCTCGAGGTACCTAGTAAGCCATGGACGGAAATCTCCATGGATTTTATCACTGACTTGCCCTCCTCAGTTGAGAACACAGTCATCTTGGTGATTGTTGATCGGTTCTCAAAAATGTCGCACTTTGTGTCTTTGCCTTCGTTGCCTAACGCTAAGACTCAGGCTCAGGTATTTGTGCAGGAGGTGGTCAGACTTCATGGGGTTCCGTCTGACATTGTTTCTGATAGGGGGTCTCAGTTTGTGGCAAAATTTTGGAAAGCATTTTGTTCACGGCTGGGGATCAAGTTGTCTCATTCTTCGGCGTTTCATCCTCAGTCAAATGGTCAGACCGAGCGTATGAACCAAAATTTGGAACAGTACTTACGCTGCTTTGTTTCGGATAACCAGGAGGAGTGGTCGAAGTTTCTTCCTTTGGCTGAGTTTGCCATCAATAATCACCGCCAGGAGTCGTCTGGGGAGTCTCCGTATTTTTGTGTTTTCGGGCTTCATCCTCAATTTTGTACTTTGAGTCAGGGGGGCTCTTCCGGCATCCCGGAGGAAGACCAGTTAGGAGCACAATTATCATCAGTCTGGAGGAGAGTTAAACAGCGCCTGTTGAGTGTGGGTGCTAGGTACAAACGTGTGGCTGACAGTAGGCGTGTGCCAGGTCCGGACCTGAGTGTGGATGACTGGGTGTGGTTATCCACAAAAAACATAAGACTCAAAATACCATCCCTTAAATTGGGTCCACGGTTTATTGGTCCATTTAGGGTCACCGCTGTCATTAACCCAGTAGCGTACCGATTGGAGCTTCCTATGGTGTATAAGATACACAACGTGTTCCACAGGTCTCTTTTAAAGAAGGTGGTGGGTTCCGTGGACGCGGCGCCTATGCCACCTCCAGTCTTGGTGGATGGTAATTTGGAATTTGAAGTCTCCAAGGTGGTTGACTCTCGTGTAGTGCGCCGCACTTTACAGTACTTGGTACACTGGCGTGGTTATGGGCCTGAGGAGAGGTCCTGGGTACCTGCCTCGGACGTTCATGCGAATCGGCTGGTCAGGTTTTTTCACCGCCGCCATTCGGACAAGCCGGGTCATATAAGCCGTGAGGGCCCTGGGGTCCCTCGTAGAAGGCGGGGTACTGTCATGTCAGATGCTGTTCAGACCAGGTCGTTCAACAGACAGCGGTAATTCCGCCTTTGTCCACTATGCGCTCATTGGTGTCGGCCAGATTTTATCTAGCTGGTCCGGGGTTAATTTACCTGGTGCTCAGATTGGAAGCTGGGCCATGCCCACTGCCTTTAAATAGTTCTCCTGAACATTGGGCATCGCCGATTATAGCTTCTGTCTTGTGCGTGGTTATCTCGGTCTGGAGTGGTGAGCTAGTAGTTGGAGTATCGTTGCTGGTGGTGTATTTCCCTTTGTCTTATTTTCTCCTTCCCATATTTGTATTTGTTTTGCCCTTTACACTTATAGTGTATTCCTGAGTGACTGCGGCGTGGTGCTTATTTTTCCGTTATCCTTGTCTGTGCTAACTGTGGGTATTGGAGTGTGGTCTTCACTGGGTGGTGGGAGGTAGTTTCAGCCTAGGGTTGAAACAGGAGATAGGGCGAGGGTGGAGGCCCAGACATGCACACCATCAGTGTAATCTCTGGGAGAGGGTCAGTCAGGGTTTCCCTAGTCTGAGGGAAATCGCAGGGGCCCGGGTTATTAGCTCTTTCCTACCTAGGTCACCCGTGACAGGAATGGAGTAATAGGCTGCTGAACTTCTTGGCGCCGACACCTCGGATTGGATTTCACTGTATCCGTGACATGTACGCAATGTGACTGATTGGCTGGTGGTCCCCTGGAAACGATAACGCCTGAAGGTGATTCGTCGACCATGACACAAACAAAGGAGAGATTTTCTGTTCTGTATTTATTGTTATGATTATATTGTGTTATATGTGTACACGTTGATCAATAATGTACTGTATATATTTATGTTTGATGTTTGTTATATGTGATAGTTTTATTGATTATTGTGTGTGGGCAGTGCTTAGTAGTGATTGGTGCAGTAGGTGGCATTCACACTATTTAAGACAGCCCAGTATGGTGTATTGTATGCTTGAAAAAGACCAATCTATGGTCGAAACGTTGCTGTACCATGGCTAAATAAAATACCATTTGAATATATTTACACCCGAGTGGAGCGCTGTTCATTTGATATTGGATGGACAATAACTAGATAATCACAGAGGATAAAGAAAAGGCTGAGATATTAATTCCTTAACGCCGCAACCCTTTTTCGGTTTTGCGTTTGTGTTTTTCGCTCTCCTTCTTCTCAGAGCCATAACTTTTTTATTTTTCTGTTAATATGGTTATATGAGGGCTTGTTTTATGCGGGGCAAGTTGTACTTTTGAACGACAGCATTGGTTTTACCATGTCGTGTACTCGAAAACAGGAAAAATATTCCAAGCGCTGTGAAATTGCAAAAAAAGTGCAATTCCCCAACTGGTTTTTGGATTTTTTTTTTACCATGTTCACCAAATGCTAAAACTGACCTGTCATTATGATTCTCCAGGTCATTACATTCATAGATACCAAACATGTATAGGTTGTTTTTTATTTAAATGGTAAAAAAAAATCAAGGATTGTTAAAAAATAAAAATTGTGTCATTTTATGAGACCTGTAGCTTCTCCATTTTTCGTGATCTGGGGCTGGGTGTGGGCTTGCTTTTTTTTCATATTTAAAAAAAAAAATGTTACTTTTCACTTGCTTCATCAGTCTTTGATAATCCGTTCGCCTTTCCTACACACAGGCAATGGTTAGATCGCCTGTGTGTAGCAGAAATGCTCACTTGCTATGAGCACTGACCGCTGGGCAGCACTCATAGCAATCCGGCAATGACAACCACAGGGGTCTCCTGCAGACCCCGGGTGTTCATGCCAAAACATCGGCGACCCACGGTCATGTGACACTGGCGCCGTTGGGCGGGATTAGTGACGTGCTTTGGGCATGATCACATTAAATACCACTGTCAGAGATTGACAGTGGCATTTAACAAGTTAATAGCCAGGGGTGGATAACAGCCGCTGCTGTTAGGGGCACATGTCAGCTGTTCAAAACAGCTGATAAGTTCCGGGAACCATGTGGGCTCAGTGCCAGAGCCTACATCAAAGGGGGGGACACGACATGCGCAGTACATGTATGGCGCATGTCGTGAAGGGGTTAAGTAGGCATTTTTCAATCGTGTTCACCAATGAACTATCTGTTACAGGGATCATTCAAAATGGCAAAAATCTAAATTCATGCCCTGATATAACTAGTTTAACACAAAAAGACATAAATCTATGTCTAATCAATTTAAACATTGACAAATCCCCCAGCCCAGATGGCATTCATCCATGGATACTGAGGGAATTGAGCTCAATAATTGACAGACCACTGTATCTCAAGTTCTTAAACTCTCTCGTAACAGGGGTGGTGCCACAGGATTGGAGAATGGCTCACGTGGTGCCAATATTTAAGAAAGGTAAGAAGGTGGTCCAGGCAACTACCGTCCGGTAAGCCTGGCATCAGTAGTGTGCAACATTTTTAAGGGCATTATAAGAGATGACCTGCAGAAATATATTGTAGATAATAATTTAATAACTGAGAAACAACATGGATTGATGAAGAACAAGTCATGTATAACTAACATGTTGGGTTTCTATGAGGAGGTAAGTGCAAATCTGGATGTTGGCAATGTGGCTGATGTGATTTATCTGGACTTTGCAAAGGCGTTTGATACAGTTCCAAATAATACTGAAGTTCAATAAGCAGGAACTGAGGGAGACTATATGCAGATGGGTAAAGAATTGGCTAAATGACAGAAGTCATCATAAATGGTACATTCTCTACTGTAAATGAGATATAGTCAGTAGTGATGAGCGAATAGCATTGTTGCTCGGGGCTGTTGGACAGGCTGAATACATGTGAGGAATGCCTGAATGTTAGGGAATCCCCACGTGTATTCAGCCTGTCTAGCAGCCATAAATCATGCAGTTGAGTAGACAAAAACGAAATCTCCTAGCACTAACAAATACTCGGAGACCACCTGAGCGTGCTCGGGGAGACCCGAGCAACAATACTATTTGCTCATCACTAATAGTCAGCAGTGGTGTACCACAGGGATCTGTGCTAGGACCGATTATTTTTAACCTCTTTATTAATGACCTTGTGGATGGGATTGAGAGAAAACTGTCAGTCTTTGCTGATGACACCAAACTATGCCAAATATTAAAATCTGACCTTGACATTACAATATTGCAAAACGATCTGAATAAATTGACCGAATAGGCAAACATTTGGCAATTGAGATTTAATGTAAAGTAATGCACATAAGACGGAGTAATCCTATTGCTGCACATACATTAAATGGAAGTATACTCAGGACTACAAAACAGGAGGGAGCTTAGCAGAAGTACTCAATGTCAAGCAGCAGCAGCAAAAGCAAGCAAGATTTTAGGATGTATAAAAAGAGAGATAAACCCTGCGATCCCAACATATTATTACCCCTTTATAAATCAATGGTGAGGCTACATCTACTATATGCGATCCAGTTTTGGGCTCCACATTTTAAAAAGGATATTCAGAAGTTAGAATCAGTTCAAAGACGAGCAACTAGATTATCACAAGGGATGGAATGTCTCTCATAAGGAAAGGTTGGAAAAGTTGGGCTTGTTTAGCTTAAAAAAAGGGGCCTCAGAGGGGATCTCATTTTCATATATAAATACATGTGTGGCCAGTAGAAAACTCTGGCACATGACTTATTCTTTCCAAGGACTATACTGAGGACCAGGGGAAACTCATTACGGGTGGAAGAAAAGCGATACCGACAGGTAAACAAGAAAGGGTTCTTTACAGTTAGAGCAGTCAGACTGTGTAATGCCCTACCACAAGAGGTAGTAATAGCAGACACTATAACAGCTTTTCAAAAAGGGCTGGACACTGTCCTAGATACACAAAACATTGTGGGTTATATTTAAATTAGTGACAAAATGTACAATTGGTGGAGAAAGGTTGAACTTGATGGACCTAGGTCTTTTTTCATCCTATGTAACTATGTAACATCAAGATTGGCATATAATGCTGTCTACAAGGAATGCAGGGCAAGCGTTAGAAGAGCTAAAGTCAGTAATGAAGTGAGGATTGCAAGGGAGACCAAAAGCAAAAAAAAAGATTGGTGGGTATGTCAAAAGCAAAAGAAAAGTCATAGATCAAAAGATGCTTTTTACAGGATGGAAAGGGTGAGGTGGTCACAAATGATGTTGAGAATAGGGTTGAGCGACTTTTACTTTTTCAGGATCTAGTCGGGTTTTGCGAAACCCGACTTTGTCAAAAGTCGGGTTGGGTGAAATCGGCCGATCATTGCGAAAAGTCGGGGGCCGACTGAAACACGAAACCCAATGCAAGTCAATGGGGAATAAAAGTCGGCAGTGAGTGGAGGACAGGAAAAAACCTACAGAGCCCATTTTAATGTCAAAAACATCAATTATTGTTACTTAAGCTTGTCAATCTTAATTAACCTTATAATAATAGTTAGGTATTGAAAATTGGGGGTCATTTGGTTAAAGTTGTGGGGGGGGAGGGCTGGCTCAATTTTTTCTTGGGCCCAGGAAAGGTGGAATACGTCACGGCGGTGGAGCAGGGAGAGGTAAGTATTTCAACTTTGCAAGTGCTGTGATCCTGAGCAAGCAGGGGGGGCACACTCATTCGCATTGCCACTGGCACAGGGCCCCTCAAAGTACGGCGTTGTGATTGACGGCGGGGGCGCCTCCCACCGGCAGAGACACTTTTGCGTACTATGAGGGGCCCTGTGCCAGTGACGTCGCCAATGAGTATGCCCCCCCACCTGTTGAAGGAACCTGCACTTTCATCTGCACCTTCCTCTTTGTCCCCATGTAAGGTGGTATAGTATGCGGGAAGGGGAACCTGAGTTTCAGCAGGGTCAGATTCAGGCTGTGTAGAGTGCAAGGGGAATGTAGTGGTCTGTGTCAATGTACCAGCAGACTCATCTAGCAGTGGCTGGGCAATGGGCAGGAATGAGGAGGAAACACAGATATAGGCCCAAAATAAAAAAAAGTAGGCTAAAAGCTGTTAAAAATTGGTAACAGGAGTAAACAGGCGGCATTGGTTTGTTCAGTGGAGGAGAACAACAATCAGCGGCAGACACCGTTAGTAGGCCCAACCAAACAAGTAGGCCAAATGCAGTTTCATATTCTACACTATGTTCCAAATTATTATGCAAATGACATTTTTCTCGGATTTTCCTAAATGGTCAGTGCAAATGACAGTCAGTCTAATAAAAGTCATCACCTGTTAGATTATACATCGAATTTTATTGAAGAAACCTCCCAATGATAACAGTATAATCTCCAAAATGAATAAAAACTCAAAATGCACTGTTCCAAATTATTAGGCACAGTAGAATTTCTTAACATTTGATATGTTTTAAAGAACTGAAAATGCTCGTTTGCAGCATTAGGAGGTCACATTAACTGAACTAAAAAGCTATTTAACTCCAAAACATCCTAACAGGCCAAGTTACATGTTAACATAGGAGCCCTTCATTGATATCACCTTCACAATTCTTGCATCCATTGAACTTGTGAGTTTATGGAGAGTTTCTGCTTGTATTTCTTTGCATGAAGTCAGAATAGCCTCCCAGAGCTGCTGTTTGGATGTGAACTGCCTCCCACCCTCATAGATCTTTTGTTTGATGATACTCCAAAGGTTCTCTATAGGGTTGAGGCCAGGGGAAGATGGTGGCCACACCATGAGTTTATCTCCTTTTATGCCCATAGCAGCCAATTACTCAGAGGTATTCATTGTCATGCATGAAGATGATTTTGTTCCTGAAGGCACGTTTCTGCTTTTTAGACCATGGAAGAAAGTTGTCAGTCAGAAACTCTATTTACTTTGCTGAGGTCATTTTCACACCTTCAGGAACCTTACAGGGCCCTACCAGCTTGTTCCCCATGATTCCAGC
The DNA here is from genome assembly GCF_051348905.1 of Ranitomeya variabilis. Lineage (NCBI taxonomy): Eukaryota > Metazoa > Chordata > Amphibia > Anura > Dendrobatidae > Ranitomeya > Ranitomeya variabilis. The sequence continues at coordinate 298,125,543 of NC_135236.1, read as the reverse complement.
CCAAAACATGACTCCTCCACCTCCTTGCTGACGTCGCAGCCTTGTTGGGACATGGTGGCCATCCACCAACCATCCACTACTCCATCCATCTGGACCGTCCAGAGTTGCTCGACACTCATCAGTAAACAAGACTGTTTGAAAATTAGTCTTCATGTATGTCTGGGCCCACTGCAACCATTTCTGCTTGTGAACACTGTTTAGGAGTGGCCGAATAGTAGGTTTATGCACCACAGCAAGCCTTTGAAGGATCCTACACCTTGAGGTTCGAGGGACTCCAGACACACCATCAGCTTCAAATAACTGTTTGCTGCTTTGTAATGGTATTTTGGCAGCTGCTCTCTTAATCCAATGAATTTGTCTGCCAGAAAACTTCCTCATTATGCCTTTATTTGCATGAACTCTGTATGTGCTCTGTTTCAGTCACAAATCTTATCAGAGTATGATGATCACTCTTAAGTTTCCGTGAAATATCTAATTTTTTCATACCTTGTCCAGGGCATTGCACTATTTAACGCTTTTCAGCAGCAGAGAGATCCTTTTTATTTCCCATATTGCTTGAAACCTGTGACCTGCATAATAATGTGGAACATCATTTTTGAGTAGTTTTCCTTTAATTAGAATCACCTGGAAAACTAATTATCACATGTGTTTAAGATTGATTTCAGTGATTCATTGAGCCCTGAGACACAATACCATCCACGAGTTTATTTAAAAAACAAAACAATTAAATCTTTAAGACACTTAAATCCAATTTGCATAATAATTTGAAACACAGTGTAAATATAGGCCGAAAGCCTGAAAATTCAAGCTCAGCTTTGTGTAGTAGAGGAAAACAAGAGGCAGCAGCAGACAACGTTACTAGGCCTAAAACCAAGAACTAGGCCAAAAATGTAGTTTCATATTGTTGTTACAGGCCGAAAGCCTGAAGCTTCAAGCTCAGCTTTGTTTAGTAGAGGAAAACAAGAGGCAGCAGCAGACAACGTTACTAGGCCTAAAACCAAGAACTAGGCCAAAAATGTAGTTTCATATTGTTGTTACAGGCCGAAAGCCTGAAGCTTCAAGCTCAGCTTTGATTAGTAGAGGAAAACAAGAGGCGGCAGCAGACAATGTTACTAGGCCCAACCCAACAAGTAGGCCAAATGCAGTTTAATATAAAAAATATTTAAACGAAAGCCTGAAGATTGAAGCGCAAGAAAAATAAACCAGGAGAACACTAAGGAGCGGCAGACACCGTTAGTAGGCCCCAACCCAACAAGTAATGTGGTGTAACGTGGCACAGCTGTGGAGGTGCACAAAGAAGGTTCCCAAACCAGAGGCTATATGAAATAAACTTTGGCACTCAACTTTCAATGCTATGAAAATTTTAATGGCAGCCACTTGTACAACAAACGTTTCGGTCAGTGACATTGACCTTCTTCAGCGTACTTAGTATTATGGAAACACTATTTGTGTGTGGCTCAAGGTCAGAGTAAGGTCCTAAGCGTGGATCCCATATAGCAGCGTGGATGAGGAGAATATAGTAAAGAGGGTCAGACCATAACGTTCCTCATCTGGGTGAAGGGATATATCCTTAAGTACTAGAGAACAAAATGGTTGTAAGACCGCATTCTGGACCCACATCACTGCCACCCTCCGGTAGGGACCTTAAACCTGGTCCACCTTAGGATCCATTTCGCAATTCAATGCACATATGATATTATTCTAACCCCTGAAGAGGATTTCTTACAACCATTTTGTTCTCTAGTACTTAAGGATATATCCCTTCACCCAGATGAGGAACGTTATGGTCTGACCCTCTTTACTATATTCTCCTCATCCACGCTGCTATATGGGATCCACGCTTAGGACCTTACTCTGACCTTGAGCCACACACAAATAGTGTTTCCATAATACTAAGTACACTGAAGAAGGTCAATGTCACTGACCGAAACGTTTGTTGTACAAGTGGCTGCCATTAAAATTTTCATAGCATTGAAAGTTGAGTGCCAAAGTTTATTTCATATAACCAACCCAACAAGTAGGCCAAATGCAGTTTAATATTTGAAACAGGACAACAGTTGAAGTTCAGCTTTGTTCAGTGAAGGAAAAAAAAATGCAGCGGCAGACACCGTTATTACGCCCAAATAATAAAGACAGTGGTAGTAGGCGCAAAGTATTAAATGGAGTCCAGGGCCCCTGTATATTTTAACTATCATCTATCATTTCAAATAATTCGTATTGGCAGTGCCATTTCAGGTTTTACCCACACAGACTACACAGTGGTGGAGTTGGGAGAGGTAGTATTGCAAGTGGTAGAGCGCAGTTCAATCTGGGGGGGGAACACTCTCTCGTGGGCGGCGGTACTGGCACAGGGCCCCTCATATTACGACGGTGTAATATGAGTTGTGGTTCAGTGTCTCCCCCCAAAAAATGATGAAGTCTGGTGGAAGAGGCCGTGGGCGGGGGTTGCTAGCTGGTACTGATGGTGCTGGTGGTGCTGCATCTCGTGGTAGTGGCAAAAGCACAGTAGCACCTAAGGCTGGAGGTGTTCAGCCTGCGTCATCGTCTGGCTACACAAGGCCTCGAAGGCTCCCTTACCAGGGAGTAGGAAAACAGCTTTTAAGGCCGGAGAAGCAGGAAAAAGTGTTGTCTTTCCTTGCTGACTCACCCTCTAGCTCTTTCGCCTCCTCTTCACAAAGTTCTAAATGTAAGAGCAGCCAGTCGTCAGTGGATGCTCCCGGTCAGGAAAAAGACGTTTCCTTGTGTCCTTCTCCCAAACCAAAAGTGAAGGATGCAGCAGGCGACACTACAGGTTACTCCATGGAGCTCTTTACACATACCGTGCCTGGGTTCGAAAGGGAAATTGTACACTGCCAATTACAAGAAGAATAGAACATGGAGTGCACTGATGCCCAGCCACAGCTAGATTGTGATGCTGTTCCATTGACTCTGATCACTACATTGCCCTTGCAGTTTACTGAGCCAGAATGTGACCCTGATGAGACTATGGTGCCCTGTCCCGAATGCTATAGCACCTTACACGGTGACACTGAGGAAGGTGCACATGACAATGAGGAGGAGGTGATAGATGACCCAGTTGTTGACCCAGATTGGCAGCCATTGGGGGAAGAGGGTGCCGCTGCCACTAGCTCAGAAGCGGAGGAGGGTGATCTGCATCAGCCATCTACATTGCAACAGCTGTCATCTGGCAGGCCCGTATCAGGCCAAAAATGTTTGCGAAAAACAAAAACAGTTTTAGGAGAGCGTGGCCATTCGGTGAAAGTAGCACAGCGCACAATGCCTGAAAAGGTTTTCGATAGTAGGAAGAGTGTAGTGTAGAAATTTTTTAACCAATGCTACATTGCTTCCCTCACTGTAAGCCCACCGGTTAGGACACCACCAGCAGCAAATGTGGAGGTATCGTCCTAAGGCAAAAGCAGTCAGGGAATCACAAGGTTATTGGTAGGAAAGACTGTATGTAGGCCAACAACAAGAATACCATAACAAACTCTCTCTCAATCCGCCATGTCCACCACCACCACCACCGCTAGTTCCACCATATGCAGCTCTCCAGTCCAGCCCACCCTACGAGACTCTCGTTAGGAAAAGAAAGTACTCATCCTCTCATCTGCGTACACAGGATTTGAATGCCCACATTGCTATACTAATCTCATTACAGATGATGCCCTACCGTTTGGTTGAAAGCGAAGCTTTCAAAGACCTGATGGCCCACGCAGTACCACGCTATGACCTACCCAGTCGACACTTCTTTGCGAGAAAAGCCATCCCAGCCCTCCACCAGCATGTCAAAGACCGCATTGTCCATGCCTTGAGGCAATCAGTCAGTGGAAAGGTGCACCTCACAACAGATGCATGGACCAGTAGGCATGGCCGGGGACGTTACTTGTCCATCACGGCGCACTGGGTTAATGTGTAGGATGCAGGGTCCACAGGGGGCAGCCATAGTGCGACAGTTCAGCCTATCCCACAGTCTCAGGAAAGAGTTGGCATACGGCGTTCGCCACTCCTCCTCCTCTTCCAGAAGCGAAAGCTCGTGCACAGAGCGCAGTCGCCCTACCACTCCATCCGCAGCTGCCAGTGTTGCATACGGGGTGTCCCATTATCGAACAGCTAGTAGTAAGTGTCTGCAGGCTGTGTTTCAAATGAAGTGTTTGGGCGACAACAGACACACCGCGGAAGTACTGGTGGAGTACTTGCAGCAACAAACTCAGTCATGGCTGGGCAGTGTACATCTTGAGGCAGGCAAGGTATTGAGTGATAACGGAAGGAATTTTATGGCTGCCATAGCCCTTTCAGAACTGAAACACATACCTTGCCTGGCTCACACCTTTAACCTGGTGGTGCAGGGCTTCCTCAAAAATTATCCAAAGTTACCAGCCCTGCTCCTGAAGGTGCGAAGACTTTGCTCGCACATCCGCTGGATGCCCATACACTCCAGCCGTATGCTGAACCATCAGCGAATCTTCCCCAGCACCGCCTAATAATCGACGTTGCAACAAGGTGGAACTCCACACTGCACATGATTCAGAGGCTGTGCGAACAGAGGCGTGCTGTTATAAATTTGTGGGAGGATACACGGGAAGGCACTTGGATGGCAGACATGGAGTTGTCTGGTGTGCAGTGGTCGACGCCATCATAAGCATTAACATCCCACTTATGCGTCTGCTGATGCAAAGTTTGACGCACATTAAGGAGCAGGCGTCTGCAGCCGAGGAGGAGGGAAGCCTTGATGACAGTCAGCCATTGTCTGCTCAGGGAACTGTCCAGGACGAATTGGCGGACGAAGAGGATGAGGAGGAGGATGATGGGGATGAATATGTATGGGAGGAGGATGATTCTCAGGTGGCAACAGAAACTGGTGGCATTGCAAGGTCTGGTACAGGTTTATTGCGGGACACTTGTGATGTTGATTTGCAAGAAAGTGGGCCTCAACCCAGCAGAAACAGTTAATTCACACCTGGAACATTGGCCCACATGGCTGAGTATGCCTTGCGTATCCTAAAAAGGGACCCCCGCATTTTTAAAATGATGACTGATGATGACAACCGGTTGGCCTGCCTCCTGGATACAAGATATAAAGGAAAACTGCAAAATATCATGCCACATGAGAACCTAGGTCAAATATTGGCTACCAAACAAGCAACTCTTGTAGACTGTTTGGTTCAGGCATTCCCAGCACAGAGCGCCGGTGATGGTCCTCACACGAGCTGCAGGGGACAACATGGCAGAGGTGCTAGAGGTGCAGAAATCCGAAGTGGCGTTGGACAGAGGGGTTTTACGACAAGGTTGTGGAATGATTTCGCAATGACCGCTGACACAACAGGGACAGCTGTATCGATTCAAAGTGACAGGAGACAGCATTTGTCCAGTAAGGTTACAAACTACTTTTCCGCCCTTATCGATGTTCTTCCTCTCAGGTCATTCCCCTTTGATTACTGGGCATCTAAACTAGACACCTTTCCTGAATTGCCAGAATATGGATTACAGAACCTCGATTGCCCTGCTGTCAGTGTGCTTTCAGAAAGAGTGTTCAGTGCTGCTGGTTCAATACTAACCGAAAAAAGGACACGTCTGCCTACCAAAAAGGTTGATTAGCTAACCTTCATTTAAATTAACCAATCATGGATTTCACATTCTTTTGCCCCACCTTCCCCTGCTGACACGTAGCTTGCCTGAAAGATGACTTGCTTTTGGGGGGAGACACAGAACCCCAACTCTGGCCCTGTGGGATAACACAACACTATGAACGTGGCAGAAAGTGGCTGCCTGATATATGACACACTAGCAGTACAGCAGAATATAAACTGTGTGAGAATTACTATCTCACTTTTGGGGGGAGACACTGAACCACAACTCTGGCCCAGTGGTATAACACAACACTATGAACGTGGCAGAAAGTGGCTGCCTGATATACGACACACTAGCAGTACAGCAGAATATAAACTGTGTGAGAATTACTATCTCACTTTTGGGGGGAGACACAGAACCACAACTCTGGCCCTGTGGTATAACACAACACTATGAACGTGGAAGAAAGTGTCTGCCTGATATACGACGCACTAGCAGTACAGCTGAATATACACTGTGTGAGAATTTGAATCTCCATTTTTTGGGGGGAGACACTGAACCCTAACTCTGGCCCTGTGGGATAACACAACACTATGAACGTGGCAGAAAGTGGCTGCCTGATATATGACACACTAGCAGTACAGCAGAATATAAACTGTGTGAGAATTACTATCTCACTTTTGGGGGGAGACACTGAACCACAACTCTGGCCCAGTGGTATAACACAACACTATGAACGTGGCAGAAAGTGGCTGCCTGATATATGACACACTAGCAGTACAGCAGAATATAAACTGTGTGAGAATTACTATCTCACTTTTGGGGGGAGACACTGAACCACAACTCTGGCCCTGTGGTATAACACAACACTATGAACGTGGAAGAAAGTGTCTGCCTGATATACGACGCACTAGCAGTACAGCTGAATATACACTGTGTGAGAATTTGAATCTCCATTTTTTGGGGGGAGACACTGAACCCTAACTCTGGCCCTGTGGGATAACACAACACTATGAACGTGGCAGAAAGTGGCTGCCTGATATATGACACACTAGCAGTACAGCAGAATATAAACTGTGTGAGAATTACTATCTCACTTTTGGGGGGAGACACTGAACCACAACTCTAGCCCAGTGGTATAACACAACACTATGAACGTGGCAGAAAGTGGCTGCCTGATATACGACGCACTAGCAGTACTGCAGAATATAAACTGTGTGAGAATTACTATCTCACTTTTGGGGGGTGACACTGAACCACAACTCTGGCCCAGTGGTATAACACAACACTATGAACGTGGCAGAAAGTGGCTGCCTGATATACGACGCACTAGCAGTACAGAAGAATATAAACTGTGTGAGAATTACTATCTCACTTTTGGGGGGAGACACTGAACCACAACTCTGGCCCAGTGGTTTAACACAACACTATGAACGTGGCAGAAAGTGGCTGCCTGATATACTACACACTAGCAGTACAGCAGAATATAAACGGTGTGAGAATTACTATCTCACTTTTGGGGGGAGACACTGAACCACAACTCTGGCCCAGTGGTATAACACAACACTATGAACGTGGCAGAAAGTGGCTGTAATTATTATAAAAAAATAAAATAAAAAAAATACTGCAATAACAAGCTTCCTACAATGATCTCAGGGCAAGTACGGCAGCAATAAAAAGGACAGCTGAACAAAAAAATTGGTAGACAAATAAACAAGACAGGTAACTGTGCAGAAAGGAGCAACAGGATTTTTGCTTTGAAAAAAGCAGTTGGTTTGCACAGCACCGTGCACACAGCTATGCAGCTGCTGCACTAAAATATGACCTCCACTGTCCCTGCACAAAAAGGTGGTGTGGGACAGTGAAAATCGCTCCAGCACAAGCGGTTTTTTTTTCTTTTATTTCCTCCCTAACTCTGTCCCTGCTTCTGACTAACTGCAGCAAACTCTCCCTATGCTCAGATCGGCAGAAGTAAGATGGCGGTCGGCGTGCACGCCCCTTTATAGCCCCTGTGACGCTTCAGACAGCAAGCCAATCACTGCCATGCCCTTCTCTAAGATGGTGGGGACCGAGACCTATGTCATCATGCTGCCCACACTCTGCGTCCTCATTCATTGGCTGAAAAACGGCGGTAACAGCGTCATATGAAACGCGACTTTGGCACTCTGATCGTGTACCGCATGGCCGATCCCACACTAGGATCGGTTCGGGTTTCATGAAACCCGACTTTGCCTAAAAGTCGCCGATTTCTGAAAATGACCGATCCGTTTCGCTCAACCCTAGTTGAGAAGGCCGAACTTTTAAATTCCTAATTTTGTATCTGTGTTCACTAAGAAAACAATTGTAACATCAACTGATCTTCACGGTGCTATTGAAGGAATAAAAAAATCCACACTATCCATAAATAGAGAGATGGTGAGGGAACACTTTAATTTAATTAACGTAAATCTACTGGTGCAGATGCATTACATCCTAGCGTACTGAAAGAGTTAGCAGAGGAAATTGCAGAACCATTAGCTAGAATCTTTTAAAAATCCTAGAGAACAGGAGAAGTCCTAGAAGATTGGAGAAGGACAAATATATACACTGCTCAAAAAAATAAAGGGAACACTAAAATACCACATCCTAGATATCACTGAATTAAATATTCTAGTTGTAAATCTTTATTCATTACATAGTGGAATCAATGTGTTGAGAACATTAAAACATAAATATGATCAACGTAAATCACAACTAATATCCCACGGAGGTTTGGAGTTGTGATGATGCTCAAAATCAAAGTGGAAAATGAAGTTACAGGCTAATCCAACTTCAGTGGAAATGCCTCAAGACAAGGAAATTATGCTCATTAGTGTGCTTGTATGACCTCCCTACAATGCCTTGGCATGCTCCTGATGAGGCAGTGGATGGTCTCCTGAGGGAACTCCCTCCAGACCAGGACTAAAGCATCCGCCAAAGCCTGGACAGTCTGTGGTGCAACGTGACGTTGGTGGATGGTGCGAGACATGATGTCCCAAATGTTTTCAATCAGATTCAGTTCTGGGGAACGGGCAGGCCAGTCCATAGCTTCAATGCCTTCATCTTGCAGGAACTGCTGACACACTCCAGCCACATGAGGTCTGGCATTGTCCTGCATTAGGAGGAACCCAGAGCCAACTGCACCAGCATATGGTCTCACAAGGGGTCTGAGGATCTCATCTCGGTACCTAATGGCAGTCAGGCTACCTCTGATGAGCACATGGAGGGCTGTGCGGCCCTCCAAAGAAATGCCACCCCACACCATTACTGACCCACTGCCAAACCAGTCATGCTGAAGGATGTTGCAGGCAGATTGCTCTCCACGGCGTCTCCAGTCTCTGTCATTTCTGTCACATGTGCTCAGTGTGAACCTGCTTTCATCTGTGAAGAGCGCAGGGCGCCAGTGGCGAATTTGCCAATCCTGCTGTTCTGTGGCAAATGCCAAGCATCCTGCATGGTGTTGGGCTGTGAGCACAACCCCCATCTGTGGACGTTGGGCACTCAGACCATCCTCATGGCATTGGTTTCTAACATTTGTGGCCTGCTGGAGGTCATTTTGCAGGGCTCTGGCAGTGCTCCTCCTATTTCTCCTTGCTCAAAGGCTGAGGTAGCGGTCCTGCTGCTGGGTTGTTGCCCTCCTACGGCCCCCTCCACATCTCCTGGTGTACTGGCCTGTCTCCTCGTAGTGCCTCCAGCCTCTGGACACCATGCTGACAGACACAGCAAACCTTCTTGCCACAGCTCGCATTGATGTGCCATCCTGGATTAGCTGCACTACCTGAGTCACTTGTGTGGGCTGTAGAGTCCGTCTCATGCTACCACGAGTATGAAAGCACAACTAACATTCAAAAGTGACAAAACATCAGCCAGAAAGCATTGGTACCGAGATGTGGTCTGTGGTCCCCACCTGCAGAACCACTCCTTTATTGAGTGTGTCTTGATAATTGCCAATAATTTCCATCTGTTGTCTATTCCATTTGCACAACAGCATGTGAAACTGATTGTCAAGCAGTATTGCTTCCTAAGTGGACAGTTTGATTTCACAGAAGTTTGATTTACTTGGAGTTACATTCTGTTGTTTAAGTGTTCCTTTTTTTTTTTTGAGCAGTGTATATACAATGGCATGTAAAAGTTTGGGCACCCCTGGTCAAAATTTGGCCCTTACTAACGATAATAGTTAACAAGCCATAACCCTAACAGGGTAATTAAAGGGACTCTGTCACCTCAAATTGGTGGGATATTTAAATGACTTTTTACCTGTCCAATGGTTGGCGTTTCATCTTCATTTCTCCACCCGGGCCGTCCCTGTTGTCCGCAATATGTTAATGAATTAGAGTACTTGTGCTCCATAGTTGGCATGTGCGCAACGCAATCTTTGGTCACGCACGCGCAGTATGCTTTGCCCAACTGCGTGTAAAGCTGAAAAGCATTACTGCGCATGCGCCTGTGCACTATGTCTCAAAAGTATTTGCTGTGTTGCAGGACATAGTGCGTGGGCGCCTGCACAGTAATGCTTTTCGGCTTTGTTCGCAGTTGGGCAAAGCATACTGCGCGTGAACGACTGAAGATTGTATTGCGCACTTGCCAACTATGGAGCACAAGTACTATAATTCACTAACATATTGCGGACAACAGGGATGGACGGGGTGGAGAAATGAAGATGAAACGCCGCCCATCGGACAGGTAAAAAGTTATTTAAATATTCCGCCAATTAAAGGTGACAGAGTCCCTTCAAGTCAATCACACATCTCCATTTTTATCAATATGTTCCATTGTTTCCAGTACAACAATATCTTTCATGCAGTCATACTCTTCAGGGTGAAGGAATGCTGTAAACTCCTCTTTTGTAGTAATCAGATCACCATCCTTATTAGCCATTTTAAAGTGGCGCTCATCTCGAACCATCATCTGCTTATAGTTAAAACTGTTGTCAGGATCAGGATCATCAAGAATGTAACCATGGGTGGCATTTTTATATTCTTCCCATGACACCAGGTTGTCACCATTGAAATCATGACCCTTCCATTGTCATTCTACATCCTCATAAATCCATCTCTTCTGTGCAAATTTTATCCAATCTCTTAGTTCCTCAACTGTTAAAAGACCACCCTTGTCTACATCTATCTGAACGACAATCTTCCCCAGCCTTTCTTTGCTCTCCTCGGCTGTCAACTGGTCAAAAGTTTTGGCTTACTCAGCCCCAAGAAAAGCATAATGGTCATAGTCAAAGTTCTGTGCATCATCATGTAACTTATCACTAAGTTGAAGGACATGATGAATGCGATCTTTTCTGTACGTTTGGAAAGTGCACAAATGGCACACAAACCAAGGAAAGGAACAACAAAAGATAAGATGTTGCCATTGCTTCTTGAAGCAACCTGTACTGTTCTCCCTGCTCCGCCCATTCTTCCCTCACATGCTGACACCTGATGCAGCTGCTCTCCCTGGTGGGCATGGCTTCCTGTGCCAACGTTGTCTGGATTGTATCTGCTCATCGGTGAGCTGCTGGAGAGAGGCAGTCAACGTTTCCCAGTTGGTTGGAGAGGTCTGAAACGTTGGTCAAAGTTATCTGAGGACAGAAATCTCCAAAGGTGCCCAAAACTTTGCATTAACCCATATTCCTTTTGTAATTTTTAAAATGTAAAAGATGAAAAAAAAAAAAAAAAAAAAAAAAAAAATATATATATATATATATATATATATATATATATATATATATTCTTTGCCTAAAATACCCAAAGGCAATGTGTCATATTTAACTGTAGGCCTTTTATAGATCATTTCAGCTTCAACTTGTTTAACTTTTCACAATACAGTAATTTTGAGCAGGGGTGCCCACACTTTTACATAATAATAATAATAATAATGTAAACTTTATTTTTTTTATATCTTTTTTAATTTTCCATCACGAGATGAATGCCAGGCATTTAGTTTGAATACTGTAGTAAGGGATGGACTTATTTTGAAGTAATAAAGCTTTAATACACTATGTTCAGTAGTGATGGATTTGCTACATTTATTTCAGTATAGATTCAGATAATTCAAAGAAAGTAGAGTACAATGTGAGTTAATGAATTGCAGATAAATTACTCGCTGTGACCTTGGACCAGTTACTTTTTATGAGATCATGCTAAATTCAACTTCAGTTTTCTTCTATAAATCCTACAAAACCCATATAATAACATAAATGCCTGTGTACAGTTACCGGGCACATAAGCATCCACAACTGTGTTCAATATAATGCGTCTGCGTCTAATATAGAAAAATACTAGACATACTTTTCTTATAAAGCATATCAGTTCTCTTGCCCCCGGACTGACGCTCTGTCACATTATTATGTAATGCTGTTACTCATATTTTTATTAACATCAGACTAGCATTGTATTACAGTCAGAGTTTACAATTTCTTTTGTTACTGTTTATGCGCAAGAAAAGTCATTCTATACTGTTACAAGTGGCTTCTCAATAGATTCCTCTATATTTTGTTGGCGTATGTATCCTTTGGGACCTACAGAGAATACCTAAATTAAGTCACAATTTTGTCAAAAGAACATTTGTTGGACTGGGCTGGTTCTCATAATAAAAATTGCATGAGATCTGAAGTTTCACAAGATCCTGGAGATGAATGCCCCTAATGACTTTAGATGTAGTATATGGATGGTCATCTGATTCCTTCCATACAAATACACCTTGTCTGATATTATCTCTCTTTGCTAAGTAGAGTTTGCAAAAATATATATATATACTGTATATATCCTCTCCAGTTATACTTGATTGTATTTCAAGAAGCTTACTATTGAAACTGAAGCTTTTTAAAGCAGCCAAAGTAATGAGACATCCTGTAACATGAAAAGAACAGAGATAACCTTCTTTCCTTATCCTACTTAGAACATTTTTACATTTACCATTCACTTGTGTTACATTTTTTTGTTCCCAGAATAGACATACTGTATCCTACTTAATGACAATATCAGTTGTCACAGAATTTTTTGTCTAAAAAATTAAAAACACGAAGAGAAACATCACAAAATAAGGACATTCTTAAAGTGTTAAGCACATTAAACTGCTCAGAAAATACTGCTCAGAAAATAAAAGGACTACTTAAACATCACAATGTAACTCCAAGTCAATCGCACTTCTGTGAAATCCACCTGTCTAGTTCAGAAGCAACAAAGATTGTGAATCAATTTCTCTTGCTGTTGTACAAATAGAACAGACAACAGGTAGAAATGATGGGCAATTAGCAAGACAACCCCTATAAAGGAGTTGTTCTGCAGGGGGTCACCACAGACCATTTCTCTGTTCTCATCCTTTTTGGCTTTTGTTTTGGTCAGTTTTGCAAACTGTCAGAAACAGATGTTATGGGTGTGGTATGAGGGCCCGACGTTCACAAGTGGGTGTTGTGCTTACAGCCTAACACCGTGCAGGGAGATTGGAATTTGCCAGAAAACACCAAGATTGGCAGATTCGACATTGGCACCCTGTGGTCTTCACGGATGAGAGCAAGTTCACATTGAACACATGTGACAGACGTGACAGAGTCTGGAGACGCCGTTGAGAACGGTCTACTGTATGCAACTTCCTCCAGCATGACCATTTTGGCAGAGGGTCAGTAATGGTGTGGGGAGGCATTTCTTTGGAGTGCCGCACAGCCCTCGTTGTGCTAGCCAAAGGTACCATGACTGCCATTAGGTGCCGGGTTGAGATGATCAGATGCAGAGTGAGACCATATGCACGTGCAATGAGCTCAGGGTTCCTTCTGATGTTTGACAATGTTAGGCCTCATGTGGCTCAAGAGTGTCAGCAGTTCCTGCATAATGAAGGCATTTATGCTATGAACGGGCCTGCCCGTTCTCCAAACCGGAATCCAATAGAGCACATCTGGGGCATCATGTCTTGTTCCATCCACCAATGCCACGTTGCACCAGATACTGTCCAGGAGTTGACTGATGCTTTAATCCAGGTCTGGTTGGACACCTCATCGGGAGCATACAAAGGCATTGTAGGGAGGTCATACAGTCAAGTGAAGGCCACACACACTATGGAGCATCATTTCCTTGTCTAGAGGCATTTCCACTGAAGTTGGATCAGCCTGTAATTTGATTTTCCACTATGATTTTGAGTATCATTCAAAATCCAGACCTCCATGGGATATTAATTTTGATTTACCTTGATCATTTTTATGTTTGTTTGTTCTCAATGCATTCTGTTATGTAATGAATAAAGATTTGCAACTGGAAAATTTTATTCAGTGATATCTAGGATGTGGTATTTTAGTGTTCCCTTTATTTTTTTGAGCAGTGTATATTCTCTTTCTCCAGATGTTCATCTCCAGGCAGCTGACCCTCCTGTTCCCTCTGGGACAAGTTTTATAAATCAAAGTGCCCCTCTTTTCAGTTAATTTCCATATTTATTGAGAGCATCATGGCTCAACCCAACACACAAAATGTGAATTTGTTTGAAACTTTACACTAAAATCATTGAATTTGCAGAAAAATCTGCATATGTTGTCTTTTTGTTGCGTTTTTTTGCTGTGGAATTGCAGCAAACTTTATCAATTGCATTGAAATGTTGAAGTCCACAATGAAACCCACAAAAAATTGTGACTATTAAAATCTCTCATTGGAAGTCTCATCTACATTGCAATTACTGTATTAGGTCGGGTTCACATTAACGTATGTGTGCGTATACCTGCGTGCCGATCTGAATCCGTACATATATTTAACATTGTGTATGCAGGGACATGTGTTAGCATGTGTTTGCATGCGGATGCGTATGCATGCGTCATTTCGCGGTGTGCAGCGAACACAACATGTTGCATTTTTTGAGGCTTCAATTTAGCACAGACATACCCATGGGGATGAGTGCGTCAAAACAACGCATTACTGTCTATGGGAACGCATTGGTACGAATGGACATGCGTACGCATGCGTTCAATATGGGTACTTCACACTAATCATGTCCAGGAAATGATGTGACCACCTGCAAAATCCCTGATGTATAAAAGGGGTCTGGAGACAGGAAGTCCATTACTCTCAAGACTCTGGATGCGAGCACAAGACTCTGGACAAGACTCTGGATCTAAGTATAGAAGCTTTGAAAATGTCTGTCTGTCTCTCTCACTGCATTCTGTACTCTGTACTTATGTTTTGTTTTCTGTTCCTTCTACACTCCCTGACAGAAGTTATGTCGCTAATCCATGTAATATAAATAAAAGCTTATAACCTGATGTTAAATGTATCCATTCATTGTATAAATTATTCTTTTGAAAGCTGAAACCCTCCGAAATGTGGTTTAGGTTAAGAAAATAAATTGGCATCAATGCAGAAATATTGATCAGTTAATGGACACAGAATGGTCAGATTTTGGCAAGACAAAAGTTTTGTCGCCCACAGAAAGTAAAGTGACATTCAAACAAATAATTAACTTAAAATACAAATATATGTTGCATGACATTGGTGAATGAAGTTGTGGTGCTATTAGTCATATTTAATATTTTGTGTGACTTCCATGAGCTTGAAGGACTGCATCCATGAGGTTCAACAATGATTCATACAATTTATTAATGAAGTCATCAGGAATAGCAAAGAATGCAGTCTTACATGCCTCCCAGAGTTCATCTAGATTCTTTTGTTTTGTCTTCCAAGCTTCCTTTTTCATCCTACCCCAAACATGCTCCATGGTGTTCATGTCTGGTGACTGGGCAGGCCAGTCCTTGAGTACCTTGATCTTTTTTGCCTGGAGGAACTTTGTTGTAGTGATGGATGTATGATATGGAGCACCATCCTGCTGCAGAATTTGACTCCTTTTATGATTTGGAATATAAAAGGTAGCTAATACTTCTTGATATTTTAGGCTATTGATATTGTCTTCCACCTTGCAAATGTTTTGCACACCCCCATACTGAATGTAACTCCAGACCATGATCTTTCCACCACCAAATTTAACTGTTTTCTGGGTGTATTCTGAATCCATACGTGCTCCAGTAGGTCTTCTGCAGTATTTGCGGCAGCTATGGTGTAATTCTACTGAAGATTCATCACCTTCTGCCACTTTTCCAGCGTCCATCTGTTTAGCAGGCTGTGGGACTTTGCAAATGCCACACGTTTTTTTATTTGCCTTTTGTTTAGTGCTGGCTTCTGGGCACTGATTCGACCATGGAGGCCATTTCGAGACAGAATCCTACAAACTGTTCTAGTTGACACAGGGACTTGAGGTGACCAGGCCTGTTGGAGCTCTCCTGCACTGGAAGAGGGGCTTGCTTTGGATTTTCTAACCAACAAACGTTCCTCCTGAGCAGTTGTCTTGCTGGGTCTGCCGGACCTGGGCTTGTCAAACACATCTCCAGTCTCTTCAAATCTTTTTTTAATTATTTGTACTTGACGCTGAGACACATTAAAGGTGCCAGCCACCTCTGCAGTGGATCTGGTATTCAGCCTCTTGATAATCCAGGCTTTGGTCGCAAGGTGGATGTTTGGCATGTTGTCAGAGCTCAAGTTGCAGTTCAAGTGAAGGTCTGGGGTGCTAGGTTTCTTTTTATACACACACACTAATTAACCGATAATTTACTGAGCACAGGTGAGGATGTAAACTAGGATTGGGTGCATTATATAACCAGGCGACAAAACTTTTGTCTTGCCAAAATCTGACCATTCTGTGTCCATTAACTGATCAATATTTCTGCATTGATGCCAATTTATTTTCTTAATCTAAACCACATTTCGGAGGGTTTCAGCTTTCTAAAGAATAGTTTATACAACCAATGGATACATTTAACGTCAGGTTATAAGCTTTTATTTACATAACATGGATAAGCAACATAAGTTTTGTCAGGGTGTGTAGACTGTGTGTTTTTCCTGTCCTGGACTCCTTGCCTAGCTTGCTCCTTCCTGTCCTGGATTACCTGTTGTGGATTGCTCCTGTGGCCCTGTGTAAGTATGAGTGTGTGTACTATGTTGCTCTGCCCAGTCTCACACTCTGCCCAGTTTCACACCCTTCATCACTTTGTGTCTTATGTTTTCCTTTTTTTTCCTTGTAGACTGCTGCTGTCCCCGTTTTGTGCTGCTTTACCAATGTGGTGCTGCTGTCCCCATGTTGTGCTGCTGTTAAGGTGCTGTGCTGCCTGCTGTGTTGTTGGACTAATGCCTGTAATGTAAGTATTGGCCTTCAAATTTTTTTTTTCTTAAACTACATTGTGTTTGGCTCTTTTAACCCCTTAAGCCCCAAGGGTGGTTTGCACGTTAATGACCGGGCCAATTTTTACAATTCTGACCACTGTCCCTTTATGAGGTTACAACTCTGGAACGCTTCAACAGATCCCGGTGATTCTGACATTGTTTTCTCAAGACATATTGTACTTCATGATAGTGGTAAAATTTCTTTGATATTACCTGTGCTTATTTGTGAAAAAACGGAAATTTGCCGAAAATTTTGAAAATTTCACAATTTTCAAACTTTGAATTTTTATGCCCTTAAATCACATGACATGAGATATGTCACACAAAATACTTAATAAGTAACATTTCCCACATGTCTACTTTACATCAGCACAATTTTGGAAACACATTTTTTTTTTGTTAGGGAGTTATAAGGGTTAAAATTTGACCAGCAATTTCTCATTTTTACAACACCATTTTTTTTTTAGGGACCACATCACATTTGAAGTCATTTTGAGGGGTCTATATGATAGAAAATAACCAAGTGGGACACCATTCTAAAAACTGCACCCCTCAAGGTGCTCAAAACCACATTCAAGAAGTTTATTAACCCTTCTGGTGCTTCACAGGAATTTTTGGAATGTTTAAAAAAATGAACATTTATTTTTTTTCACAAAAAATTTACTTCAGCTCCAATTTGTTTTATTTTACCAAGGGTAACAGGAGAAAATGGGCTCCAAAAGATGTTGTACAATTTGTCCTGAGTACGCTGATACCCCATATGTGGGGGTAAACCACTGTTTGGGTGCACGGCAGAGCTCGGAAGGGAAGGAGCGCCGCTTGACTTTTCAATGCAAAATTGGCTAGAATTAAGATGGGACGCCATGTTGCATTTGGAGAGCCCCTGATGTGCCTAAACATTGAAACCCCCCACAAGTGACACCATTTTGGAAAGTAGACCCCCTAAGGATCTTATCCAGATGTGTTGTGAGAGCTTTGAACCCCCAAGTGTTTCACTACAGTTTATGATGCAGAGCCGTGAAAATAAAAATCCTTTTTTTTTCCACAAAAATTCTTTTTTAGCCCCCAATTTTGTATTTTCCCAAGGATAACAAGAGAAATTGGACCCCAAAAGTTGTTGTCCAATTTGTCCTGAGTACGCTGATACCCCATATGTGGGGGGGAACCACCGTTTGGGTGCATGGCAGAGCTCGGAAGGGAAGGAGCGCAATTTGGAATGCAGACTTAGATGGATTGGTCTGCAGGCGTCACGTTGCATTTGCAGAGCCCCTGATGTACCTAAACAGTAGAAACCCCCCACAAGTGACCCCATATTGGAAACTAGACCCCCCAAGGAACTTATCTAGATGTGTTATGAGAACTTTGAACCCCCAAGTGTTTCACTACAGTTTATAACGCAGAGCCGTGAAAATAAAAAATCCTTTTTTTTTTTACACAAAAATTATTTTTTAGCCCCCAGTTTTGTATTTTCCCAAGGGTAACCGGAGAAATTGGACCCCAAAAGTTGTTGTCCAATGTGTCATGAGTACGCTGATACCCCATATGTTGGGGTAAACCCCTGTTTGTGTGCATGGGAGAGCTCAGACGGGAAGGAGCACTGTTTAACTTTTTCAATGCAGAATTGGCTGGAATTGAGATCGGACGCCATGTCGTGTTTGGTGAGCCCTGATGTGCCTAAACAGTGGAAACCCCCAATTCTAACTGAAACCCTAACCCAAACACACCCTTAACCCTAATCCCAACCACACCCCTAATCCCAACTCCAACACACCCCTATCCCTAATCCCAACCATAACCCTAACCACACCTCTAACCCTGACACAGCCCTAACCCTAATCCAAACCGTAATTGTAATCCAAACCCTAACCCTAGCCCCAACCCTAGACTTAACCCTAGCCCTAACCTTAACCCTAACCCTAACCCTAGCCCTAACCCTAGCCCTAACCCTAACCCACCCTAACCCTAACCATAGCACGAACCCTAGCCCTAACCCTAG
Organism: Ranitomeya variabilis; assembly: GCF_051348905.1. Lineage (NCBI taxonomy): Eukaryota > Metazoa > Chordata > Amphibia > Anura > Dendrobatidae > Ranitomeya > Ranitomeya variabilis. The sequence continues at coordinate 298,106,784 of NC_135236.1, read as the reverse complement.
CCCTAACCCTAACCCTAGCCCTAACCCTAATGGGAAAATGGAAATAAATACTTTACTTTTTTAATTTTTCCCTAACTAAGGGGGTGATGAAGGGAGGTTTGATTTACTTTCTCTAGTCACCTTCCACGACGGCATACGGAGGTTGCCTCTTTGCCTTAATAGGGAACAGGAAATGGAGAGGTTAAAAGGCCCTCCCACCTCCCTCTCACCAGTGTCTTTCCTGCTCCCCATGGGACAGGAGAGGTTTACTTTGTATGCAGTGGTGGCCGGTAACTGCTGCATCTAACAAGCACTGGCTTGTATGTAACCGGGCAGCATGGGGTCATATCTTACCTCCCCTCTCATGCTGCTCCCATCGCGCCGTGCTGCGGTGTCCTCGGGACCTGTTCCTAGCCTTGCCCCCGTGAGGGCAAAGCAGGCTAGCATTCCTGACCGGCGTCCTCTTGGAGCTCTCCGGTCTCCTTCCCCTCCACATGCCGCTGACGACCCGGAAGTGATCGTGCGCGTCACTTCCGGTCCTTTCTGCGCTCCCTGGAGGCACTTCCGCCGGCGGTGTCTCGTGCAGGACGGTGTCCTCCGCTCTAAACCATGGAGGGAAGGAGGGTTTTCCACATCGCTGGGGGCAGGAACATACCGCTGTGTATAAAACCTGCCAGAAAATGTCGCAGGTAAGACTATCCTGTCATGGAGAGCAGTACCTGCCCTGCGCTTGCAGAGCCCAGCGCTGCCCCTGCCACAGTAAGTGCCGCAGGGACAGGGGTCCTTAGTTAGTAACTTGGGGATATCCTTTAGTCACTCTCTCTCCCCTCTCATTTCAGGGAGAAAAGTCTACCCCCAAAACTACTACTAAAAAGAAGTGTGCCATCTGTAACATTAAGCTGTCACCATTATGGGAGAAAAAAACTCTGCAGGACCTGTACTGACAAGGTTGTCAGGGCAGAGCGACCTTCTTTACTAGAAGAAATCCGCTCTTTGGTCAAGCAAGAGGTGCAATCCTCCCTAGCGGCCTTTACCCCCCCACCCCCTCTGCCACCCTCTCCAGCTAAAAAAAGGAAAATCCAGGAGGAGGATTCTGAATCTGAGTCAGACCTCTCCTATGCCTCATCCTCAGGTCGACGGGAGGAACCTACGTCCCCAATAACATCTGAAGCTAGGAAGTATCTTTTCTCTTCAGACTGGATTGAGGGCTTAGTAGCTGCTGTACGCAGTACTATGGGGCTGGAGGAGGAGCCAGAACCACAGTCCATACAGGACCAGATGTTTGGTGGCATAACCAAGGGTAAACGGGTAGGGCTTCCAATCCACTCGAATATATCTGATATGATTGACCAAGAGTGGGAACTACCTGAAAAACGTCTCAGTACTCCATCCGAGATGAAGCATAGATTACCCTTAGAAGGGGATTTAGCCAAATGGGATATCCCTAAAGTTGATTCTCAGGTGGCAAGAGTGGCTAAGAGGACGGCTCTTCCATTCGAAGACTCGGAGTCGTCACAGTTAAAAGATCCAATGGACAGGAAAATAGAAAGTCTGTTGAAGAAATCGTGGGAGACCTCCACGGTAGCCCTCAAAGCCAATATTGCTTCAACATGTGTGGCTAGAGCTCTTTTCCGCTGGATAGGTGAACTAGAATCTCACATATCCCAGGGCACGTCTAGAGCTGAATTGTTGGACTCTCTACCCAGTCTCCTTAGAGCCACGGGTTTCCTAGCAGATTCTTCTATGGAAACTATCAGAATTGCTGCTAGGTCATTAGTACAGACTAACTCAGCTAGAAGGGCGCTGTGGTTAAAAATGTGGTCTGGTGATATCACCTCCAAGGCCAAATTGTGCGCCATACCATTTAAAGGTAACTACGTCTTCGGGCCTTCTCTGGATGACATCTTGGAGAAAGCGACCGATAAAAAGAAAGCCCTCCCAGAACAAAAAACTCCCAAAAAGAAGTTTTTTCGTCCCTTTCAGGCCCAAACCTCTCAGAGAGGGAAAGGCAAGTCTGGGAGGTGGAGTTACCCGAAGGGAGGGGGAGAAACATCCTTATCCCTCAGCAACAGCAGCAGCAGTCTCAAGAGGAGAAGCGGTGACTTCGACCCAGTGGGGGGGAGACTTTCAAGTTTTGTTTCCCAGTGGCAAAACATCACCAATTGCCCCTGGGTCCTCAATGTCATCAAAGAGGGTCTCCTAATAGAATTCATTTCCTCCCCCCCGCGGGGTCTAAAAGTCACCTCCCTTCCCTCCCTGAAAGACCAGTCCATTTTAGAGTCGGGTCTCAGGGCCCTAAAAATGTCAAATGCGATATCCCAGGTACCGGAATCGGAGAGGGATCGGGGGCATTACTCTCGACTATTTCTGGTTCCCAAACCATCGGGCGAGTCCCGTATTATTATAAATCTAAAGGGTCTCAATCGGCATATTAAGTACCGAAGATTCAAGATGGAATCAGTAAAAAGTGCCATTCCCTTGATAGGTCCGCACTCCTTCATGGCCACTCTCGATCTGAAAGATGCCTACTTTCACATCCCCATTCACCAGAGACATCGCCAATATCTCAAATTTGCTGTGCAGAGGGGGCGTCTGATAGAGCACTATCAATTCAACGTTCTCCCATTTGGAATTTCCTCTGCTCCAAGAGTATTTTCCAAAATAATGGGGGAAGTAGTCTCCTTTATCCGGAGGCAAGGCGTCTGTATAGTACCGTATCTAGACGACCTTTTGTTAGTGGCCCCTACCAAACAAACCCTGGAGTCTCATGTATCCAAGACTCTCGATATTCTGACATCTCTTGGATGGGTGCCGAATCTGGAGAAATCTCACCTACGACCCTCCAAATGCAGGAAATTCCTGGGAGTTCTTCTGGACTCTGCAAGACAAATGTCCTTCCTCCCTTTGGAACATCATCTAACCCTACTATCAAAGGTCAAGACATTCAGGGACACCAGATCCCCTACAATCAGAGAAGGCATGTCTCTTCTAGGATCGATGACAGCCTGCATCCAATCGGTACCATGGGCCCAGGCCCATTCCAGAATTCTTCAGGCACATATCCTGCAGAATTGGGATGGTCATCCCAGTTCTTTGAACAAAAAGTTGTACACACCAGGTCGTGTCAAGGCCTCCCTGGCATGGTGGATGACCCCAAAAAATTTACAAAAGGGAATCAGTTGGACACAAGTCCCACTGACTACAGTTACAACGGATGCCAGCAAAAGAGGCTGGGGGTCCATGATAAATCACACCCCATTCCAAGGTCAACAAGCAGGAAGTCTTCCAACTACAGAGAGCTAAAAGCTGTAGAGGAAGCCCTACTAGTAGGAGGTCATCTTGTCAAGGGACATCACATTCGGATATATTCGGACAATGTGACCACGGTGGCCCACATCAGACATCAGGGCAGTTCAAAGAACAACTGCCTGAAGAACATATCTGCCCGGCTATGCTCCTGGGCAGAAAGACATCTTTTATCTCTGACGGCAGTTCATCTGAAAGGCTCATCCAACATTCAGGCAGACTATCTAAGTCGCCAGGACATACATCCGGGAGAATGGTGTTTGAGCAACCGAAGTTTCCAGATGCTGGTGAACAAATGGGGTCTTCCAGAAATCGACCTCTTTGCATCCAGCCAAAACGCGAAAGTCGAAGCCTTCTTCTCACTAAACCCCAGGGACGGCTCCAAAGGAGTGGATGCACTAGCCCAGAAGTGGAATTTTCGGCTGGCCTATGCGTTTCCACCAATTCCGATATTGGCGAGAGTCTTGCAGAAAGTGCGGGAAGTACAAACACCAACCATATTGGTAGCTCCGTTGTGGCCCAAGAGGAGTTGGTACAACCTGATAGTGGATCTACAGGCGGATGGCCCGTTCCATTTTCCAATAGAAGAAGACCTTCTTTCTCAAGGACCAATCCATCTCCTAGATGCCCACAAATGGAATCTGGCAGCATGGCTACTGAAGCCCAAATATTAAGAGCCAGAGGGCTATCAGAGGCAGTGGTTTCCACACTTCAAAAATCTAGGAAACCGGTAACCATTGCTATATATAATAAGATCTGGAAGAAATTCTCATCTTTTTGTCTTCCTGAAGTGCCAGATCCCTGCAATCCGAATTTATCAAAAATTCTAGACTTTCTGCAAAAAGGCTTAGAAATAGGCCTCAGGCCTAGCACCCTAAAAGTTCAAGTTTCCGCCCTCAGTTCAATATTTGATCAGGATCTGGCAAATCATCGCTGGGTTAAGAGGTTCATGATATCAGCTTCTAGAATGAACCCTAAGAAACAAATAACAGTACCACTGTGGAATCTCAACCTGGTGTTACAAGGGCTCACAGGTCCCCCCTTCGAACCATTATCCTCCTGCTCCCAGAAAAATCTGACCTATAAAACAATTTTTCTAGTGGCTATTACATCAGCAAGGAGGGTGGGAGAATTACAAGCCCTCTCAATGAGAGAACCATACCTGTCCATTCGAGATGACTCTATAATACTGCGCCTAGACCCTTCCTTTCTTCCAAAGGTCGTATCAGATTTCCACCGCTCTCAGGAAATTGTTCTACCTTCTTTTTGCCAAAATCCTGCAAATCCAAAAGAAGAGAGATTCCATATGCTGGACGTCAGGCGCATTGTATTATTTTACCTAGAACAAACCAGTTCTTACAGAATTGACCAGAATCTATTTGTCCATCCATCAGGACAAAACAAAAGAAAGAAGGTAGCCAAAAGTACTATTGCCAACTGGATCAAGAAAGTGATAGCAGAAGCATACCTTGCTCAGGATAAAACCCCTCCAGTGGGAATCAAGGCTCATTCGACTAGATCAACCTCTGTCTCCTGGGCAGAAAGAGCAGGTGCATCAGCAGAGCAAATCTGCAGGGCAGCTACATGGTCTTCGTTGCATACTTTCTCCAAACATTACAGATTAGATGTAATGCCCAACAAGGATTTAGCCTTCGGCCGGAAAGTAGTCCAGGCCGTTGTCCCTCCCTAGCGCCAAGTTAGTTGGTATGCCTCCGTATGCCGTCGTGGAAGGTGACTAGAGAAAATAGAATTATTCTTACCGTTAATTTGGTTTCTAGGAACCTTCCACGACGGCGCTAGTTCCCTCCCTATACTCCTGGATTTAAATCTGGGATTCAAGGTAAACCGGTGCTATGGTTTTCAGTTATAAGTCACTGGTGAGAGGGAGGTGGGAGGGCCTTTTAACCTCTCCATTTCCTGTTCCCCATTAGGGCAAAGAGGCAACCTCCGTATGCCGTCGTGGAAGGTTCCTAGAAACCGAATTAACGGTAAGAATATTTCTATTTTTATAGCGTGTTTTTTAGCGGATTTTTATGACTGGCAGCCGTCACACACTAAAAGACGCTTTTTATTGCAAAAAAATTTTTTTTTGCGTTACCACATTTTGAAAGCTATAATTTTTCCATATTTTGGTCCACAGAGTCATGTGAGGTCTTGTTTTTTGCGGGACAAGTTGACGTTTTTATTGGTGACATTTTCGCACGTGACATTTTTTGATCGCTTTTTATTCTGATTTTTGTGAGGCAGTATGACAAAAAAACAGTTATTCATGAATTTCTTTTTTGGGGGGGCATTTATACCATTCCGCGTTTGGTAAAATGGATAAAGCAGTTTTATTCTTCGGGTCAGTACGATTACAGCGATACCTCATTTATATCATTTTTTTATGTTTTGGTGCTTTTATACGATAAAAACTATTTTATAGAAAAAAATTATTATTTTTGCATCGCTTTATTCTGAGGACTATAACTTTTTTTTATTTTTTCGCTGATGATGCTGTATGGCGTTTTTTTGTGGGACAAGATGACGTTTTCAGCGGTACCATGGTTATTTATATCCGTCTTTTTGATCGCGTGCTATTCCACTTTTTGTCCAGCGGTATGATAATAAAGCGTTGTTTTTTGCCTCTTTTTTTTACAGTGTTCACTGAAGGGGTTAAATAGTGGGACAGATTTATAGGTCGGGTCGTTACGGATGCGGCAATACTAAATATGTGTACTTTTATTGTTTCGTTTTTTTAATTTAGATAAAGAAATGTATTTATTTAGGAATTTTAAGGAATTTTTTTTCTTTTTTTTTTTTTTACACAACTAAATATATATATTTTTTACTTTATAACATTGCCCCGGGGGGGCATCATGTTATAAGGTCAGATCGCTGATCTGACACTTTGCAGAGCACTGTGTCAGATCAGCGATCTGAGAAGCAGGGCTCCTGGCTTACCAGCGCCTGCTCTGAGCAGGTGCTTGGTAAGCCACCTCCCTGCAGGACCTGGATGCAGCCCCGCGGCCATTTTGGATCTGGGGCCTGCAGAGAGAAGAAGGTAGGAGACCTTTGGAGCAACGCAATCACATCGCGTTGCTCTGAGGGTCCCAGGGAAGCTTGCAGGGAGCCCCCTCCCTGTCGATGCTTCCCTATACCGCCAGAACACTGCGATCATGTTTGATCGGAGTGTGTCAGTGGTTAATGTGCCGGGGGCGGTCCGTGACCGCTCCTGGCACATAGTACCGGATGTCAGCTGCGATAGTCAGCTGACACCCGGCCGCAATCTGTTCTTTTCTGTAGTGTTTCACTTGACTGCTGCCTGCTCTTCAATTATGTCCTCCAGTGAAGACCTGACTACTTCCCAGGGTGGACATGACACTTATTATGTAATCACATTTGATATACTGATTGGTACAGTATGTATTGACTGGCAATACTACACATGTAGTAAATCATGTATTTTCTTTATAGGAACCTTCCAGTGTGGAAGCGCAAGAGCAGTCAAGAGGAAATTAATCTTCTCATTGTCTTCGGGTTCAAATTCCTGAGGAGGAAAGACGGAGTGTAAGTATTCTTTTCATTATCAGACTTGTAATTGTATTTTTTTCAGTTTTGTATATTTAAAACTGTATGACTTAATTGTTTTTCTTATTTTATTTGATCTATAGGTTCGACAACATTAGGAAGGTCAACATGTCATTGATAATGATCTACTCATTCCACTGGTTGAAGAGCACGTAGTGTTGTGGGACCCCTGTGATCATAATCATTCTGACTCAGCATTGATTTGACCACTCTGGGAAGAAGTAGCCAGATCGCTGTTGGATAATTGGGAACATGCAAGGTCACAAGTCAGAAAGGATTTTCGTAAGTATTGCAATGTGGTCTCTGTTTTGCTGTAAATGTTGTTGTCTTTTTTTTCAATTAATTTTTTTTTCTTCCCTCTGCACAGTGAAGAGAGTAAAAGTTCGTTGGCGTTCGATGAAGGATCGCTTCAATAAGGATATCAGACAGTAGATGCGGGTTAAAAGCGGTGCTGCTCCAAAGCTTTCGAAGTATAAATACAATCATATGCTGTCTTTTCTGAGGCCTGCACTTGCTCAGCGAACGTGAGTATTTTTTCTGTTGTCTGACTATTAAATAAACTTTAAAAAAAAATTTAGTAATGTTTTTCTTTTATTTTCCACACAGAACCGGGAGCAGCACTATAGAATCTGGATCTTGCTCTGTTGGAGTGGCCCCTCATCGACCAGCCAATGAACAGTCCCAATCATCCACCAGTGATGTAGCAACCAGGCAGGCTTCACAGGCTGGGGAACAGGCAGCTGGTCTATCAGGTTTTCCTCTCTCCCAGCCCTCTACCACTGCTTTTGTTGGGACTTCTTGTCAGCGGTAGAGGGTCTGGGAGAGGTCAGTCATGTCCGAGTTTATTCATGGAAATAGGCTGGACCATGGGTTCACTCAGGTGAACACACTTTTCCAGGATGTCCACAGATGCCTTGACCGCCTGGAAGAGACATTTTTTTTCAGCAATAGAGTGGGACGTGTCGGAAAACCTTATGCCTGAACTCCAGCTGAACATCATGCAGACCTTCCAGGCTGCTTAGAGCCAGACATTACAGCAGCAACAGTCCCGAAGCTATCAGCTGCAGGCCGGATTTTACCAGCATCAACAAGCACAGCATCACTGGCCTATTCCCCCAGTTCACAGCTACACCACGTTCCAGAGTGTAGCAGCCATGCAGCAAGCAGCATCCACCAAGCTCCAGAGTGCAGCATCCATCTCGCTCCAGAGTGCAGCACCCCTGCAGCAAGCAGCATCCACCATGCTGCACAGTCCAGCACTACGTGCTGCTACAGAGGCCAAAACTCCCACTCATACAACAAAGAAACTCAGAAAGACTCCCACTAGTGACTTGGCGCCGCACCGTAAAATGAAGACAGCAGCAAGAAATGTCAGCCAAAAATGGTCCTACCACCTCCACCCTCACCTCCCAATGTGTCTCTGTTGTCTAATATGTCACTACCTTCCCTTGGTTGTCTCCCTTCCAATTTATCTATCCCCACAGTTCAACGCCTAATGTGTTTTCTACTCCCCATGTGTCCAGTCCCATCGAGGAGCCAATCCTTCAATTAATTGCCCCTTCCCCTGTAACCCCTTCATCATCAAATGTTACTCAATCATCACAGCTCAACACCCCTAAGGTCCACAATATATTACCGTCATACAGACCCCGAACATAAAACCAATAGTTTGTTTGTTGTTAAATAAAATTTTTATTTTGTTTGCACAATCCCTGTTTTCTTTGTCTCTTTATGCAAAAACGCACACATGTGTGTATTGCATTGTTGAGTTAAGTTGTAATGCAGTGTTCCCCAAGTTCGGTTCTCAAAAGCCACCAACAGGTTATGTTTTCAGGATTTCCTTAGTATTGCCCAGGTGAGAATTCAATCATCTAGACAGGCAACAATTCCATCACCTAGGCCATACTAAGGAAATCCTGAAAACACGACCTATTGGTGGCTCTTGAGGACTGGAGTTGGGGAACACTGTTGTAACGGGTGTTTACCTGGAGGTGTTTTAATAGTAGTAAAGTCAGCAAACATATAACATTTACTTAAAGTGTATTAAACCATCTTGCTATGCAAGACGTCCAATATCCGAAACAAAGTAAGCAGCAAACTTATCCCTCATGTGGGCAACTTCCACTGTAGCCCTCAGAGGGTGATCACGGTAATCTTGCAAAGTGCTAGCAACAGGTTCGTCAACTTCTATTTGTAGTCGCTCTTTTGCCGGGATGTCATTGTGCATAACAACACAACAGTGTTGTCTGTTTTCATAAGTACTTCAAACATGGACGTGTGAGGGGCCTAAAAAAATTTGTAGGTTCTTAGTGGGAGATAAATAAAATGTTTGCCTTATATGCTTGCCTTTGATTTGCTGTTTAATGGGATGGATTGAAGAATTAATTTGCCATATTTATTCATTTTTGGTGATTTGATAAGAAATATAGGAAAATAAACAAAACCAGAAGAAAAAATAACATGTTCATTCTGCATCCTAATCAGATTTCAACACCAAACTACATTTACCATTAGGATGATGTATAAAATATCATCTTCCACTTCATGATTGTTATTTCCTTGGGAAGAGAATTTTACCAAATGTGTTTGTGTTCTGCTAAAATTAAAGTGAAACCAGAAATTTCTCTTTGAAAGAATTGTCCATTATTGTTCTTTCAAATAAAAAACTCTCCATAATGTGAATATATATTCAGTTCAGGTCCAGAAATATTTGGACAGTGACACAAGTTTTGGCATTTTAGCTGCTTACCGAAACATATTCAAGATATAATTATAGTCTCCAATAGACTTGGCTACTCTGATGAGCGGTGTAGTCAGGTCGGCATTAGGGGCAGGAAAACTAGGCATTTGTCTAGAGCACCCACTCACCCAGGGGCCCCCAGCCAGTAGCGTGCCGCTAATAGCATCACACCACATGGCTGATATGGGGCCTGTGAGTCATGAGGGCCCGATGCCAGTGCTGTTTCTTCCCCAGCATCGCGCATTCAACTGTATTAGCATCATAGATTCTGATTCAGTTTAAATCAATGATTGAGGAGAGAGCATCAGGTGACGCTCCCTCTCCCATCATTCCCCCTCTGTTTCTAACTCGGCAGGCACGATTGTGACACTTCATGGAAGGTCATGCTGTGCCGGGCAGTGGAGATGCTGAGGAGACGTGCTGCAGAGACCAGAGCAGTGGGGAAACGGGGAGAGGTGAGTATTGTATTTTTTAATCAGTGGTTACGTGGTGGCCATAATACTTCTGTAATATGGGGTGTGCATTATACTATTTAAGGCTGCATTATACTCTGTGAGGGTTGCATTATGCCATGTGGGGCTTCATTATACTCTATGGGGCTGCACTATACTATTTGAGGTTGCATTATACTTTGAGGCTGCATTATAAACTATGGGGGCTGTATTACACTCTATGGGGCTGCATTACACTTTTTGAGGCTGCATTATACTATATGAGCTGAATTATGCTCTCTGGGGGCTACATTATACTCTATAGGGCTACATTATACTCTATGAGGCTACATTATACTATATGGGGGCTGCATTACATTCTAAGAGGCTAAACTTAATAGCAAAGCCACAAAAAGAGGACTAAAAATCCTCCAAAAATTCAAGAATTAATACAGCAGAAAAGGGGCAGCAGTGCTTACCTGCCCAGGTCTCCAAACAATTTTGGGAGGAAAATGGGGGGTCTTATAATCAGAAAGTAGCTTACCGGGGGAGTCAGCGGCGTTGCAGCGGGATCATAGGAGGCCCGGGTAGCTACATTTTTCCAAAGCCCACAGCAGGGAATTAAATGGGAAAGGGGACTCAGCTCACTGGTGCTGACATCTAAAGAGATCCCAGGCATGGCAGCATCACCTCACTCCTGTCCCAACCTCCTTAAGCAGAGACCCTGCCTCCTGAAGCAACGACCCTGCCTCCTGTGACCTTGTTTCACTGACACGGACTGCCCCCCAGGGAGCTACCTTTAAAATGGACTATAAAACACGCCATTTTATTTAAAACAAAAAAAATCCTGAATTAAATTTTAACCGGATAAGAACTTATTGTGCTTTTTCTCTTCCTTAGCATTTTAGAGCACAGTAATTGGCAGCCCCATAGGGAATTAATGGAGCAATGGTCGAGCATTCACACATTCGTGCCAAAAGATCCCTGTTCTTATGATCAGTGCAAGTTTCAGCTGTTGGACCCACACCAATCTATAACTTTTCAAGTATCTTGGTGATAGGTCATAACTTATCTTCATTTGCAAACCCATTTAGGCAGTAAGGTTGTCAGGTAAGTACTGTATATATTTAAATTTTTTTTCCCCATGCTTGTGTTTTTATTAAAAAAGAATAAAGTATGTGACTATTCTTTTAATGTTTAGATCTGCAAAATGCAATTTAAAAACTCAATCAAATTTGTCCTGTGTATGGTGGTTAGAACCCATCAATTCTCAATCCATCCTGATCCCCTGGAACCAAACTCTGTCAATAAGGGAAGTTCTGAAATATTCATCTAGGATGTGTATAATTTGCATTTTTGTAAAGCATTTAGGCATTTTTCTATATTATGCCCACCTTCAGTACCCAATAACCTAAGCCCTGACCAGTATTCTACACAGCCATAAAATAATTTCTTCAAAAGAGGAAACTTTTCTGCAACAGTTGTGTAAGAGATGTGTTCTGTGTAACTACTCAAACAATAACTTCCTCTCTAATAATTCTTTCTTCTCCCAGAGATTTTAAGCAGCTGTCGGTAATGTATGCGTTCCATGTAATCCAAACAGACTATGCTGGCACCTCCATAGATGGGCAAGAAGTTTGAAATGTAAACTAAAAGAAGCATTAAAACAATATACACAACTAGTGCAAAAGAATCATGATTTCATCTTAACAGCAATGTGTCATTTGAAAATGTCCTATTGTTATTAAAGACACCTTTTATGTTAAATACATTTATTTTTAATGTAACAAATTTTTTTATTTATTATTTTTTATATTACTAGCTATGCAAAAAAGTTAATATTTTCACACCTTTACTGCGCCCAATATTAGACTCCTAGTTCATGTTCTTTTCAGTATTTATACTTAGCATTAGTATAATTTGTTTCTATAAAAGCATTATCTGAGTATACTCCAATATGGGCAAAGTCCATTGTTGAAGGTAGGAGAAGGAGGTGCGCTTTGTTCCAATGTTGGGGATCCAATGATTTTCTGTCTTTGCAATCCTGACTGTGATGATAATGAGCCTTTTGAAAATTCTTAGTAGAGCAGGAAGTTTGAGTTTAGTATAAGGCCTCGTGAGCTGTATGAAAATTACAAGGTTTCTGTTTTTTATATAGATAATGATATGCATAATTGAAATAAAAACATTATGAATAAAATAAAAAAACAAACATTTTACTTAAGAACCTGATCTATACAATAGGTCATTTTGACATTTTGACATCATAGATTTCTCTAAATAAGCATACTGAGGTAACCAACTCAATGTTTGGAGATAATATTTTACATATCATCACAGTGACAGTGATTAAAGTCACTCTACCAAGGTATTTTCAAACAATGTTTTTTATGGTTCTCTCCTAAAAATGGCTAAAAAAAAGTGTTCAGAAAATGCTTGAAAGAATCTTCCTATTCAGTTATATGTAAAAATGACTTGCTGTTCATATGTTCAGGCTTTTGAGGGTCCTTGAACATGTTCATGTTTCCAAAAATGAGAAGCAGAAGTGAGCAGACCATTCCACGTTTTCCACTAGGATGACTTTACTTTACAATAGAAGTTAATGGGAAGGTCAAAAAATGCCCACAAGACGTCCAGGCGTTGTTTTGTGATTTGGGCAGCGTTTTTGCTTAAAAAAAAGTTAGTGTTTTATTCTTAGATTAATGGACTTAAAAAATATTTGAAAACCGCCCCAAAAATGAGAAAAAAAATGCATAAGAAGCTGCACACAAAATAGGGCAAAGCCATCTGGTGAAGGAAAAGTGAAAGTGATGGTAGAACTCACCTGAAGGTGTTGAGCACAGGCACAAAACCTATAAAAGCGTGGAAAGCCGCTACTGCTGCCCCGTGGCTGTAGGATTCTTCCAGATGTACAGTCATATGAAAAAGTTTGGGCACCCCTATTAATCTTAAGCTTAATGTTTTATAAAAATGTTTTTTTTTGCAACAGCTATTTCAGTTTCATATATCTAATAACTGTTGGACACAGTAATGTTTCTGCCTTGAAATGAGGTTTATTGTACTAACAGAAAATGTGCAATCTGCATTCAAACAAAATTTGACAGGTGTATAAGTATGGGCACCCTTATCATTTTCTTGTTTTAAATACTCCTACCTACTTTTTACTGACTTACTAAAGCACTTTTTTTGGTTTTGTAACCTCATTGAGCTTTGAACTTCATAGCTAGGTGTATGCAATCATGAGAAAAGCTACTTAAAGTGGCCACTTGCAAGTTGTTCTCCTGTTTGAATCTCCTCCGAAGAGTGGCATCATGGGCTCCTCAAAACAGAAAAACATCAGAAAGGCAGAGAAGAAGAATGGTGAGATCAGTCAAGGACAATCCTCAGGCCACCTCCAGAGATCTGCAGCATCAACTTGCTGCAGATGGTGTCACTGTGCATCAGTCAACTATACCTCTCTGGAGGTTGTCTGGGGATTGTCCTTTACTGATCTCACCATTCTTCCTCTCTGCCTTTCTGATGTTTTTCTTGGCCTGCCACTTCTGGCCTTAACAAGAACTGTACCTGTGTTCTTCCATTTCCTTACTATGTTCCTCACAGTGGAAATTGACAGGTTAAATCTCTGAGACAGCTTTTTGTATCCTTCCCCTGAACAGCTATGTTGAATAATCTTTGTTTTCAGATCATTTGACAGTTGTTTTGAGGAGCCCATGATGCCACTCTTCGGAGGAGATTCAAACAGGAGAACAACTTGCAAGTGGCCACTTTAAGTAGCTTTTCTCATGATTGCATACACCTAGCTATGAAGTTCAAAGCTCAATGAGGTTACAAAACCAAAAAAAAAGTGCTTTAGTAAGTCAGTAAAAAGTAGGTAGGAGTATTTAAAACAAGAAAATGATAAGGGTGCCCATACTTATGCACCTGTCAAATTTTGTTTGAATGCAGATTGCACATTTTCTCTTAGCACAATAAACCTCATTTCAAGGCAGAAACATTACTGTGTCCAACAGTTATTAGATATATGAAACTGAAATAGCTGTTGCAATATAAACCATTTTTATAAAACATTAAGCTTAAGATTAATAGGGGTGCCCAAACTTTTTCATATGACTGTATAATAGGAAAAATGGAAATTGGCACATTTAGGTGGGCTGTGCTGCGTGAATGAAGAGCCTTGAGATTCTAAATCAGATTTATTAATACCAACACGTTTCTGTACCAGATCTGCACCTTTCTCAAGGTAAAAACCTCAGCGCTCACCTCTTCAGTCATCTCTGCTGCCCGTTGTCGTCCCTATGGTATGATACTCTATTTGTTAATTAAGTTTGCCAGAAAGTAAAGATGTGAGAATTGATATGAGATGTGGCGCAATTTAATCTATTCCTAATCTCTTTACGAAGACAGAAGACAAACTGTCTTGGTGCCTAAAGCACAGATAAGGAGAATTTGCGGATAATCTGCGCTTCTAGTATCACATCTGATAGATCCAAGTCCAGACAGAAAGTATTTGTGGTTTTTCTTTATACTTTCGGTCTGGAATTGGATCTATCAGATATGATTCCAGATTATTCGCAAATTCTCCTTATGTGTGATTTCCCGTTAGACCTTCAGCAGCTGGATTTATATGTCATGGAAAAGTGGTGTATACACAACTAAACCAGGTTAGCATAACCTTATTTAATCTATCTACCTTGGATAAAACCCTACTGCGCTGTTTTTCTGCTTATAGTTTTTTCCTACTTGGTGCCCAAAGCTACTTTCTGTACCTTAAAATGGCCATAAACATTAGAGTAAAGCTGTCTGAAATTGTTGGTTTTGGCAGAGCCTGTTTATTATCCTATGTGTACTTTGAATCATCCCAACAGAAAAGAAGGATCATGGGTGTTGAATTCTGAGTCCTTATTTTTTTACCAATAGAGGAGGTAAGGTTAACCATCTCCAGAGTAGTCTGGTGTCTAGCATTAGCTTACTCTTTTTATCCCATTGGTAACATATGCACACTCATGGGAAGAGAATATGCATGTGCATAAGAGGTCAGGAGTCTCAGGAGTCAGGACTAATAACTTTGGGCTGAACAGGTAAAAGCTATTACAGCTATTAAAGATGCCTTTAGTTTCAGCATGATACATGTTCCCTCTTTCCCCATACGCCTATATCCCCTTCAAATATGTGCCTTTCTTGATGCAGGACTGGTTACCTAACACAAATTTCTAGCTGCAGCACCTCTCTTTCTAGTTAATGCTTTACAGGTTTACAGGAAAATGGAGACCATCTACAGTGAAAGTCTATTCCTGAGTGACAAGCGCCATCCCCTTACAAATGCATTAGCGCTGTTACCGAACCCCTTGGAAAAGTGAAGAAGTTGTCCCAACACCCTCTCTGAAGATTCAGTGCAATAGTGTATTGCAAAAATCTGTTTTACCTGTGATTTTATATACTGCATGCAGCAGCAGTTTTAGTTAGCTAGCCTGTGGGTAGGGTTAACAGTTAAAGCCACCCCTGGTAAGGAGAAGTGACATGAACATTTAGGAAGCTAGTTTATGGTTATTAGGCAATTATCCTTAGGATATGTTCCCACAGTCAGTAAACGCTGAGGGTTGGATGCTGCGTACATCTGCAGCGTCCAACCAACAGCATCCAGATGTTACAGCATAGTGGATTTCAAGAAATCCCATGTCCACTATGCATGCTGAGACTCCTGCGGATCACCCACAGAGACTGACATGTGGCGCGTCTTTCCAGACAGCAGCATATCTATTTATCTTGCGGAGACACTCAGTCTCCGCAATATAAATGTCACCTGTACAATGTATAGGGCGCGGTAATTCTGCACAGTTTAATGAACACATGTGAAATAATGTGAGTTCAAAAGCCAGCAGCACTTTGGATGCAGCAGACATGTGCTGCGTTCAGAGCGCTGCCGATTCCTGACCGTGGGCACATACATTTAAGCTACTGAAAATATAAAAAGTATTGTCTAGTAGAAGTTCATAAGTTTGAGAGTGTGTTAACAGTATCTAAAACGGTATCTAAAGGGATAAACTGTATCTAAAGGGTTAAGAAGTTCCAGAAACAAGTTATACAGAAACTGACTAATACTACTAATGGTCAGACTTCAGAGATAGAAGAAGTAATAAAAAAAGTTGCTTTCACTATCAGTGATTACCTGCTGTAACATTAAAGGAGTACTCCCATCTCCCAGATTCTATCCCAATAAGAGTAGGTTTAATACTAATAATAGCAAATACCTCCAATTAGAAAGGTAGTATAGTATTTCTGATTCAGCAATGTCTCTTTCCTCATGTGCAGGTATTATAGGACCTTAGGTATCCATGGTTACGACAACTAGCAACTAGCTATCTGTCACTATATCAGTGGTCGTAACCATGGATACCTAAGGTCCTACAAAACCTGTACATAAGGAAAGAGATAGCGGATTAGAAATACTATACTAAAATTCTAATTGGAGGAATTTGCTAATATTATTATTATTACACCTACTACATATTGGGATAGAATCATGGAGATGGGAATACCCCTATAAACATAGGTGAGGGAGGCGCAATTCCCCTGGGTAGCTAGGAGGAGTGGGCTATGGGTCAACATGTAAAACCAGTCCTGGAGGGTTAGAAAAGTCTTTTCCGAGCAGGAAGGATCACTGGGTATCTACTGATAGAGAAAGTTGAGGTTCAGAGCTGGAAAACTCTCAGAAGTACTCTGTTACTCTTCAAATTGCAGCCATAACATTCGAAATGTCGTATGTAACTGAAACTAAGTATGAGCCTCTGCCTGATGTAGAAAAACATGTTGAACAATTACTGTGTTTTTTGTTGAAACCCTGTTTCAAGTATGCCAGTAAAGACGTTGTTAATGTTTTTACAACGGGGTCTGGCATCGCTGAATCGTTCCAAAGTATCAAGGTCCTACAGTATCCGAAGGTCCTACAGTACCTGTATTTTATCATCAAACTACTTGTGGCCTAAGAAGAGGTAAGCATCAAATCCCCAGTTCACATACCCACACTCCGGGACACCGTTACAGGGTGTTTACAGACCACAAAGCAAACATTGCCGCTGATGGTCCCTTTTACCCTACAACATTACGTGATAGCTAATCAAACTTGGCACCTAATTGGTAGAGCATTGTGTATTATTAGTTGTTATCCAACCATTTCTAATCTCACTGATTAGTCAGTTCTCATGATACCTCAATACCCTTGGTCGCATTCTGTTATTTTCAGCCTGTCCGTTTCGACAGGAGAGGTCAGAGTTCTAAGTCTTGCAGTACTAAGCAAAAATTGCAGCCTATGCAGATGCACAGAAAAAGATGTAAATTTTATAAGACATGCCAGTTACCCAGATGATACATGTTCTTCTTTGGAATGTGGGAGAAAGATTATGAAAAGATAAAAGCTTTTCTTTTCAAGGCTAAAAGGCTCAGAACATGGAGCAAGATGTAGAGGCGAGATTATGGAAGAAAGAAAGTTACACTATTAATACAATTTATAAACATAAAGCAAAATGATAAATGTCCATGTTATTAATAGATCATAAAATAACTCATTTATAGACTTGGCTACTCCTTGTACCAGCATGAAAAGAAAAACTGCTTATTCTAGTGACATTAAATGCAGTCAGGACTCAGTGTACTACTATCAGACTTCACTTTGCAGTAGATGAATGTGTTTGCTATGGGAGAGTTCTGTTTTAGAATATAAAATCCCACTAATAGCTCATCAGGCAGAGAACATCCCAGATCCGAGCGGGAACACACATAACTCCCAATTCCATTCTCACAAGGATTTCTAAGACCATAAACCAAGTTCTCTACAGACCCAAAGATAGGAAGATAAAGCCAACTATAGCTGTCTGAAACCAATCTGAACACTTCCTACAGATATTACTATTAGTGTAATTCTTCTGTAATCTAAATATGTCCTAGGAGGAAATACTTTAGTGAGATTTGGTAGACTAATCCTTTTAATGGCTACACTTCTGAAGCAGTTGGGATGATGTAGGAATCCCACTCTGAATGAATGGATAGCACCTCCAGGTGTATTTTCCTGCACCAGTCAAGACCTGAGAAATTGTCAGAGTTAAGCTACTATGTACCATACACTGTGTGATCAATGGGAGATGAAGAATATGTGTAAGGCAGGTCACTTCATTTAGGTTGCAGCTGGAGTTTGTTCATATTTTGTCATGTTGCCATTTTTAGAGAAAAACTTGCACCACTGAAGAAGCCTCTCTTTACTACTCCGGTCACGCTTCTGTGGTCAACACAAGGTTTCTTAACTTTGATGTTTTTCTTTGTAGAATGAATAATAAAAAGATCAATGCGTGCCCCCAGGTGAGGAGTAACCTGACAACACAGTGTATGATATAGATGTCCGAATATGACAAAAGGTAGACATAGAATCTGATGTCCTAACATTTACTCATAGACAGGTGGGTTGTGAGCATTTTTTAAATATCCCAAACATGACATATATAATTCATTTTACACTCATTACATGTGGCCTTTTATGGCTCCTCCGTGATCACAAGAACAATTTGGGCTTAAGTGAAAAATACATTTACCATAATGAATAGTCTAGTTGGGTTAAATATGGGTTTGAAATCTACATTTCTTTAGGATATTATTTAAATGTACAGAAATAATAAATTGGTTTATTGGAACCTTTACCAATATTTCATTGATGAAAATGCTAGAAATATAAAGGTCTAAGTAATATATATCTTCCATTACTCAGAGTTTTAAGCTTAGCTTTTGAGCTTAGTCATATTTATCTGCCCTACTCTCAAATGACCAAAAATAACGATCAATGTTAGTTCATCATTAGAGCTAACATATTAGGCTGGTCAAGTGAGGTGTTCCAGATACATGTAACATAGACTGTAACGGATTTCATGTTAGAAGCATTTTACTCATAAATGCAGTAATAATAGCAGAGTAGTATGATAACAGCACAATCCTGTTCTGGATAATGTAGCACATTTGTGATCATTAGCGAATAACTATCATTCTAAAACAAAGATTATAATTAGTACGTTAGATCTATATTTCATGTATTGAGGCCAGAAATGTTATTTAGAACCTACATATTTCAGTTATTTATCTCCCCTCTGCATCTTTTTTCTCTCAATAACTCGGCTGAGTGGGTGGTCTCTTGTTGTGGAGCTAAGCCGTTCTGCGTGCTCTAAACTGTTCAGCTTCCCACCTTTCTGCTGCTTCCTCTTTCCTCTCCCAACATGAGGCTCAGGCAAACTAATGCCTGGCAAGGTTTGATAATTTGCTCATTAACCCCTTCATGACCTTGGGATTTTCCATTTTTCCGTGTTCATTTTTCGCTCCCCTCCTTCCCAGAGCCATAACTTTTTATTTTTCCATCAATTTGGCCATGTGAGGGCTTATTTTTTGCGAAACAAGATGTACTTTTGAATAACTTCATTGGTTTTACCATGTCGTGTACTAGAAAACGGGAAAAAAATTTCAAGTGCGGTGAAATTGCAAAAAAAGTGCAATCTCACACTTGTTTTTTGATTGGCTTTTTTACTAGGTTCACTAAATGCTAAAACTGACCTGTCATTATGATTCTCCAGGTTATTACGCGTTCATAGACACCTAACATGTCTAGGTTCTCTTTTATCTAAGTGGTGAAAAAAAATTCCAAACTTTGCTAAAAAAAATTGCGCCATTTTTCGATACCCGTAGCGTCTCCATTTGTCATGATCTGGGGTCAGGTGAGGGCTTATTTTTTGTGTGCCGAGCTGGCGTTTTTAATGATACCATTTCGGTACAGATACGTTCTTTTGATCGCTCGTTATTGCATTTTAGTGCAGTGTCGCGGCTACCAAAAAAAGTAATTCTGGCGTTTCAAATTTTTTCTCGCTACGCCATTTAGCAATCAGGTTAATGCTTTTTTTTAATTGATAGATCGGGCGATTCTGAACGCGGCGATACCAAATATGTGTAGGTTTGATTTTTTTTATTGATTTATTTTGAATGGGGCGAAAGGGGGGTGATTTAAACTTTTATATTTTTTATTTATTTTTTTTACTTTTGCCATGCTTTAATAGCCTCCATGGGAGGCTAGAAGCTGGCACAACGCGATCAGCTCTGCTACATAGCAGCGATCATCAGATCTGTACTATGAGCGCCGACCACAGGGGAGCGCTCACAGCAGGCTGGCATCAGTAACCATAGAAGTCTCAAGGACCTCTATGGTTACCATTCTGATGCATCGCTGACCCCCGAACATGTGACGGGGGTCAGCGATGCGGTCATCTCCGGCCGCCCGGCCGGAAGCGCCCGTTAAATGCTGCTGTCAGCGTTTGACAGCAGCATTTAACTAGTTAATAGCGGCGGGTTAATCGCGATTTCACCCGCCGCTATTGCGGGCACATGTCAGCTGTTCAAAACAGCTGACATGTCCCGGCTTTGATGTGGGCTCACCGCCGGAGCCCTGCATCAAAGCGCGGTATCTGACCTCGGACGTACTATCCCGTCCGAGGTCAGAAAGAGATTAGAGGGGTTGTCCACCTTCTTAAAAACATAACAGTCCAATTATATATAAAAAAAAATCCTCTAGCTTACCCACCGCCATTCCTTTGAACCAATGCCCACGTCCCTCACCGGTTTGTTTGCTTCCACTTCCGGCAGTAAAAGCATGTGACCCTTGTAGTCAATCAGTGCCTACCATCATGGTTTATGTTAAATATATTATGTCTCTTGCTATATATAGTATTAGACATACTGTATATAGTAAAGCTGTTGATGCTATATTTATTTAACTGAATTTATTATACAGAATAAAGCCTTAGTTTTCATATAAAAAATATACTTTGCCTTTAAACAAAGATTCCTCCATCTCTGATATAACACATATGACCTGACCTTTTACATCCAGCATGGCTATCAATTTTCCATTATGTAGGGCCATGATTATATTTCCCCTGTATCCTGCCTTTCTGTTTTCTTGCCTTAGCAATCTTTTTAAATATAGCACAAAACATAAAATTATTCATTTAACAAAGAAGGCTGATTTAATCATCTCCCAAAATGTTATGTTTTATGAGAATTTTTTTTAAAGAAATTAATATTTGTTTATATATATTGTTAATATGGAAAAGAAAATAACTATGTAGTAAGAAATCATTTTCGTGCCAATCCCGGGCACCATAGGACCAAAGTTACTGGTAAATAATACATAAAAATACCTGCCCATTTGTTTAAATAATATGAAGATCTACGTGATAATGAAAATGATCTCAAATAGGGAAATTAAAATACAATTATAAAAGAGTAATCTTCCCTAAAACTGGAATTTTAATCTTCTATCCAGATTGAATTTGGTTGAGATTAGATTGAGATTTCTCATTTAAAAAAAAGTTTAAATTCAAAGTAATTTTTAACTTTCCCAGACTTCGGGCACAAGTTTTTTTCTGAATTTTTGGTTTATTTTTAGCTGATTTTACATTGATTATAAACATAGTCACTGTGAAATAAGCTGACATTTTCCATATGTGGCCCTATTCTAAGCTCATGAGTTACCCAGAATAGTTTAACATGAATCAAACATGATATTTTATCATGAAAACCACAGAAAAACAAAATGTAGGGTGGGAGTAGAGTTTTCGGAAGTTTCAGATAAACACTAGTAAACGAGTAAAGTGCCCGATACACTTGTTTATCAGAAATGCTGACTTCTTTTTCTTGAATATAAATAAATGGCGCACTATTTGTAATTATTTTCTTTTACGTTTCTGTAGTTACCACGTGACCTCTATCTCTATGATTAGGCGATAAAGAATGTATTCTTCCGTGATGTGAAGGAAAAATAAAGCCAGTTTAGCTTACAAAATGATTTCTTTAGAACTGTAGGCAGGAGTTCCCTGAAAAAAATAGGAAAAGTGTTAAAATTTGGAAAAAGAAACAACACAGACGTTGAACAATATACAATTTTCATGGCTAGGTTGCTAGTTCTGCAATTCTACAATTATTATCACAAATGATCATTTCTTTGCTTTGGATTTGGTTTATCACATTACAAATTAAAACAAGCTAGTGACCCTTGTATGTTGGTGGTCTCATTGCTGGGGCTGAGCAATACTGGGTCATCCATTGAATTGCAGATTCAGAGCCAAGAGGAGCTTTATGCTAGATAATATGTGATCTGCTAGCAGGTTCTGACAGCATGGTGAGCACCCTTTTGTATGAAATTGTATAGATATTGAAATACCGACCATTTATCTTGTCTTATTACATATAACAGATACACAGAAGGTCAGGGTTTAAATCATCCTTCAATTTGCCACATCCCACACTGCCTAAGGTTCGTGTCAGTGCTGTTGGATTAACGTGTTTGCTGTAAATGTAGTTTATCTTGACGTTAATTAGTAGCAGCATTTTACTTGTCAGTTTCTGCTTTAGTATCAACAGCTGGGAGAAATAGCATTATAATAAGGTTAAGGGGTGCTCTCTGCTAAGACAAGGTGCTCTGGAGAAAAAATAGTCCAAGAAAGATAGATAAACTCCGACACACTTAAATAAATGTAGATAATATTTTATTTTAATCGAAAAAATCCAGACGGTGGGACTCCCCCAAAAGAAGCAGTTTTTCTGAAGGTTCTTACAGACATATATATCACATTCAACGTTTCGGCTGACTAGCCTTTTTCAAGAAATGTCTGTCTTTGTAATAGTTCCTCATGAGGAGAAGAAGGGGGTATAGATCCCACTGTGGATATCCTGTAAAGAGGGTTCCGTGCGTGTGTCACCAGGTGGAGGGATCCAGGTAAAGCTTGTGGATATAAGCGGTGGTATCAGTACAGATGAAACCACTGCCATTGGTGGGAGAGTTTTGGGTGAGGGAGGATTTGGTTTAGAGGTTAGTGTATTTGTAGTACGTTAACAGAAGTGTGTGTACTTATATTCAGGACAATAGGTTGAATGTATGCCATTTTTCATCATTACTGATTGTAATATATGGGCAAATGTATCGGGACACCTACACATTACACATACAAAATCTATTTTAGTCTAAATCCACAGGCATTAGAATTGAGCAAAAAGATTAGCGGGCCCCTGATCCAGCGACCACATCAGACGAGCCATGGAAATGTCCTTCTGCCTGCCAGCATTCCTGGAGCCTCTTCTAATTAGTAGGACCAGCACACAGTTAGTAAAAGTGTAGGGAATGTTCAGGTGGACATTGACTATCGGCATTGCCACTGGAACAGGGTCCTACCAATCATTTTTGCTCAACTCTAACTCTAATTGCAATGACATAAAGTTGGTCCTACCTTTGCAGTTAAAACAGCTTTCACTCTTCTGGCTGTGAACAGGATTTTGGAATGTGTGCATGACAATTTTTGCCCACTGACCCAGAAGAGCATTTCTTAGGTCAGACATGGATGCTGGGTGAGAGGATCATACCAAAGGTAGTCGATTGGTGTGAGGTGAGGACTCATTGTGTCAGCCAGTCAAGTTCTTCCAGACCAAACACACCCAACTATATAACTGTAAACTTTGTTTTGTACACTGGGGGCACAGTCATGCTGCACCAGAAAAGGGTCCTTCCCGCAAACTGTCCCCATACAGTTGAAAGCATACGATTATCCAAAATGTATTGTTATGTAACAGCAATAAGATTTCCAAAAAAGGCAGAAAATAACTTCCCATGAATTGAGGAAAATCAAGCGTGAAGCTGCCAAGATGCCATTTGCACCAGTGTTGCCATATTTCAAAGCTGCAACGTTACTGGAGTAAAAAAAAACACAAGGTGTGCGATACTGAGGGACATAACCAAGGTAAGAAAGGCTGAAAAATGACCACCTTTGAACAAGAAACATAAGATAAAACTGGGCCAAGAAAAATCTTAAGACTGACTTTTCAAAGATTTTATGGACTGATGAAATGAGAGTGACTCTTGATGGGCCAGATGGATGGGCCAGAGGTTGGATCAGTAAAGGGCAGAGAGCTCCACTCCGACTCAGATGCCAGCAAGGTGGAGGTGGGGCACTGGTATAGGCTGGTATCATCAAAGATGAACTTGTGGGACCTTTTCGGGTTGAGGATGGAGTGAAGCTCAACTCCCAGACCTACTGCCAGTTTCTGGAAGACAACTTCTTCAAGCAGTGGTACAGGAAGAAGTCGGTATCGTTCAAGAAAAACATGATTTTCATGCAGGACAATGCTCCATCACATGCCTCCAACTACTCCACAGCGTGGCTGGCCAGTAAAGGTCTCAAAGAAGAAAAAATAATGACATGGCCCCCTTGTTCACCTGATCTGAACCCCATAGAGAACCTGTGGTCCCTCATAAAATGTGAGATCTACAGGGAGGGAAAACAGTCCACCTCTCGGAACACTGTCTGGGAGGCTCTGGTGGCTGCTGCACGCAATGTTGGTCGTAAACAGATCAAGCAACTGACAGAATCTATGGATGGAAGGCTGCTGAGTGTCATCATAACGAAAGGTGGCTATATTGGTCACTAATTTTTGGGAGTTTGGTTTTTGCATGTCAGAAATGTTTATTTCTAAATTTTGTGCAGTTATATTGGTTTACCTGGTGAAAATAAACAAGTGAGATGGGAATATATTTGGTTTTTATTAAGTTGCCTAATAATTCTGCACAGTAATAGTTACCTGCACAAACAGATATCCTCCTAAGATAGCCAAATCTAAAAAACCCCACTCCAACTTCCAAAAATATTAAGCTTTGATATTTATGAGTCTTTTGGGTTGATTGACAACATAGTTGTTGATCAATAAAAAAAATAATCTAAAATACAACTCGCCTAATAATTCTGCACACAGTATAAGTCCATCACTGTAGACATTATCATCATATACAGCTGCTACAAAGTCTGCCTTTACTAACCCTTCTTCAATGGCCAATACTGCTCCATCCTTAGAGCAGTCATCACTTCCCAACTGAGAAATAGAAAATGTGCATACTTTGCTCCATCTCTCTACTTAAAGGTGTATTCCCATATCTAAATCCTATCTCAATATGTAGTAGGTGTAATATTAATAATGCCTCCAATTAGAAATGTAGCATAGTTCTTCTTATTCACTAAGTTGCTTACCCCATGTGCAGCGCATTGCCATGGCTTAGATATCCATGGTTACAACTACTCATATAGTGACAGGTAGTTAGTTAATTGGTAGTGGTTGTAACCATGGATACTTAAGCTA
Organism: Ranitomeya variabilis; assembly: GCF_051348905.1. Classification (NCBI taxonomy): domain Eukaryota; kingdom Metazoa; phylum Chordata; class Amphibia; order Anura; family Dendrobatidae; genus Ranitomeya; species Ranitomeya variabilis. Next base: position 298,081,557 of record NC_135236.1, on the reverse strand, counting down.
CTTCAATGCTCTGCACGTGAAGTAAGCAATATAGCTTATCAGAAGAACTATACTACATTTCTAATTGGAGATATTTGCTAATATTTTATTATTACACCTGCTGGATATTGGGATAGAATCTTGGAGAGCAATATCCCTTTAATGATATTTCTTTTTGGTACTCCAACATTTTGTGCTACAAACCACACTATGGAACCTTTTCTATATGTTGGCCTGAAACTTTCCTCCCTTTATGCTTTATTTATTGTGATGCTATATCCTTCCTCTGACATTAGTGGTGGGGCACAAACATGGCACCTGATATCCTCCCCTGTGACATTGGCATGCTATATTGCCAATAATAACTCGGAGACAGCAGAGTCCATCATTCCGCACCCCTTTCCCCAATATTGTGGTTGTAGGTATCACTATATGGTTGTCGTCATAGTCTACACCCAATGTGTGCTTTAGATAATAGCTTTGAGGTCATGGATATTGTGGAAAACCGGTCTGGCTCTGTGAGTCGGTAGCACAGACAAAGTTCCATTTGACAGCTTCCTTTATAACAGAGTGGGAATCAGAGATAAGGATTGCTCTTAAAAGTGTGTCCAAAATTTCCACACAGCCAGAAAGGATTTCCTGGAAAAGACAGTGATTTCTGAGCTCTGTGGAAAAATAGTAAGCGTAAATTTAACACACGAGTCACATTTGTTTTATGTAGTGAAAATGTCATTTTAATCCCTTTTTTTTTCTCTATTTTCTAAAATTACTAAAACAGCAATACAAAGAAAAAATAATTCCTTCACTATAATTTGGTGATTTTTTTTTCTCCGGCAGATAAGACAGCTTAGAAAATATGATAACAGCATGCTGCAAGTCTGCTGAAAGGACTAACCAAGGAGTATAGTACACAATGCAAAGGCCTTAATGCCATATTAAAAAATGACCTGATAGAACTCATGAGAATTCAGTAATCATGGATGACAAACTACCATAAAAGAAAGAAACGTGAAGAATTCCAGATACTATACAATGGCGTATAAAATCATTCAGTGAGGATGTTGTCCTAGATGTACATTTACTGTATGACCTGGTGACTTCACGCTATGCCTGCAATGATAGCTATAGCTATATGTGAAAAATATCTTTATTTCTATCTATTTATCCATCTGTTGGTCCCATTTGTGTTCCTTTATATAAAAGTAACACATATAAAGCTGATTTTCAATGTTTCCTGTTTCCAGATGCAAGGTAAAAAACCCTCAATTTTTCTGACAACTCTATCCTGCCCACTGAGCCAAAGCTTGGCTACTAGGATGTTTTTGAACTTTTTTGAGCTAAATGAGAAAGACACATGTAGAAATGCTAAAAAAATGGTAATTTTTTTTAGAGGGAATCTGCCACTAGATTTTTGCTACCCCATCTGATAGCAACATGATGTAGGAGACCCAGAATCCAGTGACGTGTCACTTACTGGTCTGCATGCTGTCAATACTTTATCTACCAGTTTTATGAATGCTGAGCTCTGTATAATCCCACCCACACCACTGATTGGCAGTTTTCTGTGTACACCATGCATAGCCAGAAAGCTGCCAATCAGTGGTGGCTGTGAGGTTATACAGAACTCATGAATATCTAGTGATAATCTCCTCTCACAGTGAATTTATCAAAACTACAACCCAGTAAGTAGTACATCACTGGAATCAGGATCTCTGTCTCTTCTTGGTGGCAGAAAATGATGACAGATTCCATATAACTTTTGCTATTGGTTTACTATCCAGTTTTTTAGAAGTAAACTCAAAAGTGACAACCAACATAGCTCAACTTTAATATATAATATAGCTGCACTTTCTGTTGTCACTTACCAAAAAAATGGTTGTGGTTGTGCCTGGTATTGCATCTCAGTCCCATCAGCATAGATGGAGGCGAAGTTAGCTGACCAGAGGAGTAACTATAGCAGGTGCATGGGGTTACAGTCGCATCCAGGTCCTATACTGCAGCACAAGGGGGCCCAAAAGGTCCCTTTGGCCACATGAGAAGTCCAATATTATTAAAGACCTGTGATAGTCGTGGGCCCTTTTGGAGATTTTGCACTGGGGCCCAAGAGTTTCAAGTAAAGAAACTGGAGCTGACCCAATGGGGAGGCATAGGCCCTTCGACCAGCTAATCGAAAAGGGCAGTAGGAATAGAATCCTAACAGATCTAATAATAATTGTGCATCTTTAGAATACTACTGACATACCCTCCTTATTTGTAAAGCAGTCTTAAATGGTACAGTGCACCAAATCAAATGAACACAAAACATATACTTCCAAACCGGCGCCATTTTAGCTATGTCAGCTGTGTGTATCCAGGTAGTCACTTGACATTATGTCATGTGAGCACTGTAGCTGATCAGAAACCATTCATGGGCTGCAGTCTTTAGTCAGACGGCGTTCTGTCTAACAAACAGTGAAGGCTGTAGCTCATCATCCATCATCCAGCAGCCAAAACTGCTGGAATGGTGCTGGTCCAGGGGGTATGTGTTGTTTTTATTTTATTTTTATTTTATTTGGTAGACTGTAGCATATAAAAAAGGGATTGTCCAGTAGTAGACAAACCCTTTAAATATGTCAGTGTCAAAATAATGATACATCTACATTTTTACAATACAAATATCCAATCTAATGTATTAAATGCTAAAATAATGAATATAATAATACATCACTAATAAAAATAAAATCATAATAAATAATATAATCTTTCATAAAATCAAGGAGCATATTGTAAATGGACTATAAGCAATGTAGTATAGAAAAATCTAAAAGTCTCAATCTTCAGTGTGGAACAATGAATGTGTTTAGCAGATCACTGTTCCAGACGAGCAGCTTCGATTGGAACAGTTTGGCTTCCGTCCAGAACACCTCATGTGGGTAGTTGGATGACAGCATTTGTGTTAGTCTTAGTCCATCTTCATAGAATACGTTCTGAGACTCTTCCAGACACAATGAGCAGGAGTCACATTCCTCACTCATGAAGTCAGGTCTGACCCTTATTTAAGCCGAATAGTTGTCAAATACCAGGTGTGCTGCACAACGTCCTTCATGCGTCTTTCAAGCAAAGCATCTTGAAAAGTACTTGAGATCAGAAAGATCGCATATTAATTTGTAATATTCACTGCATAGGAGGAAATAAGACATCTTGATGAAAAATGGCAATTAAATCATAATAAACAGTAGTAACATAAGATACTGCACAGTTTTGTTCTACAGATCTATATGGCTGACATTCCTTTTTTAGGTCAAGGGGATAAAGTCACCTTTATAGCAACGATTACTATTGACCATGTGTAAAAAATCAGCTTGCATTATGTCTACATATTCGGAGCCACGTCATTTCCAGCGCCCTTCTACAGTGCCTTGAAAAAGTATTCATACCCTGTGAACTTTTCACATTTTTTCACATTACAGCCACAAGCTTAAATATATATTATGGGGATTTTATGTATGGGGAGTAAGTATTCGTGAAGTGTAAAGGAAATTATATATGGTTTTCTCATTATTTTAAAATTATAAATCTGAAAATTGTGATGTGTATTTGTATTAAACCCCCTGTAGTCTGATAACCCTAAATAAATTCTTTAGTGACCAATTGCCTCCAGAAGTTACATAATTAGTAAATCGAGTCCATCTGTGTGTCATTTATTCTCAGTATTACTACAGCTGTTCTTTGAAGGCCTGGGAGGTTTGATGGAGAAGATTAGGAATAAAACGGCATCATGAAAGGAAAGGACCACACCAGACAGGTCAGGGATAACGTTGTGGAGAAGAGTAAACCAGGGTTAGGGTGTAAAAAAATAGCCCAAGCTCTGAACACCTCACAGAGTATTTTTCAATTCATCATCCAAAAATGGAAGGAGTATGGCAGAACTGCAACCCTACCAAGACATGACCGTCCACCTAAACTGACATACCAAGCAAGGAGAGCACTAATGAGAGAAGTAACTAAGAGGCCCATGGTTACTCTGGAGGAGCTGTAGAGATGGTGACATCTGTGGGGATGCTTTTATTGAGCAGGGACAGGGAAGCTGGTCAGAGAAGATGGATGGAGCTAAATACAGTGCAAAATCTCTTAGAGGCTTCAAAATACTTGAGACTGGGGTTTGCAGCGCCCCAGAGTCCTGGTCGTTGCAGTACTGATGCTCCGCCGCTAAGGGGGGTGTTGGTACGTCTGATGGCACTGAAGGAGTTCATCTGACCAGGTATCACAGACACCAATACACTTCACAGTCTGGCCTCCAGGGGGAGCTAAGGGTTCTATGTATTAGGCCACTCCTCACAATCTGGTAAAACTGGGGGTTAGACAGGAAGTTAGTCAGAAGCTGACTGGGTTGGAACCAGGCAACATTCTGTGGCAGAGGGTGTTGCAGGGGAAGATTCAGGGGGTCCCTGTCAGGGGTGGGATCCTGACAGAGGCCTAGCGAACAGAGAGAACGTTACGGGACCGCGCCTGCACTTCATCGCGGTGGTACCCCAAGAAAGGACAAGAAGCGAGGTTTATTGTGCTGAGTGAGAAACGAGATCAACGCAACAAGGAGAAACACCAGTAGGAGTCGTGCTGTAAGACGAGGCAACATCCTACTGAGGCGCGTAGCCGGTGGCCAGAACGCCGAGGAAGTATTGAGCTCCAGGCCCTACTTCAAACCTACGGCAGGACAGTCAGTTATAGGCGGGCTGTCTCACTCAAATCACCTAAGAAGACATAGGGGGCAACAGTTGGAGAGGGACGACACTAGGGTCCCGGAAGACCTCCGAGCCTACCCATCATACGGGTGCGTCCTAGCCATATCATCTGGGGGACGAAGCAGAACATCATAATCGAGTTGTGAGGGAACTTCAGAAACAGACACAACAGTTGTGGGGACTATCCCGTAAGCACAGCAGGGGAGGACCACAACACACAAGCGCTAGAAGGTAGGCACAGATTTCCACCTGCAAAGGGAACTCTGGAGGTGCCATCGGACCGGCCGGACTTGCGCAGCCTGGTTAACCGTATTCCGGACTGAGGATCCTGAAGCCTTCAGTAAAGAGGTAAAGAGACTGCAACCTGGTGTCCTCGTTATTTACTGCGACCTGCACCACATCATAACCTCATCACATTCTCAACTTTCACTGGACGCCCCTCAGCAGGGTCACGGACCAGGCCCAGCCACCGTGACAACCCCAGAACCGAGACACAGAGGCCCGGTACCGGGTGTCCCTCGGCCCTGCGGCAGTGGGGGCGCTCCATCTACATTCAGCAATTTTGTTCCCCCACTAGGAACTATCAGGAGCGCCAGTGCTTTTTACTTTCTTACTTATTACATTGTGTTGGCATATCATGTAAAATCTAAATAAAAAACATTTTTTGGTTATGGGGGAAAATGTGGAAAAGTTCATGGAGTATGCATACTTTTTCACTGAACATGTAAAATAATTACACACAGGGCCAGCATCACTACCTGCTGCACCAAGGGAACTGCCAGGGCCCTGAGCATGCAGGGGGGCCCACTGGACTTGGGGACACAGGCACGCTATGGAGTCCTTGAGTCAGGGGGGCCTGGTGACCCCCCCTCGTGCTTTAAACTGTTTGAAATACTCACCTCTCCTCGTTCCCCGCTGGCTGCAGGTCCTGTCTCTTTCTGACTCTGTCTCAGGGCAGAGGGCGTGATGATGTCACTACAGCGCGCCCTCTCCTCTGAGAAGTGCAGAGAGCCAGAAAGAGGCTGAAGACATCAGAGCTAAGGAGACCGAAACTGCGGCCAACAGGGAATGAGGAGAGGCAAGTATTTGATTTTTTTTATGCATGCAGCATTATATAGGTCTCATTCTGTATGGAGCATTATATAGGGCCCATTATACTGTATGGAGCATTATATTGGGCTAATTCTCTATGGAACATTATATGGGGCCCATTCTCTATGGAGCAATATATGAGGCCCATTCTCTATGGAGCATTATGTGGAGTCCATTCTTTATGGAGCATTATAAGGAGTCTATTCTCTATGAAGACTTGTAAGGGGCCAATTCTCTTTGGAGGATTATATGTGACCCATTCTCTATGGAACATTATATGGGGCCCATTATTCTGTATGGAGTGTTTTATGGGGCCCATAATTCTGTATGAGAAAGGAAAGTCAGCTTTTCATGTTGTAGGAATGCAAATGAGAAGTCCCACAGGGATGGCCTGGAGCGAGGCAAAATCGTCAATAGGAAAAGGATTGGAAATCCAGTGAAGCATATGTAGTAAAATCCAGAAACACCTTTATTACCAAAAATGAAGAAAATTCAAGAACAACGATAGAGTCTGAATAAGGCTACTAAGCCTTAACGCATTGGTCAGTGTGCCGCTGGAGACTCCATCCTTGTTCTTGAATTGTATTAATTTTTGATAACAAAGTTTTTTCTGGACTTTACCACATATGCCTCGCTGGATTTAAAAATCCTTTTCCTATTGAAGACTTTGCCTCGCTCCAGGCAAACAGGAATAGTTATGTACAGGTGCTTCTCAATAAATTAGAATATCATCAAAAAGTTAATTTATTTCAGTTCTTCAATGAAAAAAGCGAAACACATATATTATACAGGTCCTTCTCAAAAAATTAGCATATAGTGTTAAATTTCATTATTTACCATAATGTAATGATTACAATTAAACTTTCATATATTATAGATTCATTATCCACCAACTGAAATTTGTCAGGTCTTTTATTGTTTTAATACTGATGATTTTGGCATACAACTCCTGATAACCCAAAAAACCTGTCTCAATAAATTAGCATATTTCACCCGTCCAATCAAATAAAAGTGTTTTTTAATAACAAACAAAAAAACCATCAAATAATAATGTTCAGTTATGCACTCAATACTTGGTCGGGAATCCTTTGGCAGAAATGACTGCTTCAATGCGGCGTGGCATGGAGGCAATCAGCCTGTGACACTGCTGAGATGTTATGGAGGCCCAGGATGCTTCAATAGCGGCCTTAAGCTCATCCAGAGTGTTGGGTCTTGCGTCTCTCAACTTTCTCTTCACAATATCCCACAGATTCTCTATGGGGTTCAGGTCAGGAGAGTTGGCAGGCCAATTGAGCACAGTAATACCATGGTCAGTAAACCATTTACCAGTGGTTTTGGCACTGTGAGCAGGTGCCAGGTCGTGCTGAAAAATGAAATCTTCATCTCCATAAAGCATTTCAGCCAATGGAAGCATGAAGTGCTCCAAAATCTCCTGATAGCTAGCTGCATTGACCCTGCCCTTGATGAAACACAGTGGACCAACACCAGCAGCTGACATGGCACCCCACACCATCACTGACTGTGGGTACTTGACACTGGACTTCAGGCATTTTGGCATTTCCTTCTCCCCAGTCTTCCTCCAGACTCTGGCACCTTGATTTCCGAATGACATGCAAAATTTGCTTTCATCAGAAAAAAGTACTTGGGACCACTTAGCAACAGTCCAGTGCTGCTTCTCTGTAGCCCAAAAGTGGCTTTACCTGGGGAATGCGGCACCTGTAGCCCATTTCCTGCACACGCCTGTGCACGGTGGCTCTGGATGTTTCCACACCAGACTCAGTCCACTGCTTCCTCAGGTTCCCCAAGGTCTGGAATCGGTCCTTCTCCACAATCTTCCTCAGGGTCCGGTCACCTCTTCTCGTTGTACAGCGTTTTCTGCCACATTGTTTCCTTCCAACAGACTTACCATTGAGGTGCCTTGATACAGCACTCTGGGAACAGCCTATTTGTTGAGAAATTTCTTTCTGGGTCTTACCCTCTTGCTTGAGGGTGTCAATGATGGCCTTCTTGACATCTGTCAGGTCGCTAGTCTTACCCATGATGGAGGTTTTGAGTAATGAACCAGGCAGGGAGTTTTTAAAAGCCTCAGGTATCTTTTGCATGTGTGTTGTAAATTGGATTCTGGGCTCCCCCGGTGGCCACTTGTGGAATTGAACTTGTGTGCATCATCCCCTCTGTTCACCTGCTCCTATCAGTATGTGGGAGTCGCTATATAACCCTGCTCCTCTGTCAGTTTCTTGCCGGTCAACAATTTAATCAGAAGCCTTCTGTGCTTGTTCCTGCTACTAGACAACTCCCAGCTAAGTTGGACTTTTGTTCTTGTGTGTTTTTGCATTTTGTTCCTGTTCACAGCTGCTGTTTCGTTACTGTGTCTGGAAAGCTCTTGTGATCGGAAATTGCCACTCTGGTGTTATGAGTTAATGCTAGAGTCTTAAAGGAATTTCTGGATGGTGTTTTGATAGGGTTTTCTGCTGACCATGAAAGTGTCCTTTCTGTCTTCCTGCTATCTAGAAAGCGGACCTCGATTTTGCTAAACCTATTTTCATACTACGTTTGTCATTTCATCTAAAATCACCGCCAATATATGTGGGGGCCTCTGTCTGCCTTTTGGGAAAATTTCTCTAGAGGTGAGCCAGGACTGTCTTTTCCTCTGCTAGGATTAGGTAGTTCTCCGGCTGGCGCTGGGCATCTAGGGTTAAAAAACGTAGGCATGCTACCCGGCTACTTCTAGTTGTGCGGCAGGTTTAGTTCATGGTCAGTATAGTTTCCATCTTCCAAGAGCTAGTTCTCATATATGCTGGGCTATGTTCTCTCGCCATTGAGAATCATGACAGTTTGACCGGCCCAAAAAAAAGGGTTAAATTACTGGCTGAGAAAGGAGAGAAAAAAGAAGTCTGCTACAATTTTTTTTTTTTTTTTCCTCTAGTTCTGAGTGTGCTCTTAATTGAATCACTTGCTAGTCTGCCTATACTGCAGCCTTCCTCTCTTTCTCTCCTTCTAATCCTTGAATGGCTCTGTGTTCACCTGTTTCAAATGGATCTTCAGAGTGTAGCTACAGGTTTGAATAATCTCGCCACAAAGGTACAAAATTTGCAAGATTTTGTTGTTCATGCACCTATGTCTGAGCCTAGAATTCCTTTGCCTGAATTCTTCTCGGGGAATAGATCTCACTTTCAAAATTTTAAAAATAATTGCAAATTGTTTTTGTCCCTGAAGTCTCGCTCTGCCGGAGACCCTGCACAGCAGGTCAGGATTGTAATTTCCTTGCTCCGGGGCGACCCTCAAGACTGGGCTTTTGCATTGGCACCAGGGGATCCTGCGTTGCTCAATGTGGATGCGTATTTTCTGGCCTTGGGGTTGCTTTATGAGGAACCTCATTTAGAGCTTCAGGCGGAAAAGGCCTTGATGTCCTTGTCTCAGGGGCAAGATGAAGCTGAAATATACTGCCAAAAATTCCGCAAATGGTCTGTGCTTACTCAGTGGAATGAGTGCGCCCTGGCGGCGATTTTCAGAGAAGGTCTCTCTGATGCCATTAAGGATGTTATGGTGGGGTTCCCTGTGCCTGCGAGTCTGAATGAGTCCATGACGATGGCTATTCAGATCGATAGGCGTCTGCGGGAGCGCAAACCTGTGCACCATTTGGCGGTGTCTACTGAGAAAACGCCAGAAAATATGCAATGTGATAGAATTCTGTCCAGAAGCGAGCGGCAGAATTTTAGACGAAAAAATGGGTTGTGCTTCTATTGTGGTGATTCAACTCATGTTATATCAGCATGCTTTAAGCGTACTAAGAAGCCTGACAAGTCTGTTTCAATTAGCACTTTACAGTCTAAGTTTATTCTATCTGTGACCCTGATTTGTTCTTTGTCATCTATTACCGCGGACGCCTATGTCGACTCTGGCGCTGCTTTGAGTCTTATGGATTGGTCCTTTGCCAAACGCTGTGGGTATGATTTGGAGCCACTGGAGGCTCCGATACCTCTGAAAGGGATTGACTCCACCCCATTGGCTAGTAATAAACCACAATACTGGACACAAGTGACTATGCGTGTTAATCCGGATCACCAGGAGGTTATTCGCTTTCTGGTGCTGTATAATCTACATGATGTTTTGGTGCTGGGATTGCCATGGCTGCAATCTCATAACCCAGTCCTCGACTGGAGAGCTATGTCTGTGTTAAGCTGGGGATGTAAAGGAACTCATGGGGACGTACCTTTGGTTTCCATTTCATCATCTATTCCCTCTGAGATTCCTGAATTCTTGTCTGACTTTCGTGACGTTTTTGAAGAACCCAAGGTTGGTTCACTACCTCCGCACCGGGAGTGCGATTGTGCCATAGACTTGATTCCGGGTAGTAAATACCCTAAGGGTCGTTTATTTAATCTGTCTGTGCCTGAACACGCTGCTATGCGAGAATATATAAAGGAGTCCTTGGAAAAGGGACATATTCGTCCTTCGTCATCTCCCTTAGGAGCCGGTTTTTTCTTTGTGTCTAAGAAAGACGGCTCTTTGAGGCCGTGTATTGATTATCGACTTTTGAATAAAATCACGGTTAAATATCAATATCCGTTACCACTGCTTACTGATTTGTTTGCTCGTATAAAGGGGGCCAAGTGGTTCTCTAAGATTGATCTCCGTGGGGCGTATAATTTGGTGCGAATCAAGCAGGGGGATGAGTGGAAAACCGCATTTAATACGCCCGAGGGCCATTTTGAGTATTTGGTGATGCCTTTTGGTCTTTCAAATGCCCCTTCAGTCTTCCAGTCCTTTATGCATGACATTTTCCGTGATTATTTGGATAAATTTATGATTGTGTATCTGGATGATATTCTGATTTTTTCGGATGACTGGGACTCTCATGTCCAGCAGGTCAGGAGGGTTTTTCAGGTTTTGCGGTCTAATTCCTTGTGTGTGAAGGGTTCTAAGTGTGTTTTTGGGGTTCAAAAGATTTCTTTCTTGGGATACATTTTTTCCCCCTCTTCCATCGAGATGGATCCTGTCAAGGTTCAGGCTATTGGTGATTGGACGCAACCCTCTTCTCTTAAGAGTCTTCAGAAATTTTTGGGCTTTGCTAACTTTTATCGTCGATTTATTGCTGGTTTTTCTGATGTTGTAAAACCATTGACTGATTTGACTAAGAAGGGTGCTGATGTTGCTGATTGGTCCCCTGATGCTGTGGAGGCCTTTCGGGAGCTCAAGCGCCGCTTTTCTTCCGCCCCAGTGTTGCGTCAGCCTGATGTTGCTCTTCCTTTTCAGGTTGAGGTCGACGCTTCTGAAATCGGAGCTGGGGCGGTGTTGTCGCAGAGAAGTTCCGACTGCTCCGTGATGAGACCTTGTGCTTTTTTTTCCCGTAAATTTTCGCCCGCCGAGCGGAATTATGATATTGGGAATCGGGAGCTTTTGGCCATGAAGTGGGCTTTTGAGGAGTGGCGTCACTGGCTTGAGGGGGCCAGACATCAGGTGGTGGTATTGACTGACCACAAAAATTTAATTTACCTTGAGTCTGCCAGGCGCCTGAATCCTAGACAGGCGCGCTGGTCGTTGTTTTTCTCTCGGTTTAATTTTGTGGTGTCGTACCTACCGGGTTCTAAGAATGTTAAGGCGGATGCCCTTTCTAGGAGTTTTGAGCCTGACTCCCCTGGTAATTCTGAGCCCACAGGTATCCTTAAAGATGGAGTGATATTGTCTACCGTTTCTCCAGACCTGCGGCGGGCCTTGCAGGAGTTTCAGGCGGATAGACCTGATCGTTGCCCACCTGGTAGACTGTTTGTTCCTGATGATTGGACCAGTAGAGTCATCTCTGAGGTTCATTCTTCTGCGTTGGCAGGTCATCCTGGAATCTTTGGTACCAGGGATTTGGTGGCAAGGTCCTTCTGGTGGCCTTCCCTGTCACGAGATGTGCGAGGCTTTGTGCAGTCTTGTGACGTTTGTGCTCGGGCCAAGCCTTGTTGTTCTCGGGCTAGTGGATTGTTGTTGCCCTTGCCTATCCCGAAGAGGCCTTGGACGCACATCTCGATGGATTTTATTTCGGATCTGCCTGTTTCTCAGAAGATGTCTGTCATCTGGGTGGTGTGTGACCGTTTCTCTAAGATGGTCCATCTGGTTCCCTTGCCTAAGTTGCCTTCTTCTTCCGAGTTGGTTCCTCTGTTTTTTCAAAATGTTGTTCGTTTGCATGGTATTCCTGAGAATATCGTTTCTGACAGAGGGACCCAATTCGTATCTAGATTTTGGCGGGCATTCTGTGCTAGGATGGGCATTGAATTGTCTTTTTCGTCTGCTTTCCATCCTCAGACTAATGGCCAGACCGAGCGGACTAATCAGACCTTGGAGACATATTTGAGGTGTTTTGTGTCTGCGGATCAGGATGATTGGGTTGCTTTTTTGCCTTTGGCGGAGTTCGCCCTCAATAATCGGGCCAGCTCTGCCACCTTGGTGTCCCCGTTTTTTTGTAATTCGGGGTTTCATCCTCGATTTTCCTCCGGTCAAGTGGAATCTTCGGATTGTCCTGGAGTGGATGCTGTGGTGGAGAGGTTGCATCAGATTTGGGGGCAGGTGGTGGACAATTTGAAGTTGTCCCAGGAGAAGACTCAGCTTTTTGCCAACCGCCGTCGTCGTGTTGGTCCTCGGCTTTGTGTTGGGGACTTGGTGTGGTTGTCTTCTCGTTTTGTCCCTATGAGGGTTTCTTCTCCTAAGTTTAAGCCTCGGTTCATCGGCCCGTACAAGATATTGGAGATTCTTAACCCTGTGTCCTTCCGTTTGGACCTCCCTGCATCCTTTTCGATTCATAATGTTTTTCATCGGTCATTGTTGCGCAGGTATGAGGTACCGGTTGTGCCTTCCGTTGAGCCTCCTGCTCCGGTGTTGGTTGAGGGTGAGTTGGAGTACGTTGTGGAAAAGATCTTAGACTCTCGTGTTTCCAGACGGAGACTCCAGTATCTGGTCAAATGGAAGGGATACGGTCAGGAGGATAATTCTTGGGTCACTGCCTCTGATGTTCATGCCTCCGATCTTGTCCGTGCCTTTCATAGGGCTCATCCTGATCGCCCTGGGGGTTCTGGTGAGGGTTCGGTGCCCCCTCCTTGAGGGGGGGGTACTGTTGTAAATTGGATTCTGGGCTCCCCCGGTGGCCACTTGTGGAATTGAACTTGTGTGCATCATCCCCTCTGTTCACCTGCTCCTATCAGTATGTGGGAGTCGCTATATAACCCTGCTCCTCTGTCAGTTTCTTGCCGGTCAACAATTTAATCAGAAGCCTTCTGTGCTTGTTCCTGCTACTAGACAACTCCCAGCTAAGTTGGACTTTTGTTCTTGTGTGTTTTTGCATTTTGTTCCTGTTCACAGCTGCTGTTTCGTTACTGTGTCTGGAAAGCTCTTGTGATCGGAAATTGCCACTCTGGTGTTATGAGTTAATGCTAGAGTCTTAAAGGAATTTCTGGATGGTGTTTTGATAGGGTTTTCTGCTGACCATGAAAGTGTCCTTTCTGTCTTCCTGCTATCTAGAAAGCGGACCTCGATTTTGCTAAACCTATTTTCATACTACGTTTGTCATTTCATCTAAAATCACCGCCAATATATGTGGGGGCCTCTGTCTGCCTTTTGGGAAAATTTCTCTAGAGGTGAGCCAGGACTGTCTTTTCCTCTGCTAGGATTAGGTAGTTCTCCGGCTGGCGCTGGGCATCTAGGGTTAAAAAACGTAGGCATGCTACCCGGCTACTTCTAGTTGTGCGGCAGGTTTAGTTCATGGTCAGTATAGTTTCCATCTTCCAAGAGCTAGTTCTCATATATGCTGGGCTATGTTCTCTCGCCATTGAGAATCATGACACATGTGTTTAGAGTTAATTAGTTGATTCAGAAGATTAGGGTAATAGGTCGTTTAGAGAACCTTTTCTTGATATGCTAATTTATTGAGACAGGTTTTTTGGGTTATCAGGAGTTGTATGCCAAAATCATCAGTATTAAAACAATAAAAGACCTGACAAATTTCAGTTGGTGGATAATGAATCTATAATATATGAAAGTTTAATTGTAATCATTACATTATGGTAAATAATGAAATTTAACACTATATGCTAATTTTTTGAGAAGGACCTGTATAGAGTCATTATAATCAGTTTGATGTATTTCAAGTATTTATTTGTGATAATGTTGATTATTATGGCTTACGGCCAATGAAAACCCAAAAGTATTTATCTCAGTAAATTAAAATACTTTATAACACAAGCTTTAAAAATGATTTTAAAATCCGAAATGTTGGCCTACTGAAACATACATGTTCAGTTAATGCACTCAATACTTGGTCGAGGCTCATTTTGCAATTACTACATAAATGCGGCGTGGCATGGAGGCGATCAGCCTGTGGCACTGCTGAGGTGTTATGGAAGCCCAGGTTGCTTTGATACCAGCCTTCAGCTCGTCTGCATTGCTGGGTCTGGTGTCACTCATCTTCCTCTTGACAATATCCCATAGATTCTCTATGGAGTTAAGGTCAGGCGAGTTTGCTGGCCAATCAAGCACAGTGATACTGTTGTTTTTAAACCAGGTATTGGTACTTTTGGCAGTGTGGACTGGTGCCAAGTCGTGCTTGAGAATTACATTTTCATGTCTAAAAAGCTTGTCGAAGGAGGAAAGCATGAAGTGCTCTAAAATTTCCTTGTAGATGGCTGCCCAGACTTTGGTATTGATAAAACACAGTGGACCTACACCAGCAGATGACATGGCTCCCCAAACCATCCCATATTGTGGAATCTTCACACTAGACCTCAAGCAGCTTGGATTGTTTGCCTCTCCATTCTTCCTCCAAACTCTGGGACCTTGATTTTCAAATGAAATGCAAAACTGACCTTCATCTGAAAATAACACCTTGGACCATTGAGCAACAGTCCAGTTCTTTTTCTCCTTGGCCCAGGTAAGACATTTCTGGCACTGTCTATTGGTGATGAGTGGCTTGACACAACGAATGCGACACTTGTAGCCCATGTCCATGTGTGTGTGGTGGCTCTTGAAGCAATGACTCCAGCAGCAGTCCACTCCTTGTGAATCTCCCCCAAATTTTTAAACGGCCTGTTTTTAACAATCCTTTCAAGGCTGCGGTTATCCCGGTTGCTTGTGCACCTTTTTCTACCACACTTTTTTCTTCCACTCAGCTTTCCACTAATATGCTTGGATACAGCACTCTGTGAACAGCCAGCTTCTTTAGCAATGACCTTTTGTGGCTTACCCTCCTTGTAGAGTGTGTCAATGACTGTCTTCTGGACATTTGTCAAGTCAGTAGTCTCCCCCATGATTGTGGAGCCTACTGAAACAGATTAAGGGACCTTTTTAAACACTTAGGAAGCCTTTGCAGGTGTTTTTTTTATATTATTTTAATTTACTGAGATAATGACTTTTCGGTTTTCATTGGCTGTAAGCCATAATCATCAGCATTAACAGAAATAAACACTTGAAATAGATCACTCTGTTTGTAATGACTCTATATATGAGCTTCACTATTTGTATTGAAGAACTTAAATAAATTCACTTTTTGATTATATTCTGATTTTGTGAGAAGCACCTGTAGGTGAGGTGAGGCAATAGGCCAGTTTAAGGAATGGACAACAGAATCCAAGTCTTACATGTGGTGAACGAATGGAGAGGATGGTGCAGGAGTATCTTTAACTGAATATCAATACCACCAGGGAGGGGCTGGACCCGTTCACATTTTGGTCTTCCAAAATTGATGAGTGGCCTGAGCTCGCCTCACACGCCTTTGAGGAATTATGGTGCTCGGCAGCTAGCGTTCTCTCAGAACGTGTCTTCAGCGCTGCCAGTGGGGTCTTGATGGATAGGTGCAGCTGGCTGTCCTCTGAAAGTGTAGGCCACCTAACTTTCATCAAGATGAACAAGACATGGATCTCCAAGGACTTTTGCACCCCAATCGCAGATAGTACAGACTAGGTGATATTGCATTTTTAGTGTGATGCACTAATGTCACGTAACTGCACTCTGTGATATCTTTTAGTGTGGCTTTTGTGCCTGCTGTGGCTGCTTCTGATGTTAACACAAATTTGTGGAAATGTGAACAGGCATGGTTGCTCTACATCTGCTAGGTAGGCTGTAGTAGATGTGTCTGTCTCAATTATACTATTTCTATTCTCGTGACAGTTATTCCACTTCGGTGGTGTCAGGCCCTCTTTTTCTAAAATATGAAAACTCCAGGTTGTGTGTCCATCTGCTGTATTGGGTATAGTGGAAGACCTGTCGTTCCCTATTATACTATTTCTACTGTGTTGAAATTGATGCCACTTTGGTATTGTCTGCCAATAATTTTTGGAAATGTGAACACTCCTGATTGGGTGTCTATCTCCTGGACTGGGTGTAGTGGAAGACCTGTCAATCCCTATTGTACTATTGCTACTGTGATAAAATTGATGCCACTTTGGTATTGTCGGCCAATTATTTTTGGAAATGTGAACACTCCTGGTTGGGTGTCCTTATGCTGGATTGGGTGTAGTGGAAGGCCTGTTGGTCCCTATTATACTATTTCTACTGTAGTGAAATTGATGCCACTTTTGTGGTGTCAGGGCATCATTTGTTTAAATGTGAACACTCCTGGTTGGGTGTCCATATGCTGGATTGGGTGTAGTGGAAGACCTCTCGGTCCCTATTATACCATTTCTACTGTAGTGAAATTGATGCCACTTTTGTGGCGTCTGCCAGTAATTTTTGGAAATGTGAACACTCCTGGTTGGGTGTCCTTCTGCTGGATTGGGTGTAGTGGAAGACCTGTTGGTCCCTATTATACTATTTCTACTGTGGTGAAATTGATGCCATGTCTGTGCTAAGGCCATCATTTAAATGTGAACACTCCTGGTTGAGTCTCCTTCATGCATGTTGCCTGTAGCAGTAGGCCTCCAAGACTGTCAGGCCTCCACTTCCTTGGACTCAACTACCCATGTTACTATCCTTAACCCCTTTACCCCAAGGGTGGTTTGCACGTTAATGACCGGGCCAATTTTTACAATTCTGACCACTGTCCCTTTATGAGGTTATAACTCTGGAACGCTTCCATGGATCCTGGTAATTCTGACAATGTTTTCTCGTGATATATTGTACTTCATGATCGTGGTAAAATTTCTTTGACATTACTTGAGTTTATTTGTGAAAAAAATGGAAAATTGGCGAAAATTTCAAAAATTTCACAATTTTCCAAATTTGACTTTTCATGCCCTTAAATCCCAGAGATATGTCACGCAAAATACTTAATAAGTAACATTTCCCACATGTCTACTTTACATCAGCACAATTTTGGAACCAAATTTTTTTTGTTAGGGAGTTATAAGGGTTAAAAGTTGACCAGCAATTTCTCATTTTTACAATACCATTTTTTTTAGGGACCACATCATATTTGAAGTCCCTTTGAGGGGTCTATATGAAAGAAGGATACCCGAAAGTGACACCATTCTAAAAGCTGCACCCCTCAAGGTGCTCAAAACCACAATCAAGAAGTTTATTAACCCTTCAGGTGTTTCACAGGAATTTGTGGAATATTTAAAAAAAAAAAAAAAGGAACATTTAACTTTTTTTCACAAAACATTTACTTCAGATCCAATTTGTTTTATTTTACCAAGGATAACAGGAGAAATTTTACAACCCCTAAAGTTGTTGTACAATTTGTCCTGAGTACGCCGATACCTCATATATGGGAGCAAATCACTGTTTGGGGGCATGGCAGAGCTCGGAAGGGAAGGAACGCCATTTGACTTTTCAATGCAAAATTGGCTGGAACTGAGATAAGGACGCCACGTTGCGTTTGGAGAGCCCCTGATGTGCCTAAACAGTGGAAACCCACAAAAGTGACACCATTTTGGAAAGTAGACCCCCTATGGAACTCATATAGATATGTGGTGAGCACTATGAACCCCCAAGTGCTTCACAGAAGTTTATAATGTAGAGCCGTAAAAATAAAAAATCTTATTTTTTTTCACAAAAATGATTTTTGACCCCCAATTTTTTATTTTCCCAAGGGTAACAGGAGAAATTGGACCCCAAAAGTTGTTGTGCAATTTGCTCTGAGTACGCTGATACCCCATATGTGGGGGTAAACTGCTGTTTAGGCACATGGCAGAGCTCAGAAGGGAAGGAGCGCCATTTGACTTTTCAATGCAAAATTGGCTGGAATTGAGATAGGACGCCATGTCTCATTTGGAGAGCTTCTGATGTGCCTAAACAGTGGAAACCCCCCAGAAGTGACCCCAATTTGGAAAGTAGACCCCCTAAGAAACTTATCTAGATGTGTGATGAGCACTTTGAACCCACAAGTGCTTCACAGAAGTTTATAATGTACAGCCGTGAAAATTAAAAAATCACTTTTTTTCCACAAAAATTATCTTTTAGCCCACAATTTTGTATTTTCCTAAGGGTATCTGGAGAAATTGGACCCTAAACATTATTGTGCAATTTGTCCTGATTACGCTGATCCCCCATATGTGGGAGAAAACTACTGTTTGGGCGCATGGCAGAGCTCGGAAGGGAAGAAGTGGCCTTTGGAATGCAGACTTTTATAGAATGGTCTGCAGGCGTCACATTGCGTTTGCAGAGCCCCTGATGTACCTAGAAAGTAGAAACCCCCCACAAGTGATCCCATATTTTAAACTATATCCCCCAAGGAACTTATCTAGATGTGTTGTGAGAACTTTGAACCCCCAAGTGTTTCATTAAAGTTTATAATGCAGAGCCGTGAAAATAAAATATCTTTTTTTATCCACAAAAATGATTTTTTAGCCCCCAGTTTTGTATTTGCCTAAGGATAACAGGAGAAATTGGACCCCAAACCCCAAATATTGTTGTCCAACTTGTCTTGAGTACGCTGATACCCCATATGTGGGGGCAAACCACTGTTTGGGTGCACGGCAGAGCTCGGAAGGGAAGGAACACCGTTTTACTTTTTCACCGCAGAATTGTATGGATTGAGATCGGACGTCATGTTGCATTTGCATAGCCCCTGGTGTGCCTAAACAGTGGAAATCTCCCAATTCTAACTCCAACCCTTACCCCAACACACCCCTAACTCTAATCCCAGCCCTAAACACACCCCTAACCCTAATCCCAACACACCCCTAACCCCAACACACCCCTAACCTTAATCTCAACCCTATCCATACCCCTAACCGACACACCACTAACCCAACTGTAAACGTAATCCAAACCCCAACCCTAACTTTAGCCCCAACCCTAACCCTAACTTTAGTCCCAACCCTAACCCTAACTTTAGCCAGAACCCTAACCCTAATCCTAAAGGGAAAATGGAAATAAATACATTTTTTATTATATTATTTTTTCCTAACTAAGGTGGTGATAAAGGGGGGTTTGATTTACTATTTGCAGCTGGTTTTTATAGCGGGTTTTTATGCTTGGCAGCTGTCACACACAAAAAGACGCTTTTTATTGCAAAAAATATTTTTTGCGTTACCACATTCTGAGAGCTATAATTCCGATTTTTGTTAGGCAGAATGAACAAAAACCAATTCGTAAATTTCTTTGGGGGGGACGTTTATACCGTACCGGGGTTGATAAAATTGATAAAGCAGTTTTATTCTTCGGGTCAGTACGATTACAGCGATACCTCATTTACCGCATATACTCGAGTATAAGCCGAGAATTTCAGCCCACTTTTTTAGGCTGAAATTGCCCCTCTCGGCTTAGTCATACCCAGGGGTCGGCAGGGGAGGTGGAGTGGCAGCGGTCTAAGCATACTCACCTGCTCCTGGTGCGGTCCCTGGTTCTCCAGCGCTGGCAGCTTCTTCCTGTAGTGAGCGGTCACACGGTACCGCTCATTACAGTAATGAATATGCGGCTCCACAATATAATTCCACATATGTTAACTCATAGTTTTGATGCCTTCAGTGTGAATGTACAATTTTCATAGTCATGAAATTACAGAAAAATCTTTAAATGAGGTGTGTCCAAACTTTTGGTCTGTACTGTATATATATATGGAGCGCCACCAAGGACCGTGGGGTACTCGGTACCGGGCCGGCGGTTCTTAAAGCAGATGTGGTCACAGTGGCAGTGACCCGGGCCATGGCCCTGGGCGTCCAATAAAATATGAAAAAGGGAATAAAGTTTATGTGGAACTGTTTGTGATGCCACCTGTGGTACTCGGCAAATAGGAAATGTTAGCCGACGCTGCTTGAAGGGACCGCTGAGCCTGATTGTGATGCAGCAGAGTTGATACAACTCTCCACAGGTAGAGCTTTAGTCCCAGGGCACTAAGGTGAAATTGTGAGATGATGGATGATGTAGTAGCTGTGGTGCAGGGTGGATGGCGCAGTAAATAACTGTGAGGACACAGCGAAGTGCAGTTTCCAAAGCTTTACTCACAGTTCTTAGTTGCCCCAGCCAGGGTGCTGTGTTCTCCAGGTTTGTGGTCCAGCGAGCTCTCAAGCAAT
This sequence comes from Ranitomeya variabilis, assembly GCF_051348905.1. Taxonomy (NCBI): domain Eukaryota; kingdom Metazoa; phylum Chordata; class Amphibia; order Anura; family Dendrobatidae; genus Ranitomeya; species Ranitomeya variabilis. The sequence goes on along the minus strand of NC_135236.1, from coordinate 298,061,339 downwards.
TTGGGTGCACTTTCCATATGTCATTTCCTCGCCATCTATTTGCACTGGCTTCGCCTCTCCTGCCCTGCGCCTGCCACACAGTGTCCCAAGCCAGCAGCCTCGGATCTTGTCGGGTGGTGTGCACTAAATCCCCCTGGATCCTATATGGCTGCCTTTTCAGCGAATGTGTGCAGATGTGGTTGTGCTTCTTACAAAAGCCACAGCCCCCGGTTAGCTAGCTGAGTCCTTTGTTTCTCCACTAGGATGGGGCCAGTCCCCTAACTGCGACCTGGTCCCTACACCGACCACCCCGGCGGATACGGGCCCCACAGATGGATCCCTCACTATCCGTGCCCCTAGGATCCCTTCTATCCTTCTGGGAGCTTCCTTCTGCTTCTCCCTCTCACTTCTCTCTTCTGTCTGTCAGGAGCCGCAGACCCTCACGTCTGCTCCCCTGATCTCACAATCTCCCTCACTGTTCCTCCTAATTAGCTCCTCCCTACTCTACCTACCCCACCCACTCCTCCAACACCCTTTCCAAACCAGACTGGGATGAGGCCATCCTCCCTTAGGGTACGCCCAGGTGTCCTGACTGAAGTGTCTAGTGTTGGATGCATGTGCAGGGTTCTGTGCCGTGCCCCCTCCTTACCTGAGAGCGGAATACCACACCTCTGGGTGGGGTGCAGTACTCTGTGGTGACTGGACCTTCAAGGGCGCCACATACCCCCCCTCCGTTAAACACAGCATGTCCTCGAGCTGGAACATGCAGACAATTTTCTGATGTGCACATTAACAGGTAAACAGGTAAAACTTTCTTCCCTTTATGGGAGGCACTTTGAATTAAAACGTTACAATTTTAAATAGCAACGCTACCGAGTAGGGTATAAAACATTGTCATTAACTTTTGAAGCATAGTAAGAGGTAGTAAGACAATAGTGCAACATTTTCATTTCCAAGTGTAATAAACCAGTTTCATATTAAGTGCAAGGATTCAATAAAACTTTCTCAATAAGACATTTTCTTAACAAGTCTCATAAAACTTTCTCTGTTAAGTTCAGCAACCTTCAATGGGATCCCTTACCAGGGTATCCTACTCTTTAGTGCAATATGGGGGACCCGTCTCAAACCCCCAACATAGGCCTTGGGCATGACTACAAGGCATGTGTGGTCTCCTGGTTGGACCTCTTCTTCGGCCACGCCAGATGGTTTTTCTTCTTGGTCATTAAGGCAAGTAATCTTTTGTGCAAATAACAGACAACATTGGCACTGGTTAATTGTAAAACCGATAAGGAGCACCTTAAGAAGTGCTAATTATATACATTGGAAAGTTTGTGGACCATTCACCGTCCATGATCACAGTGTCTCTTTATTAGCAAGAACTAAACCTTACCACGTTAACTTAACCATTCACAGTCATTCTTCCATTTATTTACTAATCCTGATGTTTCCACGGCAACGCCTGGATGTTGCTCACCCCCGACTCGGAGTCTAGTCTTATTCCATGTAAGACGAAAAGCTGACCTGTTCCCACTATGGGGTTCTGAGTGCTCCGAGACTGCATTTCACAGTGGTCTGCGTGGCCCTGGAGCATACTGCAGTCAGAGTTTTTGTAGTTGCAGATACTTATGCTACCCTCCCTGGTAGTGGACCTGCACTGGTTGCAGGTGGCTTGAGTCCTGATGTGGGTTGCGGCTCAGGATCACATGCGGGTGACTTAGGTACTACTGCTGGCTGTGGCTCAGGATCACTTGTGGGTGACCCCTCCTTACCTCAGAGTGGAATACCACACCTCTGGGTGAGGTGCAGTACTCTGTGGCGACTGGACCCTCAGGGGCCTCATCACTACAGCGGTTTATCCCTGCTCCCTGTCAGCTCCATTACCAATATATATCCATATCCTGTCATACAGATAATTACCTTGACAAAGGCCATAAGGCCGAAACGTTGGTGCTGTATGACTGGTCATATGAATAAACTTTTTTGGCATTTACATCTGGTTTTATTACTATCTACCTATCTGTATCACCGAAAGATCACATTTGTAACTTGCAGTGAGTTGTTGGACACTTGCAGGTAACTTTTTACAAATAAGAAAATAAGCATTACTTTACTGTCAAAATCCCTGACACTTCAGTGTCACTCAGTGTCATCTCTCCTCCGCTCCCTACCAGTCTCTATTTGCAAGACAAAAGTGTTGACATCCCTAAGCAGTCTTGTGCCGTCAACCCCGCCCTCACTGCTGAACCCACTGAATGGATGCAAAGTCACAGATTGTCGATGCAAACTGTGGAAATAACTGGCACTGTCTGCAGCTCAGTGTGCAGCACCCCAGAGTCCTGGTTGTTGCAGTGCTGTGGCTCCGCCACTACGGGGAGCTATGGTGCGTCTGATTGCACTAGGGAGTTTCTCTGATCAGGTACACTCACACCACACTTCACACTCCGGCCACCAGGGGGGGTGGTCCTATCTAGTAGGCCACTCCTCACAACTCTGGTAAAACTGGGGGTTGGACAGGAAGACAGAGAGAAGTAGCTGGGAAGAGCTAGTGAGAGGACCTGTCAGGGATGGGATCCTGGCAGACTCCTCAGAGCAGAACTAACCAGTAAGCAACGGGAATACAGAAAAGGAGAAATACCAGAAGGGGTCTTGCTGTTAGACCGAGGCAACATCCTTCTGAGGCGCAAACAGTCGGTGGCCGGAACGCCGAGCAAGTAAGAGACTTTAAGTACATTGCAAACCACGGCAGGGCAGCTAACTACAGGTTGGCTGTCTCACTTAACACCTAAGCAGACAACGGAGGCAGCTGTGGGAGAGGGGCGACTCTAGGGTCCCGGAAGAACTCCAGGCCTACCCCGTCATACGGGTGCGTCCTACCATATCACCTGGAGGACGGAGAAGGAACAGTAGAGACAGAAAGAAACAGTTGTGAGGACTATCCCGGGAGCTCAGCAGGGAAGAACTACAACACACAGCGCTAGAAGGTAGATACTGATTCCCACCTGTAAAGAGAGCTCCTGATGTGTCGTTGGACCGGCCGGTCTCTGAAAACCCAGTTAACAGCGCTCTGGACTGAGGTCTCCCACATCTTCAGTAAAGAGGTAAAGAGACTGCAACCTGGTGTCCTCGTTATTTACCGCAACCTGCACCCCACAACTGCACCGCTATACCACCGTTAACAGCACCTACTTCACCGGACGTCCCCCCACTGACGGACAGGGCCACGGACCGGGTCTAGCCACCGTGACAACCCCGAGACTGAAACTCAGAGGCCCGGCTCCGGGTACCCCCCCTCGGCCCTGCGGCGGTGTGGGGGCGCTCCAACTTGGCGTCACGAACAGGATCTACTTAAGCCTGAAGAATCAGGTCATGTGTGCCTAGAGACTGTGATTTACTGTACTTGAACTGTACTTTATTGAGGGAACTGTGTGCTACTGCTTGCCGCGGAAAGTTACCGCCAAAATTCGCCATTGCCGCGCGCGGAGGGAGGAGCCTTAGCTACGTGGGCGGAATCGGCCAAAAGAAGCGCGGAACGGAAAGCGCGGTGAGACGCCAATCCCGGAAGAGGAACTCCGACCTCCAGCAGGTTAGTGGGAGGAAGGGACGGCCATGTCCGAGTCGGGAGGAGAGGAGGTGGCGGTCGCAGCCGCGGACGCAGGGGCAGCTCCGGTCCCTGCAGCGGGCGAAGCCGCGGCCCTAATACCGCCACTGGCTGCCGCAGAGCCCGCTGCCCCCATCAGCCAGTCGGACACCGCCGCTAACGCAAAAGCCATAATGCCCTTCTCCATGCCCTACCTGCCCGGAGCGACCTGGCTCCCACGATACTCTGGGGAGGCGCATACATTCACTGACTTTAAAGAAGGGCTCTGCAGCCTACTCGAGTTCTACCCCCTAACCGAGCCTTAGAAGGTCCATATGATAACCGGTCAACTCTTTGGGGCGGCTCTGAGAGAAGTGAAATCCTGGCCCGCTGAGGATAAAGGAACTGCACAACAGATTTTTGCCAAGCTTAAAGCCACCTTTGATACTCGCACTGCCACAGAGATTAAACTGACTTTCTATGGATGCAAACAGAGGTCGCAGGATAGCTTACGGGACTATGCCCTTAATCTCCAGGAAGCGATGCGGGCCATTAAGCAGAGTGACCCCGGCAGCATGCAGGATGAGGATAAAACCCTGAAGGAGCGGTTCATCGAGGGGCTCCTGTGCAGTCACCAGCGGGGCCAATTGCACTTCCTGGCCATGCAAAATCCAGACTTGACTTTTGCGCAGTTTAAAGATAGAGCTATCCAGGCATTGCAGGAGCGGCAGCCCAGCCGCGCAGTGCCACCCAGGCGCCCCGCTCTCACCTACCACCAGGGGGTGGCATCGGATACCCCAGTTGCCGCGGAGGCCGACGCCCAGAGCTTCGAGGACGACTCCCCTGCAGGACTCCGTCTCCAGATGCAAGAGCTAACCAAGAGCGTTGCTGCCCTGGCCCGGACGGTGCAGTCCCTACAGGAGGCCCCTAAAGAGAAGATCCAGTTGGCTTCCAGCCCGGAGGATGTCCCTTGGATGCGACGGAGGAGGACTCCGCCGACCAGGAGCCGGCCCGACGATCGCTTCCACCAGGATGGACGACCCATCTGCCGCCGCTGTCATCAGGTGGGCCATCTTGCAAGGTACTGTCCTTTAAACGAGCAACCCCTGGGGCAAAGGGCCAACCCCCAGGAGTAGGACGGTCAGGCCCGCAGCATTGGAGAACCAAGTATATTGGAGGACGACCAGTTCTCCCTGTAGTGATTGATGGAATCCCCTTGAATGCTTTGCTGGACACCGGTTCTCAGGTGACGACTATACCTTACGTGCTCTACAAACGGTATTGGGAGGACGCTGATATTACTCGTGGCCCTGACGATGATTTCACCATAATCGCCAGTAATGGTCAGCCGTTGCCACAAGTGGGGTATAAGGAGGTCACCATCAAAGTGGGGCGGGTGGAATTGAAAGCCCAAGGGATTGTGATTGTAGATATTGATCGTCGAGAATGTAATCCCATGATGACTCTTGGTACTAATGTTATAGAAAATTGTCTTGCAGAAGTGATTGTTTTGTTGCAACAGGTGGCAGAAAACGCTGGCCACAGTGAGCAACGTGCCCTGCAGAAGGAAATCAGAGCTCTGATGCAGAGACAGCAGGTAGAGCTGACTGGTGGTGAGATTGGTCGTGTCACTGTAAGTGATTCAAACCCCATCGCGATACCTCCCAAGAGTGAAATGTTAATATGGTGTCGAGCAGCCATAGGCCTCAGGGGTAAGGACTACCAGGCCTTGGTGGAACCTGTATATTCAGACAATAGGCCTACTGTTCTGACAGCCCGGGGGGTGGTTGACGTCCGACAGGGGAGAGTGCCCGTACGTGTCCTCAATTGTGGGGAGGAAGAGGTCCACCTAACCAAGTATACCACGCTCGCCAAATTGTTCACTGTCAATAATAGTGTAATACAGACACCTGAACCCTTGGTCCCGTCAAACGTGGCGGAGAACAAAGGTTCTGCAGAGCACTCGAAAGACTGGTGTCGGGAACTGCATGTGGGCACTGACTCCACCCCGTCTCATCAAATACAGGGGGCTTACAGGGTGGTACACGAGTACGAGCAGGTATTCAGCAAACACCCCTCAGATTTTGGGCAGGTGAAAGGGATCCAACATCACATCCCCACGGGAGATCATCGACCCATAAAAGAGAGATATCGCCCTGTACCCCCAGCTCATTACCAGTGTGCCAAGGACATGTTGCGGGAAATGAAGGAGGCTGGGGTGGTGAGGGACAGCTGTAGCCCCTGGGCAGCTCCGTTAGTCCTCGTTAAAAAGAAAGATGGTACAATGAGGATGTGTGTTAATACAGGCAGTTGAATCGCATTACACATAAGGACGCATACCCACTGCCCAGGATAGAGGAATCTCTGGCTGCTTTAAAATCTGCTAACTACTTCTCTACCTTAGATCTCACCAGTGGGTACTGGCAGGTTCCTGTAGCAGAGGCGGACAAGGAGAAGACGGCCTTCACGACACCAATGGGTCTCTGCGAGTTCAACTACATGCCCTTCGGACTGTGCAATGCTCCAGGAACGTTCCAGAGGATGATGGAGTGCTGCCTAGGACACATGAACTTTGAAACTGTGCTGCTGTATTTGGATGATGTCATTGTCTTCTCTAAGACCTACGAGGACCATCTGAAGCACCTGGCCGAGGTGTTCGAAGCCCTGTCCAAATTCGGCTTAAAGGTGAAACCGTCCAAGTGTCATCTGCTCAAACCTAAAGTGCAGTACCTGGGCCATGTGGTGAGCGCTGAAGGAGTGGCCCCAGACCCCGACAAGGTCACAGTGATCAAGGACTGGCCAAAGCCTAGTGACCTCCACGAAGTCCGGCAGTTCCTCGGGTTGGTAGGTTACTATCGGAGATTCATTAAGGATTTCACCAAGAAGGCCGCACCCTTGCAAAATCTGCTGGTGGGCCAACCAAAGAAGACCAAGGGGAGGAAAACCACCTTTGATTGGAACGAAGAGCTGGAGGAATCCTTCACCTGTTTGAAGTCGGCACTGACGGGAGAAGAGATACTGGCTTACCCCGAATACGATCAACCGTTTGTGCTGTACACAGATGCCAGTAATGTGGGATTAGGAGCCGTGCTGTCCCAGGTTCAGAACGGCAAAGAAAGGGTGATCGCTTACGCCAGCAGGAAACTCCGTCCCACGGAAAGGAACCCTGACAACTATAGTTCCTTTAAGCTGGAATTCCTGGCCCTCGTCTGGGCAGTGACAGAGAGGTTTAAGCACTACCTGGCCTCCGCGAAATTCACCGTCTTCACGGACAACAATCCGCTAACGCATCTGGGTACTGCCAAACTCGGGGCTTTGGAACAGCGGTGGATGGCCCGGCTGTCCAACTATGATTTCACCATCAAATATCGGGCAGGACACCAGAATGCCAATGCCGATGCTCTGTCCCGAATGCCCAATCTACCAGAAGTGGGAGAAGACCCGGAGGCACTTGAAGAGGTGGAGCTGCCTGCCTTCCATCGCCCCAAAGCCACTCAGAACTCTCACCATGTGAAGAACAGGCACAAGAACCAACCGGATGCCACGCTGAATCCCCTGCCCCACCACGGATGGGCAGAAACCCAGGATAGTGACCCCGCGGTCCGTCAGGTGAAGGAACTCTTGACGCAGGCTGGGTTGCACCCTGGCCCAGATGATCCACAAGAAACTCAACAGCTGTGGAAGGGGAGAAGCAAACTGTTTATCCATGATGGCAAGTTGTGCAGGAGGAGCATCGACCCACGTACTCATGAATTGGTGTGGCAGATAGTGGTGCCAAGGCGAGATGCGCCCATGGTTCTGGGAGCCTACCATGATGGAGCCGGACACTTCGGATGGAGGAAGCTGGAGAAGCTGCTCCGAGGGAGGTTCTATTGGATTGGCATGAAGAGAACCATTGAGAAGTGGTGTCGAGAGTGTGGTCCGTGTAGTCTGCGAAGGAAGGACCGTGACAGTCAACGGGCTCCCCTGCGGCCTATCATCACCAAACGGCCGCTCGAACTGGTCGCGCTGGATCATGTGAAGCTGACGCCTAGCCGGTCGGGCTATATCTACGCCCTTACCATCGTGGACCACTACTCCAGGTTTTTGGTGGTTGTGCCTGTCAAGGATCTAACAGCTAGGACTGCCGCCAGGGCCTTCCAGCAGCACTTTTGTAGACCCCATGGCTACCCAGAGAAAGTACTGACCGATCAGGGGCCTGCATTCGAAGCGGAAGTGTTCCAAGAATTCTGCCAGTTGTACGGGTGTAAGAAGATCAGAACTACACCGTACCACCCCCAAACCAACGGGATGTGCGAGAAGATGAACCAGGTAGTAATCGATTTATTGAAGACCTTGCCTGTGGAGGAACGGAACCTGTGGCCGACAAAGTTGCCTGACTTGGTGGATATGTACAACCACATCCCAGTAAGTTCCACCAACTGTACTCCAGCGTACCTGATGCGAGGAAGGTCTAGTCGGTTACCCGTTGATCTGGACATGGGGGTCCTAGTACCCGAAGATACCTCGCCGGAGGCAGATTGGGATACAGAAAGGCAGCGAAGATACCGCGAAGTACAGGAGTGTGTGGAGAGAAGTCTCGCCCAGGCTAGGCAGAAACAAGAAAGGGACTACAATCAACACGCTCCTGCGATTCCCCTGTCACCTGGTGAGCAAGTGCTTAAACGGAAGAGGAGGTTACACAAGCTTGATGACCAATGGGAAGCGGAACCGTATACCATCTTGCCATCCGACTTCGACAACACTAAGGTCTGTCTCATCAGCAAGGACAGAGGGGAGACCTCGACAGCGGTATCCAGGGATCACCTTAAGGTCTGCCCCGATAAGTTGAAAGAGAGGGGCACGGCCCCAGAAATCTCCCCGCCGGTGGAAAAGGAGAAGATGTTCCATACTGTCCTTGGTGACTTTCCCCAGTCCTGGACTCAGATAAATCAGGCCATCGCGGTACCTGTTCTAACGTTTCCACAGCCGGACCCACCAGAAACAATGGTGGTACCAGATCATCCGGTCCCGCAACCTCAACAAGCCTTGCCTGAAGAAGCCATGCCAACTGTTGAACCGGCAAATCCTCCCTCTGCTATCAGTGAGCCTGCCGTACCCACTGTTGATAGCAGCAGCTCTGAGAGCCCCAACCTGCCAGTGCTACCCAGACTCACTAGAAGTGTAGTTAGAAAACAGCGCACTACACCAGCGGTAGCAAGCATAGCGGGCCCTGTTAGACCAATAGCAACCCCTGCGCTGCGAAGGTCCACACGCAGCACTCAAAATCAAACTCCCCTCCGCTACAAAACTTGGAGGTATTGATAGGGCTGCTATGTAATTGAAAATGTTTGTATGCATATCCTTTTGTTACAGGTTTTTAAATGGACACTAGAGTAATGGACGGTGAATTGCTCAAAAACTTCCACAAGGGGGGCCCCTTTGTTTACCCGGGGTCCCCGCTGTTTCAACCACTGAACTGAGAGTCATAAACTGTGCATGACCAAACTTTCGCAACGTTCAAGAATCCTCACCTCCCGTAAAGGGAAGCTCTGTTATGTTCAATTGTTATGCTATTTCAAAAATTTGTGTGTTTTCTGTTAACATGTATTATTGTTCTTGTTTTCCCAGTCCCGGAGTACTGGATTTAACCGGGGGGGAGTGCAGCACCCCAGAGTCCTGGTTGTTGCAGTGCTGTGGCTCCGCCACTACGGGGAGCTATGGTGCGTCTGATTGCACTAGGGAGTTTCTCTGATCAGGTACACTCACACCACACTTCACACTCCGGCCACCAGGGGGGGTGGTCCTATCTAGTAGGCCACTCCTCACAACTCTGGTAAAACTGGGGGTTGGACAGGAAGACAGAGAGAAGTAGCTGGGAAGAGCTAGTGAGAGGACCTGTCAGGGATGGGATCCTGGCAGACTCCTCAGAGCAGAACTAACCAGTAAGCAACGGGAATACAGAAAAGGAGAAATACCAGAAGGGGTCTTGCTGTTAGACCGAGGCAACATCCTTCTGAGGCGCAAACAGTCGGTGGCCGGAACGCCGAGCAAGTAAGAGACTTTAAGTACATTGCAAACCACGGCAGGGCAGCTAACTACAGGTTGGCTGTCTCACTTAACACCTAAGCAGACAACGGAGGCAGCTGTGGGAGAGGGGCGACTCTAGGGTCCCGGAAGAACTCCAGGCCTACCCCGTCATACGGGTGCGTCCTACCATATCACCTGGAGGACGGAGAAGGAACAGTAGAGACAGAAAGAAACAGTTGTGAGGACTATCCCGGGAGCTCAGCAGGGAAGAACTACAACACACAGCGCTAGAAGGTAGATACTGATTCCCACCTGTAAAGAGAGCTCCTGATGTGTCGTTGGACCGGCCGGTCTCTGAAAACCCAGTTAACAGCGCTCTGGACTGAGGTCTCCCACATCTTCAGTAAAGAGGTAAAGAGACTGCAACCTGGTGTCCTCGTTATTTACCGCGACCTGCACCCCACAACTGCACCGCTATACCACCGTTAACAGCACCTACTTCACCGGACGTCCCCCCACTGACGGACAGGGCCACGGACCGGGTCTAGCCACCGTGACAACCCCGAGACTGAAACTCAGAGGCCCGGCTCTGGGTACCCCCCCTCGGCCCTGCGGCGGTGTGGGGGCGCTCCAACTGTAGGAGCTACATGCAATATCCTGATGTACTAGGAAACTGACCAAAAACATGGTAGTCTGAATATGGCCTTAGCACTGGAGCAACAGGGGATTCAACAGCTAAGAAATGATTCTTTTATTATTTTAAATCATTACATATGGATGCTCAAATTTTGTGAAAATGGATAACCCATTAACGGATTAGCAGACATTACAGATAAGCACCTAAAATGGTCTTCGTAAAATAGATAACAATAAGATTTAAAACTATTTCCGTATTGAGTAGAAATATCTGATGAAATATGGAAAACGTTGACATTTCCTAATGCATTTTTATTCGTAAATGCTGGCTTAATTTCATGAAGTATTAGATTATCTGTGGCAGCACACCTGCCAATACTCCTCACCACAAGGACTGGTGGTTTAAATGTGGAGGCGACTTGTGGTCATGTAGAAAATCACGTGTAAAAGCAATGTGACCTACTCGTGATAATAGATGGATGGATGTTGATATGCAAACTGGTTTGACCTGTGTGTATTTAGCCCATAGTGACTGAGCTAATATTGACCTTAAGGGCTCATACTCATCTGCGAGAAAAATAGAAGAGTGCAATCCGATAATAAATGTTAATCTATGAGTCCCTGCTCATCTGCGATTTTTTTTTTCAGCTAAAATCAGACTGAGAAAAAAAAATCGCAGCATGCTGTAATTGTCCTCGTATTTTGGACGAGACTTGTCAATGCAAGTCAATAGGTGAGAGAAAAAATAAATAAATAAAATGACATGGCACTCAGACCATACAAGTGGTGCCACACCCATGTCCTTGAAAACCCGATATTTCATGTGTCGCGTATAGTAAAATCACATTGTGACCCAACAGGAATAGAATAGATAGAATAGACATATACACATACACTACCATGTAAAAGTTTAGGGTCACTTAAAAATTTCCTAATTTTTTAAAGAAAAGCACAGTTTTTCCCAATGAAGCTAACATTAAATGATTCAGAAATACACTCTATACATTGTTAATGTGGTAAATGGCTATTCTAGCTGCAACCATCTTCATAGGTGTATAGAGGCCCATTTCCAACAACCATCAGCATTCTTATGGTACTTTGTGTTTGCTAACTGTGTTAGATGGCAAATAGATGGTTAGAATACCTTTGAAAACACTTGTGCACGTATGTTAGCACAGCTGAAAACAGTTTGGCTAATTAGAGAAGCTATAAACCTGACCTTCCTTTGAGCTAGTTGAGAATCTGGAGCATTACATTTGTTGGGTCCATTAAACTCTCAAAATGGCCAGAAAAAAAGAACTTTCATGTGAAACTCGACAAACTATTCTTGTTCTTAGAAATGAAGGCTATTCCATGTGAGAAATTGCCAAGGAACTGAAGATTTCCTACAACAGTGTGTACTACTCCCTTCAGAGTAGAGCGCAAACAGGGTCTAACCAGAGTAGAAAGAGAAGTGGAAGGCCCCGCTGCACAACTGAGCAACAAGACAAGTACATTAGAGTCTGTAGTTTGAGAAATCGATGTTTCACAGGTCCTCAACTGGCAGCTTCATTAAATAGTCCACGCAAAATACCAGTGTCAATGTCTACAGTGGATACTGGCCTTCAGGGTAGAGTAGCAAAGAAAAAGCCATATCTGAGACTGGCTAATAAAAGGAAAAGATTAATATGGGCAAAAGAACAGACATTGGACAGAGGAAGATTGGAAAAAAGTGTTAAGGACAGACAAATCCAAGTTTGAGGTGTTTGGATCACACAGAAGAACATTTGTGAGATGCAGAACAACTGAAAAGATACGCATCTGTCAAGCATGGTGGAGGTAATGTGGTGGTCTGGGGTTGCTTTGGTGCTGGTAAAGTGGGAGATTGTACAAGGTAAAAGGGATTTTGAATAAGGAAGACTATCACTCCATTTTGCAATGCGGACAGCGCTTGATTGGAGCCAATTTCATCCTACAACAGAACAATGACCCAACGTACACCTCCAAATTATGCAAGAACTATTTAGGAAAGAAGCAGGCATCTGGTATTCTATCTGTAATGGAGTGGCCAGCGTAGTCACCAGATCTCAACCCCAGTGAGCTGTTGTGGGAGCAGCTTGACCATATAGTATGCAAAAAAGTGCCCATCACCCCATAAAGCCAAACCAACTTGTGGGAGGGGCTTCTGGAAGCATGGGGGTGACATTTCTCCAGATTACCTCAGCAAATTACCTGCTAGAATGCCAAAGGTCTGCAATGCTGTAATTCCTGCAAAGGGAGCATTCTTCCATCTTTTTTTTGGATCCTGTCAATGTCTAGACTAGATTTTAAATTCATTTGGCAACTCATTTGATTAATAAAAGTATGAGTTTTCATGGAAAACTCAAAATTGTCTGGGTGACCCCAAAATTTTGAACGGTAGTGTATAATAGATACATAGAAAGATGTCAGTCACATGTATTATTATTACAGTTCTTGTGTAGCTTACTGTACAAGTATTTTATGACTGAATAAATTATTTTCTGAAAAAATGGTGTGAGTTCCCCTTAAATGTTACTAACCAGCAGAGAGAAAGTGGACAGTGGGGCAGATGTTTATAGCCTGGGAAGGTGGTAATACCCATGGAGCTTCCCAGGCTATTAATATCAGCGAACAGCTGTATACTTAACCTTTATAAGTTATTAAAGGGGGGACTCTCAAAAAAATGATGCAGGGTCCCCCGATAATTAATAACCAGCAAAGGCAAAGCAGACTGATATTAATAAGCTAGGATGGGACAATGGATATTGGCCCCATCCCAGACTAAAAACATCAGCTCTCAGCCACCCCAGAAATGGTGCCAAGATGCGCCAAGTCTGACACTTAACCTTGCTCTTCCCTCTTGCCCTTGTTCATTGCAAGTGGGGTGATAGTATTGGGGTTGATGTCACCCTTCTCTGGTCAGGTGATATCAAACCCTGGGGTTAGTAATGGGGAAACGTCTGTAAGACACCCTCATTTCTAACCCCATAGTCATATTGTGAAAAAAATAACACCCAGAATAAAGTCCTTTATTTGAACAAATGACACACACAGACTCCCTTATTGACTCTTATTTAACCAAAAACACTTATACTCACCTTACACCCAATCTACTGAAGCCAGTGTCACTTGTAAAAGAATAAATATAATGAACAACCATATTCTGCACCTGTCCGCTGAGAATATAATAATCCAATTGTCCCATGACACGTGTAGCTCTGCTACATCTAAATGACAGGTTGCATTGTTGCATGATGCGACTATACAGCCTGCCATCTAGCAAAGACACTGAGCTTCACTTGCTACTTAGCTCAGTGCCTTGCGGTGATGTGCTAAAGTTAAGTGGAGTTCATACCCAGTGAACTCATTTCACTTCACTGACGTCACTGGAAACGTGAGAAAGTTCTCAAGTTCGCGGTGCCATAAGAAAGGTCATTGGAGTTCAGAGCCAATGAACTCAGTTCAACTCAATGACGTCGTCACGAGTAAAAAAATTGCATGACACTTGCATGACATTTGTCCCACTTTTTTGGACTGAAATTGGACAATTTTTTTTTTACTGTGATGAATATGAGCCCTAAAGGGTATATCCAGAACTTTATAAAAAAATGTACCTAAACACTAACAGGCAGGTAATTGCAGTTTACCTGCCTGTTGTACACGGTGCCGTTCTTCCCTGACACAGAGTGGTCACAGATCGCTCCTGCTGGGAATTCACATTTGGATGTTTTGGGTTATCATTAGTGATGAGCGAGTATACTCAATGCTCGGATTTTCCTGAGCACGATCGGGTGATCTCCGAGTATTTGTAAGTGCTAGTAGATTTAGTTTTCCTTGCCTCAGCTGCATGATTTACAGCTGATAGACAGCTTGAATACATGTGGGGATTCCCTAGCAACCAGACAACCCCCACATGTACTCAGGCTGGCTAGCAGCCGTAAATCATGCAGCTGGGTCAACAAAAACTAAATCTCCGAGAAGTTACAAATACTCGGAGACCCGCTGAGCGTGCTCAGGAAAACCCGCGCAACGAGTATACACGCTCATCACTAGTTGTCATTATGATTTAAAAAGAGAAAGTAGAGTAGTTTGACTTAGTTTGAATGGCTTTACTCAACCACTAAGGCCTCTTTCACACTTCCGTCTTTCTGCTCCCGTCACAATGCGTCATTTTGTGAAAAAAAAAAATTCATGCAAATTTGCCCGCAGGATGTGTTTTTTTCCCATAGACTTGTATTAGCGATTGATCATGACGTATGGCCACACGTTTCGTCCGTCGTGCACTGGATCCGTCGGAATTTGGCGACACGTCGTCTGGAAAAAACGTTCAATGTAAGTGGAGAAAACGTTTTGGTGTTAACATTCTCTGAAAAAAGGTCAAGAAAGCAAAAATTATGTCGGGGTATGTAAAGTTTTGAGCACAACTGTAAGGCTACTTTCACACTTCCGTTTTTTTTAATACGTCACAATGCGTCGGCGTGACGTATCGACAGATGCGTCAAAAATAGTGAAAAACGGATGCAACGCATCCAGTATTTCGATGTATCCGCTAGATGGTTCAGTCGAAAAACTGGATCCATTGCATCCGTTTTTACCATCTGTTTCCTCCGTTTTTTTGACGGATCCTTTTTCCATGCCTAAAAATGGGAGTCTCCCAAATGTGATTGGCTACTGGAAAATAGGGAAACCAATATATTGACTGGCTGTCTTCAGGCTGGCAGGAGTCTTGCTGGCACATTTGGGGGTGACGCCCCAGGCCAGGTTTATATAGATTTGGGGCCTGTCTGGCCAATTGGCTACAAATTCCTGATTCTGAGCATGCTGTGTAAAAAAACGGATTCCAGCGCTGGATTCCATCATACGACGTGTCACAACAGATCCTGAGTCCATAGGCTTCCATTCTAGTCAAAGACGTATGCCGCAGGATCTGTCGCGACACGTTTTCCCGACGCAGATAAAAAACTTTACATTGAACGTTTTTTCCAGACGACGGTCTGACAAAACACGACAGATCCGTCGCACGACGGATGCGACGTGTGGCCATCCGTCACGATCCGTCGCTAATACAAGTCTATGGGAAAAAAACGGATCCTGCGGGCACATTTGCAGGATCCGTTTTTTTCCCAGAACGACGCATTGTAACGGATCTGAAAAGACGGAAGACGTCGTGTGACGTCAGTCGCAATCCGCCGTTTTGGGAAAAAAATGGATCCTGCAAATGTGCCCGCAGGATGTGTTTTTTTTCCCATAGACTTGTATTGCCGATGGATCCGTCGCGTCTGTCGTGCACTGGATGCGTCGTGTTTTGGGGGACCGTCGGCACGAAAAAATGTTCAAGGAAACGTTTTTTCGTACGTCGAGTCTGCCATTTCCTACCGCGCATGCGTGGCCGGAACTCCGCCCCCTCCTCCCTGGACTTCAGAATGGGCAGCGGAGCGTTGAAAAACTGCATCCGCTGCCCACGTCGTGCCACATTTTCACAACCTGCGTCGGTACGTCGCACCGACGCTTAGCGACGGACCCGTACCGACGCAAGTGTGAAAAAAGAAGCCTAAGTGACATTTGTCTATTATGCTATGTGCTATTTATTTGGTGTTCTTTTAAACTATTCTAATAAAATTAGATTTTAGGCTATTTTTTATGTAAACTATTAGAATATTATTCCTCCTTGTGTATCTATTAATATAAGCTGTCTTGACATACTGCAGTTGTTACTGTGGTCGTTGATATATTTATTAATGCTTACTTGTGTTGTTAAGATCCGCCAGAGATTGTTTCGTTTGAAGGTAACCTCAGACATAGCTCCAGCTTACCAATGCACCTCTGCCAAGATGAGCTGCTGAAAATAAACTTTGTTATTAATGAACTTTTCTTGGAAAAATTTAATGTTGACTTCAGTTTATGACACCAAGTGCCCTCTAATTCCTGATGTTGGTGAATTTATTAGCCATCTGCCATGTTCTAAGAGATGTTTCTTTTTGCTGCATGAAGCATTACAGAAAAACCTGGCTGATTTATTGTACCTAGTCTCTGCATTTATCTCTGACAAGGGTTAAGCGCCTCTGTAGGAAAGGGTAAAACTTGTTTTATGCTAGTGAAGGTTTTTACATTAAAAATGAGCAAGGCATTGTTCCCACGATGTGTATTTGGTGTGTTTATGTTGCTTTTTTTTGCAGTATTTTTGCACCTATTAACTAAATTAGATTACTTGCTTTTTTTACAGCCATTTTTATAGCTGAGAGTTTTGTCTCCTTTTGGTGTGTCATGACTTAAATAAAGCCGCTTTGTTTTTGATATTTTATGATATTTGGCAAAACTTTATTGATAAAGTTATATGTGAATTATGCAGGAAAACACACTAAAAAAACTTCCTTCTTTGCGGACAAATATTTGACATTTTGATTTAGACCAGAGCGTCTGCTGCCATTTTCCTGCACCCCGGTTCCTATATGTTCGCACATATAGGAACAGCACATGCAAATTAGCAGGCAAGTGTCCACTGGATTTTCCTGAAATTGTGAAATGTCCAGACAGTTCTGTTTAGCCCTTCCCCTATGCTGTTGATTAATATTACTCGGGTGTGCAGCATCAATATACCCTGGATTATGGGTCCATGGAAGCCTCAGCAAGGGGTGAAATGGCCGTACTCGGGCAGGTCTCACTATTCATGAAAAATCTCACCTGACACCCGCACCTCCGCATATCAATGTAACCAATTTTATGGAATAAATCACATCTCGAAAGAAGGATCGGGTGAGTGCTGTTTTTCTTGTTACTTTTTTGCAATATTGTCTTGTATTCGTTGACATCTATTGTGAAAAGTTCATCAAAATAAGCGCATGTGGATGGCCAATGTTGCTCAAAATAAAAAGTGCTATTTATTTCAGCCTTTCAATTTTCTTGCTACTTTTTAGCACAAGAAGTCACATGTTCTGCTAAAAGGTTATAAAAATTGCGCCAAAGTTTCAGGCATACAAAAAATCTCTCCATGGTTGGATAGGAGACCATTTGCACCAAATTTTGAGACTTTTTCAAAGGTTGCAAAAATGGATCAGGTTAAAACCCTAAACTCCGTGATATCACAGATCTATACAATGCTAAGAATGTAAAGAGCTATTATGCAGTACTCATACACGGGTCCCTATTGTACTTACATATGCCTGAAACCATGCTATGATACAATTCTGTATTACGAGGATTGCAGAGACTCATACAGCTCATGTTCATGACATGACTGAGCCCTAACGCAAATGATGGTCAATGGGAAGGAAACAAAACACTTATTTCACCTGTAATATGGCAATTTTAGCATCAAATAAAAACAAACCCTTATGAAAGCCACAGGTTACAAATGTATCAACCTGTTCATTTAGGCTGAAATATTAATTCCTGTAGTTATGTATTTTAAAATTAAACTAGAAGCATAGGGAAGTAACATACGGGAACATAATAATTAACATCCTTGTGGCTTCGCTTTAGAGAAAAGAAACTTTAAAATTGAAATGAAACTTAAAATTAGAAGAACATTCATGTTTTACACAGAAAGGTGAAGTTATATATCCTGGCACTACATCATACAGATACACTCAGTACACTAACATAATAGGGATAACATCACTATAAAGTATAAAACAGATTATGCTATACCATTAGTTTTTTTTGCAAACATTTAGATCAAGATTATTGCAGTTAACATTTACCGCTCCTGAGGCACCATGGGCACAAATGTTTTACAACTTGCCCAAAGACATCACACAAATAACCATGTCACAATTCCAAAAACTAATTGCTCTTTCTCTAGCTACTACTACTGATTTCAGGGGATATCTCCCCCAACCCTGGTCCACCATCCACCAACCTCAACCCCTCCACCACCTCACATCGAAACCTTACTAACCTGATTAACATTTGCTGTACTCCTTCATCTCCCTCTTTTAATTGTGCACTCTGAAATCCATAGTCTGTATGCAATAAGCTTACTTTCCTGCATAACTACTTTATGAACAACTATCTTAATCTGTTGGCCCTCTCTGAAACCTGGATTCAGGATTCTGACATGGTCTCCCCTGCTGCTATTTCCCATGCGGCTTACATTTTTCCCATTCTCCAAGACCCGCAAACAGACTTGGTGGTGGAGTCAGCATACTCCTGCCACAATACACTTTCCAGGTCATCCCCCCAGTTCCATCACTCTCATTCCCTTCTTTTGAGGTCCACACCATCAGGCTCTTCCATCCCCTCTCCTTCAGAGTAGCATCCCCCAGGCTCACCCACCCACTTCCTTGACCATTTTTCTGCCTGGCTGCCACCCTTTATATCCCCAGAACTACTAACCCTTATTCTGGGAGACTTCAACATCCCATTAACAATCCACTTCCCCATCTGCATCCCAGCTCCTAACTCTAACCGCTTCTCTTGGCCTCTCACAGTTCTCAACCTCAGAAACACACAAAGATGGTAATACCCCTGATCTGGTCTTTGTCCGATGCTGTTCAGTCTCCTACCTAGATAACTCACCTCTTCCCCTCTCTGACTACAATATCCTCTCCTTCACGCTCACAAATCCTCGCCCACCCCAGTACACTTCTACCTACCGCACTTGCAGAAATTTACAAGCTGTTAAAGACCTATAACTCTGCCCTTCATCTTGCCAAACAGACCTACTTCACCACCCGGATGTCCTCACTATCTAACAACCCAAAAAACTTTTTTACACCTTTCACTCCCTTCTCTTCCTATCTTTCTGACCACTCCTTCAGTGTATCGTTGGCAGGCTCCAATTTGTCTCCTCTTCCTATCACTGTTGGGGTCCCTCAGGGATCAGTCCTTGCACCTTCATGTCTCTCTCTACACGGCCCCATTTGGACAGACCATCAGCAGATTTGGCTTTCAGTACCATCTTTATGCTGATGACACACAACTCTACACGTCATTCCCTGACCTTACCTTCGCTATACTACAGAAAACTAGTAACTGTCCGCAGTCTCCAACATCATGTCCACTTTCTATCTATTGCCTGACATAATGCAGAGATGAAGCATGTCTTTCCATGGTGGCATCGGCCACCAGGACTGGAGGCAATCTGTAGCCCGGGCAGAGATGGGCCTGCGTTTAGAGGCCTGGTGGTTGGAGGGACTATAGAAGTGGCACCCTTTCCGGCGGCCGGACAAGCAGCCAGAGTAGGATGAAGAATGCGCTGCACTGGTGGCACCCAAACCTGAACCGAAAGGAGCTCGGCAGACCCTGGCGAGCACCCATCTCCATGTGCAAGGTGCCGGGGTGTTCACTGACTGTTGCGTAATAGACTTGCACACAACTACCATCCCGTGCCTCCTTGTTACACTTGTGATCAGTCGGGGTCCCAGAGGTAAGATCCCAGTGATCAGGAAGTTGTCCCCCATTCCATGGATAGGGGAAAACCTCCAAATATGAAATTGCCCCATTAACTAAGTACTACATGTATTTGTATTGATTTTAAATTGTTTTCCTTGTCTGAACTATATATGTCCACAGTACACTAATCGTATGAATCATTGTACTCCATATACAGTCGAAACCAAAAGTTTACATTCATTATATAAAAAGACACATATGCAAGTTATTCTCAATATCTGACATGAAATCAGAATAAACCTTTCCTGTTTTAGGTAAATTAGGACTACCATAGTTATTAATATTTGCCAAATGCCAGAATAATGAGAGAGAGAGAAACTTTTAAGGCACTTTTATTACTTGCTGCAAAGTCAAAAGTTTACATACATTTCATTAGTATTTGGTACCATTGCTCTTAAACTGAATGACTTGGATCATATGTTTAGGATATCCTTCCACAAGCTTTTCACAATAGTTGGTCGTAATTTTGGCCCATTCCTCCTGATAAAACTGGTGTAACTGATCTAGGTTTGTAGGTCGCTTTGCTCACACCTGCCTTTTCAGCTTTTCCCATAAATTTTCAATAGGATTGAAATCAGGGCTTTATGATGGCCACTCCAAAATATTGACTTTGGTAACCTTAAACCACTTTGTTACCATTTGGCAGTATGCTTCAGATCATTGTACATTTGGAAGATGCATTTTTTCTCATGATGCCATCTAAATTGTGAAGTGCACCAGTCCCTCCTGCAGCAAAACAACCCCACAACATGATGCTTCCACCCCCATGTTTCACAGTTGGGATGGTGTTCTTAGGCTTCAAAGCTTCTTCCTTTTCCGTCCAAATGTAATGATGGTCATTTTGCCATCAGGTCTTTGTTCCTGTGTGCATTTGCAAACAGTAATCTGTTTTTTTATGTTTCTTTTGGAGCAATGGCTTCTTCGTGGCCTTTCAGCCCATGTTAATACAGTACTCATTTCACTGTGGATATTGACACAATCTTACCAGCTATCGCCATCATCTTCACAAGGTCTTTTGCTTCTGTCCTTGGGTTGATATGCACATGTTGGACCAAAGCACTTTCATCTCTGAGACACAGAACCCGTTTTCTTCCTGAGCGGTATGATGGCTGGACATTCCCATCTTGTTTGTACTTGTGCATAATTGTTTGTACAGATGAATCTGGCACAGGTATCTTGAAATTGTACCCAAGGATGAGCCAGACTTGTGCAAGTCCATAATTCTCTTCCTGACATCTTGTTTGATTTCGTGACACTGCAGTGTGTTTCAGGTGTGCATTAAAATAAATAAACAGGTGTGTCTCTAATTAACTCAGATGTTGCCCAAAAAGCTATCAGAAACTTCCAAACACATGACATCATCATATGGGCAATCCATGATTCTATAAAGGCATAGTTATCTTAGTGTATGCAAACTTTTGACTTTGCAGTAAGTAATAAAAATGCCTTAAAATCTCTCTCTCTCTGTCTCTCATTATTCTGGCATTTGGCAAATATTAATAATTATGGTAATCCTAATTGACCTAAAACGGGAAAGGTTTATTCTGATTTCATATCAGATATTGAGAAAAACATGCATATGTGTCTTTTTATATAGTATATGTAAATTTCTGGTTTCAACTGTAAATATAGACCTTCTGCCTATATCTCCAGTAACTGAGAACAGCTCTAAGGATGTTAATTCAAAATAGGCTGCTTAAATGACACGTCTACATAAAGTAATACTATGATTTTTATGAAATGTACAGTGGTGGAAATAAGTATTTGATCCCTTGGTGATTTTGTAAGTTTGCACAAAGAATTGACATGCTGCGGAATAAACAACGCAGCGTTTCCACACGTTCTTTTCCGCAGCATGTGCACTGCGGATTTTGTTTTCCATAGGTTTACATGGTACTGTAAACTCATGGAAAACAGCTGCGAATCTGCAGCGTCAAGACTGCTGCAGATCTGCAGCAAAATCCGCAGCGTGTGCACATACCCTTAGAGTTCTGGCTCCTACAGACCAGTTAGATGCTCCTAATCAACTCATTACCTGCATTAAAGACAGCTGTCTTACAAGGGCTACAAAATCATAAGCAAGACGCTGGGTGAGAAGAAGACAACTGTTGGTGCAATAGTAAGAAAATGGAAGAAATACAAAATGACTGTCAATCAACATCAATCTGGGGCAACATGCAAAATCTCACCTCGTGAGGTATCCTTGAAGGTGAGAGATCAGCCTAAAACTACACGGGGGGAACTTGATAATGATCTCAAGGCAGCTGGGACCACTGTCACTAAGAAAACCATTGCTAACACATTACGCCGTAGAAGAAGGCACATGTGCAGGCTCGTCTGAAGTTTGTCAATGAACACCTGGATGATTCTGTGAGTGATTGGAAGAAGGTGCTGTGGTCAGATGAGACAAAAATTTAGCTCTTTGGCATTAACTCAACTCTCTGTGTTTGGAGGAAGAGAAATGCTGCCTATGACCCAAAGAATACCATCCCCACTGTCAAGCATGGAGGCGGAAATATTATATTTTAGGGGCGTTTCTCTGCAAAGGGCACATGACTACTTCACCGCATCAATGGAAGAATGGATGGAGCCATGTACCGTAAAATCCTGAGTGACAACCTCCTTCCCTTCGCCAGGACATTAAAAATGGGTCTTGGCTGGGTCTTCCAGCAAGACAATGACACAAAACATAGTCAATGCAACATAGGAGTGTCTCAAAAAGAAGCACATTAAGGTCTTGGAGTGGCCTAGCCAGTCTCCAGACCTTAAGCTCATAGAAAACTTATGGAGGGAGTTGAAGCTCCAAGTTGCCAAGCGGCAGCCTCAAAATATTAATGATTTAGAGATGTTCTGCAAAGAGGAGTGGGCCAAAATTCCTCCTGACATGTACGCAAACCTCATCATCAACTACAAAAAATGTCTAACTGCTGTGCTTGCCAACAAGGGTTTTGCCACCAAGTATTAAGTCTTAGTTGCCAGGGAATCAAATACTTACCGTATATACTCGAGTATAAGCCAACCCGAGTATAAGCCGACCCCCTAATTTTGCCACAAAAAACTGGGAAAACTTAATGACTCGAGTATAAGACTAGGGTGGGAAATGCAGCAGCTACCGGTAAATGTCAAAAATAAAGATAGATACCAATAAAAGTAAAATTAATTGAGACATCAGTAGGTTAAGTGCTTTTGAATATCCATATTGAATCAGGAGCCCCATATAATACTCCATAAAGTTTATGATGGCCCCATAAGATGCTCCATATTAAAATATGCCCAATATAATCCTGCATAAAGGTTAATGGCCCCATAAGATGCTCCACAGACACATTTGCCCAGTATAATTCTGCACAAATGTTGATTATGGCCCCATAAGATGCTCCATAAAGACATTTGCCCCATATAGTGCTGCACAACCTTGATTATGGCCCCATAAGATGCTCCATACAGACACTTGCCTCATATACCGTAATGCTACACAAACGTTAATTATGGCCCCATAAGATGCTCCATAAAGATATTTGCCCCATATAGTGCTGCACAAACGTTAATTATGGCCCCATAAGATGCTCCATACAGACACTTGCCCCATATAGTACTGCACAAATGTTATGGCCCCATAGATGCTCCATACAGACACTTGCCCCATTTGCTGTTGCTGCGATAAAAAAAAATCACATACTCACCTCTCCGTCGCTCAGGCCCCCGGCACTTTCAATATTCACCTGACTTTGTTCCAGCGCCGCTCCGTCTTCAGCATCTTCTGCACTGATGTTCAGGCAGAGGCGCGCACTAACCATGTCACCGCGCCCTCTGAACTGAGCGTCACTGCAGAAGACTCTGAAGATGGAGAAGCGCCGGAATGGGGAGCAGGTGAATATCGCGCAGCACTCCCCTCCCCGTTATACTCACCTGCTCCTGGCACGGTGCAGTCCCTGGTTCCCCGGCGCTGCTGCTTCTTCCTGCACTGAGCGGTCACCGTTACTGCTCATTACAGTAATGAATATACGGCTCCACCTCTATGGGAGGTGGAGCCGCATATTCATTACTGAAATGAGCGGTACCATGTGACTGCTCAGTACAGGAAGAAGCTGGGTCCCTGGAAAGCAGGGACTGCAGGGACCACGCCAGGAGCAGGTGAGTATTATTAGACAGCCCCCGCTCCCCCTCCCCTGCCGACCCCTGAGTATGACTCGAGTATAAGCCGAGAGGGGGACTTTCAGCCCAAAAAAAGGGTTGAAAAATCTCAGCTTATACTCGAGTATATACGGTATTTCCCACTGCAAAATGCAAAGAAATTTATATAATTTATACAATGTGATTTTCTGGATTTTATTTTTGATATTCTGTCTCTCAATGTTAACATTAACCTATCCTTAAAATTATATAAAATTATAGACTGTTCATGTCTTTGTTAGTGGGCAAGGGATGGTTAACATTTTTATTATAAATAACAAGCAGTGATCCACCCAATACAGATGAAAAAAGTGTATCACACTCCGTTTGTGCTGCTTCTAGTGAGGTAGTCGTAAATGTAAACCTAACCTGATCTGCCATTATATTTGCCTGCAAAAGCTTTAGGATGGGGACAGACAATCATTTGAAAAATCGTCTGAGTTTCATCTAGAAAATGTCGACACTTTTCGCACAATTTTCAACCGTGCGTTCGTGTGAGATTCGTTTTCATACATCTACATTCAGAAATGTACATGATTAAATACAGTTTCCTAGGCTAGCAATGAAAATGTATCCTTAAACATGGCATGCCACACAGATGTTCCACGAAGGATAAGATTTTTTTTCTGCATGTGTAGACTTTAATAGGCGAGTATCATGCAAAACTTGAAGAGCAGTGCATGCTGAGATTTTTTTTCTCACGGATAGGAGGACCAAGAGAGAAATTATTCATCTATTCATCCTATTGAATAACATGGGCCAGTGCACTGTCAATGTGTTATCGGATCAAAAATCAAACCAAACACATCCGATTTTTACGCTCACATACATGAGCCCTTAGACTGAAACCATACGTGGCCAATAGACACAACAGTTTTGTTTCAAAATCATGTGGCCATGGCTGGTACAAGTGGGTCACTGATAATATAAGAGGATCCAAGTGATTTTGGGGGTCTGGTCTTTTCCTACAATATATTCAGAATTATCAGGCACTACTTCTACTTATGGAAATCAATCAATAATCAATTTAACAAATGTGGGCCTGAAGACTGCTATTCACCTGCTGCTGGCATAGAGAAAGGGAAGGGACTGGCACACTCTTTCAACCTGCAAATTACTTAATCTCTTGAGTATGAAAGTCCAATTCCACACCCTCTTTACTAATAACACAAAAGTTGTGGATGTGGCTATAATGTGGAGCACAAGGGCACATCCGGGGACCTAATTCTTGAGCATATTTGAGTTTGATAATCTCTCAAAGGAGTGTTTCCTTCTCTTCCTCTGTGAATATGTTCTTATTGTTAGTCTATGCTTTTATGTTATATTGTATTTCATACTCCAGGTTTGGATGATCCACTATCATGCATGTTGTGACATCATGTCTAAAATGGAACTAGGTAGAGATTGAACCCTGGCATCATAGTGCGCTCCTCAACAAATGTTGGGTCATAATAGCTGCAAGACCATCCGTTTTCCATGTGGACAGATGTGAGAGGATGAATAAAGGTCTCGTTCTGAATGTGACAAGATACAGCACACGTGTGAGCTGGTTCCTGTGATCACGTGACTTACAAAGTTGTGCCGTTTGTCTTTTATTGCCCTAATATCAGGAAGCCACAATCTATGATATCAAAATTTGTGAAATTGCCCTGTCCTAATAATCAGGTGGACTCACTGCTGATCTCTTGAGAGCACCAAGCCCCAGAACGAGAGCATTATTGGCACTGTGCACATTTAGAATCATTTGAACATTTTTGTGTCTTTCCATGCACGGAAAAAATGTTCTTTATGGTTTTAAATTTAACCACAATTTAAATAGAAAAACTAATTGTGGAGCATCAGGTAAACTGTACTATGAGAGCCTGGGCCAGGCGATGTCTGCACAGTGTTGACATTTAGAAGAACTCTATTGGATGTAATCAAGAGATAAAATGTTGGCGGCTGATTAGGAGATACTGTTCTCTTCCTAATGCCCAAATACCAGCAACCTAAAATGCTGTCTCATTAATCTATGACCAGACACTGCAAAGAACAATTTTACAATATCAATAATTTACAGAGTAAACAAATGAACAAGAACATGATGTGCAAAAGATAATTTTGGAAGCGTCCACATAACAAAACATGATCTGAATTTATGCTCTGGGCTAAAGGGACTGCGCACTTAAAAAATTGGTTATGTAACGAATGAGAGAGCAAATGACGTAGCTATTCATGAAGAAAAGCAAAGGCCGCAGAAAAGTATCCATGCTTTCGGCAAACAAGTACCACATTGCATCACAGTCTGCTATTTTTATTATACCACATGGCATGGGCGCACCATCAAAGAGGCCAGGTGAGGGCTCCAACAGAGGTCACCAATTTTTCAGAGATACTGTCAATACATATACCGTATATACTCGAGTATAAGCCGACCCGAGTATAAGCTGACCCCCCTAATTTTGCCACAAAAAACTGGGAAAACTTATTGACTCGAGTATAAGCCTAGGGTGGAAAATGCAGCAGCTACCGGTGAATTTCAAAAATAAAAATAGATGCTCCATACCTTTCATTATGGCCCCATAGATGCTCCACATATAGCTGTGCCATATATAATGCTCTGCACCGTTCATTATGGCCCCATAGATGCTCCATATAAAGCTGTGCCACATATAATGCTCTGCACCGTTCATTATGGCCCCATAGATGTGCCATAGAAAGCTGTGCCATATACAATGCTCTGCACCGTTCATTATGGCCCCATAGATGCTCCATAGAAAGATGTGCCATATATAATGCTCTGCACCGTTCATTATGGCCCCATAGATGTGCCATAGAAAGCTGTGCCCCATATACAATGCTCTGCACCGTTCATTGTTGCCCCATAGATGTGCCATAGAAAGCTGTGCCCTATATACAATGCTCTGCACCGTTCATTGTTGCCCCATAGATGTGCCATAGAAAGCTGTGCCCCTTATACAATGCTCTGCACCGTTCATTATTGCCCCATCTATAATGCTGCTGCAATAAAAAAAAAAATGACATACTCACCTCTCTTGCTTGCAGCTCCTCAGCGTCCCGTCTCGGCGTCTCTCCGCACTGACTGTTCAGGCAGAGGGCGGCGCGCAGATTAGTGCGTCATCGCGCCCTCTGACCTGAACAGTCAGAGCAAGAGGACGGGAAGACGGAGCCACGCCCGACATGTGGAACGGGGACAGGTAACTATGTAATACTCACCTGCTTCCGGCGTCCCTGGCTCCTTATCCCAGACAGATGGTCTCCGGGTGCCACAGCCTCTTCCTCTGTCAGCGGTCACAGTTACCTCTGATTAGAGGAATTAATATGCGGCTCCACCCCTATGGGAGTGGAGTCCATATTCATAACTTTAATGAGCGGTACCACGTGACCGCTGAACAGGGGACGAGCTGCGGCACCGAAGACCGTGGGACGGGCAGGGGGAGCGCCAGGAGCGCCGGGACTAGGTGAGTATGTGACAGTCCTCTCTCCCCCTCACCCGCCGACCCCACCATCATGACTCGAGTATAAGCCGAGAGGGGCACTTTCAGACCAAAAATTTGGGCTGAAAATCTCGGTTTATACTCGAGTATATACGATAAGGCCAATTTCAAAAAAGTCGAGATGCTGTGTGAAATGTAAGGAAAACAAGAAACAATGATTTGGAAACCTCTTATTGCTTTATTTTATTCACAACAGAACAAAGAACACAGATCAAAAGTTGAAAGTTAGACATTTTGCCATTTCATTTGAAAAAGTAATTTACTGTAGAAATTGACAGCAACACAGCTCAAAAACGTTGAGACACGGCCATGTCTGCCATTGTGTAGCATCCCTTATTCTTTTTACAACAGTGTGTAAACGTCTGGGAAGTGAGGAGACCAATCACTGGAATTTAGGGAGAAGAATGATGTCCCATTTTTGTCTGATGAACAACTTCTCAACAGTCTTGGGTCTTCTTTGGCAGATTTTTCCTTACATAATACATTGAGGGGGCGATTCAATAAGACTGGGGTAGCTCATGCCAGTCTTAAAGGGAACCTGTCACCTCCCCCCCCCCAGGGTGTTTTTAAGTAAAAGAGCCACCTTCAGCAACATTAAGGCTGCACTCTGTGAAGGTGGCTCTTATGTTTACCATCCCTAGGAATGCTGAAATAATCAGTTTTATAAATTTGGCGCCATACCTCTATTGAGTCAGGGAGGTATGATTTCTCCCTGACTTAAGCGCCTCGCAGCCATCCATCATCCCACCTGGTGCCGCCTCCTCTCTGTCGTGACGTCACCGGTGCCTTCGTGTAGCTGAGGCCCCAGATCCTGCCCCGCAGTGTGTTATGATGTATTCACACTGTGGGGCTGGGAATCTGGCGCCTGCGCAGTGGATCGGGTCACCGTGCTCCACTGAACATAGTGCTGAAGTCTCGTGAGATTTGTGAAGTCTCGCGAGACTTCAGCACTATCTTCAATGGAGCACGGTGAACCACTCCACTGCGCAGGCACCAGATTCCCAGCCCCGCAGTGTGAATACATCATAACACACTGCGGGGTGGGATCATAGAGGTATGGCACCAAATTTATAAAACTGATTATTTCAGCATTCCTAGGGATACTAAACATAAGAGCCACCTTCACAGAATGCAGCCTTAGTGTTGCAGAAGGTGGCTCTTTAACTTAAAAATGCCCGGGGGTGTGACAGGTTCCCTTTAATGATGGGCTCACAGGAATACATTTACCAGATTCATGAATCAGGTGCGTCTGGTACCTAGCCTGCGCCATCACCAGATATGTATGCCAGACGGGGGCGGGTGTTCATTTGTGGAGTATGTTATGCCATTTTAGTTGCATAACCTATGATGAATTAGACGGGCAGACTTGACAATGCCTTGTCTCATCTATATCACTCCCATATTGGCGAACCTGACCGGGACTGACATGTCCCCACCAAAAGTCATAATATAGTTGCGCACCTGCAAAGTTGCACAAAAATATTGAGACTTATTAATATTGCAACTTAGGTCAGATTTCTCGCTTAGGCACCTTAATGATTTGCCCCCCAGAATGTATTCTCATGTTGGCATTCTGGACTGCAGGCATGTTAGTTCATCACCAGCACTGTACTTCTGCAAAGCCATGCTGTTGAGATGGATGCAGAATGTGGTTTTGCATTGTCTTTTTGAGATATGCAAGGCCTTCCCTGAAATAGACGTGATCTGTATAGGAGCATATCTTGTTCTAAAATCTCTATATAATGCTCAGCATTGATAGTGTCTTTCAGGATATGTAAGCTGCTCATGCCATAGGCACTAATGCAACCCCATACCATCAGAGAGGCAGGATTTTGAACTGTTCGCTGACAAGCTGGATGGTTCCTCTCCTTTCGAATTAACATCCCAACTTTTTTGGAAATGGGATTGTATTTGAACAGATTAACACTGAGCTTTCTTTTAATTGTCTAATGAACACTACAGCTTCTGCGTGTATTGCCTTTGAAATACGTCATTGATACCTATCAATCTGGCATGTTACATCGATAAGGTCTAGCAGCTGGGACTTAGTGTGGCTGAGCTGCATTCGAAAACCGCACATTTTTGGCTGCATCATAGCTGCAATTTACCCACGCTGGATCTGTACAATGTGGCCAAGCCTGTTTATGAATATTCTTAAGGAAGTCTTCCCAGGCGCAATCCTATGAGAAACTAGATACGTTTTTCTTCTGTTTGCTAGCAGCTCACTATCCATTATTATATGATTCTTCACACACTGTTGATGTGATTGACCAAAGCAACAAGTAAAGCTCCAGACACTTGATTCATTCAAAGTCCTTAGATTTATTTACTTGTTCATAAATTTTTTTGTGAAAAGTGCACAATAGGAAAAAAATAGAAAAAATAGTAACTTAAAAAAGTATTGTCAATTACCTAAGTAGCTCAGAGCTATGCAGTCTCCTTACATCCTTGTTTCTGGTGGGGTGGGCACTCCTCCTTGAGAGACAGTTCTGGTGAGTAGAACTGTAATACTATGAAGCTCGCCACAAGGTCTGTTGTAATACATTCAGCTATTAGTGCTTTGTTCTGAGTCTACACTGCTATGATTATATTTACATATAGAGATAACAGGGCATTTGAACAAACACACAGTTCGGGATAGTGTGAGCCGCGACTAACCTGCTCTGGGAGAAGACAATGCTGGTAAATTTTTAAAGATTTATGACAGCAACTTGTCAGCTGAGAGGGGGGAGGAAGGTAACAGCTAACTGCTGTAATAGAAATCAATGGGCTGAAAGGAGCCGACTGGATGTTATACTGTATGTTTTACTACATTTTCCTGGAATGTAGCTACTGCACAAACTTGGCCAGGGTCTGGGCAGGCACTAGTGGCCAAGCTCCATGCAAACCAGCTGTACAATATGGAAGATAAAAGCTCTAATTGCAGGAGAACGATAGCAGATAGAAAAAACAACTCGGTTGCAATTTTGCTTACTTCCATGTTGTCTAACTTATAAAATTAATTTAAGAACTTTAGAATTAATTATTACTCTCATGAGAATGAGTTGTACTATATTATTAATAATATATTTAAAGAGGCAGAATGGTGGCTCAGTAGTTAGCACTGTAGTCTTGAAGCGCTGGAGTCCTGGGTTCAAATCCCACCAAGGTCAACATCTGAAAGGAGTTTGTATGTTCTCCCTGTGTGCATGGGTTTTCTCCCACAGTCAAAAGACATACTGGTAGGGAATTTATATTGTGAGCTCCATTGGGGACTGTGATGACAGTGTATGTAAAGCGCTGCAGAACGCAATGGTACAATATAAGCAAAGTATAATAAACTGTTCAGAGTCTATGATAACCATGGTTCCAGTTTTTATGCCTCCAACAAACTGCTAGCAGCTGTTAAAATAGGTACAGCTGCTACTGAACAGATCTCTGTTCTGCCCAGTAAAGCAGTGTCTTGACCGGAGAACCCTCATCTATAACACCCATATGCATGAAGAGGTGAAATGGTCAGAGGTTATCTTAATAAGATAATTATACCTGATGCAATATAGCTGATTAGCCCTATGGACGTGACATTTACATGCAAACACATACTCATAGCTTATTTGGGTGGGTACTGCGATTGGTGGAGGCAACTCAGTCATGCTATCAGGTAGCCCTATCTTTTGAGCCTGAAGCTAATTTTGTTGGAAAAATACTGTAGGGAAAACAAAATACTAAAATCTAGCAAGAGTTAATTTACTAGAAAAAGCAGACAATATCTGACGTCCATCTAAAAGATGGGTGTCAATGGGGCAAACCTGTAATTTTCTAAGCAAATGCTAACAATTATCCAGACTTATGGGTGCTTGTTCACACACAAAAGTGCTGCGTTTTATTTTCTGAGGTGGAAAAATGCTGTTCTATGACAAGACTTACCTACTAAGCTCAATGGGAATGGGTGACAAGTCAAGGTTAAAACAAAAAATCCCTGTTGTGTGCAATAAAAAAATACTTGTCTGTGCTAATGATTTCTTAGCTCCTAGAGGTTTTTCCATGCCAGTCAGTGCCACATGAGACAACACTGAAATTTGGATGCTTGCAGATACTTGTAGATATACTGCTATAGATAGATCTTTGTTTCCCTATTGTCTAACATTTGAAATGACTAGAGTCCTCACTTATTGGAAGTGTTCAAAAGAAAACTGCCTTATTTTGTCCAGGGCAACCAAGCACATCATAGTTTGCAACACAGTAATATAGTTAGCAAGGCCAATAAAAGACATTTGTCTATCCAGTTCAGCCTATATTCCATCATAATAAATCCCCAGATCTAGGTCCTTCTAAAGAACCTAATAACTGCAAGATACAATATTGTTACGCTCCAGGAAGACAACCAGGCCTCTCTTGAACCCCTTGACCGAGTTTGCCATCACCACCTCCTCAGGCAAGGAATTCCAGATTCTCACTGCCCTAACAGTAAAGAATCCTCTTCTATGTTGGTGGAAAAACCTTCTCTCCTCAAGACACAGAGAATGCCTCCTTGTGACCGTATAAACAGATCCTCGGAGAGATATTTGTATTTTCTCCTTATATACTTATACATGGTTATTAGATCGCCCCTCAGTCGTCTTTTTTCTAGACTAAATAATCCTAATTTCGCTAATCTATCTGGGTATTGTAGTTCCCCATCCCCTTTATTAATTTTGTTGTCCTCTTTTGTACTCGCTCTAGTTCCGTTATATCCTTCCTGAGCACCAGTGCCCAAAACTGTGCATAGTACTCCATGTGCGGTCTAACCAGAGGTTTGTACAGAGGCAGTATAATGCTCTCATCATGTGTATCCACACCTCTTTTAATGCACCCCATGATCCTGTTAGCCTTGGCAGCCACTGCCTGGCACTGGCTGCTCCAGGTAAGTTTATCATTAACTAGGATCCCCAAGTCCTTCTCCATGTCAGATTTACCCAGTGATTTCCCATTCAGTGTGGAATGGTGATTTTGATTCCTTCTTCCCATGTGTATAACCTTACATTTATCATTGTTAAACTACATCTGCCACCTTTTGGTCCAAGTTTCCAACTTATCCATATACATCTGGAGCAGAATACTATCTTCTCTTGTATTGACTGCTTTACATAGTTTTGTATCATCTGCAAATATTGATATTTTACTGTGTAAACCTTCTGCCAGATCGTGCAGTACCCCACTGGTCACAGCGACCCAATTAGAGAATATGTCATTTATAACCACCCTCTGCTTTCTATCACTAAGCCAGTTAATTACCCATTTACACACATTTTCCCTCAGACCCAGCATTCTAATTTTGTGTACCAACCTCTTGTGTGGCACGGTATCAAACGCTTTGGAAAAATCAAGATATACCACGTCCAATGACTCACCTTTGTCCAGTCTATAGCTTATCTCTTCATAAAAATTGATTAGATTGGTTTGACAGGAGCGATTTCTCATAAACCCATGCTGATATGGAGTTAAACAGTTATTCTCATTGAGATAATCCAGAATAACATCCTTCAGAAACCCTTCAAATATTTTACCAACAATAGAGGTTAGACTTACTGGCCTATAATTTCCAGGTTCACTTTTAGAACCCTTTTTGAATATTGGTACCACACTTGCTATGCACCAGTCCTGTGGAGCAGACCCCGTCGCTATAGAGTCCCTAAATATAAGAAATAATGGCTTGTCTATTACATTACCGTACTTAGTTCTCTTAGTACTCGTAGGTGTATGCCATCCGGACCCGGAGATTTATCTATTTTAATCTTATTTAGCCGGTTTCGCACCTCTTCTTGGGTTAGATTGGTGACCTTTAATATAGGGTTTTCTTTGTCTCTTGGCATTTCACATAGCATTTTAAGGGGCCTACACTTTCACTTTTGATTCTTTTACTATTGCTATAGTTGAAGAACAGTTTGGGATTAGTTTTACTCTCCTTAGCAATGCACTTCTCTGTTTCCTTTTTGGCAGCTTTAATTAGATTTTAGACAAAGTATTTTTCTCCCAATAGTTTTTAGAGCTTCAACGCTGCCATCACGCTTTAGTAGTTTAAATGCTTTCTTTTTACTGTTAATTACCCCTCTTACTTTTTTGCTTAGCCACATTGGGTTTTTCCTATTTCTTTTCCTTTTATTCCCACAAGGTATAAACTGCTTACAGTGCCTATTTAGGATGTTCTTAAACATTTCCCATTTATTATCTGTATTCTTATTTCTGAGGACATTGTCCCAGTCAACCAGATTAAGGGCATCTCTAAGCTGGTCAAACTTTGCCTTCCTAAAGTTCAGTGTTTTGTGACTCCCTGACAAGTCCCCCTAGCGAAAGACAAGTGAAACTGTACAATATTTTGGTCGCTATTTCCTAGATGCCCGACAACCTGCAGATTTGTTATTCTGTCAGGTCTATTAGATAGTATTAGGTCTAAAAGTGCTGCTCCTCAGGTTGGATTCTGCACCAATTGTGAAAGATAATTTATCTTGATTATTAGCAGAAACCTATTGCCTTTATGGGTTTGACAGGTCTCTTTTTCCCAGTTAATATCCGGGTAGTTAAAGTCCTCCATAACGAGGAAGTTATTATGGGTTGCAGCTTCATCTGTCTGCCTTAGTAGTAGACTTTCCATGATTTCTGTTATATTTGGGGGTTTGTAACAGACCCCAATGAGAATTTTGTTAGTATTTTTCCCTCCATGTATTTTGACCCATATGGACTTGACATCCTCATTCCCTTCGCTAATATCCTCCCTTAAAGTGGACATTAGACAAGTCTTTACATAAAGACAAACCCCTCCTCCTCTGATATTTACAATCCTTTCTAAACAGACTGTAACCCTGTAAGTTAACTGCCCAGTCATAGCTTTCATCTAACCATGTCTCGGTTATTCCCACTATGTCATAGTTACCTGAGATATTTCTGCTTCTTGTTCTTCCATCTTGTTTGTCAGGCTTCTGGCGTTTGCGAACATGCAGTTTAGAGGATTTTGTTTTGTTCCAATCTCCTCCCTGTGGATTGTTTTAGAATTTTTTTTTACCTCCCTTCCGAGCATGTTGTCTTCGGTCTTCTTTGCCGCACCTCATCAGTATATTTTCTGGCTTCATGTTCGTGTCTAATTTTTCTTCCCGTTCCCGCTTCTTCTAATTTAACGCCCTCCTGATGAGTGTAGCGAGTCTTCTGGTGAATGTGTGTTTCCCAGGTTTGTTGAGGTGAAGTCTGTCTCTGGTGAGGAGTCCATCGTACAGGTAATTCACACCGTGGTCCAGGAATCCGAATCCTTGTTGTCTCAACCATTGTCTTAGCCAGTTGTTCGCATCAAGGATCCTGTTCCATTTCCTGGTGCCATACCGTCTACTGGAAGGATAGAAGAAAAAACTACCTGTGCATCCAGTTCCTTTACTTTCTTCCCCAACTCTTCAAAGTCCTTGCAAATTGTCCTTCCTTGCCGTGTCATTGGTGCCAATCACAAACTTTCATTCTTTTAAAA
The DNA here is from genome assembly GCF_051348905.1 of Ranitomeya variabilis. Taxonomy (NCBI): domain Eukaryota; kingdom Metazoa; phylum Chordata; class Amphibia; order Anura; family Dendrobatidae; genus Ranitomeya; species Ranitomeya variabilis. The sequence goes on along the minus strand of NC_135236.1, from coordinate 298,026,607 downwards.
AACGGATACAGTAAAATTAAATCTGCAATGTGATTGGTTGCTATAGACCAGTGTTTCCCAAACTCCAGTCCTCACGGACCCCCAGGTCATGTTCTCAGGATTTCCTTAGTATTGCACAGGTGGTGGAAGTTTCATCAAGCCCTCAGGAATTCTCTCACCTGTGCAACACTATGGAAATCCTGAAAACACGACCTGTGGGGTCCATAAGGACTGGAGTTTGGAAAACACTGCTATAGACCATAAATTCATTTTTATGTTAGACGCTTTGGATAACTTATTCACACTTCCGCTGCATTAGGTTGGTTTCACACACATTTTGGAAAAATTATGCAGTTTTTTTGAGTCAAAACCAGGAGTGAAATCAAAAGAAAGTGGAAAATGCAAAGGAAGATTTTCTACATCTACTTCCTGCTGGATCCAGTAAAAATTGCATCACATCAGCAGTAGCGTTTTTTGTAAGTTGTTTGTGAAACCAGACCACACATATTTGTATTTTGGGGTCCGAGTATGGGCCACCATGAATGGACCGGCTAGAGGTCTCCTGATCCAAAATTGACAACCTTAGGGGCAAATATGAGGCTAAGTTCAGTTCAGGAGACCCACTGCTGATCAGGACTTATGTGATTACGGTCTTATAAGGAAAAGCTTCTTTGAACCAGAAGTTTCACATATTTATTTTTTATTTAGCAACTGCTAAAATGGAGTCAAGTAATACACACTTTACAGCCAGCGTCACAAGTAGCTGTAGATGAGTAAGGTTATGTGAAGGTTCTCCTCTAGCAGTAATGATTTATTGGCAGATAAATTGAAGCAGGGGCCCCAACCTGTGGCTTGGGAGCCACATGAGATTCTCAAGCCCATGTTGTGTGGTCAGCGGCAGCTTGCCAGGTTGGTGCGCTAGCACTAGGTTTAGCAAAGAACTATGAAGAAAAGGTCTTCAGATAGTGACTTTTGTGAATAGCCTGCAGATCTGGATGTGTGTACGCAAGTAGAGGGGGGAAGATGCAACTAGATAAAAGGGTGCTTGATGCTGGGTGAGACAGTGTGGTAAATGTGCTTGATGCAAGAATACCAAAAGAGAGTAACGTGGAAACCCCTGGATGTAAGTGTACTGCCTACAAGAGAGGTGGGCACAAGGTTTCAGTGTTCTTTATATAGGGAAGCTTTGGCTGTCATTATATGGGGACTGTGGGTCTCTCGGTGTAACTATAGCGTAAGTGGGAGGGGCCCCACTGAATGTGGCTCTTAAGGTAAGAAACGTTGGGATCACTGAATCAGTCTCACTGGCACTGCTGTTCCCCGATCCTTAATTGGCACATACTAATATGGTGATCCAGAAATGATCCGCACCTAGTTGTAGTTCTTATATCAACATTAATCGTAACCTCTTATATTCTTTATTTTAATTTAAAAATACATTAAAAATGCAAAAAACAATGACTGATTCCTCCATCTATCTGTGCTTAATTAAAATAAAGAACCTAAGAAGTTACAATGAGTGCCGCTGTTATGTCTTACGATTATGCATTCTTCGGTGAGTACCTCTCAGACAAGTGGCACGATCAAAGACACCCGTGCAACTTGTCATCGTGTGTCTATTTTAGACCTGTGCTTTTGTCGTAAAAAAAAAGACAAAGTCGCAGTCAGATTTGACTTGTATTCAAGTCTATGACAAGTGAGTAGGGTGAGATTTGAGAGCGACAGAAAATCCGCAGAAAAGACATTTGGAAACATTTGTGACTCTCATAAGTTGCCTTAATGAGAATAAATGTCTGTATGAGGTAGGACAGATGTATAGGACCATAGATTGCTATTGGTGGCTGGTAAAACATGGATCCTTGACATGAGTCCAGGGATGAGAATTCCCTTCTTTCATTATGTTGTACCTTTACAATGTAGAGAATACTGAACTAGATGAACGTTTCTACAAGGAAAAGTGCAGACCTTAATACTAAAGGCTCGTAGAGTATTCTTTGTATTTGTTTTTCTTGCAAGTTAATGTAATGAGACATTAAGGACAAGTTTCCATTTTCCTGAATAA